>NC_143444.1:10750866-11395412 GCF_987193195.1 Phasianus colchicus
ACTGTACAGACTTTAAAAAATATCATATTTTAGCTTTCTTAATACTGATTTGTATGATGTCGTTTCAAATAGAGGCTTGATTTTAAAGCATTCATAAGAGTATGCTTAATGGCTGATCTTTCAAGACTCCTCACAAAAGTGTAGGGCGCTGAATATTACAAAAACGAGTAGGTTGTTTTAATTGTCAGGTATGGCGCTTGATTAGTATTTTTGTGTTTATGACTAAAGAAATCTACTAAAAATCATAAAATAGGCTTGCTTAGTTCTATCCTGTGATTGTGCTCCCTAGAATGAAAGATTTAATTATGAAAATCTGATGAAATGCCCTTTTGATACAGATTTTCTAAAAGAATGATATTAAAAAAAAAAAAAAAAAACACTTTTGAGTAGAAAAGATTTAATGAAACATTTAAATTTGTTTGTTTCTTTCTGTTATCCAATGTGCAGTTTTCCATTCTGATTTTCCATGAGCTTCATGAGCCTTGCTAAATATTGGGTCTCTGGAGATGTCACCTTTCATGCACTTTCTCAGATGTGGAAATAAGAAGGTGAATTCTCTCTTTGATTTTTAATATAGGTAAATGTAAAGTATGCATAAAGATGGGGGGGAGAGAGGAATCCCAAAACCTTTGTAAACGAAGCAAATATCCCCATGTACAGATGTAGTTCCAATAGAGATCTGACTTTCAGCGAGATAAATTCTTTAATGGTTACATCTGACTTGTATTTTTTGCCAGTATATCAAAATAATGGTTCCTGATTTCATTCAATTTAAGAAACATAAATGTTCATCTAAAAACAGATGATGACTGAGTATGTAGTTTCAATCTTAAAATATGTCTAAAAATGCATCACAAGAAATTGTCAGTAACAGTAAAATGTCATCCTTAATTTGTAAGCGAATATGCCCCAAAGCCTCTTGGGTCCATGAGAAAGCCATAATTTAAAATTATTTCCTGATTAGATCCATCACAAATTATTAAAGAGTCCTGATCGTTTATTTCTTTAGCATTTCACCAATTCAACAATTTTATTGCATGTGTCTCCCGCAAAGCTAGAAGCCTTATCTTTTAGTCACCAGGAGGTACTCTGAGAAGGAGAGATGAAATCTATTGATTATTCTACAGTTAAATCAATTTAAAAGGATCTAAAAACATAGAATGAGTAGCACAAACAGTGCAGCTTTCCAGAATCGTTTATATGTGTGAGTAGTTCTTCTGTGACTACTTTTGCTGACTACATTAAGATTACCTGTGTGAATGAAGTTTATTCACAGAATCTTAATAACAGAAGTAGTAAAACATTATTCTATTAGAATAAAAGCATGAATGTTACCACTTCTTTAAAATCGTTACCTAAGTTACACTTCTTTGTATAGCTTGGTGTAATTCAGTCCTCTAAAAACTCAGCAATAACCAGTTTTTCAATTAATGCCTTGGGTTTTGAATCAGTACAAGTAAATATTTCTGTTGGATCCAGCTGAGCGTCACATCAGCACAGTGAAAACCCATTGGGTTTGTTGGAAATATAGTGACCTAGGATTCAAAGAATCTGAACGCAGTTGAATTCTAGGGGACAATAAAAGAATAAGAGATCTCAAGTGGACTTATGAGTAAGCATTATTCTTCAAAATAAGAATGTTTATCAAAATTACAAGTGCGTATGCAAAGACTTTACTTCACATATCACTTTAAAAAAAAATTTTATGTGGAAAAAATCACAAAGCAACACTTACAGTTCATGCATATTGAAACTGGAATTGAAAAAACCTCTCTTTTTGTAGCTCACAAAATACTGCTCAAGATCTTATCCTTAATTTTGTAGGTGAACAATCCAGTGTAAAGCTGCTTATTTCCATTAATGCATTTGAGCTGTTCATTTTTTTCTTCTAAACTGAAAGCTAAGGAAAGGCTAGAGTCATTTCCTATGGGATGGAATTTAAGCTGCAAAGATGAAGTGAAAAGAAATTAAAATGGTTACAGTTTAAGACTAATCATTAGTCATGTAAAGAGTTTTGAGCTGAGAATGTCTTTTGTTCTAAATCTAGGGGGTAGGATTTCTGCTCTGACAAAGTGAGCAAGACCATTTAATGCTCAGTTCTGTATCAAAGGACAATGCATCTTAAAGATTTCAAGATCAGTCAAAGAGCGTTGAGCAGGCAATGGCAGCTTGCATTATGCGATCTTCCCTTATGTCTGCAGACTTGGTTTGTGATGATTTAGATTTCTTAAGCATTTGACAGTCTTTTTAGTTACTCTGTGCTGTACCTGATTGTAATGGTTCCAAAAAACAGCTGGAAATACGTGTAGAATAGCAGTACTTAGACTCTGTTAAGTCTCTGACTTGAATTCAGGGCTGGTAACGCTGTTCTGATTGTGGGCCAACAAGCATTTCTTCACGCACGTAAAATCATAGTGAGCAGTTTGTAATGGCTTGACATGCAGCTTATGTTGTAGGAACTGCGTAGAGGAGACTGAAAAGGTTGACAGATCTGACTTTTCATAGTAATAAAACTTGTGGTCATTATGTAAAATTTAAATTTATGTGAGTCCTTAAGCATTCGGTACACCATGGAGAAACCTAGATTCAACTGACTTGGGAAAAGACTGAGTGCAAATCAACTTTTTAAATGAATGCTTGCTTTATTTTCTATAATCACAGTGTGTCTATTCTTGTTATCCAACATTTTTAAATTGGAGGGTGGAAAAATAAAAGCCTCTGTCTAAAGGAAATCTTTTTTATAGACAGGTCTGTAGCACAAGCTTTGTCCTTGAGAGCAGCTGAGGCTTATTGGACTGCAAAGACAAAAATACCTGAACAGAAAGTATTTTTAAACACATGTTATTCCAAGGTAGGCAGCTGCTCACTGCATGTGTTCTTCGGTCACTGCTGTGCTCAGCAGTTAACTTTCACTACTTAAAGGCACTAGGGCATGGAAGAAAACTTCTACACATTGTTTTTCTATTATTCTTTATTCTCCAATATTATCAAAGTGACTATTTTAGTAGCAAGAAAATTATGGAAACTCTGTTGAATGTGGATGAGCTGGTGAAATATTATCTCCCAAGAGAAGACTGCTTCATTATTAGTTCTTATTATTCATACATTCTCCAAATAATGGAGAAAAACTTAAAGGTTGTTATTCAGAAAGAGCGACCACCTCTCTAGAATGTACACCAGTTTACTTTTTTTAAGTAGTGTTAATTTCTCTCTTTAATCATACTCTTTAAGTTCTGTGAAGTACAAGTGCATTGTTTCAACAGTAACCAGTTAATATTTTCTTCAGTAACACTTCTAGTTATAAAACTGTAGTCTGATGGTCTATATGAATTCTCTTATTTTGTTAATTAATAGCAAGTTAGAATTCCCTGAAAGTAAAGGAAGCAAGGAAATTCAGAGTATTAAGATTGAAGGAACAGCCAGAAATATTACTACACTCCACACATTTTGTAAAATGGTAAGAGTTCAGAAGTCTTTAACCCCCTGTTTTCCCCACCCAAACTGTAAGACAAGAAATATTGTGAAGTTATCTCCAGGTAGCATTGTTTCTAAATGAAAACCTTGCAGCATCTTTCTTGCTATTGTTCAAGACCTGCTCATGTCATCTTCAGAAACTACCTTTGGTTACTGACTTTTCACTCAGCAGGCCTTGCATTTTATTGCCGTACAGGAAATTAAGTAGGTTTTCAGGAAATATTATAATATAGTAAACATTGTATCCTAAGCTTCCAAAAACACTTAAGTAGCATTGAAAGTAAGAAGCATAAATATATCAAGTAATTCATCAAAATATTTGTCATTTAAACAATCCAGTATAGAAATTTATCAGTACATATAAATAAGGATTTTTAGCATTATCTATTTAGGAATTTGAGTGATCTCTTCTAGTAGTTTCTATGTAGATTTTGAAGAGCAACCTATCTCTTTTTTTAATATTGCCTTTTAAAATTTTTATTATGTCTGTAAGTTAAACTGGTTTCTGAGACTCTTTCAAATGCTGAAGAAGAAATAGTACTTTCTCCTTCCTCTTTATCAATTTTACAAGTTCACATTTGACTGAATATTTTTGTAAGTAGTGTGTGTATACAGTTTCTCAAGTCAAAGCTGAGTTCAACAAGTAACTTGCTTATATTTCATGATTTTTCTAGTTGTTCTTAGCTTTTACATAACCAGGACGGTGAGTCTAGCTTTCTCCTATGAGCCTTTCACCAGAAATGTGTAGATAGATAATTCCCGTGGAGTATAACTCCTTTGGAAGCTCACAGTCATGCACACAGATAATATTTAATCTAGGGGAACCTGTTCTAGGTGACCCTGATCAAGCAGGGTCATTGGACAAGATGACCTCCAGCGGTGCCTTCCAACTTCAACTGCTCAGTGATGATATTTCAGGTAGTTAAAGAGGACTTAGAGGCAACTTCTGAAAACAATCTCTGTTGGAGGGGAAACCAGACTGGAGACAGCAGCAGTTGTGTGATAATGGTTAATAAGGATGCTTGATCACACAATACATTGCTTTCAAGCTAGTAGTTTCAGTTAAGGAGCTAAAATAATCAGTCTGAGGCACGCAGCATAGGACTGTTATCTCTTAAAAAGTAGGACATCTCTCATACACCACAGGACATGAACACAAAGGCAAGTTCCTAGTTAGTGAGTGCGCACATTCGTTATAATGAAATCTCTTTTCATCCTGGTTTCTTATGACAGAAAATTCTCTGCTCATGATGTAAAAATTTCTGTCCCCACGATATATGTTCCTGCTTCAGCAACTTGGTTCTCCCAGTAAAATGGAAGCTTTGAGATTATTGGCTGTTTCACCCTGGGGAACATTTCAGTATGCCTGCAGAAAACAGCATGGATATAGCCACAGGCAATTATCTTTCCCTAGATGGTGAACATTTCCTTCCAAGTTTTCAAAACTGATTCGGGAAGATCGTTTACCTGCTTTCCTTTATCTGCTTTTTCTTCTGGTAATCACAGGGTGAACTGTAATGTTTTATAGCTTAGACCTTCTTATTCATGAATTAATATTCTTCTCTACGATAAACCTTGATGTCTAAAGAGAGAGGCAGATAAATATCTGTTTGATAGTATCTGTTCTATTCTTCCTACAATATTGTCAACTGGATGTTCTTTACATTTTCATGTTCAATATGTCTTCAGGAAAAGAAGAGAAACAGAAGAGGAAAAAGCATTTCCCAGTAAAATACTTTTTTACGATGTTTAGAAAATATTCACTGATAATGTCAGGAAGCATATTATCTGCTATCAAAGAACAGGTTTAAAATGGAATAGAAGATGAAGAGTGTATATAAGTGATGCTTATCTAGTACATAAATTTATGGAAGTCTTGTTTATCGACTGAAGGCCTTTTCAAAGACACGATGGCCATTTTCTTCAGAACATGGGAGAAGTTTCTTCACTGCTGTCAAACATACAGTGTTGCTAGCGAGCCTATTCTTTGATGCTTGGCTTTGTAATGCACCAGTTAAATATTCAAAGTTTTATTTTTCATTTTTCTTAATTCCCCTATTTCCTGAACTCATTTATTTCCGCCTTTTTCCAAAGGTTTTATTTTCTTTTCCAACTGAATTTTCATGTAACTGCCACTATATTGAGTTTCCCTTAATTTACACTCTTGTAAGGAAATTCAACCGGATGAGCTGCTTTTTTTTCCCTACAGGTGATACGTTAAATATAAAAACTAGAGCTAAAACAGAATAGATAATATTCTATCACTGACTCCTGTATGTTTGCTGACGCTGACTTTTTCTTAAGTGCTAGCTCTAGTACTTTACTTAGCTTTTTCTTAAAAAAAAAAAAAAAAAAAAAAAGGAAAAATGCTTGGACATGATTACTTTCACATACATACAGTGTTATCTGTCACCATGTTTTAAGGTGTGATTGATGTTGTTTTCTAACAGAAAACCCTTTGACCCCTCAACCACACAAAAACGTAGTGTTAGAAAAACCAGTGATATGCTACTGTATTCATATAGCCTCCTAAATGAAAAATGATTGCATGGAATACAAACTCTTACTAGCTTTGTCAGCCTATAGGATGTTCATGTACCTTTATGCGAAAAGTTATGTTAAAATGAAAACCTGATTTTTTTCATCTAATCTCTCTAGGAAAAAAAAGAGATTGTGTGTATTCCAAAAATACATTAGAAGTTCTTTGAATTACCACAATTGTCAATAATGCATTGGAAGTTTAAGGAAAAACAAAACAAAACACACACACGCATACACACACACAAAAAAAACTTAACTGCAAGTACTTGTTTGCAAAAGTACCTGCTTGTGAAAAGGTTTTCTTTTGGCTTAAAATTTAGTAGTTTAAAAATTAAGCAAATAATCTGAAGAAGGAATTAAACCTTAATTTAAAAAAATATATAAGAAAAATCTTTTCAAAACTTTTCTTAGCACTGGAAATCAGGATATTTAGATATACACCCATCACATTTCTAACTAACAGCTGAAAATTGAAATAGTAGTGATTCCAATTGTTTCCAGGCTGTTGGTTCTATTTAAATAAATTTTTTAGCAACTTTTTTTCTACTTTCCAAACAAATAATAATTTGTAATTTTTTTTGTTGGTCCTTTGTTGTTGTTGTTGTTTCCTTTTAGTCCAGCTCACTAATGACAACAGTCTTCCTACCGTGACCGAGGGAACTGTAGATTTCCTTTGCTGCAAAGTGGTCACTGATAGTCAATATACTGTTCACCTGGACTCTTCTGTTTGTTTTTTTTTCTCTAGCTGCTTTCCATGTGGTTATCCCCAGCATACTACATATACAGCTGGTGTACAGCTGGACTTCATGTCACTGATCACAAGCCTAGCAGTTTGGCCATTATTTACTTCACCTTATTTCTATTTGAACCACAAACATTAGTATTTATGGAGCTGTGAGAACGCAGTGACATTGTATAGTTCCAAAAATTCATTATGACAACTTGAACTCTGTTTAGTATGACTCTACAGGGAAGTGCTCTGCAGTTGTGCAGTCCAGGAGGTTACTTACTGAGGTTATACACTGTTGTTCCCTGCAGCTGTACCAAGTATGTGAATACTGCAACGCACTTCTTCCAGCATAAGTCACATACAAGTTGCAACTACAAAGCTGATGTTTACTCATTTTTACATGCTTCATGTAGCCATGGTCATTTTTGTAACTGCTTAGATGTGAATCTTACTTGAGTGATGAGGATGCCTGAAAGAGAAGGCAAATTTGACATATTTCCTCCAGACAGCTGAGTTCTTAGTTTTTTGGATGTTAATAAGGACATGTAAGAGTCCCTGGTTTCAGTTGTGATTGTAAGCTTTCAAGCTGTGATTGTAAGCTTATCACTGTTAACTTACTTGTAAATTTTTAGTTTGTAATTAGTTTTTTATACTCATGAGATTCTTATCCAACTTTTAGTTTCATGCACATTTTTAAATTTCAATACAGTCCAAATCTTCAATTAGGTGAGCTTAATATGTTCAGTGAAGTAACTGCAAAGTACAGCAGATCAGGTAAGCAGAATCCTGGACTGGAGCTCGGCGTACAGAGTTATTTCCCATGCACCCCTTATTTGGATGTGTAGAAATTCAGGGAGTCTGTAGGCACCTGATAAATTGGTCTTCACAATTCCAAAACTTTAATCATTTTAGCCAGTATGTTTGGTCAATAAGCATTTATTCCTTTTTTTTTTTTTTTATCTGAAGCTTGTTATATTTATTTAACTAAGTACAGTTATGCATGTATCAGTGCAGACTAACTCTATGCATTAGAAATCAGTTCCCAAAATAGAAAGACTTTTAGCACTTGAAAAATATTTTGTTTCAGTGTTTAGGAAAAGAAACAACTGAAATGAACCAATATTTTTGTTCATATATAACTAATATATTAATGACCCAGAAGCCTATATTCTTGAACTACAGTTAAAATGGAAAGCTTAAAATAGGTATTAATCTTCCGAGAAATTTTCTGGTAATTCAATTGCAGTAGCTGTAAGAACTCATGGAAATGTACAATAGGGATAATACATACTCCTGTGATTGGCTAAAAAAATTAACATAGAAGTAACGAGAAGTAGATGGTGCAAGCGGAAAATAAATTGAGAAAGGAAATGTCTGTAACAGCCATAAAGCTCAAGTGGAATCCAAGTCTATTGGCTCCCAGTCAAGAGGCTGTTCATTAGCCTGTGCTTTCTCCATCATTGTCCAACCACAGCTATTTCAAAAAAGCAAAGTGTGAATACAAAATAGCATTTTCCTGTTGTAATATTGAACCAGTCTCTAGTGTTTACAGCTTTCTGTTTCTCCAACATGCTTGATAATATTAAAATAAGACAGTGGTTGAAGGCTGGACCTTAGCCCAAGAAATTCTAATCCATCAAGCTTCTATCAGAGACATGTGGCTGTAGGAAGGCAGTGCAGGTCTGTAGGAGGAGATAAAGTGATCATTAGCTTTAAAATCTTGTTAAATGTTTAAATGTCAGCAAACTGTTGGTAGCTGATATTTGACAAGTAGATCTTTTCCAGTGATCAGCAAATCAAGAATAAGGAATGAATCAAATGCTTTTTCTGTCTGGATAAAGTGTAATTATAATTAACTGCAATTGTAATAGAAGTTTTTCAATTATGTTACTCTACTTGAGCAATACCATACAGTCGTGTGTAGTTTACAGTCATATGTACTAATAAACAAAAAAACTCAATAAAATTATTTAAATATTGGATGATTTGTTCAATATCACAGTTTAATATTTTCAGTTCTGACACAAAAGGAGAAATGAGTGCAAGAATCAGCTCCCCAAGGACCCTCTTCTTTCATGAAAGTGAAGTCATTTTTAAGTTTGTTATTATTCTCATATAGATAAAGAAACTAAATAAAGGCTAAACGTACTAAATAATACAGAATATTAGAGGACGTTTTAAGAAAATTAAAGAGGTCCTTGCAGCATCTTTGGTGCTCTGTATTAAATAAGCAGAAACCTCAGGAAGAGAAGCAGAAGTGGATTCACTCAAAAGGCAGACTATTCTTAAGTTGCTGCCTGGAGTGTTATGGCTGGTAAATGTCATAATGTAACTGAATAAATGGCAAGAACTATAACTTGTTTATGTTCCAGTTCTATTTTGCTTTGCAGATAATTTTCTTTTTAATCTTGTTTCCAGTTTTGAAATCAGGAACCCCACCTGTTGTTAGCTAGTGTATGATGGAAAATTGATGAAGCAATACAGTTTGCATGTGGTTTGCAGCAGTTGTTCATTTACTTATGTGAAAGATTTGTTAAATGAACTCATGTTGAAGTAAACTTCTTGTGCAGTCTAAAGCCTGTAGCAATCTTGGAAATCTTGTTCTTAACCGTGAAGATTACTGTGATATTAATAATACGGGATGTCTGAGCATAGATTTCTCCCTGTTTTCTTAATAAGTTTACTATTTCCCAACGCAGGGAATTGTATGGATTCTTTTGGGTTTTTTTTTTTTTTTTGGAGGAGTTTGTCTTGGGCTTTATTTTCTGTATGCAGAAATATAAAATCCACAGAGTTCTTCACTAAGCTAGAAAGGCGGAAGTTGGATTTCTTTATTATATAGAATATTTTATATTGACATTCTATATGTTTCACCAGAGTAGTATTTTTATCAAATAATTTATTTTCAGAAGCAGTATTTTAAATGTCTGTGTAATATGTAAGTCTTTAACCTCATTAAAGTCCAAGGAGATATTTTTAATAGTCAAGGGAGAATAATGAAGGGCAGAGTATTGTCTATCATTTCAATAAAGAAAAGCGAAAGAATCCATCGAGTCATTTCTACTGAGAGACTTAATTGGTGTATAGTGGGTCTCATGGGTTACCATTGTTATGAAAATTAAAGGACATTGGCTAATTAGGATTTATACAAAAGTCCTGATAAGATAACCTGTGTTCATGGGATTTGGTTCCTCCCCACCCCCCAACCTTCCTCAACAAAGCAATTTTAAATTGCTGTTTATTCATGCAGTTTCTAGATGGTGCTGATGATATTAATGAAAGCATAAGTATTACTTTTGGATTGGCAAATTTTAATGTTAAATATTAAAAAAAAAAAAAAACTTTTGTATTTTTGAAATTCTGTCCCTTATGAAAAGATGTATTATTGTTACGTTACTTAAGGATTCTTTGTAGAGATATTTTTGTATATGGATTAAAAATAAATATTCAAAGGTATCGTGAATTATTTACTTTACCATTTTTCCATATGTTTGCATCATTGAAATTAAACCTTTAAAGTACTTGTGTAGAATGTATGCTTTTGGCACCTATTTCCTTTATAAGCCTGTAGACGTGAGAACTGATGCCCTCTGCTGAAATAGTATGTTGCTATAGGCTTGGAAGGAAAAGAGCTGCAAGAAGTTTTCCATTTTGGACACATCCCCTGGTAGTCCTATGTTGATGGGATAGCAGTAACAGGTGTCTGGGGAGCAATGGATGGTGTGCACTTAAAATGTGCATTCAAGCTTGGAGAATCAGGCTTAATGATCTTAAAAGCTTAATTGTCTCGGTGGTTGGTAAGACTTGATGATCTTGAGGGTCTTCTCCAACATCGACGGCACTATGATTCTATAAGCATTAGCACATCAGGATCCTGGCAAGAACAGGTAATAAATACATGGACAATCACCTCTCAGGTGTGGCTGAAACGAGGAATTCCCTAGGTTGGAGAACAGACAATACTTCTAGGTAATTCCAGGAAATTGGGATGGAAAGGTCTGGTCTGTGGACACAGTATTTTGAAGGCTACTTTTTTCATTGTCTGCTTGTTTTCAGTTGACGCTTAGCTCTGGTCTTAACTTTGGTTAGTATGAAGATTGCATTTTTTTTAATTCTGATTGGAGATAAGTCTCATGTCTTGAGCAGGATCTGAATCGTAGTTGTATTTTGTTCATATGATAGTCAGGTAATTGTGTCATTCCTTTTGTCACAAATAATAAGTCAAACCAGGTGCAAAGTAATTTTGTCCAACTCTGAGAAGGAGGATACATCTATAACTATTTCTAGAAGTTTGTAAGAACTGTTGACATAAACTGACTACGTGAGTTTTAGAATATGAATAAATTCTACACATTCGTACATCAGAATATATTATACCTTTTCTATCAAACATTTCAGTGATAACCATAAAGGAAATAAATGCGTAACAGCAATTCGGAATATGCTGTTTGCAGGGCAATAAAGTAGAAACTGCTTTATAAAAAGCACATTTCTCAGTTTCCTACTATATTAAATTATTTTCATGTTAGTGTCAAAAAGGCAAAGTAAATAAGTATTGTCACACAAATTGTATTTTGTCTTGTCAAACTGTTTAAGGTAGATCATCCTGTAAAACCAACTTTTATAGTATGAATCTATCTGCCTGCTTTGAAATGAATCTTCTCTCAGGTATTTTATCTACGTTGTCAACAGCTTATTTACTGTTGTCAGTCAGGCTCTATGTTACAAAAGATCTCATGCTAATGTAGTCAGTGGAGAGATGTTGTGATTAGATGTAAGGACTTTTTTTTTCCCCTTTCCCTTGTGGTTTAACTGAAATATCTTCAGGTCTCCCAGAGAGGCATTTACATAATATTGGAGAAGCTGGAGAATTCACTCTTCTTTTGTAACCGGAAGCAAGGGTTATACAAAAATCCCTTGTTTTACGCCTACCCTATAGGTAGGCCCTAGAAGAGCCACAGGAACTTTCTAATTCCTCTACCAGTATGTTAATACAATACTTGATGAGCAATATGCTTGCAGTAGTTTACAATCTACTTGTTGGTAAATTTGTTATTCTGTAAGTGAATTAATCATTTTTCAAAGTTAAATTTGTTCAGTCTTTTTTTTAGAGGTTTAAATATTCTCTCTAGAACTGTATTTCCTTGTAGAAAGCTTGTTAGGACTACTTTCCTATGTCTATATGTATAGGATCGGTCTTAGACTGCTAAGCTATGTAACCAAAATGTTATGCTTAACTTTAATATCTTAGTGACAATACATAGTTGTTTAAAGAATGTAGCTAGGGCTAACTGATGTAGTGTGGTATGGTATAGTGATTATTACATTCTCCTCAGTATTCAACAAACATTAGTTAATGTTACAACAGCAACAACAATTGTACTAGGGAAGTTGATTTCCAAGTGTGATTAAACAATGTTAAAGCTGAAATTGAGGAGCTTAAAATTTTATGTCAAAAGCCTAATACAGTTTAAAAACATTGTTTAATTTAAAGTTTGGTAACTGGTAAAGTTTTAAAACAAATAAAGAAAATTTGGGGAGGAAGGAGAAAACCCCCAGCTTTTCCAGTTCTGTGTTTTTTAAGTGATTTATGTTAGCTCAGGTACTGACTGCAAGTTTGGTACAAAATTGTTGCTCTTTAAGCAACATTATATAAGCAATATTTATATCTTGACATGTGCTGTGGAATTAGTGTCTTTCTTAAAGGAAGGCTCACAGCCCAATCTGTTGCTTTCCCTTGGGACAAGGACTGCGATTGGATCTTTCCAAGCCAGTGGCTTTGTATCAGATTATAGACTTAGTCCTTTGCATCCACAGCTTTGCTTTAGACTTTGTTTCTTAAGAATGATCTCCTACCTAATGAAGCTTCTTTACTGGACCTTTAATATGTCTTATTGTGGGCAGAGCACCCAGCTTCTGATGGCTGGTTGACTTTACTACCATACCAGAAGCAGACCCTGAATCAGGTTACAAGTCTCTGTCCTTCTAACTCTTAATTATAATGAACAGTTATACTGACCCAAACTTCGAGTGTTGTTTCTTAGCACAAAGCACTTAATAGACCATTCACACTAGAATTCAGTTCCTTTTATATTGTGTTAAAATTTTTAAAACATTGAAGACATTTGTTGAAGTCGAGCATTAGTGTCCTTCCTTTGAGAAATCATTTTTTTCTAAGAATCATCCATGAACTTGGTTTTGCACAAAGGGGAGAAGTGAGTGATTATCTTGTGCGGTGACCAAGGAAATAAAGAGCATGACAACCTCAGAGTCCTAAAAGCCCTATCAGACAGATTTACTCTTATTTAATTTTAAGAAGAGGCAAGCATGAAATAATTGTGAGGTTTTTTTGCTTTGCTTCTAGTGGCTTTTTTTTCTCCTGTGGTTGATATTACTATGTATTTGGAGACTTTGCTGAAAAAGCCTTTTGGCATGTTCTGAAATGCACTGCAGTTGATGTGAGGTGTTGTAATGAAATGGACTGTTTTCCAAAACTTAATTTCTGCCACCTCATTTTATAGTAGCAATCCTGCATGTTTTCTTTGTAGTACATGCAGGCTGTTTGCATTTTCAGAATCGTCTAAGATTATTTCAAATATTTATCGTGTTGGCAGCACGCTGATTTGTTGCTTTTCAGGTCAAGAAGCCATTTTGTGAGCTTTGGCCAATTTTAGTTATACTTTTGTTGGCAGGCAGTTTTGACAGGCCTCATTATGTTTTCTTTGTGTATTGCCTTGTTGTCTTATAGCATTACATGATAACGCAGCTCTCCATCTCCTTTTCCCAGGACCACCAGCTGAAAATTTGTCTGAAACATAACTTCCGCAGTGCTAAATTGGTAAGCAAAAAAAATCTGCATTTTCTTTAACGCCTATTTTTTTGTATTCATTTAAAAAAAAAAAAAAGTCTGATTTGACTAGCAGATTATCTTGGGGAATGCTTCCTAGTGAAATGTGTCATCTATGAAACCATGTTTTAAGTAAATTCACTAATTTACATTTGAGTGTACTGAAACTATGCATTTGTATTATACTCTGAACAACAACAAATAATATTTTAAATTGTTAAAGAATCTACAGATGCCTTTGTACCTGCATGTATAGCTTTCAGCTCTGCTTCGTGCAAACGAAAGACGAAAAGCACTTGATGTAAACTGACATTATGACTTGCTATGCAGTTGAACGTAGAGAGCTAAAATAGCCCCCGCTGTTCTACAGTGGTCATGGTGTTGCGTCATTCAACAACAGATGGATTTCCATACAGACATAGAGCTGAGGGAAGCGTGGGTCATGCAGGAGTAGTGTAGTTATTTATTTTGTATTTGCTTTTGTATGTTGAAAATTATTCCAAGTTATTCCAAATTAATAAGAGAGACAGAAGAAGCAATGGTGTAGTGAAGTACGAAACCAGTTCAAGGAGGAAAGGCTTTGCCAGGCTATTGGGTAATCTGAGTTATTGCCTGCCTGCCTGGGAGCCTGAAGGAGCAACGCATAGTGTAAGTCAGTGTAAAGTAAAGCATAATTTAATGTGAAATCAAGGGCTTGAACCTTCACTTTCTGTGCAGAATTAATAACTGTGGGTGTAGCTTTTTATCTGGGGAAGAATAATATAATTTGTTTTGTTCCCAGTCCTAAATATGTTAATAATGTGTTTTTTTGCATTAGCATGTAAAAATGTCAGGGAATAATTTGCAAGTAATATGTAATGGATAGTCCTGAGCTTTTAAATTGCTACAGGCTAGAACATCATTGTATTTTTATAAAAGAGGTTGGTAGCTAGGGAAAAAGGAGATTCATTTTGTTAGGAAATACATCTCCAGATAAAATAAATTGGGTTTAACTTGGCCACTTGAATGCCAGTAACATTTGAAAAACAAAAGCAGCAGTAACAAATAGATTATTTATGCACATATATTTTGTGGAAAAGAGAGAAGAAAAGAATTTGGGGTTCATTTTTCATTTGCAATGCTTGCAAGCTCAGTGAAAACTACAATGAGATATGATTCTAAGAGATCTAGTACGCGGTTTTGACTTGCTTTATTGAAGGTGAATATACAAAAAATGCTCATCAAAATACATACTTTCCTAGAAAAACACGCTGTATGGGAACTGCTGAATCACTGCCTGAACCTCTGATTGATCACCTGAGATGAGCAATGAGTCAACCCTGGGAGGCCAGGTGAAGGCAATTCACCTGTGCTGCTGGAAGGGGTGCAGCCTGGCTCCACCTCTCCTAGACCCATTTAAGAGCTGACTACCAGTGAGAAAGGATCTCTTCTGGAGATCCCTCCTCTGGAGTTTTGCAGTGAGCCCAGGATATGGGTAAGCATTCTATCTGTTCTTTTTGTTATTATAATCTGCTCAGCCAAACTCTCTTGTTTATTTCATAATTATAACATCTTTATAGTCATTGATTATATACACTCCATAACATGTTTGTATATTGAACCTACCCAGAGTTTAAATAGGTCCTGGCACATCAAAATACTATGAACTTGGATACTAAAAGTGTAAGTAGAAACAGATTCCTCAACAATGAATTTATTTTGTAGAATTGATTCTTGGGACGTTCCAAGGATTCACTTGCAACTTCAATAAGCTTTTTCTTTTTTTTTTGTCTGTAACTTTTGAAAATGATAGAAAAAGTGTTACAAAAGACCTATGGAGTTCATTAGCATCTTTGTTAGATATGGGGAACGTTCTGAAAGTGACCATGAGATGAAACTAGTTGCCAGCTTTGGGTTCAAATCTCCAACTTTTTTTTCTGATATTCCTTCTCTCATGGTAGCAAACAAAACAAAATATTTCTTTGTAAAAAGAAAAACAGATGATGATTTCATGTTGCAAGGATAAGGCCCTTTTTGTACTGTGTTCAATAGCTAAGTTACTTGTTGTTACATGATGCAAGACTTGAATGCATACCGAGTAAGTTAGCAGATGGTACTGAATTCAGGGGAGTCAACATCTCCTCCTAAGGGTGGAGAGGCCTTGCAAGGAGGCTTTTACAGACCAGAGGGCTGGGCAGTCAGCAACTGCATGAATTTTAACAAGTGCTATTCTATACCTGAACAGAGCAGCTCTGTAGATATGTACAGACTGGGAGACACGTGGCTGGAAAGTGGACTCACAGAAAGGGATCTGGTGGTTCAGGCTGACAGCAAGTTGAATATGAGTTAATATTATCCCTTCCATCGCAGAATATTCTATGATTTCATGATACTCAGAGAATTTGAAGCAACAAAAAAAGAAACTGGCTTTCAATGGTTTTCCAGAAATGAGTTATACAAGTCTTCTTGTACTAGAGGGTGGAAGACTAGTTCAGATGTGTCCTATCTGCTGGTACCATGAATGTCATAACCACCTTTTGAAAGATTTGTATCTGATCATGATATAATGAAAGAGTTTTGCACCCACATCCTCCAGAACTTGATTCCTAACTCATGTCCATCATAATGCCCTCTTACTGGGAAGTTCTATTAAGTTATTTCTTTATCACACTTCATAAAAAAAAAAGTCAACACTAGGTGTCAAGAAACTTCACTCTTTCATTATGTTCTCTGTCTTAGACACATGTTCAAATCAAACTATGTTAGTTATTTCCAAACTAAGAGTTAGGACACAAAGTAAGGAGGAAAGAACAATGAGTCACCATCTCCTTCCTGCTGTGCATCAGAAATAATTCACTTCTAGAATTTCCCAATTCAGTTTGTGTATCTAATCTGTTGAGATGCAGGCTTTGAGTTCAAAGTCTTTCTCTTGCCATATGTCTTGACCTGCACAGCATAAGTGTCTTGTGTCTCACTGCTGCCTGCCTTACAGTGATAGGTGTATTGTTTCAGGCAGTATGACTGACATCTTCCCTCCTGAAGGTGAACTTAGTTTAGCAAAGATACTCTTCAGAGTGCTTGGAAATAATATAAAAGATTCAGCAGTAAGCAAGCGGGACTTTTTTTGTTCTGTCATGAATGTCATTCTGACATTTCAGCATTTCCTTTAGAGCAAAAAAGTTCTAACAAGGAATATATCTATTACTAAGCTATGATTAAGAGATATAAAAAAGTTTTAACTGATAGAATTAAAACTATAATACAAATGACATCTGTATATGTTGATACATAAAGTTAAAACATGTAATATGCATTATTTGAAAATATAAATGTTTTTGAGGTAAAACTTTGAAATTGAACAAGAATATACAGCTCATGATTTTTGACAATTTGCCTGTTGAGCCACAGATGCTTTCCTTGAAACCTTTCGGTTTAACGAAAGATCTTCCACTACATATACCCTTTATGGAATTCCTTGGGCTATCAGGTTTCTTTTTACTTGCGAAAAATGTCAGTAATGTTCTGAAATTCTGTAAACGGGTAATTTTTTCCTCATTCAATGTCTTCAAAGTTAACTGAAAGGAAGAAAATCCTTTAATTTCTTCACATCATGACTATGCTGCAGGATGTGGTTATAGTTGTAGGTTAAACGTTTCAGCTTAGCAGAGATTGGTGTTAAAATGCCTGGTTTTACACTGGTGTAAATGAAAGGAGAATGTGGTCAACCAAGTTTGATTTATGATAAACAGGAGCTAGAGCTTGATTTGCAGTTGATATGCTTCTGTTTTAGGGAAGTTAACAGCTAATCACTTTGCAAGGTTGGAATAAATAAACAAAAGGCTAAATCCTTGCTGGATGCAGAAGGTCATGTCTTTCAATTAAAGGAATCAGCTTGACCACTTTTTTTTCAGTTAAAAGGAAGGAAGCATTGGGCTAAAAAGAAATAAAAAGGATGGCGTATCTATTATTACCAGATATCCTTCACAAGAAAGTGTAACATGAATCAAAATCAAATGCAGCATTTCTATGGAACATCTAACTTTACGGAAGCTGACACATTCAAATTCTTGAGGAGAAATTCAACAACCTGACACTGCTAAGATGTAGGAGTTTATCCATTATGAGTGAGAATATTCCGCATCTTCATATTTGGTTTCTGAGTGCCTTTTGTAATTTGCAGTGTGTGTGCAGTGGTGTGGCAGGGTACTTCCCAGTTTTTGAAGGAGCTGTTCTTGTTCTTTGTTCAAAAGAAGCTTAAAGACCACACGATACAGTGAGCCCAGATTGTCTCAGTGAGTTTAGCCACTGTATTTGGTAAGAGAAGATATTTGAGTCATATACTGAGGATTTTATTTTTCTCTGAATGTGAGCTATATCCTAATCATTTGTTTTAATTTCATATTAGTGTTAACAGAACTGCGTACCTCATAGTTTGGACAAATTAAAAAAAAAAAAGTGGTCTTACAAGGACTTTAAATGTCTAAATAAATATCCAATGCGCAAATTGTCTGTTCAGCAGTATGCTAAATTGGATGAATTAAGAAGTGATTGTTCTGATGAACAGTCTTCGCATTCACAGTGTTAGCAAGGATATAGCAGAGTACAATGCATATTTTTCCCCAAGTGCACAAGTAATGAACCCTGAAGGAGAAAGAAAATACAAGCAGATATTCAGTGGTTTGGTATCATTGTAACAGAGTAATATTTCTGCAAACTGTACAGTAGTTTTGTTCTCTGCAATGCTACGTACTTGACATTGACTGGAGATAAAACATAATTTACTTGTTGCTTGAGGCAGATTCAGCTAAGCTCCCTATCAAGTAAGAATTCAGCATAATATTGTCATTGTTCATGTGCTTTAAGTGTAGCGAAATATATTCAGCCCTCAGAGATGCATTTTGGCAGAGGAAGTCCCTTCAATATTTTCTTTGAAATTGATAACACACTGTAAGTAGCTGTTTTAATGGGTGTGAGAATTTTAACCTTAAGCTGTTTCCCATATTGCTGAGGCTTTTTAATTCAGTGTTTAATGGTATACAGATTTTTTTTTTTTATTCTATCCATGAGGGGAAGATACTTTCACTGTAATTGTTGTTAAACTGATACTTCTTCACCTTGAAGTTGTGACAAGGACAGGTATTGAAAATAGATACTGGGAAGTAGTACGTAAAAAGCAGAAATATGAAGAAAAATAGAAACACTGGTCAGTAAAGTCAGCTGTCTTTTCCAATTTAAATCATAACCACAGGAGCTAGATTCTAGAGTATAATGAAAGATGTATAGAGAAACTACGTCTAAGAATGCTGTGTGCACAAAGATATCCCTACAAAATAGGAAGGAGGTGAGCTGAACTTGTTAGCAAGAAGTAAACATTCTGAAGCACTAGAATTAGGGAAGGAGTAGAAAATTGAGGCACAGCGAAGTCTAACAACATAATTTTATAAAGTTGAGAAGATATATTTGATGCCTGTTAGGGTAAGACTGATATCCCTAACAGGGATGCACTTAAAAGAGTAATTTAAAATTTTTCACTTGTGTTGAAAGAAAGACGCAATATCAAATTTCTTAATATCTATCAATCAGAAATGACAAGGTAAGATAAAGTGATCTATTTACGTTGAAGTTGGTGGCTCCTCCGTCTCTTACCTAAATGCCGCTCAGCTTCCCCTCTGGGCCTCTACCACCTCTGGGATAATTTGTTAATGTCACCCAACTCTGTACCTGCTTTCCTCATTCTTATTCCCTAGCTGGTTTCAGACTAATCCAACAAAAGCTTCACGAGGTTAGTTATTATAATGGTTGTTAAACAGTGTCCAGTTTGAATCAAGCAGTTCAAATGCTGAAACAGACTTAACAAAGATGCTGTTAGTTTAAAGTGCTGTGCTTTTTTCTTGACAAAGTTTGACAGCTGACTGCTGATTAAATATTGCAGTCCTTACCCCAGGAAGCACTGAGTCAGCCTAGAATTAAGAAAAATCTTCCAAGCAGTCAGCACTTCAGTACTGCGCTTTACGAATGATACAACTGGAGGTGTAATCCAAAATAGAAAGGAAAAGGAATACTTGACGTATTTTACAGATAAGCTTCAGCACATGAGGCTGACTTTGACAGACAAAGGATGCTCTTCTTGACTGATACTTCAGCATACAAGTGATTGATGCAGTGTATCACAACTAGGATAGCAATATTTCTCTACCTGGTGAGAAAGATCCTTTACAGGGAGTTAGTCCACATATAGATTATTGCCTAATTAACACCTAAATAAAGAACCATGAAATTGAGTTCTTTTTCCTACTTGCACTATTAGCATATTTTTCACTATGACTGAGTGAATTAAAAGAAAACAATGTAGAAAGCTAGGTAAAGATTTATTTTTCTCTAGCTTGCATTAATTATGTTTCTAAAGGATATAGTGACAAGAAAGTGAAACTGGTAAAGATGGGAAAGAAAATGCTAATGATACTTCTATTGTAAGGGTAAAAGTATCATTAATGTCATAAATTAATTGAAAAATGTAACTTCTGCCAGTGACACAGCAATGTGAGGAAAAAAAGTGTAAAAAGAGAACTCCTGGATGTGTTCAGAATCTTAGATGTTTGAAGAATTGGATGGGTGATTATTTATCTTCACTGAGGAATTTTTTTTGCAAGAAAAGTGAAAGAGACCTGTTAGTATTGGAAAAAAATAATTATTATTGAAATAATGATGAAAAAAATCATCATTTAAAGCAGAAAATCCTGATTTCTGTTAAGAAAAGGCCTTATTGCCACACAGAATATAATACCTTTGATACTAGGTTTCATGGAACTTTATGTGGTCATTGCTTGAAAAAGAAATTTCAACATACTTATTTTTAAAAAGCGTATGCTTCAAATTAATTTACATAGAATCAGGAAATAAGCAGTTCATCCATCCGATTATTCCTAATCCTACTTCCTTTGTTTTAAGTTCATAAGATCATTTTCCTGATGCTGAAACTACTGTTCAACTTACGTGTTTTATCTTCGTTAAATAACTAATTTCTTTTGAAAGCTAAACTGACTCTGAGGCCTAAAATTCAAGGGTTGTTAGTACAAATAAACTTGAAAAAATTATCACTGTGACTCTATATATAGTTTGATCATGTGTAGAACTAAATGAAGGAAAGTGAATAATATGCATACCTTTAATAGAACTCATATACATAACACAGGGGTTTTTTTAGCATTTCATGCTGTTTAATACACTGAAATCTTGGTTAATGGTTAGTGTTTTTTTGATGGGCTAGTAAAGGGGGAAAAAAAGCAATATTAATGATAGCGTGAATAGTGTAAAGAGTGATATTGGAGAGGAATCAACATGTGAAGGTTGGTTCATTGATTAATACTCTATTTTTTGGCTTCCAAGTTCACGCTTTTTTATTGCATTGTTAACCGAAAGCCTTGTAAACTGAAGTGTATTGGATTTCCTTCTTGTTTTTACATTTCTCATGGGAAAAAATCCTCAAAAGGCAGCAGCAGGAAATAAATTATTTTAAGGTTTGCCAATTCTTCTAGTATTCACAGATCCATAATACTGTACTTTCAAGTATGCATAGCTCTATTTTAAAATACAAATAAAACCTAAAAGTGGGATGTTCGGCAACTTTTTTACCCGAAAACTCCTGTAATCACATGCTTACTCCTCTTTGGTATTCTGAGAGAGAGAGAGAGAGAGATTCAGTGTCTTTGTGAAAAAACAGTAGCTCTAAAATGCCAAAATAATATAGAGTTAATCACGCTATTTTAATACCATTCTGAGAAATGACACGTATTAGAACTTAACATCGCTTAATTCTGGAATTGAAAAATTAAGGTTAAGTACCTGAATTGTTTCACTTCTTGCCTGTTATGTGGATGGGTTATCCAATGCTCTCTATCCGAAATAGTCTTTTGATTTTGTTTTTGTTTAGCCATCTATCACTAACTCTATATAAATTAAGAATCTTCTTGTGTTTTATGCAGTTTTTATAGCTTCCCTAACTTAAAATCTATGTATACTTTTTCAAATGATCTGAAAAAAGTATTTCAGAAAAGGAGAGAATTAGAGACTTAATAATTTTGTGTGAAGATTTTTCTTGTAATTTTACCTTAAAGAATTCATTTGGTAAATGCCTACCCTCCGAAATCCATAAGATGGATTTCTTTCCTGTAAGGCCTTCTCTTTTTTCTAAACGAACACTTAGTATAGTGACCAGGTGTTTTGTCCATTCCAAACAGGGTTACTGAAGCTGAATTTAGTGTAAAGAACTACTCATTTCACATGAGACAAAATACACGGCAGTTTTCTTGGTCACAAAGTCTTTGCGAGCTACACTCCACTGGGACAAGGTAGATCACTCAGTCAAGGGTAATCACTAGTGAGTGGAATCTAGCTATTGAACAAATCTGATTTTAGACAAAGCCAGGAAATTATTCTAACCACAAAAATGAGTGGCTTCAGCTATATCTTTTACTCCTATTCCACCTTTGATCAAAATCATTTCTGAAATCCAGCTCTGATTTTTATTATTTCCTGCTATGAATGTTTCTTTTCGGCAATTGGTTTTCTGACACTGGAAAGCCTTACTTGCAAAGAAGTTATATGAGAGGAGTTATGCATTTCCCTTTTGTCAATCTATATATGATAAAAGTATGTAATCCTTGTTTGAGTTTTCTAGTTAGGTTTTTTACTGTTGATTTCTAGTAATACACAGCAAAATGAGCAGAGCGTTGGACACTACAGAGCTAACTGGGATCAGTGCATTTGTGCAGGTGTTCAAAAAGTATTGTTGTTAAGCTAAAAACTATGATTTAACTTACTATAATAAGGAATTTACAAATAAGGAAACTATGATAAGCTAAGCATGGTGCAGGATTGTGACTGAAGGAATGAATGATAAGTAAAAAAATTTTTGAAAAATCTTGTCAGGTAATCCTGTGGCATGCTTGCCCTGATGTTGTAGTCCAGACTATTTTGAAAAAAGGTAGTATTAAAACTCCTAACCCGAAGTTAGCATGTTCCAAACAATGAATGTTTCTGGTTTTCTGGGAGAAAAAGGGGGAAGTTATTTGTCTTCATTTTGGACTTGTGGAATATACACTCACGTTCTCTTTCTGTAGAAGTTCCAGAAGACAGAAGTGTTAGTTTTCTTGCAACTTTGTCCAAATACTTTATCTTCATTCATGCAACACGCAGACATCTGTTTGTGTGTTGTGTTTATGAATAATATAGTAAATAGCATTTCATTATATCCACAGCTGGTCTTAGGGCTGCATCATCACAGTCTAACTGCCCTGATTGTATAGCGTTACTCAGGTCACTGCCCCCTCAGAGGGAAGAAAGAGAAAGTAGCAGAGAAATTTGAGAAATCCAGTACGTTTTCTTTTTACACTGAACTACTTTCAAGTACTTTCAAGCTGTTTTTTTTTTTTTTTTTTTAAATATTCTTTGGAAGTTAGTCAGTCACCTATAATAAAAGCCAGGGAAAGTGGAGATATAACTCCCTTAGGCTCTTTGGAAATGATAGCCCTAGCTACCCAATTTATGTGCTTCTCAGGACACTTGAGTGTTTTAAAACTATTTCCTTCCAAACCACTAACATTATTTGCCATAATTTATATATATGTATGTATTGATAACTTTTGAATGTCTGGCAAAATTGCAGAAAAGATGATTCCACTACTGATTGTGTAAAGTATTATGGATTTTCAGTATTTAAACACAATTTAAAGAATACTTTTTACCAATATCAGTCTGAGAGTACTCTCAGTAAAAATTGTAGCTCTCTATTTGCAAGAGCTACATGTCATTTCTTTGCAATTATTTCAATTAGCCATAAAAACTTTTTGATTGTGACAAAAAAAATCCTCTCAGTAAGTGACTGTTTCTGACATTCACTGGGTTTGAAAGTGGTCTGCAGGGAACGAACAGATTAGTTCAGGAAAAGATCCAAGTGAGTTATATGTATGATAATTTACTGAATTAGTCTAGAATGGGAATTGTAACTAAAACTTGTTGGCAGAGCTGGAGAAGTCCATGTTGCAATAAAAAAAAAAAAAGTACTTGTCATATGTAGTAGTTGGAGACTTGAACAATGTGATTAATGACTTAATCACAAATACTGAAAGAATAAAGAATGTTCTACAGTCAAGAATCAGCTACAGAAATTTTGCTAACTGAGCTTAGATACTTCATGAAAAGCAAGCAATACTGCTTTAAGTATTAGTTGTTTGTCTTTTTTTTTCAACACTTTGTGTAATGATACATAGGAAGTCAACTCATAGCTAATGATGAGTCAAATGATGTAGTATTTATCAAATTTTTGAAAGTGACAGAGAAACTGCAACTTGAAGGGCAGTCTGTTTCTTCTTGTCAGCAAGGCTAATAAAATGAAACCCATCATTTTGGTCAGGGTTCTGAATATCCATAATGCCCATCTGGAGATTGTGTGCTGACATGGCAGAATACTGGCTTGTCCACAATTTCAGATGTTTTCTAGTGGCATATAGCAGGGAAATATTCAAATAAAGCAAGTACATTTCTTATTTGAATTCTTAGAGGATGCAGAGATTTAATTTTACTGATAAAAGTACAGAGAAAAGCATCTAGAATTAACAAATTCTACCTGCTGATAACGTTAACTAATGAAAAGAGAAAAAAAAATAGTCTAGTGATTATATAAAAGTATCAAATAACCCATAGTGTGATTTGCACTATTTGTTTTGAGAAGATATAGGTAATGTTAAATGAGAAATTATTAAATTGTATCACTAGTTTTATGTTTTTGTTTCTAGGTTTAACCTTGTTAGGATTTGATGAGTTTAACAGAATTACTATTGACTGATTTTTACTATTGGAACATTACCATATTCATCTAATTTTATAGATTTTTTTTTTTAGTTGATGGTATATTGTGATAAAGGGTCCTTTCACTTTCTTGTAAAATAGTGAAATAACTCAGTAGGTACAACAATTAAAAGGAGAAGAGCCGCCTTGGTAAAATACTTCTCCCTTACTTTCCTATGGATTTTAGAATATTACTTCAGTTTATAACCATCTGAATAGAATAATAATATTCTTATAGAAATGAAATTGAATTCTAATGTGAATTACTGACTCCTGATAGCTGTGACTTCAGGTACACTTGACTGTTCTGTTCTGTGCTTTAAACACAGTTATCATAGATTTTTCCGTTTTCGTCATTTTACAGAATGAAGTAAAATAGGAGATGGGAAAATTGGGTTTGATTTATCTTGTCTTTAAAACTGAATAGAGTTGGCTACAGAATTGGTAATTCAGGTTCAAATCTGAAGGAAGCAGCTTAGAACATCTGTAGCGTAGCATAAAACTCAAGTGTGGTTATACCCACATTTTAGTATTTTGTTTGTGGGTGCAATTTGAATATTTTTTTCCATAATAAAAATAAGCTTTAATAAAAAGTAAGTGAAAAATAACTCTTTTTCCTTCCAACTCTATTCTATGAGCTAGACCTTGGAATGCCATTGAGATCTACAGCATTTGCTGTCATTGGAGCTATCTTACATTAGTTTTGAAAGACAAAAACCTATTTATTTATGAAGCACGCTAAATGTAGTTCTTAAAGAAAAAAATATGTAATCATAAAGTGTTTATTTGGAACAGGGTCATTGTAGCTACACTATGTAAAGACAACTAGAGGATGTGTTGACACAGGAAGCCTTCAAAGCATAAGGACCAGTAAGCAGAGAGAAATGAGGGAAAAATGGTTCAAAGGCTAGAAAGTTGTATAAAAGAATTAAGAAGGAATGAGTAAAGGGTTAAATAGAAAATAAATACATTATAGCTGAACATAAAAGTAAAAAATAGATCAGGCATAGAAGATGTATAGAACCTTTTTGAATATGGTGAAAGTGAAGTATGATATGATGAGGTAAAACCTCTTTCAAGAAAAAGGAAAATAAGTAATCGTGCTGTGGGAGCCGAGTCAGATCAGCAGGAAAACAATGGCTTGATTTCTTTTGAATAATCTGTAGGTAATGGAGAATATAGTACATGATGATGGTTTTCATTGGTCAGCTTGGAAAATTACAAATGAAGAAACCTTCTGGGTTGCTCAGTCTAATCCCTTTATTTTAAGCAACTATATCATGCCATTCCTTTCCTAAACTGTGTTAAGTCCTCCTCTTTCTAAGGAGAAACTGCCTAAATTTCATTGTTCTGACTGTTGAAAAATCTTGTAACATTCAAACTAAAAGTATTCGAGGCACAGATTTTCTAGCAGCTCGAGGCTATCTTCAGCGCTGATCTGTTGAGGTCAACTAATGTGCTACAGATGGAATCATAGAATCATTTGCTTTGGAAAGGACTTTTGCAGGTCATCTATTTTCTGGATAGATTTTGTGAAGCTATGATACCATACTGGAAATCTTTTAACATGATTCTCTTATATTATAAATTCTGTCTTTTCCTTGTGGTATTAAAATTCCAGGATATTCTAGAGAAGCAATTGCAAACATTTTAATACAAAAAGGGATTTAAAAGCATTTAGCAAGATGTTTTGATGGTGGACTTTAGTAAGGATAACTGTCTTGCTGAAGCACAAAAACTTGCAGCAAACTGTATATTCAGGACTTCAGAATGTCAAATATCAGTAACGTTTAGGGATACCATAGCCCTGGAAGCAATAGAAAAGGCAGGCTGTTCCCAAGTAACTGTTGCTTTTTGAAGAAGAACTTAGAGAGTAGCAGAGAGACAGAAACCCCCCTAGGCTAAACCCAGGAAGTTGTCATAAAGGTTTTAGGAAAAAAGTCAGAAGTATCTATATTGCCTTCAAGGTGTAGCAACCGCAGAGAAAGATGTGACTGCAGAATGAATTCAATTTACTCTGTTACAACCCAAATGCTTTAAAAAATTACAATAATGCTTCCTGTGTCAACATAAAGGTGGAATAAAATCATTTAATAGTATTGTTGGGGTTCTTTTAATTATTCATTTTATAATAGCTATTTCACAAATCTTTTCTTGCTCTGTTGGTATGATGTGAAGCTGGGCAACTGTATCAGTTTGTGTTTCACTGTAAGCAAAATGAAAGGCTGGTTACATTTTTAGGCAAAAAAAAAAAAAGAAAAGAAAAGAAAAGGAAATAACAGCTATGTAATTTAGCAGAGAAATTTTAGGTAATATTATTCTTTAGGTAATATTATTCATTTATATAACTGAAGAAATTAAAGACAAATATTTTCAAAATCTAAACAGCTATCAGCATTAATTTTCTAATTTATTTCAATTAACTAAATCTGAGTTATAAATTCAGTTTAAAAACCTTTTAAAGTGTCTTCTGTAAGTCTCTGTGAACAACCTAACAAGAATAGACAAGATTTTCACTCTATTCTGTTTCTGAGATATTTGTTTATTTATTTAGAGCATTATTTCATGATCCTTCAGATGTTGTTTCATTTGCAGTGGGTAATATTAGAAAAGTTTTTGTTGTTTTTATTTTAAATTTCAAGATAGATGCAGGAAGTATGTAGAAGATGCTAAACAAAATATGTTTCTTTTGGGCAGATATGTTTGATTGTTACAAACACTGAAAAAGTAAATGGGTAACTTACATGAAGCTCAGAACAGAAGTAGTTTTCAGTATTTTTCCTCTAACAAAAAAGGAAAAAGGAAACTTATACAGATTTTAATTTTGAATAAATATCTGGATAGTTGTTGTGGAATTCAGTAGTATAAAAAAAAAATCCAACAGAAACCATGACAAATTCTTGGATATCTGTCACCTTTTAACGCTTTTTCCACTTAGGTGCCCATGTTTGTCACCATTCAATTAACTGATAATTTAATTACAAAAAAAAAATAGTGATTTATTATTAGCCCTTACGATTATGCTGACTGCAGTGTGTCAGCATAATCAGACTGAACAGTTATAGAATGTGCCTAAACAGATGGAACATCAAAATAAGTATGAGTTTTAGTTGTGCATTATGCTAGAAAAGATGAATAAAAAAGGCATAAAACCAGATGCAGCTGCTGAGGGTTCTACATGGCATTGAATTTCTTTCTTGTGCTGTTATCTCTGGAATCCTTTAGAGGATTGTGAGGGTGATTTGTATCCAACATTTTAACAGTAATAAAAATAGGTTATTTCCTTTATTTTTGACAGAAGTGAATCACTATATTTTCTAGTGAGAGCTTTCTTTTACAATCCAGGACTGAGCATTTACCTTCTGCAAATTCTATCAATGAATATTCTACTTAAAAAGATCCTATGACTTTCTAAGGAATTTACACTAGTATTAGTATAACCTATGTTGATCATTCCAAAAGTAATGCCTCCTATCTATTTCCACAGAAATGACAACAGCTACGAAGAGCATAATAGAGGAAATTCTCAGCTACAAAACAGTTTTTCAGCATAGGAACCACCATTAGCTCTGCGTTTTTTGCAGCAACAAACAAGCGCCTACATGCCATGCTCTTCAAATCTGCACCAGCAGAGATGACCCACTGTCACCACTGTAGAAACACACCAACCACCTCACCTCACTATGCTCACATCCACTATTTGGTCTCTATAAACATTCAGCAGGTGTTGATGAATATCAATGGGTGCCTTTTATTTATTTATTTATTTATTTTTTTGCATGAGGGAATTCAATTCCACACCTTTGTTTCATATGCACTTCTACATCATATGCCATTTGGTCAGACTACCCCTCTATCTACTGCTGTCTGCCACATGGCAATAAAATGGAATATTTGTGGGAAGATTCAACTTCTCCTGCCATGGCACTAACATCTGCCTTTGACGTCATGGGCCAACATCATAAAATAGGAGACACTACTTTCACAGAAGCCCTCATAAGTTCAGTCTATCCAATCATAGATCTTTGCTTTGCATTCACCTGTCTTGATCACTTGTGTCTGCAACTATCAGCTGTGTGCTGAAAAGATTTTACCTTTTGAAGATCTATACAGTGAAGTTCAGCAGCTTTTCTTGTTCTTCTAGAATTGCTACTAGCATACCAGCTGTATAAATAGACCATCGTTTTCACTAGTTGGCCAAATTGAAACCAAATATTGAAGTCAGAGTTTGCAGAAATAGAGATTCATACAAGACGAGGGGGGAGGGGAGGAGGAATGAAAAGAAAACATATTTGCTCACTTTTTGTGGTTAATATTGGGATCAGCTGGAAAAGACAAATTACCCTTAAATATGCAGATCATCAAGAACTTAATGATTTCAGTGCTTAATTCATGATCCAAAACTAAGCAACAGTAAATGCACCATCTGGATAGTTAATGATTATAATCTTCTTTGAGTTCTGTTGCTGTGCTTCCCAAAGTCTGTTTTTGTCATTTATATCCCTTTGTCAGTGTTAAAGTTGTCCAGTCATGTGGTTATTTAAGAGTTCATTTTGGTGGGGAAAATTACAGATTATTTTAATTGTACGTAGAAAATGTGTAAGGCTGTGTTCCTTCCATGCATTGTTAACAGTTCAGTATGTGCCACCTAAGGTGTTTTTTTTTTTTCCAAGATCTTCCCAAACATTATAGAATGATAAGAAAAGAACTGAACTTCTTATGAGTTGAAAGGTCAGGACACATGCTATGATTATTCTGGTTTTGAATCATGATCCATTGTATTTTGTTCACTTTGTTCCATAGCATGACCCCTAGAATTTTACAAGAGGAAAGAGTAGTTTGCAACTATCACTGACAGCACATGATGCAGACCATAAATCAAAATTGTTCCCAGATAGCAATGGGAAACTGTCAAGAGAGTGACTTCTGAACTGAATAAATAGGAAACATGTAAAGCATAGCTTTTGATTAGAAAATGGCATCTTTACCAGTGGTAGTGTCTTTTCTTATTTTGTATCTAAGAAGATAGATGTGAAAGCGAAGGTCCAAGACTTTGGGACGTTATATCCAGGTTTGTGTGAACACATTTAAAACTTCCTCAAATTCAAAATATGCAGAGAAACTGAATCAGTTGGTAGCACAGCATGAAGTCTCAGATGCAACGTTTGTCCTATGGTTAATTCATGTTTAAGGATTTTCCAGAATACAATTTCTGAAAGCATGCTTTTTTCTTTATTTTGCTTGGATAGTGGTATTTTAAATTGAGCTGTGTAATCCACTAGAACTGTAAGAATTATTTAACTTTCCCTGAGCTTTCCTACCGATCTACTTACAGTCCGTTTGTGATGTGTTAAACCACTATGCATACACTATGACTCTTGTACATAGACTGTGTGTTGTACGTTACCTGTATCCCTGGAATCATGTTGATCTTTGCTGGTTTCTGGTTTGTGTGCCTTGCAAATGAAAAGTTCCCTCATTTTCTACGTACAGTTATCAGTACTTTTTGACTTATGTATTGATCTAATAATTTAGGGAGTTATGTGCCTGAGGATTCAATGAATGGAGAGAAAGGTCTGACAACAGTGTTAGTGTGTCTCGCTCCGATTTATAGGAGGGAGAGGAGGTTTTTTTAATATCTGTATATCTGGCGTGAGATTAAGAAACAACGGTTCAAATGTTGGTCTGACCAGTTTATTACAGATCTTAATTAGGGAGATGGGAAAGGGGAGGACGGACACTATTATGAATTAGGGTAATGGGGAAGGGAAGGAGGGTGATAGAATAGATAGGAAAGAAGAAGCAAGGACTCTTTGTAGGCAGCAGTGGCATAGTTCAGCCATTGATCTTCAGTAGTGGTGGGTCATCGGGCATTGTTGTTCTGTTGATGGTGATGACAGTGACCATGGCGATGATGGCCCCTTTTCAATGCTTTCAAAGTGGTTGAGTCAGCTGTCCTTGGAGAGTGACAGCTCAAATCCAAAGTGGTTGAGTCAGCTCTCCTTGGAGTGGCAGCCTCTGGCTCTGGGATCTCAGCAGAAACTCCCTTGTTCCCACCTTCCAGGCCTTGCCAGCAGATAAGAGGCAGTAGGGATGCCACTTCTGTGCACTCTCTTCCAGAGGGAAGCAACTCTGGAGGAAGGGGCTTTCAAATGTTCCCAAAGTTATGTCAATTGTCACATGACAGCACCCATCACTTGCCTCCTCAACAAATCAATCAGTGTCTTATCACAAGAAATACCTCAGGAAGCAAGCTTTGAGTCAAACAACAAAGAAGGATTCTCACATAGCGTATTTCAGTTGCTAGGAAAAAAATCTTATTTTGCCATTCAGAACCATAAATTACTTTGGGCATTAGTTCCTAGGCACTTAGATTGTTGCTTGGCTCTGAAAGATTATGGGAAGAAAATAATCTGGAATTCTGAAGAGGAGACAGCACAACCAGATTTTCCTGGCTTCAACTTTAAGCAAACATAAAATGTTTAAGCTAACTTTTCATTATGCAGAAAAAGAGGTGACTAATGATGGGAATGATAAAGCTGGTTATATCTCAGTTAATTTTTACACTGGGGATGCATTCTCATAGCCTGTCCTATTTTGCTAATATATTTTCAAGATATAGGAGAAAAATTGATTATTTCTATTTAAGATACTTTTCAATGAAAAAAATACGTGAGTATTTGCGAAGAGGATTTATGCATTATAGAAGTGTTTTCCATTTACTGTATTAGTTCAGTCACTCCGCCAATGACACTGGATTTGACTAAGTGAATACCCTGAGTTTGAAACATTGGTGTATGCATCATATTTTCAGCTATCATTTAATCTATGAAGCAGTGACTTTCAAGAACAATCTTCCATTTTTAAGAGTAAATCAAAGATTTCAACTAATGCCTGAACCTAGTATACGTTTATGTCTTCTGCTGTAGTTATGAACTTCAATAAGAAAGTATGCAAAACTGGTTGTTGCATGAAGTGTATGTTCTAAAATATATATACATATGTACACACTTTCTGAAATATGGCACACCACAATGATTCAGATTTAATTTTTCAAATCCAGGCAGCCTGACACAATGCAGCATTTAAAATATGGAGTAGGACTAAATATCATCAAACACGATCTGTTTAAGTCTGACTTAAAAAATTAAGATTGTTGGTTAACTGAATAAAAATGCTGATTGGATGCCAGCACTGTGTGGGATTTGATGCGTTTAGTCATTTTTATAACTTATATACATGGCTTTGCAGGCCTCTGTTAGGATTAGCTAAATCAAAGCCTATCTGAATGAACATTCTATAGGTAATCTTGTACAACTGCCACCACAGTCTTTCAGTTTTACAAAGACTTCTTCTCCAATCCCCCTCAGCAGAGGCATTGTGCATACCTGATGGTATCTAACTTTTTTCCAGTTATAGCTCCCTGGCTTGGTCTTTTCTCCTAACCATCTGACAGCTAGCTGGAGACTTCCACCACTTTGAATGACTTAAGCAGTTCCAGAGAGAGCCCATTTACCTTCGAAGTGAAAAGACCTGTCAAGATCTTTCAAAATCTTAGATACACTCTGGTGTAGATTTCCCTCTGCATATGCAGACTTGAGCATAAGCCATGCCTTAATGAAGATAAGAATCAGAAGCAGGAATTGAGGCTGTCAGTATAGGTGGCAATAATTTGCTAGTATGGTAGACAACCAGGTGTAAGTTTTATTATACATATGAATACAGTATCTGTCTCTGTCTTTAGGTTGTGTTCTTAATTTCCCTCTCAGGAAGCTCTCTTTGCAGCCAGGTGACATTATGTATGTTCAGGGAATCAAAATTATCCCAGTCAGTTCTTCCTGGGAAGCTACAGAAGAGCTGATGGGAACTGTTTGCTTGATTTTGTTCTTTATTTTTCCTCAACAAAAATTTGTGCAGCTTTCCTGTGAAGCAGATCATTCTTGGCTGTTATCACAGCTACAATTTCTTTATCTGAAACTTGCAGGTTTAAATTTTCTATATTCGCATTTCTGTAGAATTAGGAATCCAAACAAGGACAAAAGGAAGTAAGCAACTTCGAGAGTGCAGATTGGCTTGGAAAATATTACTAGTAGGAATGCAACTTTAGTAGTCAATTCTGTCTTATTTTTAATTAGCATATTCTGAATCCCTTATGGGCATATGTTGTGTCAGCAAAATGAATTTTCTTTAAACAAGTTTAGTAACTTAATTGCTCTTATATCCACACTGGAGACTCTCAGTTTCTCATATCACTGTTCATCCAGGTATGCAAATAAAAGCTTGTAAAGTAAACATGACTTGAGGCCAGGAATATAGAGAATGTAGATTTGAAAAATATCGGGACAAATATCCTAAATTTTGTGTTGGCTCTTCATTTGAGAAGTTGTGATACCAGTAGGTATAAAATTCAATTATATGATTTGTTAGACGGTGCTTTTCCAGGGAAGAAAATAAAGCAGTTGAGGAAGAAACCTAGTTTGCATAAAGAGTGGTGAGAAGACGTTTTGACAGCCATATTTTTCCTTGATTCTTTTCTACAGCATCCAAAGCCTGCCACTTCCAGAGCACTTTATTTTCTGATAAATCATCATTGAGAATTCCAGTATAGGCTGCTCCATAGAGACTGCTTTTCAGCAAGTTCTTTAATACTTTTAGTAATTGGACCTATGACGATCAAAATTCATGGCTAATGAAGCAATGTAAAGTAATGTCCTTACTGCAAACAGATAGTGCAGTGTTTCTCAAATGGTGAAATTCAATTTTTATGCAGATCACTAGAATGTTTTACCAATTATTTCCGTGAGCATCTTTCTTGGTGTTCTTGAGCATCTTTGTGTTCTCCTGATCCCTGCGAAATGTAGTGCAGTACTGAGGAATAAAGAGGTCATGGAGAATGCGAAGCTGCAATAATGGATGACATGAGACAGGAGCTAGTACGCATAAAACTTAGCCTGGATTAGATGAAATACCTGTGTGAGGGAAATAACAGATTCATTTGATTACAGACTTAGAGTGAATAATGGGGTACGTTTGATTTGCTGTTGCCTGTTAGATATCTTGGGGGACAGACAAACCGTAAAACTGAACTTAGTCAAGAGCGTGTACTAGATTAATGAAATGCACAGATTTTAATAAATGGAAAAGTTATTCTGCTATTAGATAGAACGGACAGTTATTGGAATCATATAGTAAAGCTATTCACTTGGAAAAAAAAAAACATAAATAGCCTACTGTTGCCTCTAGCGTTTGTTGCATTGGGTTGAAATGTCCCCTCAGAAAATTATAAAATATTACTGCATAGAAATGACCACACACTGGAACTATTTTTTTTTTTTGGCATGTTGATTATAGCCTGAGAAAAAAAGAAAATAATGAATTTTGTGAGCTAAGTGACATCTATATTTTAAATACTGTTATTCCTGGTTTTTTTTTCCTTTTACCATATCCGTTTGTTACCTTGGAGAAACTAGAAATGAATAGTAATTAGAGTCACCATGAATATTTGATGTATGCTACTCTTTTCTTTTCAAGCCAACTTAATGTTTTTTTCTTCCAGATGTGGTATTTCCTCAGAATGGCTTATATTGTTCATTATGACTAAATGAATAAGTATTTTTTGACAGTACCTGCCCTTAAAAGAGGCACACATACATTGTTGTTATGAGCTTTCATAAACCTTCTTTCTATTACTTTTTTTTTTTCCCCTGAAGTATACCTGAATGATCTGAAAGAAAAATAATAATAGAATGAACAGTCTGGAAAAACTCATAAGAAATTCAGTAGCAACAAATGAAAGGCAGCACACTTGGATAGGAGTAATCAGCTTCACAGATACAGGATGGTGAGAAATCTAGGCAGATTTGGGGCCTTATTTATAGCTCCGTGGGGCTTTTGTTGTTGCTATTAGAAAACCGTAAACCGCAGTATTATCTGTCACAGCTTTTATTACCATACTTTAGCAATTGGAAAATTCAGGATCCATAGAGTTCTAATTAAAATTGTGAGAATCATTGGCAAGGAGGATAACAGATTTCATTAATACTCTGTTTGTGTCTTAAGATTTTCATTAGGGGATCTTTTATTTAGTTTGATTAGGCCATGAGGATGTTATAAGATGAAACTTTCTATAAGATCTCAGAGTAGATGTATGTAAAGAAATCTCTTTAGTGGCACTGTGTGTTCTTCTCAAAGCATCAACAGTAATCAGAAATTTAGCATGCATTCAGCAATTTCACCACATCTCTATTTTAAATGTTTACTGTTCAGTGAAACAATATTTTGCTTGGAAAACTGAATTCAAAGATTTATATGTTTTTATTCTCATTTAAAAAAAAAAAAAAAGCATTTTATTTATTTATTTACAAATTGTCTGCTGTGGATGTGATGGCCTAGAAAGAAGACTGCTTTGTGCCTGTCTGCTTTATGTACTGAAATACAGAAATGAACAGTTGATCTTCTTGATGTCTTTAAGCTTAACGTTGCTAGAAAAATGGAAGGCACAGGCACAGGTTGGAAATACCCTAAAAATGAATTTCTCTTTTAAGGTTTTCAGTTCTGGTTGTTTTTTGGACAAGAGTTTATTACACTACTTTTCTTGCTCTCACTTGTGATGTATACTTAAAGTAAGATCAGGATCCTTTTCTTCTCTACTGATAGTTTCACTCAGTGGCTAATTGGGAATAAAAAAGTGTAAATAGTAATGGAAGATGATCAATGCCAGTCTGCACACCAGTGTCCAGAACTGTGAACGAGAAGGGAGAAAAAAGTTTATAGGTCCAAGAACCTCTTTCTTCAAGTAGTTCAAGAAGTTCAAGAACCTCTTCCTTCATACTTACCATAGTAGACTTATGTACTTACAGTGAGATTTACTTAATTTTTAACTCAGAGAGTGAGGCCCTGGCATACCCCATCCTTGGAGGTGTTCAAGGCCAGGTTGGATGTGGCCCTGGACAGTCTGACCTCTTGTGAGGCGGCCAGCCCACAGCAGAAAGTTGGAGCTATATCTTTCAGATTTCTTCCTACCCAAGCTATTCTATGCTAATTTAAAATTTAAATATGATCACATCTGAATAAATGATCTCTCCTAATCTGAGTCATGTATTTTCCTAATAGATTAATACGTGGAGAGGTTTAGTTATGTTTGACTTCTTTTTTTTTTAGTAAAGCATATTTACTCTGAAGTTGATAATAATGTATATTATGTGAACTTAAATTATTTGTAGATGTTCAATGTGAATGATAGTAGTAAAAACATTAATAGCAGACATTTTCTTGGGAGCTAGTCACGAGATCAGTAAATTCTTGGCTCCATCAGACTTTGCTTGGTATGCCTATCATTTGTCTAAAGTAGCTTTTCAAATAAACATATGTCTTATAAAGGCATAAAATACACTTTGACCAACATTTTTTCATCAACGATAAAAAGTGGAGTTGGAAATTAAAAACTGAGAACTGTAATCTGAAGCAGTAGCTATTGTTTGCTTTTATATTGTGTAGCTGGAAAGTCTTATGATTTTTGTTTTTTAAAAAATAGGAAAAAGTAATGTTGATTTAGCAAAACTATTTTAAAGATTCCTCATGACATTTCTCAGTCAGCTTAGTATTTCTCAATCACCTAAACAGTTTTAAAAAATCAGTAATATTTAGTCTGTTTTTCAACTTTGTGAGATGTATTTCTATTAAGCATTGAAATCTCAGTTTTGCAGTCTGAAATCTCATTATATTTTTACATATTATAATAGGTGTGTTATGTTTTTATATGCCATAATCTTCCACGTATTATTCAGAGAGAGATAATTTTATATTGAATTTAACGTGAAAACTCTTCAAATCTACTGCATTTAAAGCAGATGGTGCAGTTGCACTTTACATCTAATAATTTTTGTTACAGCACAGCATAGTGTTTATCACAGCAGCTATAGAGTCCGAAGCTGTTCTGTGCACAGGTATTATTTTGACATGAGTAACAAAGTTATATTTTTAGAAGTGTACTGGAAAGATAAATTAATGGTCCTACTGATAAAATAAACTGACAAAGAAAGACAGTTGTTAGTTCAAGGATTATTCAGAAGCTCATGATATACTTTAATCCTATTATGTGCATATTGTATGCACAAGAAAGCTAAGAATACTCCCTGGAAGAAAGTGATAATCTTCACTGACAGTCGGGGAAGCTTTCAATATCTGAGATGTTTCAGACTGAGGTTTTATAATTTCCCAGTTACAGCTATTTGATAATGTAATTTTAGTATTTCCTTTTCTTAGGCAGAAATGTAAGTCTAAATAAAGATATTGAACTAAAATTTGAAAACATAATTAAGTAGTATTTAATATGAACATGAAGCTCTCAATAAATGCAGCCTCATTTTCTGCTACTAACATGAATGGAAGTTTTGATTCTCATCATAACTGAAAAGCTGAGTACCTTCTCTTAAGTGTTTGTGGATGCATGTTGTTTCAGATGTGAACCTTCTCTTGGTGTATCTTTTAGAAGTGACCAATGCTGTGGGGAAATCTGAATGCAGACAACCATGCATAGTATGTTGTGGGTTACTGTTCTGTTACAGCATTTGATGATGAAGTCAAACAGTTTTGTAGGATCTGAAAGAGCCATTGTTAGTTTATTACACACTGAATTACTGTCACCCTCTTCAGTGCCTCTTCAGTGAGATCGAGGCCATGTTTTACACTACTGCATTCTGAAAGGTGTAAACCATGAATTGTCCATCCTTGCAGGACAGCAGCTCTGAACAACAGAAAAATATTCTAAAACCTGACTTCTTTAAAGACTTAAGATAAAAGGAAATAGCCTTATGCATGTTCTATGAGGTATTCTAAACCAGTTCTAGTGAGCATAAATGAGGTAGGGTTAAATCATTTCTTCTTCAGCACAAACGTGTAATCTTCTTCTTTTAAGTAGCCTATTGTGTTAACTGATGCTAATGCTTTGTTCCAGTTCTGTGACAGACCTTTCCCCTAAACACATGGTATTTGATCGTTTTTCAGATATCATTAAATAACTTCTCTTCTTTCATTCATTGTCCTTCTTACCAATTTTCAACATTAACTATTTCTTTTTTCGATACTGTTGCATTAGTGTTTATTTCTGTTCGTTTTAACCCCTTTTTTGTTTTCTACTGGCTTTAGTGGTTCTTGTCTATAGAGGAATCTTTTGCTTTATTTTTATTATACTACATCCTCCTGCATCAACAGCATGTTCTTCCCATTTTGAAGTCTATGAATAGTCCATGAATGGTCAATATTCAACAATAAACCTTTGTATTTGTAGGTTTCTCTGAGGTGCTGTCTCCTCTTCAGAACTCCAGTATTTTCCCAGAATGCTTTTTCTATACCTATTAGAAGCAATGCTTAGGAAGTCATGAGGGAACGGATTTATTTTTGCCCAGAATTTGAGTTGAGAATTCAATGGAAAAATTCTCTTTTTTAAAATTATTTTTCTGCGGTTAGTACTACAGTTTACTCCACAGTTTTGCTCCTCAAATATAGCCCAATCTTCAGTATGCTGAAAATGAATACAACGGAGCAAATCCATTGTCTTGCAGGAATGTAAGGATTACAGTCCTCTAGAGGAAGATTTGATTGTTTTCATACAGTTTCAATTATAGAATAGTGGGACAAATGACTCTTTTTTCACCATACGTGTGTTTGTTACACATGCGTTATCTGTTATTAAAAAAAAAAAAAGTGAGCAAAATGTTTCTAACTGAAAGAAATTGGGAGTTGTTGTTAACTGGCAAATATTAGAGTTACTTTGTTTTTCCTACCCTAAAGCTGATGCCAGAATTTTGGATCCTATGTGCAGTTTATATTACTTCAAGCATGGAAATCTGTCTTAATATCTTCATGTTATTTATTTTTTAAGAAGTATGAAATATATTCACCTAGATCCAGCCCCCCCCCCCCCCCCAGTGAATTCCTATAAAGTCTTAGTTTTACAAATAGGAATGCTATGTGCAAATTTGCTTATGTCAATAAGTGTTACTATATTTTTCACAGAAGGGGAAAGTCAATATGAATTTTCCAAATCTTTTCCCCAGAAACTCTCTTCATGTTGATTAAGTCCTTGAGATTTTAAACTGATGTATTTGTGTAATAAACAGGTGTATATTCTATGCTGATCAATCTCTTCACTAGTTTCTTATTAGTACTTGCAGATTTTTTCCCATGTGGTAGGAAGGATTTAAGCTGATTGAAACACCTGATACTATAATACTTGCTTAGCTCTTATAAATGAATAAAGAAAAGTCAATCACTTAATGTTGAGTAGATTCTATATTTATCTGTATTAATGTATTTAAAAATCCACTTAAAAGTAAATTAGCAACTATGGAGTTTCTTCAGAATAGTGAAGTAATGTTAATTTTCAGAAATCACAACAAAGCTGTGGAGATAAGTAATACATAGATTTTTTTTTTTTGATTGACCAGTAGTGCTTGTCCAACAGGCTTTAAATGAACAGTTGCAAGATTATCAGTTCCTAATCTCAATCCCTCTTTTTCCCACAAAGGGGAATGACATCATGTCTTCTTCCTTTTCCTCTGCACTATATTGACCCCATGATGAGGATCCAAAGTAAAGATGATATTGTGAGGATGTATTAGCCAGCTCATGTAGCCCTTTGAACATATGGAGCTTTATTTGGACAAGGATGACTATTCCAGCTGGTCTCAGTACAGATCTTAGTGAGCAGGTGTCTGCAGTTCATAAATAGCAATGACAATGCTTAGTAAGCCATAACAATAGTATCAGACAAAAAAGAAGAAATATTAACAACAGGATGCACTGATTGAGCCATAGAAACTCAGATGCTTAAGATTGTGCTTGGTTTATTGTTTAACTGATTTTTTTTGCTTGTTGTTTGTCTTTTGTTACCATTCAGGTTTTTCTCATGCTACTGCAATAATCATGCTGCTTAGCGGTTTCAGAATTTGAGCATAAAGATGATAAATTGCATACTGTACAGAACTTTAGTATTTTTGTCTTTTGCATACTCTGTGAAGACCTTATCTTTTAAAAAAATGTCTCTTTTTGAAATAAAGGTGGTTATAAATATGCTCCTCCCTCCACATGCGCCAGTATTCAAATGCACAAAAGTTATTTGTATGATCACATTTTACCACCTTTTATATATCGTAGAATCCTTAGAGTTGGAAGTATCAGTGGAGAAAATATCGCAGACACAATGTAAAGAATTTTGAGCGTATACTTTTTTCCACTTAAAGCAGTTAGCAAGTAAATTAGCAGTCTACTCTTAATATTTTATAGGATGATTGACTCTTCTACCGCTGGATAATTAACTACCAGCCTCTGCAATCACACACAACTGATATGTTCGTTTGTTCTTATTGTTGCTTATTCCTTTTAATTATATGCCTATTATTCTTCTTACTGTTATTTGGTATCGCATTCACATATACTTGACATCTGTACGTGTATACTTTTAGAAATACATCTCAGTATTGTTTTGTGGTAGATCTTTTTTATGAGAGAAAAATTGTTGCTATCTTTTAAAGGACATCTGAGATTTGACTGTGAAATCTGTTTGGTTATTACTATCTAGCAATCTAGTCTGCATTATTTTTTCTCATTTTTCTGCTTCAGAAACTTAGTTTTCATTACTACTCTCCATACACCATCTATTTCCAAGAAAAATTTGAGTAATTTAAGAATTTTTGAACAATTCAGTGTGCCACGTTTAATAGCACCTGACTGACCCTAAGCACTGGCTTATTTGGCCATCTCAAGATTTAAAGGTTACCAAGAGTATCTGTAAATAGAATTTTATGTGACAGATCATATTTTGGCACATTTCTTGTGGTAGCTGATTTGAGTATCTTCAGGCTTAAGTGGCAGCTGAATAAGGGTTTGCAACACTGGTTTGGGATTTAAGAGCCAGTTTTTTTCTTAGTACAATTTTAAGTGCTGAAATCCCATTTTTGTATTTAGCGAGGTACGAGTTAGGGCTTCTGTAATGCACAGTTATTTCATTTATCTAATAACTACAAAGTAAAGCAAAAGTGGCTGCATCCCATTCTACTGCTACAACAATTTGGTGTCCTGCTTTAGTAGGAAAAAAAATGTTGGCTTATTTCTGTGTCCCTTTTATTATTTTTCATCAAGTTATATTCAATTTGTGGAAGCAGAATTCTTAACAATACTAGCATTTATATTCCGTGTGTATGTATGGCTTTAAATCCAGACAAGCAATCTTTTTATATTGAGTTCTACTGATTGCTTTTGATCTGGTGCAGATCAAAAATTAATCAGAATTACATACTGCCAGCATTGAATGTGATGGGATTATAATGGTAATCCTAAAACATAAGCTGCCTGTTAAGAGAGACAATGGAAAGTATAAATTCTCAACCGAGGTGACTATATCAGTCTACGCAGCACAGAGTTTAGCAATATAAATTACCTCATAATGAGTTTCATATTGCCCTGGCCAGTTTACTTGTCAGCAGTGCCTGAAGTATATAATTTTAAGAGTTTTAAATTAAAGTTTCTCTAAAATGTCCTTTGGTCAAACTGAGAGTATCTGGCCTTCCTGAATTTCTTAAAAATGAAATTTGAAGTACACCCCTAAATATAGATATCTGACTATTTTCAACTCAATTCTCCACTAACTCCGTGGAATGCACATATCCCAGGGAGTTATGCATACCTTAGGGACAGGGAGATGCAAACAGCAACGTTTTCTGTAGAGTTACCTCATAGATGGCTGTGGAAATCAGTTGCAGTTAAAATGCCCTTTCTTCCTCTTCTGCTTTCTTCACTCACAAATGAGATCCTTAAGTCATTATGAAGGACTTCACTTTATTCTTTTTGTTGCATTTTAAAAAAGCATTCAATATACTTTTTATCCTTAATCCTGTGTTGCTATTTTTGGAGGAAGAAAAAATATATGAAAAACTCAGTTCATGAACTGATATTTTTACATTGTTGGCTTTTTTTTCATTTATTTCTCTCTTTTTTATTTGGAATTTTTTCTTTTTTTTTTTTCCTTTCAGTCCTGATGGTTGTTCCAGACCTCAGTAACATATGTAATGCTGTAACTGACAGAATAAATGCTGCCTTGATAGCATGTATGCTGTTGCCACCACTGGAAGGTAATTAGGCAGGTAAATCAGAGCAAATGGAAACTACAATGCAAAGAACTCTGAAAAATTGGTAGGACATGAACTGTCGTTCAATTTGCAACAGTAATTATGCAGAAATGTCAGCATTTGTGTCACAGGTACCCCTAGACTCTAATTGCAGTTTGATTTATGGCAGTGTAAACCAGAGGTAACTGTGATGTTGGAGTCAGTGGCATTGTGGTAGTGTAAAACAAATATCACTTACATACACACTCTGGATTATTGCCAGTTTTACTATTAGTCAGTCCAAAAGTGTGAGTAACACCATTGAAAAACAAGATCTCTTGCTGCAGCTGGGGCTTGTGATGTTGTGACAACAGCAGCATTGATTGTTGAGTGCCACAGCTAGACTTCCTACAAACATGAAATAAAGCTGGTGATTAGAATTGAAGTGCTTCCAAATTTTAGTGATTAAGAAGGTATGGCCAGAAAAGTAAGGAATGTAAAATTGAAGACAAACAAGTATCATTTTGAAGAAAAGTTCATTAGCTATGAAGGGAAAAAATAACAAGGACTTAAAGAATATTTGCAGTATGGCAATAAAGGTTGAACCTTCATGCCAGTATTCCATTGCATTTTGTTCCCATGTGACCGATGGCAGCAGAGGGTAAGTCTGACAAAATGGCATCTGACACAGAAGTGCATAAAAAAAGAAAAGCATTTTTCTGCATTTTCCTCCATGCAGAAAAAATAGCATCCATTGATATCAATTGATGCTTACTGAATGTTTATGGAAACCAGAGGAGGTAAGCACATTGAGGTAGTGCACTTTAGCTGTGGCAACAGCAGCTTGAAAGACAAGCCATATTTTCTGAATGGCCATGCACAATATTCACACCACAAAGTGAAGAGCATCTCAGGTTATCTGTGCTAATAGGAATCATGACTAGAGAACCATGTATGGAGTTGAATATCATTCACTGCATTCAGTGCTTTGGGAATGATGGAATATCTCCAAAGTTGCCCATGTTAGGTGCCACAAATTGTTTATGCAGGAACAGAAAGAACAACAAATGCAAGTTTATTGGAACCTGTTGAACCAATGCAAGGCTGAAGGTGTCAGTCTTCTAGATGTACCATTATTGGTGATGAAACCTGATGTCACCACTACAAACCAGAGTCAAAATTGCAGTCTGTGGAGTGGCAACATGTGAATTCTCATCAAATAAGAAGTTCAAGACCTTAGCAGATAAAGTGATGTGCACTGTCCTTTGGGATAGGAAAGAGGTGGTCCTTCTTGATTTCTTGGAACCTGCATTAACTCTGACCGCCGCATCATAGCCCTGACTAAGCTGAAGAGTCAGGCCGGAGAAGACAACCTTTGTCTTTCAATATGATATCACCATGCACCGTTAGAAGAAACTGAGTATGTTGTCAAGCTTGACTAGACTGTCCTACCACACCTAGATTATATTTCAGATTTGGTGCTTTGTGTATTCCATCTGTTCAGACCAATGAAAGATGGACTGTGTGGGCAATATTTTCCATGTAATTATAGTGTCATAGGAACTATGAAGCTTTGAGTCACACCAGCTGGTGCAGACTTTTATGAGCATAGTAAGCAGGTTCTTGTTCATCACTGGAAAAAAATATATAGTTAGTGGCGGTGTCTGTATTAAAAACAGAATAGTGTTTTGTAGCTGAGAATTTGCTCTATCTAGTAGTGCTGTTCGTGTGTCATAGTTTTAATGGAAATAATAGGAGACATTACTTTCAGAGTAACCTATGTAGTAAGTTGTAAATGTATACAACTTGATTCCAGTGTTGAAGTACAACTTTGCTCTTGTCAAAATCATTGCAGTATTTGACTAACAATGCACACCAGAAGTGGTATTGAATGAACTGTGGTACAGACTGGAGGAGGGCAGAAAGTTATTCTCAAAGTTCTTGTCTGAGCAGCAATTCTCTGATTTACTAAGATAAAATCTAAAAGAGCGTAATTACCTGACCTTGGTTTTCTCTTACTTGTTTATAAGCAAATTCAGTGTAAGGACCCTGCACTTTTATGACTATTTAAAATTGATTTTATGGAGTGTGACATCCTGAAACTGGAGTAAAACTTTTATGCTCATTCAGTCATGGAAAGTACTGCCAGTCAGCGGTCAGAACTTAAAAAGCTTATTCTGTCTTTAACTAATTTAAAAATACCAGAAATTAAGAATGGCGATCTGCAGCAAGAGTTGTCTCCTAAAATTTGTCTTGGGAAACACGTGCATGGACGAAGAACCTAAATGTATTAAGGTTTCCTTCAGCAATTTTTTTCATCCTGTGTAAAAGCTTATACTTTTAAGATCACTTTAGTAAGACGTAGATATTACCTCACATATCCTCTGTTTCTGTGGAAAAATATTCCTTTTCCTTCTATCTTTGGTCTCTGTACATCATTTTAGTGGTGCGAATTGAAATAACTGAAATTAATGAGCATTTATTTCAGAATATTATTGCACACAATTTCTTTGATATTTTTTGTGCATAAAATAATAGGCTAAGCTGTTTGGTTTTCTTAGGTTATTGCTACTGAAAGTTAGTAGAATGCAGATATTGATGATTCTATACAGAAATATAATTATGGTAGTTGAAATTGAGAAGATGAATTTGAAACAAGAATGTGATTGCAATGAGAGCTCTGTCTGCAATGTATAATACAGAAAATCAAAAAATGTCATAAATTGTTTTAATTTAATGAGCAATGCATCCTGTGTGTACTAACAGTAAGTCTTTAATGAGGTACAGTACTGCATTCTCTTGTGTTTTGAAGTAGGTAGATCTATGTACTTACCTAATTTTTGAAGCACAGCCTAAACATGAGGTACTTATTGATGTTTTTCAGTTAATTTTTCCAGCTAAATTTCCTTGATGTTGTCAGAGCATTTTAAAGCTGCTATGGTTTTAAGTCCTTTCAATTCCCGCTGCGTGGGATGCTGTTGCCCTTGCTATTCTATTGTTTTCAAGATTATAGAAAAAGAGGAAAAAACCTGTTTTCCTGCAGGAACATCTGAACTGTCAAACTCCATATGAAACAACTGACAGAAGATCATGGGGTGTCTCATTACTCTTCATAAACATTTTTTGCATTTTTTTAGAGTAATTTATGTGATGTTTAATTTTTTTAAAAATGAAAAGGATGGGATGCTAAACAATCATCACAATAAGTGCCCTTTGAAGGGAAGGCAGCTCAGTTTTTGCTTAAGCTAGCTGTCTTAAGGAAAATGAGATCTGATCTCAGAGCAGCCAACCTCATTGTTAGAATGACAGATAAGACAAAGTACATTTATTAGATTTGAGAATTCAAAGTTAATGTGCTAGACACAGTGGGTACATTTGTTAGAGCCTGGGGATGGTAGATGTTCAGATTATGCAGAGGCCAAGTAGTTACTGTCTTCTAAAAATCAACTTTGTTTTTGCCAGTGATTGTGAGATATTGTTTATTTTGTTTATTACTTAGTGCACTCTACCAGCCTTCCTTAATGCACATACTAAGAAAATGTTTGTCAGTGTTTAAATTACTTTGAAAAATAGTGCTGCACTCCCATCTTGGTTTATAATGTCAGAACATTTAAAAATAATTCAAAGCATTGAAATTTTTAAAAAATATAGAGATTCAAACTAAAGTTCTGTCATTTAATCAGTCAACAACTGCTAAACATTAATTTTTTGTCCTTGCACTATAATGCTATTACAAGGCTGATTTAAAAAAAAAAAAAAAAAAATCGTAATAAACCAAAAAAGTATAAAATCAATGAAAAAGCTGAATAAAGATTGATGATGCTGTGTACTTTTAAGTACCTGCAACAACCATGTATCTGTGATACAATTAAGCCTAAATTCCATATTAGCATCAATTCCAGGTTTTTATAGTCTAATAATTTTCTGATAATTGCACTGTTCTCTTATACTGTAATATAAGTATTTTCTTTTATAAATTACTTTTTAAGTAAATAACATTCAGTACATGGGTATTGATCACTCCTCAATAGCAGAATATACAAAGAGAATTCTCTACATCTTTATTGGATAGACAGTGTTTGGTTCTCTTCAATTTTTGCTTTCAATTTTTTTCTATTCAATTTTACTGCTAAGTACCATGAAGGTAGATATACTCTTCTAGTGGCAGGCAGCTAGGCTAAACTAGTGTAATGGCAAATACTTTTTTTACAAGTTAGTCTTGCAAACTCATGTTGAGAGTTCTGAAAGTGGTAGAAGCTTAGCGAAGTAGCGGGCAATTAACTTGTAAATTAATTAATGTTAGACTTGTCCTGGAGTTTTCTCACTTCTCATGCACTTTCAACTTGGTCATCTGTGCCTGCTATGAATTTCTATGTACTTGCCAAAGTATATTTTTCTCTGGGTTTATGTTTGAAACTGCTCCCCAGAGTGAAGTATTTTCTCTAGAAGTTCCAGAGGCAGAATTATGCTCTGGTTTTTATCTGACCTTTCTGATATGTTTTCAGTTTTGTCTGTGAAATATTTCAAAATATATGACTGCTTGAAATCTCTTCCACGTCTACATCCTCTTTCCCTGAGAGAAAGTGTTGGTATTGAAAAAGGGAACGTAGGAGGCTGAGTAGAAAATGCTACATTGAAATCTCACACCTAAAAAACTGCAAACTTTATAACAAGACAACACTCCTATGGAAAACTTAACATCTGTCATGTTTGTGCAATATCTGCAACTGTCTTTCATCTCTGTCAGTGTAATATCAAACTATATGACCGTACAACAAATAACTGATGATAACATTTCTTGCTCACTTTCAAATGAGTTTTTACACCTTTGCGTCATTTACTCAGTACCTTATTTGTATGAAATATATCATACATAGATGACACTATCACTGTTTGTCCTGATGCTTTGAAGTGAATATGCATTGGTAATAAGAGTGGAACTTTAAGACCCTTTTCTGTTAAGGCTAGAAAATCTTTTGTACTCCTTGGGGACGATGTGGCCTAAGCAAAAGCAATTAGTGATGTTTACCAGGCTGCTTTGCCAGTCTTGCAGCTGCTACTGGAAAAGGGCGTGATCTTCTGTGTGTCATGTCAGTGTGTGCCAGTATCTAAGGTGGGAGAGGGAAAGGGATGATGCCAGACACTTTTCAGTAGTGCATGGCGATAGGACAAGGGGAAACAGACACAAGCTGAAGCATAGGAAGTTCAGCACAAATACACATAGGAACTTGTTTGTAGTAAGGGTGACGGAGCACTGGAACAGGCTGCCCAGAGTGGTTGTGGAGTCTCCTTCTCAGGAGATATTCAAGACTCGAATGGATGCCTACCTGTGCAACCTGGTCTAGGGAACCTGCTTTGGCAGGGGGGTTGGACTCAATGGTCTCTAGAGGTCCCTTTCAGCCTTTGCAATTCTGTGATTGTGTGATGTTGCATCCATCAGCTGTGCAGGATGCACACAGGATGCAGGATGTCTGCTTAAGATACCTTTCTGACTCATGCCTAGGTGACTCAGAACGCAACTGTATTGTTGACTTCCATACGTTAGTTGTAAACAAACTGCATAACAGATCAGAATGCATAAGGATGATACCAGCTCGGGCATGAAAGCATTGTGTATCAATTCTTTATATGTGTTCAGTATCCAAAACAATAACAAGCAACTTTCACCAATGCAATATATTTTTATTTCTTTGGGTAGCTCCTACCTTATACAGCACAGAGACCTACTTTCAGAATTAATGTGTAGATTAACAGAATTTTCTATGTACTGCTGTAAGTCAGAGGACTTTGGGCTATACACCCCTCTGACATATCAAATTGTCATCTCGAAATAAGTTTGTAATACAGTCTTAAAATCACACTGTCTTTTTTTGCTCTGATGCAGTTTGGTGCATATGTTATCATGTTCAGAGCTTTTTAGGATTCATTGATTTGTTTGATGCAAGATGAGGAACAAATTGCCGATGGTTTTCCATTACCATTTTTCTGAAAACAAAACAAAGCAACAATAACAATGCAAGTTTCTTCAGATTAAATTCCTTACTCTTTAATTCTATGACTTTTTTTTCTGTTTAGAAACCAGTGTGATGATATACTTTATTTTTTTGAAATATTTTAGGAAAGTTATATCCAACTTTTTGGTTAATTTCAATGTTAAAAAGTTTTTTTGTGAAGTCATATTTCACTGTCTTTTCTGCAATAGGTTTCCATTTGTTTAGCCTAAGTACATTTTGTTTTAAGAGAAATGATCAATTTTTTGTGCACTACATCTAATGCCCAATCTAAGGTTATCTTGTCCTCTGTAAAGATAGTATAGATCTTAAAGTGATTCATTTCTGTAGGGCATTCCAATGTCACGTAATTTAAGATTCTTTTGATTAACCTATTGATTTCAGGCATAAAGGGTAAACTATTTTTATTGTCTTTCTACTTGAGCTTGCTTTCCTTTTACAAGTAGAAGAAATTTGGAGTTTCCAGTATAATATTTTTAGTGAATATAAATATTTGAATGGGGGTTTTTTTGCTCATCAACGGCAGTAGTGCATTTCAAAAAACTTCTTTAATAATGAAGTAGCAAATGCTTGAATAAAAAGCTAATTCCATAATAATGTTTCCCATAAATGCAGACACTTAAAAAAAAAAAAAAAAAAAAAAAAGTGGGAATGTTTTGCTATATCAGTTTAATGATTTGTTGCCCAAAAAAGTTAGGTTTTTGTAGATTTTTTCAATCTTTAGTAAGAAATGCTACATAGTGATAATGAAAATAAACATTACCCTGTTTTTATTTGAAGATCTTTTTGTAGCTTTTACTAAATGAAATTTTTATGGTATTTCATTATCCAAAATAGAAATGTCAGCACTCTTCACACGTTACAAATATATTGTTCATTTTTGCAGAATAAAAATTCTAAAATGCTGTCTCAACTATTTTCATTATTTAATTTAAAATCTCTACACACTATCTGTCTCATGTCTAATTGAAAAATACTGTTTTTCATCGGGAATACTTTCATGCAAAATACTCTGGTCAGCACTGTGCAAGAAAGTCTTTGTAAAAGTATGGATTGTGATGAGTCATGTCCTGCAACTGTGCAAATCAGGAGTTTAGCTGGTTAGCAGTTTTCTGTAAGTGGAATTGCCCTACTTTAACAAAATAGAAAGTTCACTGTTGTTACTTGTGTAAATACGTATATAGAAGAGACTAATTCAAATGTGTGTAAACACATAAGACCATGACATGAATAAATACAGAAAATAAATAAAGTTGAATAGGTCTATTTTGTCTTTTTTTTACTTTTTTTTTTAACCTTAGAGAGCAGAAGCAAAGCATAGTTTGCCTAAGGGAGAAAGTAACAGGTGTAGGAATGGGCAGCAGTCATTTGTCACTATAAGAAAACCATAATGGTAGCATCAAGGAGAAAATTGTGCTAATAAAAAGTCATGCCTCGTGGTGCCATTAGTACTTGCTTGTGTTGCATGAATGATAATAAGTATTATATCACTACTTGAATTTCTAAAATGCTTTACAAACTGCTTGTTTAAACATTGCATTCTGTTTCACAGTTGGAAGATTTTTAGCACTTTCCAAAGAGTTTAGACTGTAACATTGCACACTGTTTGCCTTAATTATAAATGCAAGCCTTACTTCATGTTTTTATAAAACTCCAGAACCTTTTCCCTGACATTTGTCCTCATTTTTTCAGCTATAGTGGGTAGAAATTTCTTTTTTCAAAGCATTTTTCCTAGAGTACACTACAGAGTGTGTGATAAAATCTTTTTAAGATATTTGTCCTGATGCACAGAGGAATGTTTTCAGTAATTAGAGTACATTTTATCTGAAGGTTTCTGTATAGAGACTGTACAGAACCAATTATGAATGGAATGATTGGATGCCCCCACAACTGCCTAGCAGTTATGTTCAGTTTTTAGCAGCATCTGTGTGCCTGAACAAAATCAGTTACTGTATTATTAATTCATAGCCTGGCTTGTATTCTGTCATCTTAAGGACAAATCCTCGTTATTTTTATCTTCTTTGAGAGTAAGAAAATAAAGAAGGCACCTTCTTCTGTTTCTGGACTTTATGAAGCTCATAGCTGAACTTTACTGCTTAGAGTTTTGAAATAAGCTATATTCTTTACCAACCTGATCTCATATTTTTATTGCTCACTATGTGCAGCTAAGTTGCTTTCATAAAACACAAACATAAAGGATCTTTTTTGAGTCACCTTCATGTTAACTGAAACCCAAAATTGCATTCAGAAAGTTTCCAAGTTTCACCATGATGTTTTTTTGCCTTTCACAGCTGTGCGTGGGAAGCATACAACTCTTCTGTTTCATTTAAATCACAAAGAGAAAGTTTATGTCATTACAGCTTTATAAATCCACGATATACTGCTAATTTGCTTTATGAGACCCTTATTTACCTCAATCCTTGCTGCAATGCAATACACTTACGTTTATTATAATATGTTGCTTAGTAATGCACAAGTCTGACTTAAAAAGCAGCCAATTGCATTTTTTGAGGGTTGTCTGTCTTTAGTTTAAGGATGACATCAATCTATGCCTGTCCTTCTCTGGCAGGAATGAGGATGATTGTTTCATATCATGGTTGTTAAAGCTGCTGCTGTTTAAAAGGTCCTCTTGAAACATTTTTACAGATCTTTATTGAGTCAAAAGAGCCCGTACATATGAGGAGAAGAGATGCTTTGTGTAATCTGGGAAGCTGCAGAAAAATGGAGGAGGGGGTAAGCCAAAGAAGGGAGTGGTACACATTATTCTTTAATGGTCTGCACCTGAATTCAATCAGTCCCCCTTCTCAGGCCAAGCACTGGACACTTCGTAATGTGGTTACAGAGCTGGAAGAAAATGCTGTCTCTCAGCAAGCCAGAACCATTATGGGTGAGAGAACAGACTCTGATTTTGGTTTTAGAGTTGAAATGTTCTGTTCGTAGTAAAATTTGTATTCGCACAAGGCTAATATCATCAGCCAGTTCTGTTAAAAACGTGTAATTTAAAATAAACCACAGAATGATTTTAACAAGCCCTCATGAACAAGTGAAATCTCATGTTGCAGCATCCATGTACAAGCTACTTATAGGGAAGACCAGTGGCTTTGTTTTTCCTGTACAAATTAATCCTTTTTCCTCTACAAATTAATCCTTTTTCCTCTACGCGGGCCTTTGTGCAGACTGAGCTTTTCTCCTCTGAATATCTTATTTTAATTAACACCCAAATTGATATCCTGTAAGAGAAATGGTGCTTTGCTGAAATACTTTCACAATTCCTTTGCTGTTTTGCTCTCAAAGATGGATAACTGTTAAAGGATTAGTACCAGACTTTCAACATTTGATAACAGGTCTGCAGAGTAACTTAAATTTTTAGAATGATCTTTCTCTGTGTTAACCTGGTTTTAAATCACATTTGATACCTTAAAAAGAGATATTGAAAAATGATTTTGTTCCGCTGGTTCTGAGTATAATATGTTGTAGCTTCTGGTTGCAATAACTTTACTTTCAGACTCATGTTAGAAATTTGTATGGTAGGTTTTTTCTGTGTAAAGTAGAGCTTGATTCTGCCAAGAGACTTCTGCATATATGCACTGGACTGACTGCCTTCTGTCACCAACACCACGGTTTCCTTCTTTTCATAATTTATAAGAAAAATATTTATAAATTTAGTTGAATTTTGTGAGAGAGATTATGAGAAAGAATGGTTATAGATAGTACCATTAGCAATTGGTACCTCAAAATGATAAGCTGCTTCTAACTTTGACAAAAGAGATCTTTTTGTGGTATATCTGGTCAGGTGACTCAGCTACAGTAGAGTGGTGCCTTAATCACTAGTACGGTAAGAGGAAGAACTTCAATTAAAAGGCCTCAAACTTGTGCAGAAATACTGGGCGGAAAAGAAGCATTAAGTGTGAATATACCTCAGTTATATCTTTGTGGACTGGGAGCCTCAACTTTACATACACTGCTTTCTTTAGGTACGGTGGTACTTCAGTAGCTGCTGGTAATTCAGGCTTTCTCTTATTGACCCCTGATTGTTGTGCAAAGATTTGTAGTACGTAAGTAACAAGAAAAAAGAACTTTTTTTTTTTCCTGTTTTCCCCTTTTCTAATTTGAATTATTTCCTTCACTTGATGTTTGCTTCAAGTCTACTTTTTAAAGCACTCTTAACAGCTTCAGAACCAGATCTTTTTCTTCGGTATGACTCCTGTACAGAGACTATCAAAATGGCCCCCAAATTTGGAGGCATGAACTTTGTCTTGGTTATGACAAACAGTGGGATTACAATTTATTTATTTTTCACTTTGATTTTATGGGTTTTTTTGTGATGATTACCAGCAAAATTTGGAGAGTAGCATCAATCATGTAGTATAATGTTAGAGAGTCTTTTTCTTAGAAACTGGACCTGGTTTGTTGGAAAATAGTGAATATTTGTGAGTTCGTGTGTCATGTGTTACTTTTCATAAGACAGTGAAGTTTTATAAGTATTTTTTTTAGAGACCAGAGAGATTCTTTGAAGCTTAACTATCTTCAGAAAAAAAAGGAAAAAAAAGTGAAAATTATTTGGAACTGAGGTGATGTAGTCTGTACTATATTGGTTATCAAAACTTATGTTCTCCTGTAATATTATAAATGACTCCAGCTTTCTGTTAGGGCTAAAATGTTCTTTAAAACCAATTATATTGCACTGATTGTAATGTGTGCCAGGTGCCATATTTAATTTCATCCACGTTAAAATTATATGTGATGATTAATAATTAAAATAACTTGTGGATAAAGTAATGGCTTTGAAGGTTGAAAAGCATATTTCCTACAAAAAGCTTTTCATCTTCCACTTTGAAATTATGTACTGATTTAAGGAAAACAGAAAACAAATTCTACCTCCTAACTCCTTTAAAATTATGTATAGTAAATATGCAGAATACATTTATGTCACGTTTAGACAAATTCCCTTTGTAGTTCAATTCAAGCTAAGTGATAGAACTACACTGCAGCAAGTTAATTGCTATGAAAATAAAATTATTTTCAAAGCCTTTACATTTACCCGATCCCATTTGTGCAAATCATGTTAAACTTTAGGTGATACAATTGTAATTGTGAGCAATATTTAAATTATTAACCTGCTTTCTCATCAGTCACTGGAGTTAGGTAACTCCCAAAATTTTTGTAATGAAAACTGTTTCTAAACAGATTTTCCTCTTTCTAAATTTTGTACTATGTGGAAATTAGTGTAAATAATTTGAGGCACAACATTATGGAATTTTTCTGTCCTACAGTAATTTTTACTTAATTTGTTTGACTTTTGTGAAAAGAAAGTCATTATGCATCTGCTTATGCTGATGTTAATGTGATATCGTTAAGGTTTCTTTCAAAATATGGAAATGTGTCTTCTTGTTAATGAAATGTAATGAAAGTATTCACAGTATCACAAATGGTGGATGTTCCCCTTATGATGAATGACAAGAAATTAACCATTTATTGTGGTTAATTATAGGAACAAAACTCTTATTCTGATACCAGAAAACCCGTAGGGAATTCTTGTTTGTAAATGGCTTGAAGAGAGCAACATTTCGAAAGAAAGATGCCTCCCATCCTCAATTTGGGTATTCTGAGAATTTAATGCATCTTTTTTCTTCTATTTTATCTTGCTTAGTATTCAAACATGCTTCTTAGAGAGAGAAATGTTTTCCATTACACAAAGGATACCCCAAATGTAATGCCTCCTATTTTAATATTATTGTTATGAGCACAGCATGCAAGCTTTTGTATATGGTGGAAAAAATACATTGCTAATGCTGGTGACTATATTGAAAAATAGTGTTTTGGGGCTGAGAATTTGCTGTATCAAATAGGAGCTATTACTTTTGAAGCTATTTGCATTCATAGCTCAGAAGGCCTGTGGGCTGAACAGTGTGAATGTTCTGCTTTGGCGTTATGCAGGGGAATGATCCGGTCTCAAGTGCATGGTTCAGAGTCCTCAGTATGCATCCAGTCCTTGTAAACATGGAGTACAGAATCTTCAGTTTCTTTACCACCATAACACTGTGACCGTGGAAAGAAGCGGATATGGGGATCCCTTAATAAAAAAGATCACTTTAATTTTGAAATACATAAATATCATCTTCTTTATTACTTGTAAGAAGTCAGAACAGCGGGTGATTGAACTGTTGAAAATTGCTTCTGATGAATTCTGGAAAATGATAAAAATGTAACAGGGACAGCACTTTCACTCTGTTGCTTCTCCTTCCTTTACATTCTCTCTTATCTAATATTTTTATATTTTCCCCAAAAAAAAAATTCAAAGGAAAAATGAAATCTTTTACCCTTTGGGGAAAAGCTGCTTTTTTTTTTTAACAAGATTCAATATTTCTTATAATTTATTATTAATTTTATTCAGTGAAACTTTTCAAGGTAGCCACAGAGAAATAGACTTCAAAAGAGGTTGAAACTATTTAGATCACAGCAGAGGAGACGAGCAAATGACTGTTAGTCTTTCTTCCTCTTATCCAGAGAGTACCTTGACCATCTTTCATCAGGTGAGCCAAAATATAATTCAGTTTCCTACCAAAAAAATGCATTTTACTTTATTGCCTTTACAGTACTGTGATCTAGATTCAATTTTTTAATAAGATGACAATTTTGAGTGCTGCTTAGCTTTATTTTTCTGAACTCCAAAATACTAAACACTGTCATAAGTTTCATGTTATTTTATTCTCAGTGCTTTAGATACAATGAAGAGAGATAATCGCATCATTCAGATCTATATGGATTTCCCATTTTTCAAAAGTTCTAATGTCTTTGGCAAGAAAGATTCTAGGTCTGATCCTAAGTCTACTCAGAAAGCTCATTGCTGAAAATGAATGAGTGTGAGAGAATAATTTAATCAAATCCATTTTTTTTTTTCTAATATAAGAAAGGGAACTAATTATGTATTTTCAGGCAATGATTAATTTTGTACCTGTTGCCATGAGTGCTCATAGCAATTGGTTCTAATCTTGTTGCAATTGTTTCCAATAACAACAGTTTATATTATTACAGAAATGGAAGAATAAAATTTTGACATCGTTTTTGATGTAAATTAGATTGCTTTGACCACTGAGATAATAGGAGAAGCTCTTGATAGGAGGAATCACACTGACCAGCCTTTTACTCAGGAAGAAAGGCGTAATCTTTCCTGCAACTTAGAAATCAGACAGCTCCACTTGTGGTTATCAGACCCTCTGTTACTCTTTCTGTCACAGTCCAGCATGGGGAAGAAGCTGCTTTACACTAGTTGAAAAAGCACAATTCTAAGAGCAGACAGGGTGCTTTTTAATGTTCCTTTTTAGACCAAATCACTGGCTTTCACAGCCTTCCATTTGATCAGACCTTTCTTTATTATTCTGGTGTATTCTTCAAGGGTTTCAATTGAGCATGTTTTTAATTCAGTTATTTGAATACATTCTGGTTATGGCTGTTGGATTTCTAATACAGAATTGCAGCTATTATCTGTGGAATGTAGTGGTGTTAATTTGTTGGGTTTTTTTAATTTACTTTTTCTTACTTGTAAGAATAGAGTGGACTGAGCCTTTTGTTTGTTTGCTTGTTTCAGCTCAATTGCTGTACTTATTTCAGTGCATTCACCTTTCGTGTCCCTGGTGATGTTTCTGAAGTGGTGTTTACTGTATGTAGCCATTCTGGGACATCTTTGCATTATGCAATGGAGATTTGGTTATTTTAAATCTGTGTGTTTTGAGGTATCCTTGATATCCACTTCCCAGGCACCAGTTCTCTTCCTTTAGATTTCAGTCCAACTGAGGACAGGCTGTTCAGCATGGAGAAGAAAGAGCTCCAGGGAGACCTGAGAGCTGTCTATCAGTATCTAAAAGGGAGTCTGTAAGAAAGAAGGACAGCCTGTTTAGCAGGATCTGTTGTGATAGGACAAGGGGAAATTATTTCAAATTAAGAGGAGAGATTGATTGGATATAACGAAAAAGTTTTTTATGTGGACGGTAGTGAAGCACTGGCACAGGTTGCCCACAGAGGTAGTAGATGCCTTTGCATCTTTGCAGCACCCCAGGTCAGGCTGGATGGGGCTCTGAGCACCTGATGGATGTGTAGGTGTCCCTGTTCATTGAAGGGGATTTGGGCTGGATAACTTCTACAGGTTCCTTTAAATTCAGGGTAATTATGAACCGATTGCTAGAATATCTGTTATGTACTAAGCATGTTATTATACAATATATCAAAGTATGTCAAATTTAGTAACATACAGAAAAAAATGTTACTTATTTTCTGTGGTTAAAATGGAATAGCGTCATATTATTTTCTCTAAACTGAGGAAATTTTTTTTAAGAGGTCTAAATTATTTTTGGTGTACATGAGATTTCCAGGTTTGAATATCTGTGTTGCATTTTCCTGGACACTTAAACATCTGCCCTCCAAGGAAATGCATCTGAAATGTACTCAGTACTGTAGCTTAGTATAGCAATCTTTGGAATTTCAAATAAAAGTTCACTGTAGTGTAACCTGGTATTTGTTGGGAAATGCATATGCAAGAAGCTTTTTGTAATTGTTCATGAAACTTTTAGACAGATATCCCCTCAGGTACTTGTGGATTTCAGTGCAGCATGTGATGATATTGTTTATTCAGGCTACATATTAGCATTCTGTACACTTCACTACTTCTTCAGTCATCTGGGACTTTGTGTGATTGTTTCTGTGAACTTATTTCACTTGCCTACCTTGTAGAAATGATTCTGTAGAATGCATTGTCACTTATTGCTATAGACCAAAGTCATACAACAACTTCCTTCCAGTTTACAGAAGTTGGCCTCTTACTATCACGGGGCAAGTTACACTGGAGTTCAGAGTCTAATCCTAGATATTTTGTAAGTTGGCATGCCCAAAATTGTTTTGCTGATGAACAGTGGGATGAGTATCTTCTGTTTCAATGAACTGCAAAATCCAATGGATTTTTTTTGGTGCTTTTATCTTTAACTTAGGTTTGACCATACTTAACTTTCCACTTTCCACTTTTCTTAAATAAGAAAAGATTACATTGTTGAAAAGAGATTCCTCAGCTTTTATAAAGGTCTGGGCTACCAAGTTCCTCATCGCCTTTGATACATTTGGAGTTACTTCTTCTGGAATTATTTTTTTCATCCCAGTATTTTGGTAATTAATATCCACACACAAAAAAGCATAACATATCAGAAGTCTTTGAGAGTCTTCAGTCTTTGGGTTGCATCACAAAAATTAGAGCAGAAATTTACAAAGAAGCGTATAAGAACTAATAGTTTTTAGGAGGCTGTGTATACATTTTGTGTTTGCATACTGGCGAGAGAGCGGCAACAGCTGTTGAAGACATGAATGATATTCTTATGTAATATTTGTTCTGATGAGGTCTGGATTTCAATGAGGTACTGAATAAATGAGCAAAAAATGTAAGGTCATGCTCTTGGGCTGCAATCAAATATTATATATATTTTTTACCTTCTGGAAATGACTGGAAGGAAATTGCAGGCAGAATAACTAATGCAGTAAAATATATGATGTAGTCATGAAACAAAAAGTAAATGCAGTTTTAAAATGTATCAACAGAGATTTGGCAAATACCTCTTCAACAAATACCTTTTCATCAGGACCCCGGTGACATCTCACTGCAGATAATGCATAAAATTATTCTGTATTCAAGAGTAATAATTTAAAATATTATTTAAGAATCCCCAAGGGTGATCAGAGAAGTAGACAGGAATATGTTAATCACATGCAATATGTAAGAAGGAATTTGATAATTCTTTAGAAATGTTGGGTTGGAAGAGAGATTACTGTTATAAGGACATGAAAATGGAGTCTATTTACTGCCATGAACTGGGCCTGAGTCCATTTAGATCATCAGATATAGGTAGAAAAACAAGATCTGGAAAATCTTTCAAAGGGATTTATGACATCAAAATAGTGTAAAGAAATATACAAAAGGAAATGCGCAAATCATGCAGCTCGTGTCTAGTTCTATGTTTTACTGGTCTTACTTCTTTTAGAAGTTTGCGTATTCAGTAGAAAAATGTTTTCAAGACTTTTTAGATGGTTGCATTTTAACACCTTGTAGCTCACGTAAGCTCTCAGGGTAGCTGTACCTGAAAAAGCTGTGCTCTTAGCTGAAAAGTATCTGCTCCTGGCTTCCTTGATTCCAAGTTACATTTAAGTCCAAGTTGTCTTTTGAATATGTTCCACTGGCATAGGTACAAATTAATACTAATTACTATTGAACTGTAAACAGTAATGAACAAGTTCCAAAAGGCTGCCGTTGTATGCATCTCAAGATAAACCATCATTGTGTTACCAAGTGCATTATTTTTCCCATGAATAAATTTGAAGAGATTTATTTCCTCAGCTTCTTGGTAGTGCTTTATAATTATAAATTAAAATGAATTTAAAGTGAATCTAGTATCCAAAGAAAAAAACTTAGTTAACAGTGGCTTGTTCAGAAAATAAACCTGGGATTTCATTTGAGCTACTCTTATATCTAATTTTTCTTACTTATGGAAAAGAATCGAGAGCTGACAGGCTGTTTGCCATATACCATATAGATACCATATAGTAACCTACTAGGAAAAAAAAAAGTCTGAGAGTTCCCTACGATCAGAAAATATCTATTTTACCTTTGAGCATTTCATTTTGAGTAAAAGTAAGTATGACACCAACTGACACGATTATCATGAGGTAATTGCACCCAAGGGATTAGAAGCATTTGCCTGCAGGTTGTACATGTAACAACCCTGAAAGTAAATTATATTAATTGCTTCATAATAAAACTCTGCACTGCTGCACCTTGTATTCCAACTAGCCTGAGGTTGTGAAATACTTTCAGATGCTTTTGGCAATTTTACTTATTTATTTATTTAACCTTAAGGTTGTTTCTATTAAGATTAGTTCAATGAATTGAAATGTACAAATTGCAATATGCCTGAATTGTGCTTTTTTCTAAAGAAAATGTTTGCATCCAGTATTGCATCTTATTTTCCTTCCCCCTCCCCCCCCCCAAGGTAAATTTTGCATCTCTTGTGCCTTACACAAGTGTCCTGTGTTTAGTTTATACAATGTCCCAAAATGCTGATTTCTAAGCCAGCTGGAGATTTTCAATAAGTTACTTTTGGAAGTTTTTCAACAGGCTAGGAAAGATGTATGAGGTAGCTTTAGAGACTTAAGCCTTTTACCCTGAGTTTGAACTATTTTTCTTTAGTTAATATTATTTTGCTTGTCATACCTATCTTACCTCAACTGCTGACAAAACCACTTTCTGCACTGGAAGCTCCATACATCGCTTAGATTAGCTGATATATAGAAGCCAGACAATGGGAACTGGAAACATCTAGGGACATAAAAATTGAAAAGGATGATTTATAGATTACTAGATAAAGCATGTAGCTCCAGCTCTGCCTACGCAATCTGGGAAAGAAGAAGGATGCATTAAGTTCTGCATATGTCACATTTCATTTCCATGTATCAGAAGGAGTTTTGTAGTAGTAAGTTAGCACAGTTAGCATTAAAAACTTAAAAAATATATACAGTGCCACAGAGTGAAAATACTAATGGAGTGATTCAACAGCATGACTGAATACTTGAATAAAGCTGGTGAGAGGGACAGGGTGGTTTTGTTTTATTTTTATAAAAGAGGTTTGTTTTTATTTTGATAATGACCCCGCTTGGTAATCTGTAAGAATCTCGAGACAAATATTGCTGGAGAAATTTTGAAAATGTCTTGCGTAATATTGGTATTGCTTACAAATTCATGTGGCTAAATGAAATGGCTTGCAAGTGCCATTTAATTACTAAAAAGCTGAAGTCTTTAAAACCAGTACTGCTGGATAAGACTGCAAAAAACGCATAGAAGTTCTGCCTCATATCATGATTTTGGTTCCATTGCGTAACAGTAATTCTGTACCCCAGACAAATCTCAGTATTTCTGCATACCTTCGTGGAAGAATTTCCCATGGCTCTCTCAACGCAGGGAGTAAGAAACATTGATGTTGCAACTTTGGTGATTTTCAATCTCACAATACTATATCATTGGTAAGGCAATAATCCAATGTTAGGTGGGGGTGGACACACAATTGTCAGATCTTTACTCTCAACCTTTACTTGCCCCACTGAATTATCCTTGATTGTTGATATGTATGTTATATAATGTCTCACAGTTATGCTTTGAACAGACTTAGTGTGTTTTCTTGGAGGTATGCAAACCTAGAGAGTTCTTGAGATCCATAGAATTTAAGAAAATTAAGGATAGCTATCAGATGAGCTCATCTCTCTATCCACCTAGGTTTCTTCCTCTTAATTTCGTTTCTTTTCAGTTAACAAGCAAATTTTATGAGCGACTACACTGAGTCAATTTGGATAGGCTATCTTTTCATGGTTTGACTTAATAAATAGCACCTTAGAACTATTAGTCCTTCACTCAACGTATCCCAAGTACCATTACTCTGAAAGTATATAGGTTTTTTTTTTTGTGATTTTCAGTTTAAATGTTTCATTTGAAAAATAATTTCAGAAATTAGATGCCTGGAATAACAGCATTCCAGATGCCTGGAATAACGGCTGCCTGATTTCAGATTATGTCAGTCTTAATGCTAAGCAAAACAAAACTTGAATTAGGAAAGGTTCCTAATGCAGCAGACTGGTGTTTTGCACAGAAAAGGCTTCCGTGATCATTTCTACTTTTATTAATTTTAATTATTTAGTGAGGAGCTAATAATCTCACAGCTGGGGATGAGGAAAGGATGACAAAGTAGTCCTTTTATTTGATTGTTATGTTTTCTCTTTCTTCTAGTACTTAAGAGCTTCATCCTGTTCATCATCTTCATAGGATTCTGTTCAGCTTTGTAGAGGATGGCACTAAGTAATAGCTATGAGTAATTGCATTTCTCCACCTTATCTTTTTGTCAGAAATGAAGTACATGTCATATCGCACTTTTTTGTGATTAAAGGGACTACAAAATCTTTTGTGTTTAAGCAGAAGTGAAAATGGAAAGTCCCTTTTATACTCTGGCATAAGGTGTGCAAACATGCAGGAATTTGAGATATACCTTTTTCTTTCTGAAAAGTTGAAACTTTGATTTATCCTCTAAAAATTACATATATGTATGAGTACAACTGAACAATGTTTTTCAGCACAGTATTGACCTAAGTTGAATACTCATTAATTATTTCTATCACAGACATATAGTGCCATTAGTAGAAAAGCAGAATGTCTTTATAACTCCAGGAAATCAAACATCAGCCACCCAAAACTAATATCCTGTCGTTGCATTTCTGTTTACCAGTGAACAAAATTCTGTTCTTGCTGATTTGAAAAAGTTCCCTGGAGTAAATGGTTCTATAACATACATAAATCATATCCTCCATCAAGTAACCTAATGATGCTTTGGGGGTGGCATCATTAGGCTTCTACATAATATTTTGCCTGACAAAGAACGAAAACTATATTTTAATTATCAAGGCACTAAATAACAGGGACAAATAAACAACTTAAAACCAGATTCTTTGTTATCTTTTCCTGACAAACAAAGAAACAAAGCAAAACACGTGTCCAGGCTCGTATTCTACTACAGTCTCATAATACACATTCTTGCCTTCGACAGGGAGAGAACTGGATTTTTTTTTATTATTATTATTTATTTTATTTTGATTTGGTATTCTTACTGTCTCATAGGTACAGTGGATAAAAGGTTTGGCAATTATTACTAGTAGGTAACTGATTTCTTTTCCTTCATGCATCTTGAAAATCTCTTCAAGATGTTTCTCAAAATCTGCTTGATTTTATGCATGCATCTTCAATATTTTTCACTTAAATACCTTGTTCTTGTCTCTTATCTAAATTGATATTCAGTACCTTTCCTTTCAAGAAGTGTACCAAGAGATGTTGTTTCCACCAAACCTTAAAAGCTTTTAAAACAATCAAGACTCCTAATTTATATAAAACATATATGCTTACATAAATTACATGTGAAGTAACACACTGTAAGGTAAGTTCTACTGTAAGAGACCACAAAGTAAAGTTTACGTGCTAAAAACTATGACTTTTTGATTTATGTCACAGAAATACTGTTTCTAGTGTTTTCATTTCTGCTCTAGCAAGATAGAATAAAAGGTTCCTTTATTGCTTCAAGATGCCATGTCACTCTAGGGGAAGAATGTGGCCTTACAGGAAGGATGACTAACTTCTGCTGCTTCCTTTAGCACTAATTTGGCTTGGAGCTGGAAACAAAAGTTTCTTATCTACTACACAGTTAGAGTCCAGTGTCCCTTGAAAATCCTGACTGAAGTAGTTATCTTAAGAGAGTAAAGCTATGAACAAACTTTTGGTTGCTGTTCCTAGGACACCACTTCATATAGGCAGACTGGACTCCCTCACAAAGAGATGGGGGATCAGGAAGGCTGGAAGGTTGTGGATCTCATGTCTGAGTTATCCATTTGCATAGATAATGAATCAGTTCCTCATTTATAGTCTTCCAAATTGAACATAGCTTTCCCAGCGCTGAAACATATTCCTGTTTAACCAGAATGCCATTGTTAATTTATATTTGCATAGGTTTAACATTTTAACTTTCTAAAATAGATTTTGGATGAAAGCTCTGCTTAACAGTAAGTTAGACAACTCATATCATCATGATACATCTTTCTGCCCTACCTGCAAACTGTAGCGCAGAAAGTAGAGACAGCAATCACGTGAATCTTTTTCGATAGTGTGCCTGATAGGTGATTTCCAGGCAGTGCTGACTTCTACATACATATGCTGTATGTGTCTGAATATATTTTAGCCCCAGCTAGTTCGATGAAATCAGAAAGTTTGATACTCTATTAGCCTATAATCACATTCATTCATGGTTTGTTACCCTCTACTCTGCCAATTCTCAATCTTCAATTATAAAATTAATGAAATCAATGACATTTAAATGTCTTTTCATCCATACTCCAGATAATTACCTGTATATTATTTAATGATTTCCTCATGCACTTAATGCCATTAAAGACATAAGCAATTTGTCTTTTGTCTAACGCCTTTTGAGGAAATATACATCTTAAGGCTATTTGTGTCAAAAAATTTTCTGGCTCATCATTGTTCTCCATAATCCTGAGGTTTAATACAAAGTTTCTAAATATCTGGGACTAATGTAGCTATATTAAAAAACAAACAAACAATAAAACCTTAATATTTCACAAGTTTTTCTTTGAATGATAACTTTAACTGAAACTACTCAGTCATAGTATTATCATATGTCTCCTTATCAGTGTTTGATGCCTTTATTGAAACGTGTCTTCCTTAGACTGCTAGCTGGTGGCTTTTTTTTACATTTCATATTCAGTTGTTTCATGAAAGAGCTATACTGACATTTCTAAAGTACGTTTAATCTATAAAATGTTCTACAAGTGTGTTTAATGTTCTACAAGTGTGTTCTACAAGTATGAAACAGTAACATTTTGTACTGATGAGCTGTTTCATAACTTGAAGTTTTGGGGGCTGTGAATTTTCAGAAGATTCAAAAATTTTCAGTAAAGGATCGCTTTGAGTTTCATGGAAATGGGTTAAAAAAAAATTACTGTTGTCACATCTTATTGTGATTGAAATCTGTGGTGTTACAGGAAGATTGGTTCCATCGTCTCTCTAGTTCAAAGCTATCTAAATCATTATTGCAGGAGGTACAATCCCATCTGCATTGCAAGCCTCTCTTAGTCCTCATTGTTAGGGACATCACTTAGATTTAGTACTTCTTTTTGAAAATCTATTTGTGGGACTAATCGTCTCTTGACTAAATATCATGCTATAACCATTAATGTGTTTTTTGTACAGAGAATTATAGAATTGTTTGAGTTGGAAGGGACATTTAAAGGTCATTCTATCCAACTTCCCTGCAATACAAAGGAATACCTACAGTTTGATTAGGTTGCTCAGAGCTCTGTTCAGCCTGACTTTGAACATTTCCTGGAACAGGGCATCCACCTTTTTGGGCAGCCTGTGCTACTGCTCACTACCCTTCCCATAAAAAAAAAAAAAGTCTTCCTTATATCTAATCTGAATCTCCTCTCTTTTAGTTTCAAACCATTTCCCCTTGCCCTATTGCAACAGATCTTGCTGAAGAGCCTGGCTGTTCCCGTCTTTCTTATAGCTCCCCTGTAGATACTGAAAGGTCACTATTAGGTCTGCCTAAAGCCTTCCTTCTCTTCTCCAGGCTGAACAAACCCAACTTGTTCTCATAGTGGAAGTGTTCTATCCATTGGATGTAAGCTTAACACAGTTGGATTTTTTTTGCTTTTTTTTTTTTTTTTAACTCTTTATTGTGTATGACTCATGAACAGTACTTTTTGCAATTACTGTACAGCTTTAGCACCTCAAATTGTCTTTATAGATGAATGCTTCTCAAAGTATATTTTAACTCTGAGGTTAAGAACCAGAAAAGTCAAATTAAATGTCTCGTGCCTCTATTTGACTAAGTGAATCTTAGAAAATTGCATTGAGTTAACGTCATGTAATTAAAATGCTGAATTAGTGTACTATATACTGACTGAAAATTTTTTGCTAGTGAGAATATAGAATCATGGACTATTCTCTGTTGAAGACTGAGTTGGCTCACAGTTAGCCCTTTTACAAAAATTATAAACTTGTGTAATTCATAGTACTTACAAGAAACGAGAAATAATTGCAGGATTATTTAGTCCATTAATTGAAACCTTACCATACATTCAAACAAAGTTTCAACTTTAGATTGAACAACCTTACTGTAGTTACAGTTCATACAGTTAATTGCAGGTTTGGAATTCAGTGGAATAGTAGAAATAATAAGTTTGGAATTCAGTGGAATAGTAGAAATAATAAAAGATATTATTAATTTTTTCTCATATGTGAAACAGTGCATTAAATTAAGAAATTTTTCTAATTAGCTAAAGATAAATCAGTCGTAATATAAAGTTTACTTGTGAAAATGTCTAAGAAATGTGGCTTTATTCAGTAATGAAGGGCTATATGGACGGTTTCCAGTCATCAGTAGGCCAGAGGATTTAGGACTGAATAGAAAACCTTGCAGTTGTCCATTAATTGTTGGGTGAATCTTTTTCATTCTCACTATTTTTTAAAACTGAAGCTGGATGTGTTTTTGTAGTTGTTACAGTGGCTAGGAAGATCTGGTGCCAAGAGAAGAACATGTGAACCAGAACTGCTTTCCTTTCCTTCCTGCACAATGCTGAGTGAAGAGGTAAGCATAAATTTTTGCTTATCAATGTTGCTGTAAGTTTTATGTATTTGGATGATGTGTAGCTGTTGGTGAGGATTATATTCTGTCTCTGAACAGGATGCTTTGGGATAAAATAAAAAACCTGATAAAATTGGAAACAAATTTGAGAAATTCAAATCTAAAAACTCATCTGCATGAGGTAAACTTTCATTAAGAATAGTTTCAAAGTTTGAAATAGAACAAGTACTGCATCTCTTTGCTAGGAGAATTAAAAATGGTTGCTTCCATCTGTTCATACAGTAAGAATCTAAAATTACATCTTCGCTTTCTGAGGATTTGGATATAAGTAAATGACAATGGAAAGAGTGTGTTTCACACACTTGGTGACTGAACTGGTTTTCTCCACAGGAGAAAATAAACAATAGTTTTAAACATGAAAGGTTTTGTTTTTAGCATTCACACTAAAGGTGAAATTTAGAATGGGATATAAGTTTTTTATTAAAGGCTACGTATGATTTCTTTTTTGTTTGTGAAGAGAATTCAGAGGAAAATATTGAGGCCTAGTTTTTGGAATGGATTTCAGGATTTTTTGCTCTTATCCATGCAGGAATTATACTTTTTTTACAGGTTTCAACTTACATAATGGTCTTTAATGTCTAGTCTACATACTTTTAATCACCTATAAGCAATATGTCTAATCCAAGATGACTTCTTAGGCCCCCTTTTTAGTCAATGGACAAAGGCTGATACCTTCAGAGAGCTGACGTGTGATACTGACTCTAACCGTGAACAGTGATTATTATATGATTTACCCTATGAAATTTTCTGTTAATTTGGAAATAAGAAGAGCCTTGTAATGTCTCACAGATGGAGCCATAACATTTCCTAGCCTAGAGATATAATGAACCAACAGCATACTATGCTGTCTGGACTTTATACTTGATCAGGAAAGATAGATGAAAAAGCACAGAGATTAAAGACTCTTTTTTCCTTTCCTCACTCATTGAAAATGCAAAAGATCACAAGTGAAAGTTAAACTACAGAGCTGAACCCTAGGAATCCAAAATGAAAGGCTGTTTCCTTTCTTCTGTCCTAAAGAAGCTTAGACAATTTAGGAAAACAATCTAGTACCATCTGCAGCACAAAGTAGGTAAGTGAAAAGCTGTTATGAAAAAAATGCAGTTTTGTATGTGGATGTTGTTGATGTATGTCCTTCATTCTCAAGGATTATTTCTGAGTTCTGATCAAAACTTTTAGGTTGAGTTATTCAGCTTTATGTTACCTTACGGTTTTTAGAAATATTTGCCATCTTAAATGAGCTCTTTCTGTCAGAAATGTGTGATGGCATAAAGAACTCAGATAGCTTTCTATTCCATAAAAAGTAGTTGTAAATTAGGTAGTACCCAAGAGACAATCAAAACTGAATTTCTGAATGATCTCCTTATTCTAAGGAACTTACATGCTTATGTAAGATATAAAATATGCTTATGCCTACTTTAAAGCAAAGCAGAATAAACTTCATCCATTAGAGGACACCGTGTTCTCACTTCTTTCATTTCCATTTCTTTTCTGTAGACATATTTTAGGAAGAGAAGATAGAATACATTTCAGATATATTTCTTCAATTTCAATCACTGTTGATCTATAAGTACCAAATATTCCTTACAGTGTTTTTTAGGTGCTAGGGACCCCTTGACGTAGAACCGTGCGTGGCTGGCATTGAGGTAAAGTTGGGTGAATATAAAAAGTGCACAATTCTGCTTTACGTTTCTTTTCACAGTTATTGTGCATGTCTCAGTGTAAGATATATATATATATACATATATATATATATATATATATTTATTTATTTATTTACAGCGGGGATGCTGAGGGGGGGATTATCAAGTTTTATCTCATTTCAAGCATAATAAGTAATACAAAAGCCTTTCAGGGAAAAGACATGTACATATTGTGAATTGGGAATTAATGTCTTTTTTCTGATTCAGTGACAATCCATTTCCATGTTTATAGATGTGCTGCTAAAAATGATGTTTTCAGAAAGGTTATTTTTTAAATGCAATCTGTTGTCTTAAATTGGAAACCTGTTACGTCGCTTTTTGATCTTACACATAGCCAAAAAAATTGTAAGGGTAAGAGTTGGAAGGTGAAAATAGTTTTTCATAGGATGCTGCATTTTCTTAGAATTTTGTGTAGCTAGTGATAACAGGAGATGTAAAGCCTCATTATCTTCTGATTTTTTTTCATTCAATTTCTTCTGAATATTGTAAGCTACATTTATCAACTCAAGGAATTTGCCTGTCTTTGGAGGTCAGTTTTTCAATATAGTGTGGAGTCGCAGATTTGCCTAAAGTCAGGAAAAGTGATAAACACTAACAAAAAAGTCACTGCTCTCATTCTAGTTAGATGTTGTGGGGATGTTTTGTTGTTTTTTTTTTTTTGTATTTTTTTGGTTGTTGTTTTTTTAATTATAATGCAGTGTTGAAAGAGCGGAAATATCACAAAGCTTAAATTTCTACAGGCGAATGTCCCTTGTTTCTGTGCTGTCACGGATGTCTATATGAAAGAGTCTTATAGGACCCCTCAAAGTCATAGAATAACAGTGCACTGGAGAGATTTGGAGTTTTGAAATGACTGTCATTTTACCAACTCTTTACTTAAATAATACCAATTAAACGATTTGTGGCAAAGCAGAAAGTTTTCTTAAAACTGACTACATTTAGTCTAGCCTGAAAAAATCCAAGTCCTGTATAAAATTATGGAATATCCCAAATAAAGTGTTTACAGGCAAAATAAATGGCTTGCAAAATTAGAGCGTATGTGCATGATGCTATAAATGCTCATGGTTGTTCATATCATTTAATAGAGTTATTAAGTCTAATTTACTTGACTGGTAATGATAATGTTATATTTTTTGGAATTAGAATATGAAGTGCTGCATTCCAGTTGAAAAAAATGACAAAGCTGTGTTAAACTCATCATTGAGAGATATACTCATTATTAAATCTTACTATCTATAAAATATTAAGGTAAATGTGCCTTTAGAAATTATTTCATCAATAAAAGCTCTGCCTCCTTATACAAAGGCTACGCCTAATGAGTTGAAGCTTTACCTTACTGTGTTTTCTAATGTAACAAATGTGCTGCTTCATCATATTTATGTATAATAACTTCCCTTCCTTGTCTTTCTTGGTAAAGATTTTGCTAGCACTGTTATGCAGGTTAGGAAGGATGTTGTCTTTTATTTATGAAATGAAATTCTGACTAAAGTGTTCTTTTTGCTGTGTATACACAGACACGTGGACTTCTTTAAGGCAGAATAGAAACATTTGACATACACTAGCAATGGTGAATCACATGAAGAATTAATTTGGACTACTCATTCTTGAAAGACCTAACAGGAGCTTTGCAGTATTCTGTGGAATCTTGCTCCCTTCTATCTATAACCAGGGCTTGATCTTCCACCTCCATAAACCTGCTGAAGGTTTTGGAATATATGTGGCAGGCTTCACCTCTGCTTGTTTCATCCAACTCTTTCCTAAATGAGATTTTATAATTCAGCTCCACACTAAAAATGACAAAATTATTGAAGCAGATAGAGCTACATTAAACATGTAGAAAAAAAACTAATTCATACTTGTCTGACAAACATTTTGATATTCTGAAGCCATCGTATCACAACCTGATTTTATTAGTGCTAGTTGCTGGCTTATTGGTTTTTTGTTTTGGTTTGGGTTTATTTTAGAACTGTTTTAGGAACCTACCGTAATGGTAGTTTATCACCAGAGTAAAAAATTTGCCTGCTAAGAATACATTTACAAAATTAGTTTTGAAAAATGCAAGTCTGTGGAGCCAGAGTCCTACACTTTGCTTGCCTGTGTAGAGTTTAGTTTATCAGTGATAAAAGGATTATTGTAAACAATAGAAACTGTTGTGGAAGTCACAATTCACAAAACTTGTGAACTTGAAATTGAGGTTTGAAGATTGAAGACTGTTCAGCTTTTTCATTACTCAACTGCACCTGGTAGAATTTACAGAAGTAAACTAAAATTACATATCAATGAAAGTGTAGTTTTCTATTATGGTATAAAGATAGGGCTGTTTCGTAAATTTCGACATCATTTTAGTTAGTTTTTTTCTGCATCGTAAATTTAACTGAGATGCTCTTAATACCAACAAATTTGCTGAAGATATCCATTCAGTTGATAAAATATTTCGTGTAATACAACTTTCAAGAAATGGAACTACATACGGTGGATTTTAAAACTTACTCTTTAAAATATGATTGTATCACTCCTATTTTTCCCGCTGGATTAGAAATAACAGAAAAATGTCAGAACAGCCATTGAATGCCTAATCAAAACTGCTAGAACAAAAGAAAGAAACAAAGTGTCTTAATGGCGTCTTTTATCACTCTCTTGAAATCTGTGTTGTATCAGTTTTATTAGCTGGCTGTACCTAATTATTCAGGAGTCCACTGTAGGGTTAATTTTTTACTGGGAGGATTCTGTAATACTTGCACACATGGAATGTTTTCCCACATAAAAATAGACTGATCTGCTGATCTAAATTATTCCCCTCTATGCATGTAGCATTCCAATGATGTTAATGGAATTGCTCAAGTAAAGACTGCACATGGGGCACCTGGGAACAGTAGTCTGTATTTTGTGGGGAGATTAAAAATATCACTTTGTCAGTATTGCTTGATATGTAAAACATGTTATGCAAAACCCAGTGCTCAAGGGAACAACATAAATTTCACTTTTATATTCCCATTATGCCAGGAGCTTTGCCAACTCATAAGCAAAAATATGTTCTTCTGTGCTCTTTGAATATAAAACAGGCAGCATACTTCGGAGGAAAAAAAAAAAAACAAAAAAAAAACATCTCTGAAGTTATGTGACCTACTGATTTGAGTGTTTATTTTGGGAAAGAATTCCTCAAAGGAACTTGTTTGGATCTTTATCAGACTCTAACATATCCAGGAGACTTTTGCACTCTTATCTAGTGGTTCACTTAGTTTTCCCTACCCACTCTAGATTTCTGAGACAATATTCAGAGATGAAATATCATGTAATTTTTTTGCCAGTGACATTTTCATAATCAATAAGTAGGTCACTGTGAATTGATTAGCAAGAAAGAGAGAAGGAACTTGGAAAACAATCTAGGTATTAATATTTGTCGACTCTTTCATCTTCTGAATATGTTTTAAAAATATAAAGACATATTTATTCAAATGTGTATGGAGATTATTATCAACAGATATACTCAAGCTCGACTTAAGAATTTGTTGAAAGAAATAAGATTTTTTTTTTTTTTTTTTTTTTTTTTTTACTATCTGTGAATCATTTTTTGGATAATTATTATTTTGAATCCAGGTTTATGAACTTTGGCTTTTCACATAATCATCATCCTTTAGAAACACTCTACAAATGCAGATATGAAAATCAAGATTACTACTGTCTCATCTGAATATGGTTCCACTTACACAGATTTCATTTTCTTTCAACACTAAAATATGTGGAACAACATAAAGCATTATGCAGACTATGGAAGATCCAGGGAAACCTCACTGAATTAGTTTGAACTTGGGTTTCCCATGCGGTATGCAAGACTACAGCTGTTCAGTTATGCAGCCGTGTGCCTAAAACACCACTGCTCAGTGACATTAAATCTAATATTTGTCTACCAGTCAGGATGGAAACACTGATTCCTACTTTACAGCACTTGCAAACTATTCATTTACAGCATCAGATTATTCTAGCGTGGATCAGCACCATGAATCTGGGTAGATACGGCTTGTCTTGTCAGTGTCCTCTGGGGCTGGATCATGGCCCAGCTGCTACATGTGGTGGTTCCACTCCAAGTTTAGCATTCAGTACCACACATCACCTCATCATCAAATTTTTAGTATTACAATCTTTCTTTTCTTTCCATCTGACCATCTGTCAACGGTTTATGGTCTGGTTCGGCCCGGTTCCCTGACTAGCGGGGCAGAGGGATCCACGGATCTGCGCCTCCGGAAAAGGGAAACAGGGGACCCCAAAAATCATTGAAAACAGCGGCAATGATCTGAAGTGAAACAAACTCATTTACTAAATATAGTATCAGCAAAATATAATGAGAGAGAGAGAGTGTGTCTGAAAGGTGGATAGGCCTCACCACAATGCTGAGGTGAGAAGTGCAGTCCAGTTGAGCTGATGGAGAAGTGCAGGCAAAGAAGAGAACATCAGGTGACCTTGCCAGAAATTATATCTTCTTGTTGACTGCAAAGTCCCCTGGGGAATGTAGCTGTTCTTCTCCGGACAGGCACCCGGAACTTGAGCATCAGCAGTCAGACCCCCAGTGCATTACATGATGTTATGATGTGGAATACTGATAACCAAAACTCATATAAGCATGACACCATTTTTGATTTATTTCTCCATTTCTTTTCAGATCTGAAAAAAAAAAAATCTTAAAAGAAACAGAAACAAATCCAGAGACGCATTTCAAATTAGCAACTGATTCTTTCGTGTCAGGCTTTCCAGAAATGTTTAACCAGTATTTGGATACTGAATAATTCACTTGTTAAATTGTCACAACATAATTTGATGCAAAGTAAACTAAATACGATAATTTCTAAGCAGTAACAACTGTCGCATCACTAACATAGGGGCAGGTTTTGGTATGACAAAGACTTAAAATTGTATTTGGTCCCCACTGGTGGATTTCTGTATGCACACATACAAAGACATTATTTCTTTCAGCTATGGTCTCTTGCTGACAAGTTAAAGTTCCTGTGGATCACCATACTTTCAGCTCCATCTATTACCTTCCTGTTTCTCTGTTCTCCAGAATAATTTCTCTTGTGTGCTCATGGATATTTTCATCTTTGCTTCTGGAGTCAGACTTTGGTAAATATTATAGGTGTATTAATGTAATTAATACAATATTTTTGCATAAAATGCTATTTGCAATTGCATTGACTTGGAAGTAACTTTATAAATTACAGTTTTCCAAGATGATGTAGGTTTAGTAAGTGAGGGAAAAAAGGTGCAGTATTCATGCATAGGTATTCATAGAGAAATTTCCCAAGTTTAATCAAGCAGTTGTTGACTTTCATCACTCTGTATGCAAAGATGATTTTTTTTTAAGAATCTAGATTTTTTTTATTATTTATTCCTTTCTGCAATCAGACATAGTGCGTGAGTATGAATTAGGACCTCAAATACAAAGAAAAGATTGTGAGGAGCAGTTTTTGAGTGTTTGAGTTGTAGGAACAGAGAATGAAGTGTAACAGGAATCACTTTTTCAAGTCCATTTAGAGTTTCTTAAGTGCTAAATAAATAAATAAATAACATCTGTTGTAAGCATGAATGATTGGTGGTTGCTTGCTGAGAACAGCAGGAGGCTTTGCTGTTAATCATCTATACTTCTGCTAGCAATCACTACAGCCAATGTAAGTGACTGAAGCACTTTCCAGTTGCAGGGCAAGCACTCTCAATGGCAAATATAAAGTATGAAAAAGAAAACATTGGCATCTCAGAAGTAAGAAGTGTTTTTACAACTCACAGAGGAAGTCTGTCAAAGATTTTTACACATTTGTATGGATGTATGCCTGGTGAGCAGGCAGGTATCAAAATGAAATAATAGAATGTGAGAATTGTAATTGAACTATTCTTCTGGAGACAGTAATTGGTACAACGTTTGTTATATACTTATGTAAAGGGATTTTCCAACCATACTGCAAGCACGTTTCTGGCCTAACTTATTATATGTTCACTGGGATTTTTTTTTAATCTTATCCCTTTCTGAAATAAACATTTTAGAAATAAAGAACTATCACTCCTCTTACATTGATTATCATTCTTTTTGCAAATATTTTGCAGTAATAAAATGAACACCATCACAGTTTACAAGAATAAGTTCAGAATGAAGTGAAATACAGAGTAGAAATTAATGTTTATACTGAAACTTGATATGGAGCAAGGACAGTTATTGCATGGTGAGATGAGATTGCAGAACACTGGCAGCAAATTGCAGCAATATTTAGCGGTAGTTCCAAGCTCCAGCCAAGTCTCTTCAAGCATGAAGAATTGATGACTAGAAAAGGAAAATTTGCTGGTAGTCATCTGTCTAGTAATATAAGCCAAGAACCTGGTTAAAAGCCTACTTAACTTTTTTCTAAAGACAGTTTTGGAGTTTTCAATTCCTGGACTTCATTAGCAACTCAATTTGAGAATCTTGTTGCTAGCATTCCTTTCCTAGCTCATTAAGTAATACAACAGTTTTCAGTATAGAATAGATGATTTCAGAATCAGATTATGAACAGAGAGCCTATTCAGAAAAAGACAGCATTGTGTAGTAACATTTTCTTATCCCAATGATTTCTTCCATTGCAAAAAAAAGTATAAGTTCATAAATCCGATGACTAACTATAGCTGGATTTATACAATAACTTCCGAGTTGCATTTTGTTATTTTGGGTTTTTGGAATGTTCTGAGTTGCATATCTAAATGCCAGCGATGTACTCCAGCCCAGATTTTTCTGTATCTTTGCATGGAAAATAATTTGTAGAATGAAATTCCTGTTTTTAAAATTCTCTTACTGTCATGCACTTCAAGCATAACATTAAAATATCCTAAGTGCCACACTTTTTTTTTATTACAAATGCTGCATATCAGTAAAAATGTGATTATTTCTGAAAACATCTAATGATACTTTATTTTCTTTCTTTTTAATATATTTGTTTTAAAAAACACATCTGTCTACATGTTTCATAATAGACAAAAGTACTTATTATTGCACATAAGAGATATCAAACCCTTTACATTTTTCAAGCTGAGATAAAACCAGAAAAACAGACTGTAGCATTCTTTATTGCAAATATTTGATTCTATAAAACTATATTTCCAAAAGAAAAGTGCCATTATGCTATAAGCCTTGTTCCTACACTGCATTACAATTAGTTGAATCAAACTCATACCAATTCCATAGAGATCGTCAGTGAGAAAATGCACTGAGTTTGTTCCATGTTCCCTCTTTGCATCCCTATCTGCTTGTAAATTAAAAATATTGCAATCAGATACAAAGCAGAAGCAGATAAAGCATTTATGAGCTTTGGTTCTGTTTGGATTATTATTATTTTATTTTATTTTTAGAGTGGGAGTGTTGCTTGCTTGTCGTTTTGCATTGTAGAGTAGAGTGGGATACAACTTTATGAGTGTCAATTGTGATAATTTCTGAAGGACCCACTTCCATCTCCAGTCAGTGATGGCTAAAAAAGGAGTGGGTAATAAAAAGCTACTTTCTTCAGCTAGTATATTAGGCATTGATCTAAGTCTATATACGCCTTGCTAAATATAGAGTCTGGAGGATTTAAGAGTTGGGAGATATGCTATGTATAAATCAAGAGGGGTGATCCGTCTAGCAGCCTTGTTTTTGTGTGATCAGTTTCAAGACATAATGGTTCTTGCAGATGACTCCTCTAAAAGAAATAATGAAATTCAAGATGTTAAATTAATACAGAGAAAATGCCACTGTCAAAGAGCTGAAAGCTATAATATATTCTATAGGAATAAGTTTTTTTTTTTTTTTTTTTTTTACAAACTGTACATTTGTTTAGATGGGAAGAAACTTGAGATGATTGCATCATCTTGCTTATGGCAGAGTACTTGTATACATCATCTTATTTGTAATTAGTCATGATACGAACTTCCAAATGTTACATAAAGTAAAAGCTAATCCCATTTTGAAAGCATCTGTGGGATCTTGAAAAACCTGTAAATAGAATTATAGAATCACAAGGGCTGGAAAAAACCTCTGGAGATCTAGTCTACCTATTAGATCTGTTTAAGCAGATTCCCTAAAGCAGGTTGCACAGGAAAGTGTCCAGACGGGTTTTGAGTATCTCCAAAGATGGAGACTATCACCCTTAAAATAAAGAAGCTCTTTCTCATGTTCAGATAGAACATTCTGCATTCCAGTTTGTGCCCATTGCCCTTTGTCCTGTCTCTGGATAGCGCCAAGAACCCCATCCGGTTGACTCCTGACTTTAACTATTTGTAAGCATTATGAGATCCCCTCTCAGTCTTCTCCAGACTGAACAGTCCCAGGTCTTTCTGCTTTTCCTCATAAGGGAGATGCTCCAGGCCCCTAATCATCTTTGTGGTCCTCTGCTGGAGTCTCTCTCTTGAAGTTCCCTGTCTTTCTTGAAGTGGGGAACCAAGAACTGGACAAAGTACTGTAGGTGTGGCCTCACCAGGGCAGAGTAGAGGAGGAGGGTAACTTCCCTCAACCTGCTGGCCATGCTCTTTTTAATGCACCTCAGGATACCTTGGCCTTTTTAATGTGCGCTGTAATTCCTCCCCAGTTGTAGGACTCTGCAGTTGCCCTTGTTGAACTGTAAAAGATTTCTCTCTTCCCAACTCTTCAGCCTGTCCAGGTCTCTCTGAATGACAGCACAGCCTTCTGGTGTGTCAGCCACTCCTCCCAGCTTCATATCACCAGCAAATTTGCTGAGGGAGCACTGTTTCCCTTCATCTATAAATAGCTGGGTATTAATTGCATTATCTAAATATAATATAACAGAATAACAAATACAGTAGGCTTCAGATTTGTAGTACTCTCTTGATAACATCACTGGTTCCTATCATGGAAGGTATACTTCAGTTAAGACTTTGATCTTTTTATTACAGTTGTACTTTTCAAAGAGGTCAGTTGCAATTTGCATTTGCACCGTTGAGCAACTATGCTTATCTGATGACTGTTGTCATTTGGGGATTTCTGTATCTGAACATTATAGCATCTTTGAAATGTTTACAGTGTCTTGAAAATTCAGGGTAATTTCCATTGCTATTTAAGCCAATTAATTGCCTTGTGTAACAGTTATATTAACTGTTTCAACAAAATGACTGCTAAAAGATAACACATAAAGGCTCACTGAATCTTAAGTGACGGCATTAAGACCATTTCAGTACATCAAAATATCATCTAATGCCTTTTGCAAAACTGTTATTAAATTTTTTAGCTGCAGCCAGAATTGGCCTTGTTGGGCTGTCACATCCCTGTTACCATTTTCCACACAGGTGTTTGAAAGTAAGACTGCTGTGGGATGGTCCTGCATGCTGTAGCACATTTTATTTTACTGAGATGAGGACTATTATGTGGTTTTATAAGTACTCCCACAACTGTAGGACAAACTGTGTAGAGTCTTAGCCTGAACCTGCAGCATTTTAGAAGTGAGTATGACTGTTTTATTATCAGAATGTTAAATTCATACGAACTAAAGTGTTGTTTTTTTTTTTTTTAAAAAAAAAAAAAAGAATTAACTGCCCCCTACACAAGACCAGACTCGAAGCTGTATAATTCAGGTATCCTGTCTGGCAGTCTGCATTTCTGAGTGACTGAGTTATTTCTACTATAGAAATTCAACACAGGTAGAATTATTTCAAGGATGTCCTGGTTTTCCTTCAGGAAGTTTTCATGCCATCCATTAACAAGAGCTCTGGAGGATAGCTGTTCACAACAGTGATCTCCTCCACTGAGTTTATGTTTCCAATTATACTTGCAGCAGTTGATTTTAACTGATATCATTTTTGAGGTGATCACTTTCTATTCAGAAGACCAAAAGTCCCAGAGTTTGTACTCCTTCATCTCCTAGTGTCCTTTATGTGTTGTGATCCTGTGCAACTAGTTAACATAAGGTTCTACTTATAAATTTTAACTGGAGAATGAATGCAATTTTTTGCAAGTTTATGCTAAAACTTATAATGAAATTGAAAAACTTGTGAAAACATTATGTTGTTCTTTTTTCATTTTCAGCCAGTTTTAACAATTTCCCTAATCTGAGTCCTTGTATGTGTTCTCTCAGAAAGGTGACCTGTTATTATTACTTAGGAACTCTCACTTGTTGTAGGATGTTTCTCACTCTGGTGAGAGTGCTGAAGCCTTACACTGCCTACAGTGGTGTAGTTGGTTAGGAGTGGGATGGATTGCTCTGCTGTAGTTTGTTATTTAGGTTAGAATACAACATGTTTACTATGAAAATCAGTACTGTGTTCTAAAAAAAGGAGATCTTAATGTATTAACTAAGGCAGTAATCACCACCAGGATCTGCTGATGGCATGTTGCGTGACCCTTACCTCTCTGGAATCTCAGTGTATATTTTCATTTGTCTAGCATGTGTAAACTTTTTATGACAGTGACTTATCATGTGAAAACCATCAGTTCTGAAGTTTCTAAATGGTATTGAAATAATTCTTATTTTGTCGTCAATAGCATTTGTAATGTAAAGAACAGATTGACATGAGTTGCATGTTCATATCATGAATTGTTGACAGAGAAACTCTTTAGCCTAGCTTAGGTTTATACACATTGCACTTGAAAATAGCACATGCATTAGTTTGTTTTGCTATCTAGCACTTCTGGCAGTGAAAGAAATTACATGGTGACTTGTCCTGAACAATCTGCCCTAGGTGTCCCTGTCTGAGGGATGGGGTTGGACCAGCTGACCTTCAGATGTCCATTGCAACTTCAACCGATCTGTGATTCACCCTGCTTATGATCTTTCTGATAAAAAGGCTTCTGCACAATTTGCATACTATTATGTACTGAGTTACATTTGTTACCGTAGTAAATTCGTTGTACTGATATCATAACCTTTCTGCTTACCATGACTAGCGCAGGCTTCTCTGGTTTACACACCTCTCTGTTCCCCTCGAGAAGCTATTGTGGTTCTAATCTGCATATTATGTAGTAATATATAGCATTTCAGGGTTTCTTAGAATTTGAACAGGGCTGTGAGTTGCTAACCTCTTTTGCTTCAGGTAGTGAAGTGTTAGTGGTGCCTTTGCCTTGCAGGCATAGTACTTTACTAGGACATTTCTACTCTGTGGCAACATTTTTGTTGCCTTGGCATGGCGTATCTGTTTTATACTTTTTTCTGAGTATCATTCTTGTTCAACCATCTCATAAAATAAAATCACATAGCTAAATTTTCATGGACTACAGTCCACTATGTGAAATAAAGGCTCAGGAAACAACCACACATTTTTCTGCTACTGTCTAATGTGAGTTTGCAATTCAACATTAAATAATATGGTAAATTACAGAAGTTGTAACCAACTACTGCATTCCTTTGCGAATAAAAAAATATTCCTGGTAGGCTGTAGCTCTTCCCAAGAAAAGATTCTCAAGTCATATTTGCACCTCAAAAGATGTAGACTGGCTCAGCTGGGACAAAGTTGATCTACCTCTGCCAAAAGGTATTTATTGTCAGGAGAATAGTGCTGATTCATTTCTAGTCTATAATTGTACAGGTTATTTGAATCAATTATATTGAAATATAACTGATGATATGACCTTACTTTACAAATTTTATATTGATCACATTCAAAGTAAAATAGAAAAAAAAAAAAATTGTAATGACTGACTTTATTGAGCTCAAGTTTAGATTCATAATGTAACCACCATTGTGAGTTTTCTGTGGAAATAAGAATATGAACAATTAACATGATATACGTGTACCTTCATGATGTGCTAACTCTATTGCAAATCTCTTTTTACGTACAAAAGAAGTTTGGTGGGTGGTTGTTTAATGTTCTTTTTGGGATTCATTTATTTTTTTCCCAAATGAGATGATATAGAGTTCACAGGGTTCACTTGATTTTTAAAGTGTTACTTCTGAAGCTATCTAGGAAGTGGAGAGCAGGGCATTGGCTTTTAATGTCATGTGAAATTAGATACTGATTAGCATTCAGAAAGTAATTATAATCTAAAAACTAGAAGCTGCAACTTTTTACATCTGTCTTACAAACCTAACATGTTTCAATTCATTCTTTAATAACAGAATTGAGGAATGGCTTCTTCATTGTTTTGCTGCACCAAAGTAACACTGGGTGGGAAAAAAAAGTGAACTGGAATGTAACCCAACTTGTCCTGTACCCCAAAAGACTTTCCAGTAGGAAATGAAGTTTTGAAATTGTGATCAAGTTCTTCATCTAGAGTGTCTTGGTTCATCCTTGATATTCCCTTCTCTGAAGACTTATAATAAGCAGACCCACTCACAGTAATGTCTCATGAGCACAGGTTCCTTGAAGCCAGGTTGTTCTGTTGGATTGTTTATTTGCTAAATGAAAAATAGTACAAGTAAATGGGAGAACTTAATTATTCAGCTTTCAATGTAAAACTTCCAAAAACATATTTTTCAGTTGTTTCTTGTTAATGTTTTAAATGTTTTAAATGTCGCAAATTAGGTTAAAAAAAAAAAGGCATGCAACTCCTTAGAAAAGCATGGAAGATGTAGCTTTTCTGTATACCCTAGTGTTTGTAAGAGACAACAGACATAAAAGATAGAAATGTCTTTCTCATAGAATCTGCCATTAATAGTCAGCAATTAAAAATGCTGTATCATTCGGATATAACCTTTCCACATCCTGTCTGGATGTGCTCTCTAATCTTAAAATAGTATAGTCATTTGGTGTAGTAGGTCACAGGATAATCTTTCTAAACCTCTAATGCCTTCTTTCAGACACAATTGCAGTTTTGTCAGCCATTCAGTGTTAGAATTTTCAGCAACAGGATGGACCGTTTCTTTTAAAACATTTTTGCTTATATTCATAAAAAAGCCCTTACTTTTCCAGTCTAAGTGGATTATATCCAATGAGAAAGTAAAAGACATATGTCGTGACCTCATTTGATTTGCTTGCAATTGCTAATATGAGTTGTACATTTCTTAGCACCATTTCATTACCAGCTTTCATCTTTAAGAGCTGTAATTATTTAGTAATAGTGGTACATGAGATTAATTAGTTAAGCCTTATTACATATCTTTGTGAAAGACACAAAACATATTTAATCTTTGTTGGGGAGAATAAAAGAATCACAGATAATTTAACGCTCATCTTGTGAAGTATGCGTGATAAACTCCGATGTGGATATTTCAGATAAGTGACCCAATGAACGTTGAATATGCGAAATATAAATTGTCTGTCTGATTTAGCTAAAGTTAAGGCTGTTCTCAATGATTTACTCACAGCTGTGTGATGATCCAGATCATTTAATTCTCAGTCTGTGCTTTAATGATATAGCATGCTTCATTCTTGTGTAAAAAATATGTCTTTCATTACCATTTAGACCTTTCTGCCATGTGTTAGTATCATGCTAGCAGAAAATACGAAAGTAATTCATATTGATAGAAGAAAATCCAGCAATGGAAATGGATGGATGAATGAATGAATGAATGATGGAAAATCCAGTCTCTCAGTCCAAAGGTTAAAATAGGAGATAAATATTTAAATAAAAGTGAGGATTCCCTTTAAACTCCAAAAGTTACATAAGTGAAAAAAGAGTGAGCCACATGGGATAAAAAGATCAGGTTTCTCCAGTCCTTCTAAGTAAAAATACAGGTAAATTTTACTGAAGCTGTTCCAGTAAAATCCATGCTAGAATAAAATCACTCTCGCTGAAGCTAATGAAAAAATCGAAATTTTTCACCAGAGTTAATAATAATAAAGAAACAACTCTCACTGAAATCAAACTGCTCCTTCTTTTTTTCTGAATTCTTTTTGCAGGGTAAGGGAGAAGGCTTTGAAAGCAGAAAAACAGTGCCATGGTCATCAAGAATTCTGATAATGCCAGTCAGAGAGCATCTAATGGCAGTTAACATAGGCAAATATTCTTGCAGTTGTTTAATGTATTTTTAGTCTACTTACATTCTGTGAGGAGATGAAGCAACTTAAGATGTCTTTTGCAATTAGCAATGAATTCTTGAAGAAGTTGGGGCTCAACTATTCCAGGTAAGGAAGCATCCGAGAATTTTAAGGATACTAGAGGAAAAAAATTCCTTCCTTTGTAAAAGAAAGGGACTACAAATGATCTTGAAACTGCAGCAGAGGGCATACCTGATATTAAATATGTTTCTCTATAGTAGAAACTCTATAGTAGCACATGTAATCTGTTAATTATTTTGCCTCACTTACAGGAGAAATTCATTTACTGTATCTTGAGATACTTTTCAATAATACGTAATGAATGAACTAGAAGAAGGTTAACAATACAGTATGTATCAGCACATAAACCTTTTCCATTAAACACTAGTGGCATGAACTGTCCCTTTGCTTTTCTTTTAGAGATAAATCTAGATTTATGAAAATAATTCTAGATATACAAAATATTTCATCGTCTTTAATGTACTCATATAGCCAAGACTTTGTAATAGTCTCAGACATAATTCCTAAATGAGCTCTTTCCTTCATATTCTCATTAATCTATCTAGAAAAAGATGCGTGACTGTCTGCTCAACACAAGCATTGTCAAACCTCTGATGGTTTTTTTTATGTATAATAAAATAAAGTAGACTCAACTATGTAGATAAAAACATCAATAACATTAAGTTATAATTTCTGAAGTTAAATGAAAATCAGCCTTTTTTTCCATAGAAAAATAAGATTTTTGTTTTCTGAGATGATGAGTACCTGTCATTATTACTGAAATGAGTGGCCATAGAGCACGCTTGTCACCCTCCTGAGATGACAGAAGAAAATAGAGGGCAGTTGTCCTCCTTTGTAGTGATACGCTGGACCTCATCTAAGTCATTTTGAATTTACTTCTGACACCTAAATTGTAACTGATGAGGCATTCTTTTGGGAATAACTAAATGCTCTTCAGACAGCAGGTGCTACATAGATAACTGAGACTTTTCTTCTCTTTGATAGGCTTTGTCACAGTGTGTTGTGCTGTGGGACAAATCTCTTCTAACCTGTAGAATGCGACCTTTGTTATCTTGCTTTTTAATGGAATTTGTGTCTGATGTAGCTGGAAGGGCTAAACATCTTTAAAAATAACATTTAATTCAGCTAGGAAAACTAGCAGTGGAAATGGCCTCACATTAATAGTTGTTTTTATTTTCTCCCAAATGTCTCTGGGGACCTGTGTGATATGAATCTCACTTGGCTTTGAATGTTACAAATCTATTTTTCAGGATTGATTTTCGGGTGAAATGGGGATCAGAGTAAGTATCACCATATTATAAAATAGCATTCTTTCCATAGTGATTTGCGTGAAAATATCTATTACATTAAAGAATAATTTGTGAAAAGAAATGGCTAATTTTGTCCTTATGCTACAATCCAGTGACAGAAAACAATTTGGGGAGCACATGCTTCCATTAACTTCTGGGTGTAAATCCCCCCAACTAGAAGGAAGAATCTAGTCAGGAAGTGTGGCAATTAAAATTGTTAGGCCTAAATGTCAGAACTCTAGAAATATGTCTGCCCTTCAAAATAAAGTGGGTAAATTAATTTCCACTATTCTTCACTTCTAATTCTGCCTCAATAAACAGGAGAGCTTTTTTTTTCCCTTTCAGTAGCATACCCACACATCTTCTGTTCTTATGTTCTCTTGATACCAAATTAAGGAGATACTCAGTTTTTGCACCTACAATACCTTTATCCTTCAGGATGCAATGAAAAAGTTAACCATGTGCATCCTGCAGGAGAAACTACTAGATGAATAATGATCTGATAAATTAGAGATTGAGATCACAAACGGATGTATTAATTCACTATGAAATTAGACAAAGTAAAATGGTGTAAAAAAAAAAAGTAAGGACCATATATCTTGTAAGTGGAATGAAGAATTAAATATTCATTTGCCAGGAAGTGCAAAACCCAGCTTTGCTAGATACCCATTCCTACATGTCTGAAATGGAAATGCAACTGCAGCCATTTTGTCCATCCTCATTATCCTATAAAGGCATGAATCCAAGGCACTACTTGGCTTTGTTAAGTCATAAGCTAGATAACTGCACAGTCCAGGGGCCCTCTGGCACTTGCTAAACATTCAAATTTAAGAATATTATGTCTTAATTTGAATACTGTTCTCCATAGGCTGTCAACTAAAAATAAAACCAAGATCAACAGTTACTGAGAATTTATAGGAGCAATCCAATATTAACTACTTGTTAGAAGTAAAGAATGGAGCAACATCTGCCTAAAGCACTCTTTTTGGAAGAATGTAGGGCCATATGCATCTCAAACCCATTAACTATTATGAGCAACAGTAACTTCTTTACAGTTTATTATGAGAACTATCTCAAACATTAGTTTGCAAAATTAGTGAATGCAAATGTTTTAAAAATGGGACTTTTATGGCTAATTAACACGTTTATTCATTACTTACTGCAAAGCTTAAATTTGTGGATGTTAGCCTAGAGTAGTTCTTTAGCTGATGCTTTAACTCTTAGGATATATAATTTATTATATGGGTCAAATGTCATTGTTTTAGCTTTCCAATTCGAATGCAAAAACATAGGGAATCTATTTCTATTCATTTAAAAGTGCATTATTTATTTATGCTTGATACATCAAACTGCAAAGAACTTCAATTTTACAACTAAAGCAGTGGATTCTGAGGGAGGAGTAATCTGTGTAGGTCTTCCTTGATACCTGAAGTTGTTCCAGACAAATTTTTGAATGGTAGTTTTCAGTTTATGGGGTATAGAAACAATTAGCAGTTGAACTAAGAGATGATTGAGACAGCAAAAGAAGGAATGATAACCTTTAAGATAACTGGTCAAAATAAGAGGCATGGTCTCACAGAAGTTAAAGACAATTGGTTAAATTCATGGAAAGATGTCTGTGTCCATATGTCTGATACTCCTTCTGGTGTTGCTCTTCTGTTGCAGTAAAGCTTTGCAAAGCAAGATTTCCTCAAGACTGAGAAAAAGGTATTTTTTGCCTTATTATTGAAGCAGTGATAAAATATCTTGAGCTGGTTTTCATACTAGTTAATCTTGAGAAGTGCTGCACATTCCTGACCCTAGCACCTTACTGTGCTTCTTTCATTTAAGGGCGTTTGGGCTTCTAAAGAGATTCATCATTTTCTCCCTTGAGAAAAAGAAATCAGCACACAGAGAAAACTTCAAACAAAAATTTTTGAGAAATGGATTCCTGTTTCATATAGTCTGCATCAAAGAATCTCATTAGATGACTCAAAAAAAGATGGAACCATAGATAACCTTCCACGGCACAGACTAAGTGATTAACTAGTTGCAGGATTTAAAATGTTTTACTTAATCATAATGAATGCTTAAAGATGAAGAGGGAAAGGAAAAAACTTTCATATACTTTACATTTCCTCTTTGAATTAGTCAACTGAGCTTTTCTAAACAACCCTCAGATTAGGTTTCACTCCTAATTAATGTTTTCCACATGAAGCTGTACCTACAAAATCTGATGTCTTGCTTCTTTTTAATACCCAGGAATTATTATATTTAGTCACATTTGATTTACAGTCTTGACTTCAGTAGCGTATTTAAGAACTTCTAAAATTTGCTTTCATAGAAGGTGCTACATAAATGCAAAATGTTATTGTGAAATAAATGAAGATACAAATTGGTACTAAGTGTAAAAAGTATACCCAAAATATTCTTTGGTATTACAGTATGATTGATTTTTAATGGATTTTTACGTGAAGGTTATCAAAGATTATTATGTATGTTACTGCAAAATCTAGAGACTGATAAATCTCTTTCATCATCATTGCATGTTAAGTTTAACAAAATGAACATTTACTTTTTATCAGTTGTAGGACTTTACAACTGTAACTGTCCACTAAGATGTTTTTTCCCCGTTCTCAGCAAGTTCAGACATATATAGAGCAGGGAGAGATGCTCTGTTGCATAAATCTCCTGTGCAGTGACAGATTTCATGGATCCTTTTCCACAATTTCTTATGTAGTCTCTGTATGCTGAAAGGAATTCACTTAGATTAGGCTTATTCTTTGTTATTAGTATTAAAGCTAAACAAATAAAGGTAGGTTCTACTTAGACATTAGTTCTTGGCCCTAATTTAAAAGATTGGAAATCAGGTTTCAATATGATAAACTCGTTTTTTAACTGCTACTGAACAATACCTTTTTTTGCATTTTAGTGTCTTTTGCCTAGAATGCTAATTATTACATTTTTATCTTAAAAAATAATACTGTCATTTGAGAATCACACTTCAGAGTATCTTCTGATGTCATATTTCATTTGAAGCTCATTAAATGGAAATATATATCTGTTGAGAGTATCCACCAGAAATACTTTCATGGAAACATAGCTACAAAATCTATACCCAAAACAATAACATTAATAGTGGGAATTTTGCTTGGTTTTAGTCTATTCATGCAAGCAAATTCAATTCCAAATAATAATGAAAATATGAAAGTTTTCTATTTAAACTGTGTACAGCATGGAGGTGAAGCAGGTCATTTGCAAAATCAAATCGCAAGCAACAAATTTGAGCAAACAAATGTGTTGCTGGCTTTGACTCAGTCAGAATTGATGCTAAATCTGTGACCTTTGAAGTCCACAATTACTTACTGGAACCTGAGTTTTCGTCTCTAAATTTCTTTACTGAGCTTACTTAAGAACTTATATCAATCCTTCTGCTAAAGGTCATAGTGTTGTGCCATGTTATCTGGATTTTTATTATTTCCTCATAAACTATGACATTTATAAAATGTCAGCATCTAAGGAAATGAGGCCTATATGAATGTGGAAGAAGGATAAAATCTGTTTACTTTGGCAATTCCATCATTGTGGTTCAGAGTTATAAATGTTATCACAATGAATAATGCAGTGTTTTGTATTGCTTACAGGTATTAGTAATTGTTTTTCTGGATAGACATGCATGTTAGTAAACTTAGAAATAAAAGCTAAGACATATCATGCTTTATTTAGATGGATTTTGTCGTGTTCATGGATAACAGAAAGGTCTCTCTTGTCAGAACTAAGAATAAATTTGGTTCTTCCATTTTCCTTTTTCTTGTGCAACCTTTACGCAAGCAGATAGTGACAAGGGAGAACACTATAAGAAAAAAAGAAGAGAAATTTAGCTTAGATGTTAGGAGGAAGTTCTTTACTTGGAGTTTTGCAAGGCACTGGCACAGACTGCCCAGAGAGCTGTGGCTGCTCCGTACCTGGAGGTGCTTAAGGCCATGCTGGATGGCGTTCTGGGCAGCCTGATTTGATGGGGGGCAGCCAGACACAGCAGGGGGTTGGAACTAGGCTGTCTTTAAGTTCTCTTCCAACATCAAGCTATTCTGTGATAATATTAAGCTGGGGTGGAACATACTCGGGGAACTCAAGTTTGAACAGAGTTCAGAGAAAAGTAGATCTGATGCTACCAGCTCTCACACCAGGCTTCAGCAATAAAGGAAGCTCTGCACTCTCCTTTTTCCAAATTCTAACCAAAGCTGTGCCAGCTGTAGCCCCTCTCATTTCTTAGCATCCCTTAAAATACTTAGAATTATGAATGTTCTTTGTGCTCCTGAGCTTCTGTTCTTTCTTTTTGCATTACTTACAGGTGGATAGCACAAAAACAGCCAGAAACAAACATATAGGTAGATCTGTGTTAGGAAAAAAAAAAAAGAAAAGAAAAGAAAAAGTTAGTAATTTAAGCACAGTTCTTTTAGCTTAATCTTTTTCAAAGGATAGCGTAAATAACAAGAGCTGAATCACTTACGCATGTGTATGACATGATCATGCAAGAAAACCAGCTTTTCCTGTGTTTCCTGATCAAAACCAAATTCAAATGAATACTCAAATTTCACAATTTATTCATTCTCCATTAAAATTAAACCCACTTTCTATACACAGTAACCAGTGCTTCGGTTACATTGAGACAAAGGAACATTTCCATGGACATTCTTGTTTGTTTAAATAGTTTTGGGTATTTCTTGTGTTATATGCAATTAAAGAAAGTGGTCTTTGATATTAAATAAAAGATGAAAAACACATTTCATCACTCTAGGCCATTTATCAATTTATTCCAAACTGCTTATCACTGTGCCTTTCTATTAAAGTAAAAATAATAAGCATATCAAACAGCAATGTATTTTACATTGCAAACAATTTTACATCACAATGTAGAACATGTTGAACATATTGAGAGAAAGAATGGAGTGTGGATCAGAGCTGGAAAAGTCTGGGATCCACCTCAAAAAATGTCTGACATTTAAGGTATGTTTGTTGACACTTGGACTTGTTCTCATGACTTCCTTTGTTGTCAGTGGAGAGAAAATGAGACAGTGATTTATCCTTTTTCTAAAACTAATATCTAAACTGGTATTTTTTTCTTTTTTTTCTTTTTTCTACATTCTGATAGTTGGTTCAAATTTTCTACTTGCGGAAAACAATTGAGAAGTGGATCCAGGTTTGTAGTTACTATAATCACATGGAACAGAGAACAATACATTCAGTATCTGCTACCAGTGAAAGGAAGCTAAGTATCTTCCAGGAAACCTTCCCATTTTCTTCACACCTTGCTAATTCAACAGATCCGTGGTTGCAATTTAGTGGCACTTAAATTACATTTTATGGCTTTCATCACTTTGAATTTTTATTCTAGGAAGTGAGATTCTGATCTCAATGTCATCAGTGTAAAATCCATTGTAGTTAATGAGTTACACAAGTAAGGAAATGGTCTATGAGCAGACAGTACTGGCGATTAAGAGTGGAGCTTAATATCCATCTACAGTAGCACTGCTACAGTGTCACTGTAATGAGATATTGAGGAAAGTAAGGATTTTTCTTTCATGCTGATAAGGATGGTGCAGTTATACCTAAAGAAATAAAGAAATGAATCCATCTTCTTCAGAGAGGTTCTGTACATCAGAACGTTTACTGTTGCTGAAATACCACTGCTTCAAAGATGATATGGGGACTGTACATATTCAGAAGAGGAAAAGAAAAATCATTTTAGAAATAGTTGACTCTCCCGTACGTGTGTCTGTTCAGTTGATGTATACTGAATATATATCTGTTTTACACTTGCTTTTTCTCTTAGAGTGTATCAGACTGACAGTATATCTATTATTCTGCACTTTTTCCTAAAGAAATAGGATGTTTTGCTGTTTTCACACACCATACTGGTATGTTTGAGTAGTTTTCCTTGTTTACCAGTAAATGCGGTAGATGTTTTACGTGCTGCAGCTTTGTCACACTGTATCCGTTAGTTGATTAGACAAATTCACCTTCAGAGGAAGCAAGTCCTGTGAAGATTTACTTTCTTTTTGAAAGGAGCATTGTTTTATAGCTATTTCCTTACATTAGTAGGTGTGAATAGGAGAGAAAATTACTCATCATTTTCAATACAGTAGCAAAGTTTAGAAATATTTCTCATAACAGAAGAATTGGTCTTTAAATATGATAAGTTTATTTCTGTATGTAATCACTCAGCCTTTTTGATCAATAAACGTTGAGTTTCCAGATCTTCTACAGTAAATGCATGGCATTTGGACACTGTTGGATGAAGTGTCTGGATAAATCCAGTACAGCTATTTCTGCTCTTTGTTTTAAAGCTTCCCAAACTGGAAAGCAATCCAGCATTCAGAAAGTTACTTTGTAGGAAAAGAAAAAGAAGAGAACACGTGTAATGTGCTGGTTATATCAGGAATCTGGACATTTTCTTGAGTACAATTAGTTTATTTATATCATCAATTTTAAAGATTCTTGATTTGTTTCTATAAATTGCACTAAAAAGGTTGGCTCACTGAGGGTCAGCCCTTGTCAAATGTCTTTTGAGATGGTTCTGATGATTTCTTTGTCAAAGCAGTATCAGCTTAAGTTTGCCCTGGAAGGCAGCTGCTTGAGGTCTGTGAGTCCTGTATTCTGACTACGCTGTGGGACATCTGGCCCCTGATTTCTGTTATTTGGCTGTCACTCAGAAGGAATCCAGATAAGCCTTATAATTTCAAACTTTTCTTCCTTCTAAAAGTAGCACATTCTTCTAGAAATCTTGGACTGTTTGTCTCATGGCCTTGGAACTGAACATTGCAATGTTGTTACAGCAGTTCTTATGGGACGTGCTTGCTGGTGGGGTCAGACTCACACTATCCTTCCCTTCGTCCTCTCTTTTTGGTTGTGGCATTTTTGTTTACACTACAGGACACATCAATATGTGTGCAAAACTGCCCCTAAAAAAAAATACATCCTCAAATCATTGCTAACAACATCATAAGCGATTTCCTATTTATGGAATTCCATGTGGCAAATTTGAATGGGTTTTGGTGAAAACTGTGTGGTTGCTGTCGAAGTGTTATGCAGGCATCATCTGCTGCGAGTGCTTTTCTTTGCTCTGTTTTATCTGACTGCCTCAGTTAGGAGTCAGTGAGTGTTCTATTTGAAGTGAGAATGGAAAAAAATTGCTTCTAAGGTCTTTGTGTACTGTTCTTCCAAGACACAAAGAAGGAGGGCTTCACTGAAGGGTGAATGGTTTATCAAAGAATGCAGTATCATTGCTGAAGAGGAGGAACTAATGTAGGAGTGTCCTTATGCAGGTCCTGTGCATCCTCTGGGCACCTCTGCCAGCTGCTCTCCCCTCTTCTGTGAGGAAAGCTGACCAGCCAAAGAGGAGAATGGCACCTTGGCATATTTGTAACTGATGTATGCGAAGCAAGAATCAGTTCTTTGTTATTCTAACAGGCACTCAGAAAGATCTATAACAAGAAAAGGGCAGAATTTCTTGTTCCCGTTGTGGGATGTTTCTACTGACAAGATGAAGCAGGTCCCCAAGGACTTGAAACAGCACCTTGGAAATTAATAGAAACATTTTAATTGCTCTCAGAACTGTCAGGTGCCTAGCAAAGCGTAACAGGGGGCACTGATGTAACATTTCTTTTTCTACGTATTACTGCATGCTTCTACATACTGTTCTTTCTACCTACAATTTTTCTTCCGGTCTTTCTTCCATTTACACATTAGATTTTAAAAAATTGGAACATTAATGAGTAAATATGTATAGTGAAAGTAATATATGATTCTTTCACAACTTATTTATATTTTAAATATTTTATATGAATATATCAGATACGTAAGATTGAAATAATGCTTTATTCATATATTTCAATATGTAAGTGTATGTGTGTTGCTCTGAAAGTAATACATCCTATTTATTTCCCTGGAAATGACAATAACTAAAAAGAGCACAATAACATTATTTGATAGACAGAATTCTCAGCTACAAAATGCTGTTTTTCAACACTGTCACTGCTAGTAGCTGTGCATTTTTGCCAGCAATGAACAAGAGCCTGCCTGCTGTGCTCATAAGCATCTTCACCAGCAGAGGTGACCCACTGTCACAGTCACCACTGCTGAAATGCACCACTGACTGTGCTTGCATCCACTGTTTGGTCTCCAGAAATGTTCAACAAGTGTCAGTGAGTGCCATTGTTTCCACATGGAGGAATTCAGTGACACACCTTTGCTTCATACACATTTCTGCGTCAGACACCATTCTGTCAGACTGCCCCTCTGCTGCCATCTGTTACACAGTGGCAACATGTAAGGGAATATTGGTGGAAAGATTCAGCGTCTACTGCCGTAATGCCAACATCCACTTCTGACATCGTGGGCCAAAATAATGAAATAGGAGGCATAACTTTTGGAGTGGTTCTCATTTACATCTATATGTATAGATATATATGTGTGTGCATATATGCATGCATGTTTTGTATTCTTTTTCCTGAATTCATCCAAATCCCATTAGGACATTAATTGGAACATAAACCAATCTTTCCTACTCAAGTTTTCACATACCTAGGTCACAGTTCTCAGTGCTGTCTACTGTAAGGCTGCTAAATGCATCTTATTTGTTTTGAAAGCATTTGATATGGAGCTTTTTAAGTTAATGTCTGCATAGATGTGAATCTTCAAGTAGCTATGATTTAAAACTTAGAGATAATATCTTTAATAATCAATAATAAGGGTGCTAAAGCTGGTTTAATTATATATTTGTGTGACTGCCTTGTGATTCTAACGGAATAACAGCAAAATCCTGAGAGTTGTCTTCTAAACTGGTTAAATAAATTGACTTTGTCTCTATATTCCTTTGCATACTCTGTCAATATTTTAGCCAGTGAATTTATGAAAATAATGCATCATACTGAAGGCAGATTTTTAATTGAATATTATCATATTGTTCCAGAAACCTGGCTCTTAAGTGAGACCCAACTGTGCAAAGTGGATGGCACATCTGGACTGCCTGAATTTTGACCATCTGAATTTGAGTAGTTACAAAAACTATACAGAAAGGAATTATTAGTTGAAAATATTTGATAAGCATCTTCACCAAATATTTCAGCTAAATTTGTTTACAAGCAGCCTGTGAACAAAAAGAAGCAGAATATTTTTGTTGGCTATAAACTACGATTAGAATTTCCCAAAACAAGAAATAAATTGCACCGTCACAACATATTTAGGTAAGGCTCCTCAGAATGATGCTTTTGACATAAGCACAAGCAAATGTTGAAACAGAATTTGAAGGTGTAATTAAATATTTGAGATGTTCTTGACTTTTCAGCAAACATTTTTGTTTGCATGGTATGCATATGATTTATTTTCATAACAAGTATAGTGGTCTTTTTACCTTCAATAATCACAATTATTTAAATAGATCTCAAGTCATTTGGACTTCCACCTTAAATAAACACTTACTACAGTAAAACCTTCATGGCCTGACGAAGAAAGGAATGAATTAATTCTCAGTTCTGCACCTCCCGTGCAGCAGTGCAGCCCCTTCAATATGCATGAAAGAAGTCAGCATACCTGCCATCTGTCAGCACCTTTTCATCTGTGTCCTGTTCTTGCCCACGCTGCTTCACCTGTGAGCTGAATATTCATCAGCACCCTCCTCCAGTGTTACATGACTACATCCTGCTGCAGCAGCAGGAGCTTTTTCAAATCTTTGTCCAGTCCTTTAAAAAAATGCCAATAATTGTGAACAAATCTCACACTTCGTTACGTTCCACTTGAAATAATCAGCTTCTCCTTTGATTTCATTTGAAATTGCTGAAATATGATAAAATACAGAAAATCATCTCATTTAAGCACAATGTCATAGAAAGACCTGAAAAGTTAGATTGAAGAAATATGAATGAACTGTTCTGGAATATAAGGTATTTAATGGATGGAACAACTCTATCAAAGTAAGGGATAAGCCCTGTAAAGTGGGAGCAATATGTAAGTCAGTACAAAGAAAAATGAAGAATTAATGCAGAGTTAGTTCAATTATCAGAATCTGTGGAATAAATTCATACAGCTGTAGAAAGATCTCAGAAATTAGTGGGAACTGTGACTTTGTGAGTTGAAGATAATAAATTAACTAGAGGGAAAAAATACATTATTTTCTTTACTAAAAAAACAACAAGAAGTAACACTTCAACAAGTGTAATATGCTTGTCATAAGGTAACGGTTTATGAGATTATGAATTACCTTTTGTCAATGTGTACACTCTAAGAATAATAGGAAAACAGGGCAGAATGAGACCTCCAGTGATCATCAGTGTAATAATCCCATGGTCTGAAGCAGGTTGTCACTGTTAGCAGAAATTTGGCTACTTTGTTCTCTTCAGAACATTAGGAATATTTTCTATTTGATTTTCAGTCACCAAGGTGCATTCATTCATATACTCTTAAATCCACCTACCTGCTTGCCTCTTGTGTTCCAGAGCAGAACTTGAATCATGCTGTCTGCTTTACATCCATGCGTTACCGTTACCACAAGATCGAAAGAGATGCAGAAGCCATCAGCCTGAGCCAAGGTAGTTATGAATTTGTGTTCCTTTTTTCTAGTCTCTCCTGCCACAGTATTTCAAATATGAGCGTGACCTTGTCTCTTTTCTATTTCAAAATTTCTCTACTAGAGATGACTACGGTGTTTCTTGGGAATGCATAAATCCTTCTTGACACCATTTTATAGCTGTAAGCCCATACTGGCTTCCTGAACATTTAAACCTCTAAAAACAAATAGCAGTCTAACACCAACCACTGTTTGGACAGCGAGGAAAGAGTAAACAGCTGGGGCAAAAGTTCTAAATGCATGTTGCACTTATTTTAGGACCTATTGCCCTTCTGTCCTTAGATGTTCAGAAAAGGATGTCTTTGATATATAGCACTGATACGAGGCTTATTCCATTAAGCTGTAGCGATTCTAGCTTTCATGCATCATTTGACAGAGAAAATGAGAATTTGCAGAAGTAATAGCTAATGTAAAGAGTATTAGGTTGCAGTGCAGTTCGACAGGTAGAAAATAAAGTTCATGTATTATGTTATAGATGGGCTTGCACATTTTATTGCATGTGCACAAAAGAGAACTTCTTGGTTTGCTATTTCCATATCAAACAAACAAACAAGCAAAATGCTAGGACCATTGTTTCTGGAGTGGGCTGTATCCTCCATATCTCCTAACAGAGGACAGGATTTCAGTTTCAAATGAACATTCTTACACATAAGTTGAAGCTGGGAAAAAGAAAAAGAAAGCTCTAAGTAGAAGTGTGAGAAAAATAAAATAACAGTTGACTCAAATAATGATTTTTACTACCTCCGTGTCCTACATAACATCTTCAGATATACAGGCACCACCTTAATGCTTAAATAATTCTTGTGTGACTTTTTTTTTTCTGAACTATTTCAGGCGTTTGTCAAGCCATTCTCACCCTGCTTCCTGAAGTTCGTTTTGAAAGAGTATTTCTTCACCATTCACTTCTACTTACAAGAGGATGAAGGAGAAAGTATTGTGAATTTTAAGAAAGTGCTTGCAATTGCAGTTTAATTAATGCCTTTGGTATCTGAGAAGAGTGGTAGAAAAGACTAAAAAAGTAGTTACGTGATTCGTTGCACAGTGAGTTGTGAAAGTGACTTACAGTGACAAAATCTATTGCAGTCTATTAAAATATCCAAGCATTTTGGGCACATCATGAGCACTGAGGTGATGGCTATTTCATTCCTGCAGCACTTTAATGCCTCCATGACTTGATGGCACTTGTAAGCAATAATCCTAATTGCCTATCAGATGATCCATTTACTATTATTTACAAAAGAGTGAATGAATAACTTAGAATGTCACCATTTTTGTATGGAAATAAAGTGAGTCTGGCAACTTCTATAATGAAGGAAAGTACAAGCAGTATTTTAAATTATTCTCTTCACATAGTTGTGCATAAGAAGTTGGTTTCATGTAGCAATATGATTAACTCCCACATTTCAGAAGCTAAGTATGATGAAATAAAAGGCCCAAATTTGCATTCTTTCAGACTATGGCTTTAGAGGAAATTTAGCTTAGCAGAATGTCATGAATAGGCCACGGTTATTTTCACTAGTGCTGACAGTTTCTTGGAAACCTTAGCCACTTCAAAATATTTTTGCAACTGCACCAATAAACATCCAAAACATTTTAAATTTCTTTGAAATTGATTTTACTTTACATTGCTTTTTCCACTGAACGTAGTATCCTTTTATTACCATGTGTATGCTACCCCTGTCTTTATGAAAAAAACAACAAAAAAAACAAAAACAACTGTGATTGTTCAAAACTGTGTTTTATTATACATGACAAAGTTACATTAATATTCTGAACCTGATTCTAAATCCAAGTAAAAATAGTATAGGTGCTTAAATATGCGGTAGCAAATGGAAGAACATTGGAACTGAGTGAAAAAAATTGTGCACATCTGAATGCTTCTTCCTATACCTGCTTTTTTTTTTAATAGTTCAACTCAATTTTTCGGCTATGTTTTTTCTCTAGAAAAAAAATGGAAGAGAACTGAAAAGGGTATAACTGAATAAGAGTGCAAATAATCAAAGAAGTAAGGGCTCACCACCCATTTGGTATACCAACTTTAGATTTTTACAAATGTTATTGTTTTCCTAGTTCAGTTATATACATCAAATATGTTATAATATTTTTTCATAAATTCCCCCATGGTTTCTACGTTATGAATTCCAGTCTGTTCAAGAGAATTCCACAATGCAGACAGCATGCTAGAAATGTACTTCCACTGCAAATACCATGGCTTCAAGAAAAAGGTATCCTACCCTTTGTTTCAAAATCCAGTCTCTGAGGTGATCAAAGATATGCAAAATATCTCATTACTTTAGATACATTGTATTGTACGGTGTCTTGATAAAGACTGAGTCCATCGACTGTGGTGTACTTACTGAGTAGGAAAATAAATTTCAATCTTTGTTGAACTGTTTTTAAAAATTTAGTTTCCAACTCAGCAACTCTGTTCATTGGAAGTAAAGTTTTGTATGCACCAAAAACATTTACTACGTTACTTCAATGCTCTGTCATCATAAGCTATTGCTTAATACAGAAAACACATATATATTTCTTGGCACAACTTATGCTTAAATTTATTATGATTTGATTAACCTTGTTGGTAAATACTCTAAACAGCAAGGACAGAAACAAAAAGCAGTTTAAACGTATTTCAGTCTACTGAATTGCATACTGACAACACTATGTGATAAATCATCTCAGAATTCTTTTTTCAACATGGCTGTTTGGGAGGGGGCAGGATTGCTAACACAAAAGTAGTGTTTAAATTGGTGATAGAATAAAATGAAAATTTTAATCTTTTACTCTACAGCAACATTAGAAATAGGTGAGGGGTTTTTTGTGTTATTGTAGTGGACGTTTTAACTGATCTGTTTTAGAGAATAATTGGTGTTCATGGCCAATTATTGTGACAAACTTAGCTGGTGGAAAACTGACAATTTTCCAGTAAAGACCAAACTGGAACAACTAGCCAATTTTATGATGAATGATCATGCCTTTTATGACTGCTTCTTGACATGAGCTTGCTACTGGCCAGTGATACAAGGGAAAATGTTCACACTCCATTACAGTACTTTCCTATGATATTAGACTACCATCTAGAGGCCTAGCTAAGATTATGTTATTAGAAAGGAAAGCCTATTAGACCAATAGAGATGTTACTAATTTTGCTTTCAAATACAATTTTGTATATTCTTCTAGTTCAACTTCTAGGGCATTTCAGCAAAACATTTAAATACAAATGAAAAATGTTTCATGTTTTGTGTAACCTGAACATGAAATGTGATAAATGTAGTTCAAGAATCCAGTCACAGCTGCCACAAGCAAGTGAAAGCCTCGCACAGACTAAAATGAAATGTTAACCTTAAGTGCTTCCAATGTTTCTAAGGTTCTGTTTTTGCAAACTATCCTGATATGTTTAAGAAAATGCTTTACATGGATGTGCAAGTGTATGGAGTATAAAAAAGCTATTCAATGCATGAAGGGGACATCTTTGCATGCAGGGTCAGTGGAGAAAATATGTCCTGCAAGTAGCTCTCATTAGGCTACTGTTAGAATCAACTGTTCAACTGTTCTAAAATATAATCTCTTCTGATTCCTGTTTTTCAGTTGAATTCCTCATAATCCCATTTCCATGTCATCTTGTCACCTTCTTACATATATTAGTAAATACAACAGATTCTTAACATGGTTGTGTGTATTGCACTGATTTCTTTGCAGACACCTGATTTTGCTAATGTTAAAAAGGTATCTTTAAATTCCTAAACTGGACAGAAAGCTATGTAAGAAATATAAAGAAAATTATAGTGCCAGATCCACATATATAAATACTCTGTTCTTTATGGTTGTTTTTTTTTTTTATAGTCTGAATCTACTGGCACTTTTGTTTGGTATCTTCTGTTTGGCCTGTTGAAGACCTGATTACTTGCTGAAAAGCTAACCATGAGGAGCCAGTTTTAGTTCAAGCAAAGAAATTGGACAGAAACTAGTATTCCGTGCTATCAGCTTGATAATAAACATTATCAATTCACTTTGAGCCTGAGACTGTCTGAGCCTAAAAATATATGAAAAAATGAAATGTTGCTTATTTTGAGACAGTGTCATTTTAACCATGATCACAAGATGGCATCATTACAGAACCCTTCACATCAGGAAAATGAAAAATTTACATGTAAGAAACTTTTATCAGTCCTATTCTGTTCCCCAACAAAAGCACTGAGTCTGTTTTGTTCCTTTCAGGGAAGTGTCAATCCATTTGAGAGATCTGATGAGAAGGAAGGAGAATGGTTAGAAGTCCAGTAAACACATCAGAACTGGGGATATATGTATGAACTATGAGGAGGAACAAGGTAAGAGTCATCAAATGCTCTTCACAGAGAAAAAAAATGTTTGTTTAAAATGCTTAAAGAAGCAATTAATTTTTAGTGTAGCACAGTTATTTTAGTTTCGATTTGGGAAAGAAGCAGAAGAGTGAGGCATTGAATCAATGCTTTTGAGGGATTTGGGATCTAGATTATTGAAGTAGTTTATTAAGTACAGACTAGAGATGAAGACACCTGTCAGAAATGATTTGGTTAAAACTGATCTTATTTTGGGTAAACTTATGGTCTCAATCTCCTGTTAAGGTCTCTCTTTGTTCTGTTTTCTGTGTATATCTCTACACACACATCTTAGTTCACTCTCAGATTCCAAACCAGCCTTAAAACTTGACATTGTTCTCTAAAACTCAGAGCAGGGGAAGCACTGGCAGGTGATGCCAGTCTCTTCTCCCTGGCCACTGACAATAGCACACAAGGGAACAACATAGAGCTGCCCAGAGGATGATCAGACTGGACATGAGGAAAAATTTCTTTGCTGGTCAAACAGGAGAGGCTTCCTGACAAAGAGATTGGTGCTCCAAGCCTGTCAGGGCTTTAGATAATGCCATCAGGAAATGATATTGAAGGCCCCTTCCAACTGAACCAAACTATTCTATTCTAGTCTAATCTAACTACTGCTCCAAAGCGTCATTGTCTTTGTTGACAAAAGCAACATAATTTTCCTTTCCATAAGAATGGCATTTTCTGAGGGAGACCAGGAAGCCAACATCTATAATCTCTCTTCTAATCTTGAGTACTCTCCTGTATGTCTTTCTCTTATCCATATATTGTTAGTGATTTCTGAGAATAAAATATACTTAAACAACATAGTAAGGAATAGAAGGACATATATTATGTACTTTAACTTTATAGTTCTTACATCTATTTGATGGATGTAACATAAGAAGAAAATAAGTTTGAATAGCTGTGGAAAGTTTTGTTCTTATCCATCACTAGCCTTTGACAATACTGTTTTTTCCCCTTTCCCTTTACTCTTGGTGATAATGTGCAGTGAACACTGTTCACTATGCTTATATACACTTTCATCTCTTTCTAAACTCTTTACATTTACAAAGTTCTTATAAGGAGATTTTTGAAGTCACAGCCTGGTTTTTATGATTGGTTCTGTGTATTTTTTGTTTTTAACAAGTTGCTGTATTTTAGACACAAACACAATATTAAAAATACAGCATTTTTAAAAAGTGAGAATTTCTATTTTTTCTATTTCCATAATCAGAGAAAAGAGCTAAGTAAGTGAATAGCTTATCATGTCATTAGCACAATGTTTATGCTTATCTGAGCATAAGTACTATAAAGGTGCTTATGATGCCTGGTTTATGCTAATATCCCTCTACAGAAAGAAGGGCAAGTAACATAAAACATACTTCATTAGGTTGTACTTTCTAGTAAAATCCAACTAATTCCTCTCCTGAAATGAAGCATCACCTCTCATAGCACAGTGTAATTGAGGTAGCTTTGATATACATGAACTTGAATTTTTGTAAGGTGGAGTCCTATCTGAGAGCAGAAATGTCTATTTTGGATTAGCACTGCTTAATTGTACACCAGGAGTGCTTCTTTATTTTGCCAGTGAATGTTTAATACACTGATAAAACCATTTTTCAGATTACAGGGGAAATACTATTTTAAGATGGCCATTGCCAAACAGAAATATGAAAATGTAGCAATGTTGCTGTTACTAAATCAAAACGTCAGAGTTCACGCTGATCGTACTGTGTTCAACTAAAATAATGGTGTTGAAAATTTCTAAACCAATGACACATTTACTGTTTTCATTTTTAACCATTTCCATCACAATGCAGTTGAATTTTATTGCCATGAACAACAGCACACAAGCAAAATCGCAACAGCACAACTAAGATGATCCTCCACACTGTAAACTCAAGTGTACTCTTGCTTACTTTTCACATAAAGAAAATATCTACTGTTTCCTTCTTCAGGTCAGTTAAAGGTAACAGTTTACAGTCTTTGTATAAAATCTAGAAGAATCAGGACAAGCCAGGCTTGTTTGGTCTGGCTTGGACTGCAAAGAGCTTTGTTCTATCTTTCTTTCTTTCTTTCTTTTTTTTTTAATGTGTATCAGCTTGGTTATAATTACTTGATTGATTTCATCTTTAGTTTAGCATTCCACTACTGTATGGTGTAATGCCTATTATTGTAGTTATTTCCACAGCAAATAACTATTTTGTGTTGAGTACCTGTTTATTACCCTAAACTGAAAGTATAGTGTAATAAAGAGGAGTGCAGGTATGGGATTATATCAAATAGGTGTCATAAATAAAGGAGCAGTGTTTAGTTACTCATTATGATAGTACTGCACTCTTGAGTGAAGCCAGATTTACAAAAGAGAGCAAAGGTCAAATATCCAACATAAAAACATGTGCATGTGCAATAAATTCATACACTATCTGTATAATATTATTTTTCTATACTTTGAATTCTGATCACCTTGCTGTTACAACTGAAATTAAATGTCAAAAAAAACCTCCCAAATTTTAAACAATTCTTATTGAAAGAAAATGGTGAACTTATAGCTGAAAATGAGTCTTGTGGGAATTAATAAAAAAGAACCATTTTAACACAGCAATTTAATTTATTAATAATGAAAAAGTTCAATGAGAAAACACTTTTCTTGATATTGCTAATAGCAACTACCACTGTTGAAATTCAACAGGGAAGGTCTAACAGGAGATCTGGGGAACTGAATACTTGTTCCTGGTGTTAAAGTTATTCAGTTGTTTATGCTGAGAGTTGATAGTCAAGGTCCAAATAAAGCCCTACTGAGAGGAAGCAGGCAATATCATGATACAATTCAATAGGACTTAGCACAACTTAACTCTTAAAACTGTGAGGGGTATGAAACAGCTTGTAAACTTGTAGTGGTATAGGCTTTCTAATGAAGACAGATGGTGATATTTTTATTAATGCAATATATCTAATAGAAAAGTTCCTCAGGTTTCTGTCAACTCTTCCACAAAAACCTTTCACTGATTGTTTTATAAATGGATAGAAGCCTATTTGGGTTAAACAAATGGGATCTGTCAGAAGAATACCTGGGTAACGAATACTCTCTTTGTTCAGGGACTGGCTGTCTTTTCTGGAGACCTGACCTCAAAAATTGTCAGTAGTTCTGTTATGATAAAGTATATACATTTGGAAGATGTCTACTTGGGCTCCATCTCAATGCAAAGGGAATACATAAATTGCCTTCTCCTGGTCTTTCATTGTTTGATCTGTGCAAAGTCTCATTTTCTCCTTGTCTGTACAAAAACATAATTATAGATCACACTACATTCACACAGATAAGCAGATATTCTGCTGGGAAACACTGAAAAAGAGGAAACATATCTGTCAGGTAAAATGGACAAAACAGCAAATGTTTTTATTCATTTTTTGAAATGAAAACTGTGAAGCAAGCTTTCTCTTTCAAAATGGCTGACTGAATACTGCATGGTATACATTAATTTGTTTTGGATGAGACTCCAGTTAATTCTTAAACATTTTTAAAATACAGAAAGAGATCATATCAGCTAGTTACACTGAAGAAAAACAGTAAAGATGCAATGAAACAATTTTTCATAAACAGGTAGTGAATTAATGTATTCATATATGTTACTCAGGTGTAAATAGTCAAAGTATCTTTTCATATATGCAGATAGCTTTCCAGTGTGATTGAGGAAGCATATCATATCCGTGCTGGTGAATTTCTGATAGTAATAGGAGTACAAAGGCTTTCTTTTCAGAAAATCCAACAGGACTTGCCAGATCTTTATCGCTCTGTAAAGCTACTATTACTCTTTGTAGTCAAAAATGCAAACACTTTACAAAACATATCCATGTAGGTATTATTATGGAAATATAATAAATTAGAGGGAAAGTAAATACTGATAGAGTAATCTGACAGCAAGATATTAAATTCCATTTTGGGATATTCAGGCATGTACAAAGTAGCTTCATAATTAAGGAAAAAGTAACAAAAAGTAACATGATACTAATGATACTGTCTGATAACCTAAAAGTTTTAGTCAAAATGTCTGTGTGAGGTCACTCCAAAAGTAATGCCTCCTATTTATTTTCCTGGAGACAGCAACAGCTATAAAGAGCACAATACCACTATTCGATAGAGCAAATCATCTACATCTCATCTACAAAACACTATTTTTCAACTTAAGCATGACCATTATCTGTGCATTTTCACCTGCAATGAACAAGAGCTGGCATACCATCCCCATGAAAATACACACCAGAGGTTGTTATTGTGTTACTGCTGCCAATAGTGAAATGCACCACTCACTGCCTCTCTATGCTTACATCCACCGTTTGGTCTCTGGAAGTGTTCAGCAAGCATCAGTGAATGCCAATAGGTGCCATTTTTTTCACATGAAGCAATTCACTGACACAACTTAGCTTTACACGCACTTCCACATCAGACACCATGTTGTTGGACTGCCCCTCTGTTGCTGTCTGTCACATGGCAACAACATGTAACAGGGATATTGGTGGAAAGGTTGAACCTCTTCTGTCATCCCATCAACATCCACCTTTGCCATCATGGGCCAACAAAATAAAACAGGAGGCATTACTTTCAGAACATCTTTCATATATCATAAATTTCTGTCTGACTGAGAATATGAATTGTTTGCTAGTCCCAGTTAGAATTAAATGACCTTCACGGTAGTTACTGAGCGGACCGACTGGCTGAGTTAATAGAATAGCTTGAAAAGAGTTCTCTGTAACTCTGGAAGAAACTTATCAGGTAGATATAGGAATCAAAACACCAATCACATCAGTACTTTAGCTAAAGCTGAAGTGAGAAAATGAAATATTATATATGGATCCCAATCATTTTAGAAACGTACATGATGATTAATGAATGAACTTAATTATCTGTCTTCCTGCAGAGAAGAAAAGTTTTCTGCAGTTGTTCAGAAAAATGTAAAATGTATTTCCTTTAGGATATTCACCCAAAGGAATCAAGCTTATGGACTGTTTCTATTCATGATTTTTTTTTTCTCTCAGTTAGCAGGTTATTTCTACATGTTGTCCACCGAGTCCCAGGACTTGAACTGCTTAAAGAAAGTCCAATATATGAAAATGTTAATTATCAGGAGTCTTGATCAAAATGGCCAAAAATGAACAGTTGAAGAAATTAGATATTTTTATTTATGCTTTCTTCTAATTCAAGCTGATGTTGCACTATTACGCCAGCAGCAGCTTAGCTGATCTGCCCTGGGATGGAGGTAAGAATGAAATTCTAGTTATCATACCTATATTTATAACTGTGAGTGCTAACCTTTTTCCAGATAAGTAATTGATTGCTACTGTGTCATAAAAAATTGGAAATGCCAGGGAGAGTATATTCAGAAAGGTAGACTAACTGTTAAATGAACAGAGATACGAGAGCTGTCTGTATGAAATGCTTTGTATATATTTTGTTGAGTGACTTTATGAGAAAAAGTAACTCAAACATAACAGCACAAAATTGGAGGAATCTGTAACACAGAAGAGTTTTATATCACTATTTGTAAGGTAGTTCAGGCTTTGTCTTTACTAATTGCTGTTGCTTGTTGTTGTTTTTTGTTTGTTTTACTGTGCCATTGATTTCAGCAGAAAATGACAAACATGAAAAACTGCTAAAGACTATAGACAAGTTTAGACATCAATTTTCTTGTGATATGAAATATATGAAATAGAAAATGCTTTATAAACTTTATAAGTTCCCTTTTTCACTCTGCATCCAGTTTTAAATACATAGTTGTTTTTGGCAGACTCTCAAACTTAAAATTTACCAAGAAAACAAATAAATACAGTTGAAAGGGGAAAGAGATTGTTTCATGACAAGGAAATAAATGAAGTAATCTCTTTATTGATGGATTTTTAGTATAAGGCAAAAAGTACGTTGCTATATGCAGCAAAATATGTCATACAGACCCAAGGAAAAGTAAAAAATAATAAACTCTCCAAACTCCTTTACAAAATGCTAAATGTTTGTACAACTTTATTCACATCAGCACATACATGAGGAAAAGTCTTTTCCACTCTCCGCGTTTTGTGATACCAATATTTCCACCATGGAGGAACTAACAATTACCTTCATCCCTCTCAAAACAAATTTGAAGTTATGAACCATAAACAATTCCTATACAACATGAGGCTGAGTCACAGGCCTTGTGGGAAGAGGCTGAGAGAACTGAGTTTTTCAAGCTAAAGAAGAAGAGGCAACTTTGGGGGCATCTAACAGCAGCCCCTGGTGACAACTACAGGAAGGTGATCAAGATGGCAAAGCCAGGCTCTGCCCAGTGTTTCTGGTGGGAGGATGAGACAGGGCACAGAGTAAAATAAGAGAGGCTAAGGTGATGTATAGAGCAGCCTTTTCCCTGTGAGGACAGGAAGGCAGTAGAGCTGGTTGCCCATGGAAGGTGTACAGCCTCCATCACTGGAATTGTTCAGGATCAAGCTGGACAAAGCCGTGAGCAAACTGGTCTGGGAACATTGCTGGTCCTGCTTTGAGCTGGTGCATGATCCTGTGATTCTGTGACTGTATGACTCGATATGATTATAGAAACCTACCTAAAGCTTGCTGAGGTTCTGATTGATTGCAGTAGCATTTGGATGAGAACCAAGACATTAGAGCGATAATAATTCTTCGTGAGAAGGGACTTGATTCAGGATGCTGTACCAGAGCTCCAAAAACTTGCTGATGCAAATTTTCCAATTAAGTCAAAAAAAGAATGTTTATTTGGCAAAGTTTACTGAGTGTGTCAAATTGATGTGTGTTATGACTGCACAATTAGAATAATGCACGCACTAACAAATAGAGATGTGCATCTGGCACATCTCTCTGTAGAGAACATGCTATTAAATATTGCTTTCTTTCTGTAACCCATTTTTCCTAGACTATTTCGTAACTTTTTATCTGTTCCCAGAACAACAGATTCCTTGAAAAAGTGATATCCGATTTTGTGCTAGTCATGCTACAAAAGCACTTCAAATTCATATTTTTACTGTTGAACTTGTGAGAATGTCATGGTTTTGGTTTTTTTTTATTTGATTTTCAATATTCCACATCAAAACATCATGTACTGGAATTAAAGTGTTAATGCTCTAACTCTACGTACCTATCCCTATACATTACGGAAGTCACGGGATCTGACCCTTCCGGGGGGACGGTCTCTTACTGCCTGGCAGTGGGTGCTGGAGGGTGCTTTCCTAGCCGTTCCAAGCTTTTTCAGGTTTGACTCGGTCTCGGGAACTCTCTCTCATATCTTGTTTGACTTATTAGTCTCAATTCCAATTAGATTGTATTATATTGTATTATTTTGCATTCCGATATCATAGTTAGTAAAATAAGTTTACCTCCATAGTTTGTTGCCGCTGTTTTTTTCCTTTTCCCCCTACCTTCCCATTTTGTGGGCCCAGGCGGGGGGTGGGGAAGGCAGGGGCCTACTGCCCCCTGTCACGGGCATTAACTGATCTAGTTAATTCCGTGACAGATTTTTGGTGGAGAATGCGGGCATAGCTGCCTTTTGCTTTTTGGTTTTTGCTTTTTGGCTCTTAGAACGAATCTCGCTCTCTGCTCTTAGAGAGCAGCTTCGTTAGGGAGCATTATCAGTAGTTCAGGTTTTTGTGCTGGAAAACTTGACCTTGAAAGACCAGGCGTACTGCCAGTATTCTGGGATATCTATAAACTTTGAGCACTGCTTAGTCTGAGTAGTGCCTTTTTTTCCCTTCCCCCCCCTCTTGTTAGTTTCAATTCATTAACCCTTTTTGAGCAGAAACCAGCGATGAACCCACTCTTTTTCGTGGAAACGCTGAGTAAGGGATTAAAAGCTATGGTGTTTCTCGCGACCTACTGGCGAATCATCAATGTCATCTTTACTTGTTGTGGAATGGTGTACGTATATAACTACATAAAGGCACTGATGGAGACGCCTGTATGGTACCTATATGCAATGTTTAATATGAATTTTGACTCTTGCATCCCGGATGGAATGGCTAATTTCACAAGCAACTACATCCCAAATGGAATAGCTGATTTTACAAACCACACAGTGTTCAAACCAGTTTCCAAGTTTTCCTTTTGGTTTATCAAACATTTTTCCAATGCTGAGTTAACTCAAATGCTTGTGAACGTAACGGGCGTAGCAGCCCTGTTCATATCAGTCTTCCTGAATCTATTTCTATACAGGACTATAAGGACTATGATTAAGCAGAAGGAGTCTCCTCCAAATCCAGAGAATGCTGACTGGCAGGGAATATGGAGAGATTTAGGAGAAATCTTAGAAGAATGGGGACCCACAATGTCATGGGATTTCACTCTTGAGCATCTGTGGCATCCCCAGAAACTTAGCCAGTATCTGAGACAGGGGCAGTGCGGCTTAGGTAAATCTAAGGAGGTACAACTTATTTGGGGTTTGGCTTGTGCTTACCGTGCCCTATATAATACTGTTTTGGAGAGAGAGAGTTTCCGAGCTGAGGTTCAAGCCAAAGGGGAAGTCAAATCTGATCAATTACAGGAGACACCAGTAACAATATCAGTTGCCCCTGTGGAGGGCAAGAAATGGAAACGAGTGTCCTCACGTCTAGAACGGAAAAAAGAAGAAGAGGAGGAGGAGGTGGAGGAAGATCCAGGTGAGGGGCCCTCCTCGAAACCATCAATATCAAGAAAGGCAAAAGGAAAAACTAAGAGACATGCAGAAGAGAGTGATGAAGAGGAAGTTTCTATTACTACTCGTCGGCCTCTGAAGATGACTGAAATCCAAGGCTCAAGAAAGGAATTTACACGGCGCCCAAATGAAACTATCGTTTCCTGGTTAGTTCGCTGTTGGGACGACGGGGCCAGTAGCTTGTCTCTAGATGGTAATGAAGCCCGCCAACTAGGAGCCATTGCCAGAGATCCAGCTATTGACAGAGGAATTAGTCGATGTCTGGATGGGGCTGCCTCCCTCTGGGAACGAGTATTAACAGCCGTGAAGGAAAGGTACCCCTTCAAAAGCGGCTTGAAGCCTATGACAAAAAGGTGGGATACAATTGAACAGGGTATCCAGTATTTGAGGGAAATAGCTGTGGTGGAAATGTTGTATGACCCGAACTGTGTTTTTAACGACCCACAAGGCCATGACCCTGAGAGAGTGAGAACAACGCGTGAAATGTGGCAGCAACTCACATCAACAGCACCAGCCAGATACGCCTCTGCACTATTGGCAGCATCGGACAGATACCAGGACCAACAGAGAAGCCCCTTAGTTTATGAATTGATTCTTATGCTCCAAAGCTATGAACAACAGCTACCCCCAACTCGCGCCGCCATCGCCGCCATCTCACAAATGACGGAGCAACTGAATGAAATGCGAGAGCAAATGTCTTCACTGATGAATCGTGACAAACCTGTAGAAGTATCAGAAACGCTTGATGAAGATCAGAATAGTCAAAAGAGTCTACTGAAGGAGATGAAGGAGATGATGGAACAAGTGTGGATCCAACTAACTAAAGACGATGAACCCTCCTTCTCAGGTGCAAAATCAAAAATCTCAGCTGTTAGAGGCAAACGCTCTCCAGCTCCAGGAAGGAATCCTACATCGCGACTTGCCTTGTGGCGTTACTTACGTGACCATGGAGAAGACATGAGGAAGTGGCACGACCAAGCTACTCATGTACTACGAGCACGGGTGAGAGAATTACAAAGCAGATCAACCGCCAGTGCAGTTGCTCCGGTTACCACAGGTAATGAATAGAGGGGCCCTGCCCTCAGTCAGGGGGGGGAAAGGGATAATAGAGTTTATTGGACTGTGTGGATCCGATGGCCTGGCACATCAGAACCACTGAAATATAAGGCATTGGTGGATACCGGTGCACAGTGCACTCTGATGCCCTCAACTTATGAAGGGACAGAATCAATCCATATTTCTGGAGTGACTGGGGGCTCTCAAGAATTGACTGTGTTGGAGGCCGAGATAAGCCTCACTGGTAGGAACTGGCAAAAGCATCCTATTGTGACTGGTCCAGGGGCTCCATGTATACTTGGTATTGATTACCTCAGAAGGGGGCATTTCAAGGATCCTAAGGGGTATCGATGGGCCTTTGGAATAGCTGCTGTAGACACAAACAACATTAAGCAGCTGTCTGTTTTGCCTGGCCTGTCAGAAGATCCGTCTGTTGTGGGACTGCTACAGGTAAAAGAGCAACAGGTACCAATTGCTACAAAAACAGTGCACAGACGGCAGTACCGCACCAACAGGGATTCCTTGCTCCCCATTCATAAGTTGATTCGTCAACTAGAGAGTCAGGGAGTGATCAGCAAAACTCACTCGCCTTTTAATAGTCCCATATGGCCAGTGCGTAAAGCCAGCGGAGAATGGAGGCTGACGGTGGACTATCGTGGCCTGAATGAGGTCACACCCCCACTGAGTGCTGCTGTGCCGGACATGTTAGAACTCCAGTATGAACTGGAATCAAAAGCAGCCAAATGGTATGCCACCATTGACATTGCTAATGCCTTTTTCTCCATTCCTTTGGCCAAAGAATGTAGGCCACAGTTTGCTTTCACCTGGAGGGGTGTTCAGTATACTTGGAACCGTTTGCCCCAGGGGTGGAAACACAGCCCAACCATTTGCCACGGGTTAATCCAAACTGCATTAGAACAGGGCAGTGCTCCTGAGCACTTGCAGTACATTGATGATATCGTTGTGTGGGGCGATACAGCAGAAGAAGTCTTCACAAAAGGGGAGCGAATAATCCAGATTCTTCTGCGTGCTGGTTTTGCTGTTAAGCGGAGCAAAGTGAAAGGACCTGCTCAGGAGATTCAGTTCCTAGGTATAAAGTGGCAAGATGGCCGTCGTTACATCCCGACAGATGTGATCAACAAAATCACCGCTATGTCTCCACCCACTAGTAAGAAAGAGACACAATCTTTTTTAGGTGTAGTGGGCTTTTGGAGAATGCATGTTCCAAACTATAGCTTCATTGTAAGCCCCCTTTACCATGTGACGCGAATGAAGAATGAGTTTACATGGGGCCCCGAGCAGCAGCAGGCTTTTGAACAGATTAAACAGGAGATAGCCCGTGCCGTGGCCTTAGGGCCAGTACGGACAGGGCAGGATATAAAGAACATCCTCTACACTGCTGCTGGAGAGAAAGGTCCCACTTGGAGTTTGTGGCAAAGAGCCTCAGGAGAGACCCGAGGCCGACCCCTGGGATTCTGGAGTCGGGCCTACAAGGGATCGGAAGAGGGCTACACTCCAACTGAAAAGGAGATCTTAGCTGCTTATGAGGGGGTTCGGGCTGCTTCTGAAGTGGTCGGTACTGAAACACAGCTCCTTCTGGCACCTCGACTACCAGTGTTGAACTGGATGTTTAAAGGAAAGGTTCCCCCCACCCATCACGCAACTGATGCCACTTGGAGTAAGTGGATTGCGTTAATTACGCAAAGAGCGCGGATGGGGAACCTCAGCCGTCCAGGAATCCTAGAGGTGATCATGGACTGGCCTGAAGGTAAAAAGTTTGGAACATCACCAGCAGAAGAAGTATCACGAGCTAAAGAGGCCCCACCATACAATGAATTACCAGAAAATGAAAGAAAGTATGCCCTGTTCACTGATGGATCATGTCGTATTGTGGGAAAGCATCGCAGATGGAAATCTGCTGTGTGGAGCCCCACACGACAAGTTGCAGAGGCCACTGAAGGGAAAGGAGAATCAAGCCAATTTGCAGAGGTAAAGGCTGTCCAACTGGCCTTGGATGTGGCTGAACGGGAGAGGTGGCCAATGCTTTATCTTTACACTGACTCATGGATGGTGGCAAATGCTTTGTGGGGGTGGTTACAGCAGTGGGAGCAAAATAACTGGCAAAGAAGGGGTAAACCTATTTGGGCTGCTGAACTGTGGAAAGACATTGCTGCCCGAATAAAGAATATGGTTGTAAAGGTGCGCCATGTAGATGCTCATGTGCCCAAGAGTCGGGCTACTGAAGAACAGCAAAATAACCACCAGGTGGACCGAGCTGCCAAAATTGAGGTGGCTCAGATAGACCTGGACTGGCAGAACAAGGGTGAATTATTTCTAGCTCGGTGGGCTCATGAGACCTCGGGCCATCAGGGGAGAGATGCAACATATAAGTGGGCTAGAGACCGAGGGGTGGACTTAACTGTGGATGCAATTGCACAGGTTATTCATGACTGTGAAACATGCGCCATAATCAAACAAGCCAAGAAGATGAAACCACTCTGGGAGGAAGGGCGATGGCAAAAGTATAAATATGGGGAGGCATGGCAGGTTGATTATATCACCCTGCCACGATCCCGCAGTGGTAAGTGTTATGTGCTTACCATGGTAGAGGCGACCACTGGGTGGCTTGAAACATATGCAGTACCCCATGCTACCGCCCGAAACACCATATTAGGTCTTGAGAAACAAGTCCTGTGGCGACATGGCACCCCAGAAAGAATTGAGTCAGATAATGGGACTCATTTCAAAAATTCTCTTGTAAATACTTGGGCCAAAGATCATGGCATTGAGTGGATTTACCATATTCCCTACCATGCACCAGCCTCTGGTAAAATCGAACGATACAATGGGTTGTTAAAAACAATGCTGAAAGCAATGGGTGGCGGAACATTTAAGCACTGGGAGAAGCATTTGGCAGAAGCCACCTGGTTAGTCAATACCAGAGGATCTATCAATCGTGATGGTCCTACCCAATCCAGCTCTCTACATACCGTAGAGGGAGATAAGGTCCCTGTTGTACATGTAAAGAGCATGTTGGGAAAAGCAGTTTGGGTTCTTCCAGCTTCTGGAAAGGGCAAACCTCTCCGCGGTACTGTTTTTGCCCAAGGACCTGGATCTACTTGGTGGGTAATGCAGGAAAATGGGGATGTTCAATGTGTACCACAAGGAAACTTGATGCTGGGGGAGTGCAGACAGTAATTCTATGTATATGTATATAGACGTGTGCGTGTGATGCATTTGTAATCATTTTGTTTGTTTGTATATGTATGTGTATATATATATATATATATAAAGCATGATGTAGCGATGTAGAATAAGGGGTGGAATGTCATGGTTTTGGTTTTTTTTTATTTGATTTTCAATATTCCACATCAAAACATCATGTACTGGAATTAAAGTGTTAATGCTCTAACTCTACGTACCTATCCCTATACATTACGGAAGTCACGGGATCTGACCCTTCCGGGGGGACGGTCTCTTACTGCCTGGCAGTGGGTGCTGGAGGGTGCTTTCCTAGCCGTTCCAAGCTTTTTCAGGTTTGACTCGGTCTCGGGAACTCTCTCTCATATCTTGTTTGACTTATTAGTCTCAATTCCAATTAGATTGTATTATATTGTATTATTTTGCATTCCGATATCATAGTTAGTAAAATAAGTTTACCTCCATAGTTTGTTGCCGCTGTTTTTTTCCTTTTCCCCCTACCTTCCCATTTTGTGGGCCCAGGCGGGGGGTGGGGAAGGCAGGGGCCTACTGCCCCCTGTCACGGGCATTAACTGATCTAGTTAATTCCGTGACAGAGAAATATTTAGATTCTAATCTGTAGGTGGAATAAATACACCCTTATTTAAAATATGATGCTGATTCTTAAGGCTGGCTGCAGGCACAGGTGGTTCTACTGATTAGGGAATTACAAGCAAGCTGTATGTTATAGGCAGGGAGAAGAGCAGAGGTGAAGTATTGGGGAGAAGTTTTAAGTAAATGGGAGTTTGTTAGAAGTGAATTTACAGGACTACGAAGAAGGTAATGGGTCTGAGCTTCTATGGCAGGAACTCTGAAAGGGTAAAGTTTATGTGGTGAAAATATCTAGAAATGAGGGGAAACTTTCAAAGTGCTAATGGAATGGCTTAGGAAACTGTCTGGGGTAGCATCATGCTGCTAGGAAATAGGATAAAGCTTTCTGCCTCTTTTGGTTTACGTGCTAGATCTTTGCTTCTAGAAACTGCTTCAGTGTTTTGAAGTGGTGCAAATTAGACCTGGCTTAGGTCAGCTTGTTGACTGAAGAGCTACTGTCAGCACTACCTCCATCACATAGTAGAAGTAAAAAATAAAAAAAAAATCCTTAAATGCTTTCAGGAAATGGTGAATTTACAAAAAATAAAGACCTTGATACAGATGAACACCACTCAGACATAACAAGCTACCTATAAGCTTTTTACTTAAAAGAATCCAATGAACAAAACTTTCAAGGTCTACTAGGTCTCTCTGGCTGCACTGGAGTTGCTGGCCTGGGAGACAGCTGTGGGGGAGGTTTGAGCTACATAGTTCTTTCTCTTTTGAAACCATCTTTTTATGAGAAATTCTTAATTATTTCAGAAACATTCTCACTGTTGCAGTTGCAAGGATGTTGGCAAAGTAACTTTTCTGTGTCAGACTGCTGCACTCAGGTAAGACTAATCTCAGAATATACGAACGTAAGATTACTTTCTAATTCTGATATCAGTTGATAAAAACATAATAAGTTTTGCATTCATAAAATAACTTCAATGTATCTCTGAAAAAGCTAATCAGTAACCAGATTTTTTGATTGCCTTTATAGTTGCTGGCTTGTTGTTTACACTTCTGCTTATTAGTACTGAACTAATGGGATTTTCTTTTTGACTTGGTCTCCTGACTTTTATTTGAGGGACTTCTGTACTTCAGAAGGTGTTGGAGGAGGCTATCATATTTTAGGCTAAGTTTTTTCTGTTTCAGAGCAATTCCTTGTGTAGTGCCTTGTATAGAAATATTCCATTCCACCATTTTCTAGTCAGTGCAGTTTTTTTATAATGGATGTATGTAACCTAGAAGAAAAATTACCAGTGCAATCCAATTTAAAATGTAATTTGTTGCCTCAGATATTATATTGATTTGCAGTTGTAATCAGGATTGTTTTCCAAACAGTTGTATAGCTTTTTAAGATGCCCAGAGAGAACTCATTATTTTAGTTGTTCTTAAGCTGAAATGTATTCCTCTCCCTTCTAGGCATATTAATAAATTATTTGAAGAGGTTAGCCTGAAAACTGAAGTTGTTTGGTACAGAGTAGTACTTCGTATGCCATAAGCACTGTGAGTGCATAGCGAAAGTGTAGCAAGCATCAAGAATACTGAATACCTCAAAGTACTGTGGAATATTTGAAAGTTTTGTTCATTGGATTCTTTTAAGTAAAAAGCTTATAGGAAGCTTGTTATGTCTGAGTGGCGTTCAGCTGTATTGAGGTCTTTATTTTTTGTAAATTCACCATTTCCTGAAAGCATTTAAGGAATTTTTATTTTTAATTTTTTGCTTCTACTATGTGATGGAGGTAGTGCTGACAGTAGCTCTTCTGTTGGCAATAATGAAATGATCTTGGGGTGGGATGTGGTGAGTTACATAATTCTCAAATGTGGATTAAGTATTGTTGTTCATAAATGTCTAAGAAGTCCAAGTCTGTAAAGGGAGGACTGGTAAACCAAGTGTCTATGTATATTTCTAGCTATCGTTTGTACCTGCATGTAGATGTTTTCTTTCTTGCTGAAGTTGGTAATAAATCTCTTATAGTGACTAAAGGAATTTTCTTGAAGAAACGGGCCTTGTTACAGCAAAAGTAATCAACATCTCCCTTTGTTTCCCATTGCCTCAGCTAAATTAAAAAAAAGAAAAAGCCAGAGGAAATTGTTCTTATTTTTATCTTGTGTTTGTCTACTGGAGTGTGAAACTTCTCTGCACATGATACAGCTGAGCTGCATTAGCCAGATAATTTGCACAGAGTAATTCATGTAGCTTATTAGTGGAAACACTTAACACCTGAGATGAATTGGAGGGCTACATAAGAATTTAACTCTGGAGCTTGATTGGAACCAGTTGCAAATGCTCTGGATTCTGGATGTCTTTTGCTTTAGAACACTACAGCTTATCTTTGGAGGAAGGGTACATTGTGAATGAGGCAAGGCCAAAGTCATTTGTGTGCGTTCAAAATGCATCTGTGGAAATTCTCTTGTGTTAGAAAGTGGTGTCTTGCTCATGTGTACATCGTAAGATTTTCTTCTGAAGGACTAATGTTCTGCAACTGGCTCCTGTTGTGAATCTGTTGCGTTTTTTCTTAGTCTAAATGCATTTGAGAGACAACCATAGCTCTCTTCTACTTTACCTTCAAGAGTCAGGTACAAAGTAGAAAAACTTAGTGATCTCTGCTTATTAATCTAGAGGAAAGACTGGACTTAACTACTCTTTTTTATTTTGGCAATGAGAATTTCTACTTCCAAGTAGTCTAAAGCATCAACTAGACTCATGTAATTTTGTAAAAGTGACTGGCTCAGAGTGGAGCTTGATTTCTGCCTCTGTACATCCCAGGACTTAAGACACCTAACAGGAATGCATTACTTTTGCCTCCACTTAATAACAAGGCTGTCTCCAGATTGTTTTTACTAAGTTCTGTTTTGCTGAAATGAAGGTTTAATGTTGATTTTTTTGAACACTTCAAAGGCAGACTAGTATAAATACTGAACAATAAGCAATATGTGTTCTTGATTAAAGCCTCTATCTAGAGAACAGCAGTCTGTCTGTCCAATAACTGAGTAATTAACATTGGCGCTGGGGAAAAGTTGTTGCAATAAAGCATCTCGTGGTTCAGTTGTTTTCTAGAAAAATGTCTTTTCATTGGCAGTGGATTTCCCACCTAATCGGGGAAAAAGTATGAAAAAAAATGCTAATATATCCTTCTTGTTTTGCTGTCCCAAAACTTGCAAACGTACCTGCAGATGTAGGAGGTAGCAATTATAGCACTGAGAGTTGTATTAGATTACTTTAATCACAGCTGTGATTTAAAGTATGTATATTAAAACTATAAAATGAACTTAATTAAAATAATAAATGAACTTTAATCTATGCAAACCAGTTGGATCAATAATATAACTGCTGATTCTTATGTGTATGGATGTGTATGGAAACTGTAGCTGTATTTGAAATAGTGAAATTACAAGCTGGCTAAAATCAATTCCATATTCTACTAGTTTCTGTTACTAAGTATCTTGCTTTGGGATTAATGTCTACATTCTCTAATATTTATATAGGTACCTATATAAATCAGATCTCTTTGCATTTATTGTCTTAGTTTGTGGTTATGGTGGTTTCTTAGATCATCTAAGTTTTATTGGGGCTTTCTGAAGACTGGCACATCTCCACTCTGTCCTCTATTTTCTCCTGTTTGCTGAGAGTTTTGCTGCAACTTCCATTCTTTGTTCATTGATAGCTAATATTCAGAATACTCGAGTTCATGTCCTTTAGTATACTGTAGCTAATGGGAATCTGAAAATTGAACAAGCTGACATAGATATTATACACTTAACACTTCCTAGATTATCTTGTTGAGAAAATGCATTAAACAGTACCTTATTTTAAAGAAGATAGCATTCTTATGGCATGGAATATCTCGGGTTATGTTGCTTTGCATGTGTGGAGTTCACCTAAGTGGTGACAAAAATTCTGGGTAGACAAGACTCTCCTCGGGATACGTCCTTATTCCTTTCAACATATTTTCTTTTTTTTTTTTTTTTTTGATAGTTAGATAAGGAAGAGCAGGAGAAAGTCAGCTTTTCTTGTTGACAAAGAGAATGGCAATTGCTTTATGTTTCTCCAATGAATATCTGACAGTTGTTGAGTCTGCCTTTAAGGGAAAGAAGGGAGTGAGAATAAATATCCCTTGCTCTTTATTTTTCTTTATCTGAGAAGAAAAAAAGTTTAGAGAAACTTATCCTACTTTATAGTGCTAGCAAGTATCCAAATTTTACATAATAAATTGAAAACTAGTTTGAAGAAACTTCAAATTCTTGTTTTTTACTTTGTGAAGCAGAAAGATTTTCCTTCTTAAGCTTCTTGAGTCTGTGGGAGTTCATACTTGTGTTCAACTCCCATTACTTGACAGCATCATCGCGTCACTAGTATAGACAATAATGATTTTCTTGTATAGTTTGTTAGTATTTTTGGTAACCTCTAAAGATGATGATCAGCAAGGTCTTAGTCATCTTTCATAGTGTTAATTACTTCTCTGCACTCCCTTTAATGTATGCTCTGCATCAAGCAAACGAAATAGCGGTCAAAAAGTTAAAGTGCAGTCCTTTAGACGAACATTCAATGTATGTCTGTTTTCTAGTGCATCATATGAAGAATATGCATAATATTTTAAGCAGATTTCTGCATTTATGCCTCTAGCTCAAAAATAGATTTCTAAATAATCTTGTTTACTTGATGTTATTATGTAGTACTGCTTGTTTTTATTAACTCATTTTGGGTTTTGTAATGACTGATTTATTTCAGATATCAAGTAGAATTCAGTGCATCAAAACCTCATACATCAGTGCTTCAAATGTACAAAATGTTTGTTTTCAGTACTTACTGCCTAGAAACTATGGAATTGTGTTATTTTTGGTGCATTTTATGTTACTTCAGTTTTCCTCCAAAGCAGAAACCCAAAAACTATTTATTTTGCATTTTATTGATGCAGTAGTAAACAGATGTATAAGAAGTCTTCAGTAACTTAAATACTTTGAAGTATCTGATTTGCTACAAAGGTAGGAAGCTGTGGGTGAAGGAAGTTATAACACTTTGACTTGGAAATTAAAATGAGAACTCCATTAACTCACACTACTGCAGATTTTGAGAACTCAACTTGTGTTAGTGTGTGTTCTGGAACTGGAGTGAAACAGTAAAGGAAACACAATGTATTCCACTTATTGTGATACTTATTGTGACTTTTTATTGTAGAATAAATAACATGTTTCGTCCCTTTGGAGAAAACACTTCTGATAAGGTAGTAGTTATGTGCTATCACCTTTACTGGGATTTTGACTTCCAAATTTTCTGGTAGTTGTTCAAGGAAGTGTCAGGTAAAGAGAGCATGTCTGATTTACTGTTAAGTATGAGTTACAAAGAGAAGAAAAAAGTACATACAGTTAAATATAGACTGAAATCTGCTGTTTTCTTTGATTGAGAGGGGAAAAAAAATGTTATTTGGCCATCTGGCTTCTGACGGTTTAGAATTTAATCACTTGCTTTTGTAAATGATCATAAGTTTAATCTCTGTATTCACTGAATGAATTGTCATCAAACACAACTCTGTTCAAGTCTTCTGGACCCAATGACTGCGAAGCTTTGTCATCCCTCCTCTAGCACTGAGCATGGATGTTACTGTTTCTCAACCTGGTCTCCAGTCCAGCTATATTATATTGCTGATAATCTTAGCAAGAAGCATGTGAACACAAGATTGCCTGTAGAGTGATCCTCAAAGAACTGCCTGCCGGGTCACCAAGGAATATGCGTGCTATCTCATTCAGTGCTAATGTAGAGTACTCAATATGGTTCTTGAAAGGCTTAAATCCCACTAGAATGGGGTCTGAAGATGTGCCTGGGGAAGCAAAGCTGTTCTGCTTCCAGTATGAAAAGTTGCACATCTAGAATTACAGAATAGAGCAGTGCATCATCAATGTGTTATTAGAATTGTCTCAAAAGAAGCTGCTAGCTTTTACCTTGCTCATCTTCCAGTAGAATTTGAAGAATATTCAGAAAGATTATCTTTGCTTTACTTTAGACATGCTGCAAGTTGTCTGCGCCTGTTTTTGTTTGCTTTAGCAAATCTTCTAGGGCTAATGAGCAATTAAAAATCCATCAAGTCTAGTAAATATCAAGTGCCAATAGATGCTACTGTTCCACTGAGTTATGTAGAAAAATGGATATACCTGACTACTTATTTCTACTTGTTTATAGGATGGTAAATGCCAGGCATGGAGCCCTAACTATTCTTGTGGCAGAGAGTCTTTAAATCTTTTGCTGTTACTTCAGGCAATGTACAGATAATGTCTGGATTGGATGACTATGGGATATACTATGTGAAAGGCAGAGTAGCTTGCTGGTTGTGAATACTAGGCATGTTTCTGAAATTGTTTGCCTACTTGAGGCTGTGTTAGAAAGACCTTCAGTATGAAACACAGAATTGTTCTAATATTTTGGAGAGAACATCTTATAAAACTTCTCTTTCTTGGCATTATACAACTGGAATAGTCTTCTCACTGAAAGTATTAAAAATAGATGGCTATTCATTTTACAAACACAATTGTTTCTATGTGATAGTTTCTGTGGTGCAGTCTGGACAAGATTCTGTCTAAGAGATGGTGTGAGCAATTGTTTCAATTGTTACATCCCTTTTCCCCAGAGTCCCTGGGGAAAACATTCAAAATACTTTCTCTTCAGAATTTAATAATTTAATAAATTGTGTGTGAGTAAAAACACTGGGCTCTATATAGAGTCACAGATACTATTCTGAACCCTGCTGCGACTTGAATATGTCAATACAAAAAAAAAAAAAAAAAAAAAAGCTGAGAAACTCCTCTTTTCAGCTACCTTCTTCTGCTCTTAAAAATGAGATTCTAGTGTTTGTGTGCAGACTTTCTGATTACTTTGGTCTGCTCTAAGACCTCTAATTTCTTACAGTTTAGTTTCAGAAGAATTAAGAGAAAGAGAAGGAATAATAGCAGACTTCTTATAATAGTGTATATAATAGTGTTATTTCTAATAGGAATGTGATGTGATTTTTAACGTTCTTGCAGTACTGGTAAGCATACTTGCTTGGCACTTTATTTTTCAGAACAATATCAGCTATGCTTTTTTTCCAAAAAATAAAAAGAGAATATAAACGTTTTTAGAGTGGATTTCTCAAGGGAATTCAAAGAATTATCAGTTTTGCCACTTCAGTCCACATGTCAGTTTTGTTGTAACAGTCCTATATTGATTGCGTAGCAGGATGGTTTGAACCTTAAGGACCTTCTTCCCCTTTCATGATTGATGGCAAAGCAAGAATGTTTTGAAGATCATGTACAGCTATGTTTACTTCTATGAATTCTTGACCAAAACTTCTTAGATTCTTGTATATGTAGACTGGAGATTCTGTAGCAGCTTCAGATGCTTCGTATGCTGTAGATGCTTTCTTGCGTTTTTAATGCCAAAGCCTTCAAATCCATTTAATGTAGTGTTCCATTCATTTGTGAAATAGATCATAAGCTTTTCTCATTTTCATTAAGATATGTAATTTCATATGAACAAGTATCATATTTGGGTAATATGAATTGGGTATGTTTGTAGTTTGAACAGTTGGAGTTCTGGCATCGCCATGGGAGTGGGAAGGATCTGTGGTTTTAGTTGCTCCCTAGAGAAACACTTGCATTTGGCATCATCCATTGAGTCGTCTTACTACCCACTTGATTTAGTGGATGGCAACCCTCCTTATGGCAGGTAGATTGGAACTTGATGATAATTAAGTTCCCTTTCAACCAAGCCATTCTGTGACTGACATGCTAACTCATGTTAAATGACTGATTTTTCATCTGAGCTACCACTGTTTGTAGCTTCGTGTATTCTTACCAGATTTTTGCAAATGTGAAGGGCTGCTTTTATATAATTCCTTCAAAGGTTCTGCTTCACTTGCTCTATCAACTGTTCCTTTTTGAAATGCCTCTGTGAGATATTGGGCTTCTCTGAGCCAATTTTTCAGTAGATGTGCCTCAGGTCAACCTCTACAGTGTGACTAAGCTGTGTCATCTGTAAACTCACAGAGCAAACATTCAAGTCCTAGAGGCCATAATGGGAGTGAAACGAGGCTGTTCAAATATAAAAGGGTGACAAGTTAAGCTTGAAAATTATCTCAGAGGTTGTATTCTTGGCACAAACAGCCTCTTTGGCAGCTTTAAATATTAACTTATTTTCTGCTACATACACATGATCCCTTAATGGACATCAGATAATCTTTTATGATGTATGTCGGGAGCTTATTTGCTGACATGCTGCCACCTTTATAGATATACTTAGAAGCTTCAAAGTGAAACATTTTGGAATCTCTTGCTTCTTTAATCATTTCTTCATGTTGGTTAAATCATAACAGTTTTCTGCTAATCTGAAGTTCAACTACAATGTTGAACAGGCTACAAGCTTGACAATCATTAGGAAACTCATACGAGTTTCTAGAGACCATGTTCTTCTAAAATTAGTGACTTACCCACTGTCACTTTGTTTCCAAAAACTGAATAAAATGTACCAATTAGTTTTCAAAATGATTGGAGGAAACTATATGTATTAAATTGTTAGTTTTGCTGAATTACATATCAAAGTTGTGTTTCCTCTCTGGTATCTTGTCCCACTGTATTGCAGAAGCTGTCTTTTCGGCTGGATGCTGTGTTTGGAACATAAGCCAATGGATCAGGTCGGATCAAGTATCTACAAAAAGAAATTACAATTCTTATTAAATAGACTTGGCACAAGCAAGGATTAGTAAACATACTATTGTAATGTTGTTGAAAAGTTGTGAGGAAGAATTAGACTTAATCTAGTTTCTGTTAGTTAACTTGGACAAGTTAGCAATGCCACTCACATTAGATAGTAGTTTCACGCTCTGTCTAGCTAGGCATCATCTGTATGTACTAGACACCTTAATTTTGTTTGAGAGCCCATTTGATCTTTTAGATGCATCAACTCTTTTCCTGAGCATCCACTATGGTCACCGAACACAAAAGTTTGCCCATAACTCTCTGTATTTATGCATTTGCTTTATTCATTATGCTTTGAAGAAGGGGCGAGAGTAAACTGGAGTAAATTATAAAATTTTTGTGTGGAAGCTAGGGACATACTTCTAACTAAGCTCAACAAATAAAAAGCATGATGTTGATAAACTTGGTATAGGCTGATACACTCAAGATGGACCCCTATGCTTGAGAAAGAATTTCAAGTACTTCTAACTGCTGCAAATGCTGCTTTGAGTACAGTTCATCTGTAAATGCTGAGACAATTTCCTCATATGGTAGTTCAGAGCTGAATATTATCTAATATGACTTTTAATTTCTCTGGAATTTGTGAGTAAAAACGCTGTAGAGAGAGAACAACTTGTTTAGTCTCTCCACTAATAATCCCCCTTGAGTGAAGGTGAGCTGACTGCCTAGTCAAGGGAACCAGAGAGTGAGATTGTGCCCACTCTCAAGTGTCAGGAAATGAACATACATCAAGCTTGGTAAAAAACAATGTACAGGCTAAAGTTGTTTACGTAGAGCACAACAAATCCACACTTCAAAATTATGCATTATTGATTTGCTGTTTTTGCAAAGGAGGAAAAAGGAAAGCAGGCACTTAAGTCACCTTTCTAAACTAGGTAACAGTATATGCATTTACAGGTAATATTAGTGCTCTTCATTCTGTGGACATTAATAATAGTGGAAAATTCTGTTCCAAATTATTTCAACACATTTGGAGAACTGTGTTTGCTATTTGATATAAGTTTCTATTCTGTGCTTTTCATATACCACAGTCCTACAAAGCAGTTTATTCTTGTTTTTAATATCAAGGCTAATAGTTCAAACAGTTATCTTGCTTATGAGTTGGAAGTGAGGTGGATCAACATTGATATTGGAGCACCTTGCACAGGGACATTGGAGCACATGGGATATGTTGTTGTAGCAGGGAGAGGCAAAAGAATCTACGGACAGATATACAGACATGGCATAGGACCTGAGCATGATAGTTAATTTTCTAAAACTCTTGAGCAGATTCAACTTTGGGTTCACCTTTCTTTCTTGTGTAGTCTTCAAAATTCCTTGCAAGGAAGTAGGGGTGGGGTTGGGGAGGGGGAGAAGGGATATTTCTGCATTTAGGTCCTATTATTTGTGTTCAAATAATCTTAAGCACAAATATTGTATGAGAGAAATGGTTTCTTTCTGCTGTATCATGGATTCAAAGACCACTGCAAAATCCTATTTGAAAGCACTGATTCAGAAGGTTGATCTTCTTGTTAAAATTGGATATCTTAATTATAAGCAAGATTATTAATTCTGTGAAGATATCTAGTGAACTTGGTTAGTTTTTATATATACACAGAGCAAGATAAAAGAAAATGGAGTTAAGCAGGTACCAAAAAATTTTTTACATCATCATACATAAAGAATTAAATAGATGCTTATGTATACGTATAAGTACAGTTACATGTCTATTTAGATAGAAGTCTCCATCTTTTTCATTCATTTTTCAGGTGCATGGGAATGTGTCCCCACTGCCGGAGCAGAAATATGATAAAAGAAACTTTACACTTCTTGTGACTTTTTTTTCTTTAACTTACACTATATCATTCAGCTCTAATCTTGTATCTGGAGAAGGATTGATCAGGATGTAAGAAAGGTTGTTCTGATGATCATTCATTTCATCTAGAGGACAAAGATAAATATACCAAATTAGGTTTAAAAACATATCGTCAAAGGTATAATTTGTAACAACCTAATTTTGAAAGTTTCTTTTTTGTCTCAGAGTTGTCAAATAAAATATATTAGGTGCCAAGGTAACAGTAAATAATTAGAACTATCTGATGTATCATCTCTTGAGTTATCAGCTCTCCAAACATGCTTCCTTTCTGAACGTTCTGAAATATATTCTTTTGCACTTCTTTCCAGTTACAGCAATTCTCATTACAACTCAATTTTACTTCAACCAATGTGTTATGTGGCTTACGTTAGTAAGTGGGAAGTAGCCAAGGCTAAATGCAGGGTATGAAATTCTCATCCATTTCCAAATTTAGTTGATATGAAGTATTGTGGGTCGGAATGTGAAAGATACAGAAAACACAATTGGTATTTCTTTGTGTTTCTTTCATTTTTTTTAGAAAGTTTTGCTGAGTTAAGTTTCAGCTCAACTGTAGCCATCACTAACAATCTTTTGTGTAGTTTACTTTGAATACTTTTCCTAGGGTGTCACAGTGAGACTAATAGGTCTAAAATGAATAAACATTTTGTACTTTCCTTCTTTTTAAGTGAAAATTAAAATAATGTGGAAGAGAATAGCCCAGTTCTAGTTTCAGTGCAATTCCTAAATCTTGGTAATGAACTGTGTTTGCAGTGTGTTCTGCGGGTTAAAATGACTGTTTTCTAGTATGTGTAACTTTCCTCTGTGCCTGTATCACATATTTTGCACCATCGTAAGTACTTCTGTCTAGAGAATAATTAGATTCTGAATCCAGGTGCAATTACAAAGCTCAAGTGATCTTTTACAGTGCAGTTTAATTCTGTATAGTAAAACCAATTTTAATAAGTACTACAGTATTAAGTATTTTAGCAAGTTATACAAATGCATTCACCAGTATGTTAGCACCATCATGCCCCTGAGAAAGGTTTGCGTGACCAAACAAGTGTTATGCCTCAATTGGATTAAGTGAATTCACAGTTAATTGAATTTAGAATAGGAGGTCTCAGAGGTTATGTTATCAGCATAAAGAAAGCTGAAGATGGAAAATTGGCTTTAGGATTATTCCCATACATGAAGATTTGTAAGCAACTGTGGTCATTTCAGTTCATGGCATCCATTAAAATGAAGCTTTTTTCCATTATGCTAGTATTTTTATTAAGTACTGCGTACCATATCCTGCTGGAGAAAGGCCCAGATGTTTCATTCTGTTTTTCACAAGTTCAGCAAGTTCCTGTCTTTCTGACCTCCTGTAAAGGTTCATTCGCTGCTGGTTTATCCTCTCAGCTGTTTTACCGGAGTGTCTTGGTACTCTTCGGCTCAGCCGTCGAGCCCACTGCATGCTTTTTCGTCGTAACAAGGGGTGGTCGGACTGATCACTAGATGTTGAGTTACGATGATTACTACGGTAATTAACCTGTTCCCTGGTGTCTTTAGTGTCTTCCCATTCTTCTACGCTGATAGAGATTTGAGACTTGAAAGTGATAAGAGAATAAGGGCATTAAAAAATAGAAGTGGAGTAAAATGTTTTCAGTAGTGCAGTTGAACATCCTATTTTTAGAAATTCAAGTTACATAACTTGAGACTTTCCACTTTCTAAACTACTGTTTAGATATATATTGCAAATATATAGAGGAAGTAATTCAACATGTATTGCACTGCTCTGAGTGTTCTCTTAAGATGAAAGGCAAAAGTTGCCTGTTACCAATGTGAATCAGGGTGCGTTTTCCAAATAAGGTAATCTGAAGTTTCTACCTTCAGGTACAGCTATGCTGCTTTTTCACCACGACAGTTAAGGAAAAAAGCAAGTTTAAAAGCATCAAAATCTGGTCTTCAACTCTTTTCTTCATGTCACGTAATAACTCAAGTAGATGGACTACATATGTAGTTGTAATATTAAAAAAGAAAATAAGAAATATAAGGAAAAACACTTAAAAACTTTTCAAGTTGTTTTAACTTCAGCATAAGATTTAGCTAATACTTTCAGCTATCTTTTTGAAATTATTGATAATGGGTTGTTACTGTGATATTTAAAACATGTCTTCTACTGTCACTGAAGTAGTAAACAATCCCTGGTATTAGTAAGGTCTTATTACCCAATTATTACCCAGTGTCTGATGAGGGATCTCAGTTTTTTTAGCTTGGAGAAGAAAAGGCTTCAGGGAGACCTCTTGAAGGCCTTCCAGTACTTGAAGGGAGCTTATAAGCAAGAGATACAGACTTCTTACGGGGAAAATAGTGATAAGACAAGGGGGAAATGGTTTTAAATTAAAAGAGGGGAGATTGTGATTAGATTTTATGATGAAATTCTTTACTCAGAGGATGGTGAGAAGTTGTGGATGCACCATCACTGGAGATGTTCAAGTCCAGATTGGCTAGAGCCCTGGGCATCCTCATCCAGTGAGTGGCATCCCTGCCCACAGCAGGGGGTTGAAACTGTGTAAGACTTAAGGGTCCTTCCATCTCAAGCCTTTATTATGATTCTGTGACTGATTTTGATGTGTTAAGTATTGGCAGTTTATTGCAGTTTTCTTGTCTTTTTTTTTTAAGCATAAAATAAAGATGACTTGAAAATGGTGATTGCTTACTTAATAGAATTCCTAAGAACAGAATGAGTTAGTAATATGCTCAAAGTGATTGGTGAATAAAGCAAATTTATCTGAAATGCTGCTGAGTTTCTAAATTTCTTTTCCTATTAGAATAAAATCTGAAAGCAATATTGTGTTGACTTTATCAGTGTTGAAAATAATCTTAGAGGCTTCCCACACTGGTCATACAGATTATTGACAATGCCGTTAGTTGCCACTACATGCAAGGCCAGACTAGAGCTAACTCTCAGAGCCTGTCCTACCTGTGCTTGAGCTATTCCTTCAGTCAGCCACTTCTTTGTAGATGAGCAAAGGAATGAAAATCTGTATGTAGACAGGGCCGTGTGTTAATCTGACTGTATATGCATCAGCAGATGGTGACCTTCAGTAGGTTGGAATTAAGTGCATTTGCAGACATGGCATCCCCAATATTCTTTAAATAAGAGGTAACCAAATCCCGAGAGTATAGTAAACTGACATACTTCAGACGTTGTAAGCTTTTGGGATTCTGTCCTGTAGACTCCAATTGGAATGTCTCCTGTAGAAGAACAAAGTTTCTGATATAGTCTGGCATATGTCCTAATCCATAAATCCTCTTCTGTGATTTTCATCTGAACAAATAATAATAGGAAGAAAACTTAAACTTGTGAGGGTTTACCTCTTGTTCATCATACTACTCTTGAAATTTTTTTTGAACTAAGTGCTAGCTGATAATGATCATATTGTAGCATTGTACCTTTCATCCACAATAAACCTGAAATTTCTAGAGTTTGTAGACACTGTTCCCTTGCTCTCTGTTCGGGAGACACTGCAGTGCAAATGTTCAGTCTAATGGAATAACCTGTCTTTATTTTGAAGTTACTCAAAAATTTCCTTCATACAATGTTCATATATCTGAGTAAAATGTAAAAGAATGAACTAAGTATTACCAGTAGGAAGAGCCTGGTGACAGACTGAAGAACAAGCATATATTTTGAATGCGTCCAGATAACTGTACTTTATGCTGCATTTGGAGTATTTGGGAGAAGGGAAGAAGGCAATAACATAAACATAACCGTGTAACAATGAATTCTTAAATTAATTTCAAATAACGGCTTACACAAGCTTTATTTCAAGATACAGAAGTGTCTTGTCAGAGATGCAGCTAACTGGCATTTACTGTAACTAAGTTAATGATTGACCTACCAACTCTGCAGTGGTTTTCTTTAAAACAAACTTTTTCAAGTAACATTAATTAGAGCAATTAGAGCAAACTTCATTTTTGAAAGCAGCAACCTATAATGCTTTATACTTCACTACAAAACAACTGGCAAATGGCTCAACTTTGACTTGTATCTTTGCTGCTATGGTTGATGGGTATGAAGGAAAAGAAAGTTGAACAGAGTAACCCACTTAAATTATTTTTAACTATGCAGGAGGATATTGACTTTGAACTTCACTGAAATACACCAAATGACTTCAGTTTAGGTATGTGTATAGATGCTTATTTATGTAAAATTCAATTTTGTCCTTCATTACCTATGATGGAAACAGTTGTAAAATAGCATTAGGAATAAGTACTAGTCAGGATGTACTATACAGGAAGAGTTTCTTGTTTTTGATAAATATAGGTTGTTCTAAAAGTAATACCTCCTAGTTATTTCCATGGAAACTAAAATAGATATAAAGAGCACAATAACATTATTTGATAGAGTAAATTCTCAGCTACAAGACACGATTTTTCAATACAATCACAGCTATTAGCTATGCGTTTTCAGCAATGATGAACAAGAGCCTATCTGCTGTGCTCATAAAAATCAGCGTGGCTGTCCAGAATGTGGTTTCTTATTCATATTGCTGTCACCTCTGCTGAAATGAACCATTCACTGTGTTGACATCCAGTGTGATCTCTGTAGATGTTCAGCAAGCCTAAATGAAATGCAGTAGGTGGCATATTTTTCACATGAAGGAATTCAGTGGCACACCTTTGCTTTAAATGCACTTCCATGTCAGATGTCATTTTGTCAGACTGCCACTCTGTTGCCATCTGTTGTGTGGTAACAAAATGTAATGGAATATTGGTGGGAAGGTTCAACTCCTGCTGCCATACCACCAGTTTCTGCCTCTGACACCATGAGCAAAATAAATAGGAGATGTTACTTTTGGAGCAGCCCTTGTGTTTGGTTAGTAAAATTGGTTACTGAACTGCCATATACATCTACTAAAACAATAACAAAAAACAAACTTGCACTTTTCTTGCATTTTCCTGTATTTCCTGTGTTTCTTTATGCTTCAGAGTATGTACTGTGGTTTTTTTGGGGTGGGGTGGATTGGTTTATTTGTCGGTTATTTGTTCTTTTTTTTTTTTTTAAGTAACTTAAACTATGCATGTTTTCTACCTAATTTCCTGTATTTCTTTGTCCCCCTGCTGAAAAAGGAAACAGATGGTCTTTCTTGGTATTCAACAAAAACGAAACTCTTCTACAAAGAAAGTAGAGGTGTTTTGCAGACCATATGGAACATTCTCTGTTGCTTTGTAATAATAGTAAATATACTTTTTTAAAACTTACTGAACAAAGAAACCCAGATCCTGGTGTTGTATCAAGTCCCAGGAGAAGTCTTGTGATAGAGATCATATAATCTTTCACAAATGACTGCAAGATTTTTAACAGAAGACACAGAAAGACAAAAAAAAAAAAAAGCTTCAATGGATAGATGAGCAGATAACCATATGCACCATATGTGAATTCCAACAGAAACTGTACATCTGTGTTTAGAGTCAATATCTTTTAAGTATCTTTATCATTGTAGAAATAGTTATTTCTTTATGCATGCTGAATCTATTGATTTAAAAAAAATAAAAAAATAAAAAAATTCTGCATATGTATGTCCATAGAGGAGTCAAAGGCATGATGAGGTAGCTTGAAAACTAAGATGTTTATCAATAGAAGTAACTTGTTAGCATTTATTTGTTGTGAAATTTTAATGACTATCTTCTGTGCATATGAAATGCTGTCATACATTAGGTGGAGATGCAGTATAGTAGGTAATACTAAGGTGTGGCTGCTTTTATTTTAATTCAAACTGGAGTCATTTCTCTTTGCTGGTCCAGCTTATGATTAAGGTAAAATCTGCATTATCTCAGATCAGGCTTGTTGCTTTAACAAAAGTATTTCAGTAGAATGATAGAAATTAGAGAGGACTAGCCAAACTAAATGTAGGAATGCATGCTAAGGAGACCAGGAATGGACATTAGATAAGCTAAAACAGCAAATGTTTCATCTCCTTATCAACTGGACTGCTGAAATCAGAAAGCTATCTGAGCTCTACTAACTGCGGTAGATCTGTTCATTGCCACCTCTTGGATGTAGAAGGGCAGCATTCAAAGCAGGCTGTCTTTTCTTAGAACACAACTTGAACTAGCTCTTTGGCTTTAAAGTGTGATGACTGCTCATCTGGAGGTCTAGTTGACAAGAGTAGGAGGACAAGACAGAGTGATGTAATAAAAGCTTCTATCAGCAAGTGAAGGTGGCTGATAAATTATTCATACAAATATTTGTATTGATTTTTGTGATTAGAGGCACTGTTTTGTTGGAATTGGCAATGAATATTTATGTTTTTTTTTTCCAGTATTAACAATCTCTATAATCTGTATTTTATACAGTTTGTATCAAAACTATCCATTTTTTTCTGTGGAGCTTCACAGTGTTATAACATTTAAAACAGAATTTGTTCAAAGACAGTTTTAGGTTGGTGACTCCAAGTAGTACTGTCTGATAGAATGTGCTCTATGGTCTATTGCCTTTGATTGCTCCTGGCATAGCACCTACGTTAATGGGTTAATGTAGAAAAATAGAGTAATCCAACAATTAAGTAGAAAAAGTGGGTGGTAACACGGCATGCCTGTGTTAAATGAAGACACATAGTTATTCACAGTACCTGGTACAGCAGTGTGTCCAACATACTGATGCTGAAAACCCTGCCAGCGGCGAAGGGCAGTCGAAACATAAATGCTAAATTAGATCCCTTCTCCCGTTCTTTCTGTATGGAAATTAAAAATAATGAAAAAAAAATTACTGCTTTTGAAGGGATTATAATACCAATTTGATGCTACTTTGAAAGAGACCAAAAGTATCAAAATGGCTTTGTTCTGAATATAGTTTCCACGAATATGTAGCGTGTGTTCAATACTTAAAGTTTTTCAGGTTGAAAACTTGTGAAATGCATATGTTGCTTTGATCATTATATCTATAATTTGACATTCTACCAAATCATCTTAAACAAATATTGAAGTATTTCAACTGTTTTTAAAGCAAAGCTCTTTTTATTCCTCATCCAAACTTCTTGGTGTTGACAGTGGACTCTCATTCAAGTTCAGAAAGTCTATTAGCAACGTGAATTATGAACAGAGGAAACAGATCAGACAGACCCGGGCAGACATTTTTTGCTTTGATACTTCTGAGGAAGAGATGCTAAAGAATAAGTAATTGTTCATTTTTCTTATCACAACTCATACATAAGGAAGTCACAGCAATGTGCTTCCTATTCCTTCAGTAATAAGTGAGTAAACTACAGGTTGGAAGTAATTTTTCCTATTTTAAGGAGAGATGATGTATCAAGCTTTCAGTTTGGAGAATCATAAAGAGCGTGTTCTCCAAGTACAGAGAAGTCATGTTTTAGAATGGAGGGACACATCCATCGCATACATACACCAATCTGTGCTTGGGGCTAGCAGTCTCAGAGGCAGCTTTGTAGGGTGGAATATGGGGGTCCTGGTGGTCTCGGATTGAACATGGGTTGACAATGAGCCCTTGCTGCAAAGGCAGCTAACAGAATCCTGGGCGTTAGGTGGAGTGTTGCCAGTAGGTCAAGAGAGGTGATATCTTCCCCTCTTCTCAGCACCAGTGAGGCCAAGTGTGGAATATAGTGCATAGTTCTGGGCTCCCCAGTACAAGCAGGACACGAATGTTCTGGAGAGTCAAGTTAAGTTTGACTAAGATGATCAAGGTATTGGAGCATAAGGAAAGGACTCAGACAAAACAGTCCCAAGAAAAAGTATGGGGAAGTGTGGGTGGGTTGGTTGATGATGATTTCAGGTGTACAAATATTTGAAGGGAGGATGAAAAGATGGTAGAGCTAGGTTCTTTTCAGTGGCGCCCAGTACGAGGACAAGAAGAAATGGGCATAAACTGAAATGCAAATGATTCTTTCTGAGCATATGGAAACATTTCATTGTTTTGGGTGAGAAAGTAGCAAAACAGGTTGTAGAGTCCTTCCTTGGAGATCAGCAAAAACTGTCTGAATGTCCTGGGCAACCTACTCCAGGTGACCCTGTTTGAGCAAGGGCCACTTGCAAGAAAACTTCCAGAAGTTGCTTTTGAATCCAACCATGCTCTGATTCTGTGAGATGCAAAGTATAAGTCTGTTCTAGCTAGTCCATCATCCAAATGTGCTTAGGTTTGACTGCAGCATGCTGTAACCTCTGTCATTGTTGGTTTCACCTGTTGATTCTTACTGTTTTATATGAGCAGAGTTTAAAAGGATGTCAAAGAATAGTAACTCTTGCTATCATTAATCCACTCTTTGTAAAATGTCACCTCTGTAAAGGGGGCCTCAAAATTTTAGAAAAGTATCTCAGCACTTGTTGGTTTTTATTATTATCATTTAATCTAAGTATTCTCTATTCTCTATATTCTGAACGAATGCTGTTTGGCTCGTTTTAGAATACACCATTTTTAGGGCAAAAATGGTCTGGAACAAACATCTTCAAACTCAAGTGCAGACTACAGTGATGTCATTACAGTAGAAAGTTGTGTATTCTACTTCTGCTCAGCATTATAAAACTAATGCAACTCATTAAGTCATATCTCATTCCTAACCAGATTGACACAGATACTTCTAACTTGTCTTGTCAAGAGACCACATCTCTCACTAGCAGTTCTTGCTCCTCAAAGAGGAACTCAAAATCTTAAAATTCAAAGAGGCACCAATGACTGAAATTCTGACAAGCACTTGTTAATTCATGTGCATATTCATACCAGATGCTACCTGAATGATAGAAACTGGCCTCCAGAGATCTGGCTGAGTTGAGATTACTGATTTGCTGCAGGTACTTCTACAGCTGGTGACCAAAGCCTGGTGACCGAAGCCTGCTGCATAGTGCAATTCAACAATTTCTGGGCTCCCACTGTGACCCACGTGAGCTGCTCGGCTAACTTTTAAAATGTTAGCTATGTTCTGGCTGACTGGCTAAATAAGCTTTCCACAAACCAGCAGGTTATTCCCTAATTTGAAGGCAGGTCAAGACTACAGTTACAGGCCCATTGTTATTGCAGATATGTTTGTCCACCACATTTTCTAGTTATCACTGTGCAAAGAATTGTAGTTAATGTGTTCAACTTCTCTTGCTTTCGCAAGAATCTATTTCCATATTATTCAGCTTAGGTTTATTTATCATACATTTCAATTAAAATAACTTATGTCCAGCCTGCTATTGCAGTTGTCTAGAGTCTATGTACAGCTTGCTTCTCAGGTAAGCATACTAAAGCTAAATGGAAAAATTATCTCGTACTCCTTTATTCTATACAGTCACACTCCTCTGTACTTTTATGTCACCAGGTCATAAGAAGAAAATATACCTGTACAGGTCTCCCTTGTATATGAAGTATAATTGACACAGCAATTACAGTATAAGCCCATTGGCAAAATTGTCCTGTCCACAGGAGATATTTAGAGGTGTTTGTGCAGAGAGTATATTTTTTTCATGAGTAACCTCCTTTAAAAAAAAAGAAAAATCCAACAAAATAATTTGTTCTTTAAATTAAAAACTCTTTAAAGTGTGCTAGAATCTTAAGTATCATTGCAGTTAGAATACTTTTGTATTGTAAGGGAAAGATCTTTTTTTTTTTCTTTTGGCACTACAATATCAGGTTGAGTTGCATTAAATTTCTGGAACAATGTAATCACTAAGAGCATGGCAGAAATGCCAGTTTAACTGAGGGAAATCAATAGCTTAAATGAAGAACCAGAGAAGCATGTGTCCAGGTACTTAAGTTTTTGGTTTTTTTTCAGAATGTAATTTCAAAAGCATCTGGAAACTTGCTTCTCTTGTTGAATCAATAGGAAAAAAAAATACTATATACTTCATTATCCTTAATAAGTTCAGTGTGTTTAGACTTAGAGTTTAAATCTGCCTTTCATGGTTCAGTTTCATTGCTAAGATTTATACTGCTTCTGTGGAACATTAGATCAAATAGAAGTATTGAACTGAAATCTCAACACAAGCAAGGGAAAGAGGACTATTGTCTTGCACAGAGGAGAAAAAAAAAAAAAGCTTGATTTTGTTGAAGTTGTTTTTATGCTAGTTATTTTTTGTCTCTATATTTTTATTCTTTATCTGTGACTCAATTTTTCTTTACCATGAGAAATGCATGCATGCAGACAGTGCACACATGTTCTGGTTGAAATAGGAAAGAATGTTTTTAACAAGTGTATTATAGATAAAATTGAAGAAAGCATCATCTTAATTGTACAAAGAGCACTTAGAAAAGCATGCTATTGGGCTCTCTGTGGCTTATAAGACCGTATGTATTTATTTTGTAGCTCTACATCATACATTTGAATGCTTTTCGTTTATTGCAAAGTAGAAGATAGGAGTTGAAGAAAAGTTATTGTGAATGAAAGCTTGTGTGTTGTACAACAAATACTTCAATATTAAGACTATATGAATTTCATAGCATACATTACATTAAATTCTTTGAATCGTGCCACAAAATATTTTACAGGCAACTGTGACAATCATATGAAAAAATCGTATGAATGAGGTGTAGTGTTTATCATTCCATTTTTTGGGGAGAATTTGCTGAGGATTCTGGTTTGGTGACATGAAGGGGTGGATTAGGGCAAAGGCCATATTTTGAGAAATACTTTTGCTTTGTGTCCAAAGACAAATAGATCATTTGGTTTATTTTAAAGCAAGAGCCTGTACATTTATTTTTCCCCTTTATATTAAGTTTCTTATATTGCCTCCTTTCTTTTATTACAGACTTGTTCTTCCTTTTTTCTGGCTTAAAATAGATTTGTGAGAAATGCAATTTTTACTCAGGCATCTGGTGTTGATGTTTTTTTCTTTATTACCTGCATACTCATTGGTGTTCCAGAGAATATGGCAGATATAGAAGCCAGAAATATGTCAGAACGCCTGAGATGTTTTTTTTCCCATGTGTGATGCCCAGCAGCTCCTTCTCTGACACTTTTTTGGAACTCATAAGAAAGGAGATACTCAAAGAAAAAGCATAGATCATTTCTAGGAACATAAATAAAAGACCATGGTGCATGTACAGTTCAATGGAATGCACGCATATAGATAATCTTTTAAGATAGTTATTAATAGATTATTTACTTCATCCTCAATCTTTGTTTTATGGTTGTGGTTTGGTCCAAGTCAGGAAGTTCAGAATTATCACTCTTTTCTGAGTAGTAACAAATGTACACTTCTGATTTTGATAGTTCTTAGCATGTGCTATGTTTCCTCTGCATTGCTATTTCATTTGTAGTTTATTTTTTGGAGGGTTGCATTTTGTTAGAACACTAGAGAATATCTATCTGGCTCAAGTTTGTATTGCAATTTTGCCTTTTTACTATTTATAAATAAAAATACAGTCTAAATCATTAATACGGTAATGCCAATTACAAAGCACTATCTACAAGATAACCTGAAGCCCTGCTTTGGCCACTTCATCAGTGATTGAAAGAGGTGTACAGCCCATCTTGATTTAATATATTCTCCTATATAATATAGACAGCAATATGGAACTGCCATGGAAGGCTGTAAATGTTTTGTACAAGCATTGCAAAGGCACTGTACAGAATGTACGTAACGCGACCCACACGTGTTATGGGGTCATCCAAAAACATCAGTGTGATGATGTGATAAAGTTCAGTGGCTTGCTACAGAGAACAGTCAAGTACATTGTTAGTTCTTATAAATACTAGTTGTTGCCCATATGAGATACAGCTGATTGAAATATAGTCACAGAAACCTGTTTTTAGTCCCTTTCTAGATATAAGTGATTTGGGATTATTATCACTCCACCTCTGCAGTACTTTATGGTTTCTTAGACTATTTTCCTAATTGCTTCTGCTCTGGCTTTTTAGCAAGAACAGATTCATTTTTTATTGTTGATCTGAAACTGCTATCTACAGATCTCAATTTAGCAGCAAAATGTGCATCCTTATTATTTATGCTTTTATTGTTTAACGTTACTTCAGATCCGCTTCAAATCAGAACCATACTAAAAAGAAATGAAGACAGCATGTTTTATCCTTAACTGAAGTTGAAAAAAGCAAACTGTCTTTGTGCATGTCACGCCAAATAGGCAGCTATCCCAGACAGATTTTTGCTCACCTAATGTGTATATTCTTATGCTGGTGGACAGTATAAAATCAGAGTATTGTATGATGAAATATACACAGGGTTGCAAATACTTTAAAAGATTGTTTAAAGTTTAGAGTTTTTATCCTTCCATTGAAACCTGTGGTATTTAATCATCCAGGGCATTCTAAGCTCTTTAAGGAAGGGGTAATGGTTACCTCATATTTTTTCTTTATCTAAGGCAAATGGAGAACAAATTTTTGAACTGTAGATACCACATACTGGAAAAGAAGCTACTGCTATCCTTGCTCCCCCTAGTCATTAAGTTTTACATATTGAGGAAGTATATTTAAAATAAATAATATGTGCAGCAGATAATAGTGCACCCAGGACATAAGCTAGGTTAGAACACACTATTGAAGGTCTTTCAGCTGTTGGCACTTGATGCCCTATATCAACTAGCAGTGCATGATTCCAGCCAGTTCCAGCTTAATTCTTTCTGCAGTTAGCACTGAGGGGAGAGGAGTGCTAAAATGTAAGAATCGTGGGTGCAAACTTTTATGGGTACAGGGAGTGAGGTAATACAAATGAAAATATGTCTCCTAATGCAAGCTGTTCCTCTCTCCATAACAGTTTCTGTCTAGCTTTTTCATGATTCTCAATTTTGTGCAAATCAAAACACCGCCTAAATAAGATTTAAGCTATCCTTCTGTTTTAGGCTAAAAGACCAAAAAAAAAATCACAAAATATCACCTACATATTTGCATCTTTTGGTCAACATGTACGCATAATAGTCAATAGAGTTGATTGTGATAAAACTTCTTATCATCCTGTCTCATCTAAATAAGCTGAATTTAAAAAGAGTTCCATTCTTGTATAAGATGGCCTGTGAAGATAAACTTGTGTGAAAAGGTGGTTTTCCATTGCATAATACATTACATGAACACTTGTCAACACTATGTCAGCATTACACAGTAAATAGTGAAAATACTTGAAAGTTCAAATTTACATCCAGATTCTAGGGAACTCACCGTGCAGCTAGGAAATGGGAGTTACTTCTGCATAATAAAAATGACTTCAAACTGAACTCAGAATTTTCTAAGGTAACTAAGACATATGACATGAAGAAATTGGGAGTATACCTAGATTACTAGCAAGTGGGGGGCAGGGGACGGAGAGCGACTGGAGTGAAAAAGTCTATTTTGAAAACCAGTGTCAGGATAGTATTTGTCTTAATTCATGAAGTGTCTCACAGGCCTGTGAGATCGTGAAAACAATGGTGAAAGTTTTCTAGGCTGCAGAGGTAGGTCAGTCAGGTCACCATCTCTGAAAAAGAGGTTTGTTCTGGAATTGACCAAGTTAAGCAGATAGCCAAAGTTACTATTTAGCAATAGTATCTTGGATGAGTATGGGATCACATGTTCCTAAGCAAGTTAAACTCGGCTTACCTCCTTATGGTCTCTCTGTTTGATAACTTGAAAATGCCAAACATACATGAGCCTATATGGGTTTGTCAATATTTAAGCAGTGTTACTATCCTTACCATCAGCAGGACTTCCTATGAAAGAGAACTGGTGCTCTCAAACTGTCATGATAATATAAGTACCAGATAAATGAAAGTGCTAACAGGATGCAACAGTTCTACATCAAATTGGTGTACAAACTGCATTATTCTAGAACACGTGTATGTATTAAGTGTTTAGTATATTAAACTGTTTACTACATTTTAGAGATCTCCTTACTTACCTTTTCCAATTTGGATAAAGCAAGAGAATAGCAGTCTTTGGCTCTGAATTGCATGAATCTCATATTGGCAGGGTGAGTTAGTTCTGTGATAATGCTTAGGCTTGAGAACAACCTGTATTTTAAAAGAATGTTGCAGTTTTAAGCTCTAATTAGAACAGTTCACAAATGTAAGGCTCTACATAACACTGTGACTTGTGCTCATGTCCATGTTTTTAATTAAGCACCTGAAAACTTGTCTTTTTGGCAGCATAAAAAGCTTATATAATAGACGCTGATATAAGGCTCTAAATTTGACATATTATACCAATAATGCAAGGCAGTCATCAATCATTTTATGTGCTCTTCTTGGAACCTGACCTTAGTGAGGTAATGTCAAATGGATTGCACGGTGCATTTTTTCAACTCTTTAGTCCTTGCCCTCAGTTTTGTAGGGATGAACTTCACTGAAATAATAATTCATGTACAGTCTAAATGTGGCAAAATGTATTTCAAGAACTACCTAGCTGTATGTGTGTTAATGGCATCTTACTGCTTTTTCTATGTTTGTTGAGAGAGAGAGAGATTATTAAATCATACTATTATAGAAATGTTGGACATTGTTATGTTAGCAGTTCTGTTCCAGTGAATAACCAAATACTGTGATCATATAAGAAAAAATGGAGTTAGTAAACTAGCTGAGAATATGAATGACATCACTTAATGACATTTTGTGTGCACTGTAGCTTGAAAAGTGCTGTGTATGCTCAGGATTTTCTGTGGCAGTTTAGCTAGTGCAGTAGTTATATAAAGGCTATTACATTCTACTAAAGATGAAGCACTTAGAGAATAGAGTCTCCATACATAGGTTAAATACATGGTAAATACGCACTTGAGTTGCAACTATGGTATGACTTCATTTATTTCTTTTTTAATGTATGATACAAATGAAAGTCTTGAAAATACTCTGTACATTTGAACTTCTATCCCTTAACTAAACTAAGGAAAAAGTCCAGAGGAAGAACATATTTCCTATTTAAATTCTGTTATTTTCTGTGTTAACTGTGTATCATGTAGCGTATAATTACTGAAGTTTCTGCTGGCTGGAAATTTTTCTGGTATTATTGTGTTAATGGACCAGCATTCAGGTTTGAAAAATAACAGTATAATATTTAGAACTAAAAGCAAATTAAACAACTAATCTAATGGTAAAATGCACATGATCTGAAGAACATTTGCAAGTTACTAGATTTCTGCTACAGATGGATTTAGTTAATCACCAAGTTATAAAAGAAGATTACAAAAGATGCTACAAACGTGCTATTAGTAAAAATTCATAGCTCTTATTTAAGAGTGCCCTCTAGCGGAAATAGGGGCGAAAAAACATTAGAGATTCTCAAAGCAAGATTTCCTCTTAACCCTACCTTAAGGCACTGCCTGCAAGCTTTCAACAGGACAGTCCTATTCTTTACAGAGATTTCTTTTTTCTTCTTCATTCTGTTTTCAGGCTTTTTTTTGTTTTGGTTTTGGTTTTTTGTTGTTGTTGTTTTTTCTTTTATTTAACAAAAATTTTTTAAAAACTGGCTTGGGAAGAGGAAACCTTAATCAGCCTGATGGAAGACATGCTGTTGTTGAACTGATATTTGGAAATTGGACAAGTGAGAGATGGATATGAGCCAAGAGGAATAAAGTATGAAAAATATGTAATGGCATCATAAGACCTTATTTGGTTCATTTATAAATTGATGCTGACTGCTAAGTGTCATGTGAATTACTAACTTATTAGGTATACTGTATATTATACATGTATATTCTATATACAGGTATACTGTTATTAACAAATTTCTTGCAGTTTTTGAAACTTAGCCACCAAAATGTTAGATAATAAGAGCTTAAAACAGGACTTCCCAAACATCAAAATTTAAATCCATTAATTAATATCAAGTAAGAATAAATATAAACACTTCTAGTACAGATTTTCTGCTTAAGGAAGCCTGTTTTACTGAGGTGGTAGTCAATGATTAGCTTCATATTTTACACTGAGAAAGATCTCTAGGACATAGCCAAAAACTAGTAATTGCTCCGTGTACTTTTAATCTATGCTGATTTGTTCTTTTCCATCCAAAGGATTAAAAATTTCCTTTTTAACTTGATGCAACTGTTTGAGTTGCACCTCTTCACTCCTTTTAACGATAAATCTGGTAATTTAGTGTTGTCAGAATTTTAATTGATATGAAACAACTTCTATCCTTAAAGGTGCTAATAACTCTATCATGTTATAAACAAAACAATACATCCATCTCCAAAACAAAGCTGGATGGGGATAAACTCTTCTGACTAAACAAGATAAGTAATTTATGTAAATCAGGGGATAATGCTAAAATGGGCTTATTAGAGTTGACAACTTAGGCCAAACAGCATTACAATGCACTCGCATCATCTCTTCGGGACTGCCTGCAATCCATAATGAGATCAGCTGATGTGAGTCAATGAGATTTAGATAAACTTATATTTTCTGAATAGCTCTATTTCTTATGACTCAGTTGGAATCTTTTTCATTCGTTTAAATATGTTTGAGAACAGCATATATTAGCAAAATTCCAGTGATGTAAAATCCTTATGTAATACTATAGTTTTTGTTCATTGCCTTTGTGTTCCACCATGTCCGTCATCTTCTCCATTAGTTTCTTACAGACATTACTAGATAACAAAAAAAAAAACTTTAAAGATCTTATAGTTATGTTCATATGATGAATGTAATTTATTCTGCAGAACAGATGAATGTCGCTACTTTACAGTGCTTTCAAAAACTTAGTTATTCCTGCAACTTAGTTATCCCTGCGACTTGGATGTCATGTAAAAATACAGTGAATACATTGTGTTTGAGGAGAAGTAAATTCAGGAAAAGAGGTAAAATAGAACAGTTGACAAGGTTTTCTGAAAACAGTGTTAATTCTTAAAACATGTTATTTATTTTTATTTATTTTGAATTTGTAAAAAGGACTGTGCAGTCTTAGAATTATACTGAGCAGTTGTATGTTTCATATATGAGTTACAGCTCATCTAGTTGTAGCCATTGTGCAGGAAAACAATGGTTTTACTAGTTGGATATCTATTTTATATAATGTAATTCTGTGATTTTATTTTTTTAGTTTTGGACTAGGTAGAACACAACTATGGGAAAAATCAACTCCTACTTAACAAATTTTATTTACTATCCATTCTATTTTCAGTTTTATATTTGGGGAAAAAATTATTTCTGGAAATCTTAGTGATGCATATCAGAGCCTCAGTGAGATATCCTAGCACAATGTGGTTATTATTATACTTGAATGTTCCATGAATTAAGTTTAATTATAATTTCTAAATTTGATATGTGATTGAGATGCATCTGTGTTAAAATCAAATGCAAATTCAAAATCTCAAAGTTGAAATAGACGGAACTAAAGCTTCTTATGTAGCATAGATTTTGCTTCTTTGGAGCGCATGCAGTGATGCTAGCACTACTCAACTGCACAGTTGGGAAAAAAAAAAATCTGTTGAAATACTTTAGATTTCACATGCTTATTTTTCTTGACCAAACCTTACTAAAATAAACTACAGTAGGTCTTGGACTTAAGCACTAGATCAGGGAAGCATTTCTTAGCTGTCCTTTTAGTGTATATATCTGCTTTTTTTGTGGGTTTTTTTCAAAGAAACTTTTTTCACTGTTTAATGTATCATTTGGTACTTGTTGAATTGAGATACTTACGTGAAGTGTAGCTTTAATCAGGAGATGTTCTCAAATGATCAGGAGGTCTCTGAACTCTTTGTCACAGCACTGCTTTCTTAGTCGCTTTCCTAGACTTATAATTTTTCACTCTGAATTCAGACATTCCTTCCTGACTCTGAATATTGCTATTGTCACAGGTAATGCAGCACACATGTGCCTGAAAATCTGATTTTTGTTGAAAAATCAATATTCAGAATTTATACACAATTAACTTCATACCAATGCATAAGCAGCTGCTTTAGAAGGATCTGGTTTTTGAATCATCTTTAGCAGCACAAGGACAGCTGCACTAAGGAAAATGTGGGGTTTTTTGTCCTGTTTTCAAGAGTAGCATTTGTTCCTTTCCTATAAACCTGAAAATTAAATATTATCCTCCAGCTTGGGGATGACTTTGTCTGAGATTTCAAGAGAGTTATGCCAAGAAACAGAGTTTATGGTTAAGGCTTTTTGCCATATGAAAAGAAAGGGGAAACAAAAATAAAAACCACACCCTCGTCTGAATACAGAATGCATTATTAGGTACTTCATGATTAATGAACATGTAAAAAGAGACTGCAAAAAATCTCTTACCTGAAGAGTGTTTGAACATTTACAATAGTCTTAGCATCTGCCATGTAGTCTTCCTCAGCACTCATTGTACTTTCTTTGTCCACCACCACCATATTAGCTGCAAAGGTGACCCCACATCTTAATAAGTCATCTAGGCTTTTGTGAAGAGAAAGAGGGAGAAAGAAACCAACAAGTCACTTAAACCTGAAATGCTTAAAAGATTAGTGATGGTTGGTACTGATAAATCACGTTGAGTTGCTGGTTCCCTGCAACTCCATGTACATATTTATAACTTCTAGTACAGTCTGTGTCAAAAATATGAATTGAGAGAATAGAATATGAATTGTTTTCCTTGAAGTCATAGAGAATACACTTCAGCAGGTTGTTACAGTCAGTCTCCTCTTCCTAAAACTGTAGAATTATTTGAGAAATTAAAATGAGCCTTTAACTGTTACATGGAAAGACTGTATGTCCTTACATGTTTCATCAACTTGCTTCATTACAGTTATTTTTGGCAATAAATGGATCTAAAATGATTGCTCTTTATCACATTTCTGTTTCAGTTTCAAGTTGTTAATAAGGGTTGAAAGGGAACATCTGAAAAGCTCCTCTTTTATCTATCGGAGTGTTGTTACAATGCTTTTAGGAGCAGCTGTACCTCAGTAGAACATTTCACCCACTGGACAATATCTTCTCTGAAGTTTGACCACAGAAAACCACCTCTGACAACTAAATTACAGTTGCCAGTATGCCTTATGTTTATTTCCAAAATGAAGCACCAAAATGAAGTTTTGGTTGGTTGTTTCAGTGGCAAAAGTTACTTTTAAAACAATTCTGGAAATGTTTCAGAAAGTTTTTTTTTGGTTGGTTGGTTTTTGTTTTTGTTTCTGTAATAAAGTTGCTGGGAACCAAACAACTCTTCAGTGAAAATGAGAAGAAAGGGTATTTCATGGTTTCCAGGGAAATTGAAAAGCTACATTTTTTGCATCATTCTGTTTACTTCCAAGGAAGAAAAGCTATTTTGTCATTAGAATTGCTTCTCCTTGGCAGTTGATCTAATCTAATATTGTCTTAACTACACTGATTCAATTACTATTGTTCTCAGTGATCTTCTAAGGCTCCTAAGTTTTACATATTCTATTATAAATCTGTTTTGAAATTCTAGAATAAGGAAAAGGATACACATTATTGGTGTGTATTTATTTTACATTTTATATGTGTTCTTCCAAAACAAATACATGATATAATTTTTCAAACTGCACTTTAACTGGTGGTTGACTATTAAAAGAAAAATTATATGATCTACATTAAGAATGTCAGTGCACATGTGGAAAACTGACCTTTCTCTGAGTAATTTAATTACTGCTATTTCAGTCTCTTAATTGATTAAAATAGCAGCATATTCTAAAATGCAACTATATTTTCTGCATTTCAATGATGAAAAAACTATTCATTTTTTTAGTTGTACTACTACTTTGAGTTACTTTTAAAGATGTGGGGAATTAGAATCCTAATGAGTATTTTTATAATTCCATTATCAATATTTCTTAATATTTAACGGATTCCTGCACTACTGGGATCTGGTCAGTTACACATCACACATTGTTTATGTCTGTAGATGTTTCTGCTAACTTGGTAAATTTTGATGAAGTTCATTCAAGCTATGGATTTCTGTAAAGATGTTTTTCTGCAGGCTGCTTGCTTCTAACAAAAACGAGTGGTATGTCTGGGTAATCTTTTTTGTGTTTTTCTCTTCACCTTGGTGACACTGCATGCCAAGTGACCATAGGACAAATGTATTAGATATTTAAAAGGTAGCAGATGGCATTCTTAAATGCACTGGAAATGAATTGCAGAGACGTTAAGGAAGGAAATTTGTATATTTTATATTGTAGCATTAGCTAAACATGATTGATTTCTGTTGATTGTATATGATTTTAAAACATTTAGGAAAACACAGGGTAAATATAAAATCTCGTTACTGATGAAAATAGATGAAATAGTGAAAAAATAAACTACATAATCTGACTGAATTTTAAAGTGACTGCATTGTCAGATTTGATGCATAAATTCATGATAATACTGCAAACGAGAATTTTGTGTAGTAATGTCTTTGATAGACTGTACTCAGTTTTATGCATTCATTTCTTAAAAATAAAAATAAACAAGATACACCTCAGAACAAATGAAAAAGAAACGTTAGGGAAGCATTTAGTGATTTCTTTTTGGAAGTAAAACCAGTAATTTTTATTAGAATTTAATCTTCTTCTTCCAAGTTAATTAAAAATGGTCTTTAAGTTATTAATTTTTTTATATACTGTGAGTCAGTTAAATTAGTCTGCTTCTATGAATTTTCTGTAACTTCTATAGGATTAAGACCTTAAAAAAAAAAAATAGTAGCTATTAACAACCCAAGACACATTTTTGCTTTAGAAAAACACATCTAGTAAGTGAAAAACATGTCTATAGATCCACTGCAGATCTCACGGTGGCCAAGATATTGCCAAGACAAATCTGCAGCTCTATCGCTATTATTAGCAGTTTTAAAGCCCCTGTTAAAACAGGATGAAAATTTTAAAATGTTGAATATTTAAAATTTTCATTGAAAAAATAGATTCTGCTACTTCTGGGCAGGAAATAAATAATTTGGTGTCTGTGTGGAGAATGAGTATTATGGCCTTGCAGCCCCACCTCAAAAGCCACGTAGTGAAGCAAACTATTTTCTACTTTGATTTGACACTCGAGGCACATGAGCTTACTAAAATGCTAATGAGTCATTGCTCCTATCTCCCCTTTGTTGTTTCTGCCTGATTTTTACATTGAATGTATGTTGCTAAGCTTAGATATGCAAATATATGCCAGCAGAATTTCTGAAGACAAATATAGGAGTAGGCGAATGTTTTACGTAGGGGAAAATTAAGACTGTTGGACACATTTAAACTCATTAGTTTTAGTGTTGTTTGCATTCTATAGCTATTTTACATAACCCTAGTCTGTAAATGATAAAGGATGTCACTAGAATCAGTGCTATTACCTGGCAATTTCTAGAGATGTACTAATAAAATAAATGTTAATGGTTGTGTTTTGAAGATACTGAACTGTGTTCCCTGTCATACTTTTTACTAACGATATCCTTTAGAAGTCAGAAATTTGAAATCTCAAACTATAGCACACAGACACACAAACCATGCATGCAGATAGATCATCTTCAAATATAACGCACACATAGACATGCAATGACAATACACAAAACAAGCCACTGACCACTACAATGTCAAGTTTTCTAACAGTTACTTCACCTACTTGTCGATAGAGCCCACCATGTAGTAAACCATTGGAAACCAACAGATTGCATCCAGAAAATGCATATCTGGCCTAAGCAGCAGATGGGATTACAAAATGAAACACAATATCACAACAGCAGCATCTCTTCTAAAATACTTCAAAAAAAAAAAAAAACCAGATAGTTTGGATGGTGGTTTGTTAACTTCAAAAACAACTTGGAAGTATTATCTCTTTATACAGGTAATAGGATTGCAAAAAACTGTGAATTAACAGTGCTGTAATCATAAAGAATGATCAGAATGATCACATGCTTATTAATAAATGCACCTCTAAAATCAGAAAATTTATGGCACAGTACAATTCCAAATATAAAAATGAATGATTGATTTCAAAGACACGCTGCCAAGTTGTGCGCCAGTGCATGAATTAAGGATACTTAAAATAAGCAGTGAAAACTTAATAAAAATGTGAAGTAGAACCTTTGAGTTTTAGCTAATAACTCTAGTTTAAGTTAATGAGAAAAATTTTGAAGAAAAATACTATTTAAAAAAAATGTTTTTTTTGTTTCTTTATTCATAAATTTTACTGGATTTCTTGCATACTGAGAAACAACTGAAATCTCAAAAAATGCCACATATAGGTAACAGAATAGGCATACTGTAATAGTGAGTTGATAAAAAGAAAACAGGATTATAACAAAAAGGCATAGGCAGGTCCATCAAAGGTGGTGGATTCCTGAGTCCAGTGAAAGAAATTGCAAAATGCCAATTGACTTGAATGGCACCAAGAGCTCAGCCTAATGCATGTATGGAAAGCATGCTGGCTTTTCAGGTGGGACTCTGCAACCCACTGAATGCTGGGAGGAGCCACTGCAAATGCAGTGTAGAAGGTACAGAAATAAGGGTTCTAATTTAATTATTAGCCAAAACTTTTTGCCATTAAAAAGGAATTTTTAATGTGAAGATGTAAAGTTATAGCACTGAAGTGTGTTAGCTCAGGTACTGTTGTGGAAAAGATAGCAAGCGCTAGAGGGCACTGTATGTTCACATCACAGCTTAAGCATCAGTTTGTAACTTTAAAAAACAGAAATCTTTGAAGAACAATTCAAGCTTTCACCAAATCATGTAATTCATTTTATGCCATGACATATATACACTTAAAACCTTTGCTTTGCAAGCACAAGTGTATACAGCTTCATTAAAAAGCTGTTTGAGGCTAAAGTAGAACACTTCATTGCAGATCTTTGCATAAAAAATTGCTTGTAATAAACCAGAGCATGTATATGCAAATCAATGTGTCACTTCAGTATCTGTACAGTACATCTTCTGATGTAATTTCTTTAAGACATAGTTCAACCTCATATTCCTTATCTGGCTAACCTCCATTTCTGTGTCTTCCAAACTGTGGTTCTAAGTAAGTAAGCAGCACCAAAGAGCTGCAGTTACAAGTAAGTTCTTCAACACCCCCCCCCCCCCCCCCAACAATAAATCATTTAAGTTCAGATTATTAATGCAGTACTCTTGTCAGAAGGTTTCTTTCTTAAATTTTAAAAAGCTAATGCAAAAAAAGGCTAATAATTTTAGCAATCTCTGCACAGATATGGTATTAACAACAATATTATGGGTTCATGTTATTGCAGAGAAAGGGAATTAGAAGGTGGATCCTACTGGCCTTCTTAGAGTCTAAAATTATTACAAATATTACAAAGTTAAGGCCATTAAGTGACTTGTAAAAGCAGTGTTTGAAGTGTAGTTTCATAGCTACAAAAATGTTACACAAATTGACTTTTCTACAGTGCTTACAAAGTTAATTTTAGCGACTATTCATATTACTTTAAATGTTTTAATATTTCATTGAAACATCACCTGTGAAGAATAAGGACATTAGAATGTAATACAGCCATTTACAGTCAGGAGAAAGTCAGTTTTGTGTATAACAATATAGGTTCTGTATTTTTTCACTTTTTGCAAAGATGTACGTGCCATAATGTTTTTGATTTTAAGTTGGCCATCTGAAGAGTGATCACCTATCAAAGTAATGATAAAACGATTTTAAAATGTATCACAAAGGAAAAAAAAAAAATACAGAAATATATTTAAAATCTACATACGGGTTATCCAGGAGTAATACAATGGGATTGAGTTCTTTTTTCGGTCTGTAATAAGCTCTAAGTGGAACAATAAAATTATATAAGCCATTTCCAGCAGTTTCTGCTGCAACAATAATCAATTTATTTTTGAATCCATAGGCTTTGGCATCTTCGTAGTAGTTATGCTGGCACCCCTAAAATTAAAACAAGAAACAAGTTCAGTGGATGTGAATAAAGAGGATTAGTGGAATGGAAGGGTTTACCATTAGAAATAGAAAATTGTATCAGCCGACCTGAAACAGACCTGATTAGATAGATACAAATACTTGGAGATGAAAAAGGATGAGAAACTTAGTCTGTGATAAAGCTCATAACTAAGCAAAAAAATGTTCAGATGCAGTAGACAAATGTGAATGAAGTTTTATCCAATACCAGAAACTCCCTTTACCTTATCTAGTCTTAGACAACAGAAGGGTACTTTTTCATGCAGAAGATGACAAAATGTGGGAGAACTTCCAATGTAAGGAGAGTAAGGAGGATAGCCTTTGGCATACCTAGTAGAATAGAAAAAAAACATTTATAGCCAGTGAAACACATTTCATTATAAAGCTGTTATATGGGATGCTTATACTATGCCTAAGTTAAACAAGTATTTGTGGACTAAGAGTCAAGTATATGAAATGAACGAAGGTATGTAATTTAAATCTTTGATCCATTCTATAAAATGTATTGACAGCTGTCATATTTTTGGGAAATAAAGGAATTCTGTTTGGCTTTTTTTTTTTTTTCTACAAGCATCTTTGGAAATGGGCTGATATATTGTAGTGTACAGGCTTGGTGTTTTAAACACACTGGAATATAAGGAAAGTTGGAAAACTAGAAAACATGGTGGGACAGCTTCTCTTCCTTCCCCATTTATTATTCATGAACAGTATGAACGAGTGAGGTCTTACCTTCTTTTACCAAAAATGAAACTTCTAATTGGCCTTCTTTTTTAATAAAAGACTACATGATAGTGAGGAAGACTGTCACTTGCAATGGGAGGTGCACGTACGTGATCAGCCATCAGGGAAGACTGAGAAAATAGGAGGCCTTTTATATTCTGTTGTTTCAGTTTGCAGACTGAAGATGACTTATTCTATTATTTTTTTTCGTTGGATTTTTATGATCTTCCCTGGGGCTTCTCATACTTAGTGAAGTTGGAGATGTGAAACTGCTAGGTAAGCCATTGGCTTAATTGAGTATTTCAGTTTTAATATCCTCTTCAGTAATCCCAATAAACATAATTGCTTATCTTATTTTAATGGCGGTTACCGGATTTGCTTTTTTGTGAGCAATGCAGCGTTACTTTCACTAATGTGCTAACAAACAGTTTAAATTAGATGTAATAATATGATCTCATATCACATTTTGGATTGTTCTTATGTTTTGAACTCAGGTACCTACTGTTAGTGTTCAACGTGCCTGTTAAATTACCTGATTGTCAGGGGAGGACAGAGGTATTTATTTGTTTGCAGCTTACTTTAGTCCTAGTAACTATGAACTGTAGGAAAAATGGTCATGAATGTCACTTGATGTGTATGCCATAAACTGCTATACACAGATTTGTGTTACAGAGTGTAGAAAATCTCCCATAGATGGAGGATCTGTTTTTCTTCTTTCAAAGTAGGTATAACAGTATTGTGCTACCAGACAACAGCATTTCTTAAAAAGAAATACTTCCTTTGTGTGTCTTACTTGCTACAACTTCTTGGATTGATCTGCATGTCCCAAAACTATCCATGCTTGTTTCAAATAACATTACTTAGTTTACATTAAATATACGTACTCTAAGCCTGCAGAGACTTCATCATCGGATGGAGTGGTTTCATCTTCTGACTGGTCACTTAGTAGGTCGCATGCCTGAAGCGAGGATGAGTCTGCAACCTCCAGAACAGGTGCTATACTGGGCCGTCTGCCCTCTTTGCCTCCCTCGGAAGGAAGAGCTAGTGTAGGTCCGCTGGACGTTCGGCATCCTGTGTCTTGTAAATCGATAGCCACAGTTCCTGAAGTAGTGTTGAAATTGTTTTACAATGTGATTGTCACAACATTTAAATGAGATTCCCGTATTTAGTAGGGATTTTCAGACCTCATGGACAAAGACTAAAAAGAATACTGCATCCATTAGCTGTGTTTATCACATTAAAGTATAACAAATATTTACTCTTGAGGAAGCCTTCTCCTGTACATCTGCATCATCCCTAACCATGAATATATATGCCAAGTATAATTCACTCATATTGATACGCATCACCAGTAGATTTCATATTTCATTCATGCACATCATTTAGTAATAATTATAAATTGGACCCTACGTGTAACAAACTCACTAGTTATTTTCACGTTTCTAAAACCTACATTAGAAGATGGTACCTGAGTTCTTGATACTTTTTAATTTACTTTTTTAATTTTCTGGTTTTTTTAACTTAAATTTCATGTTATTATTTCCTGAAATTAGAGAGAAAATGTAATGGTTGGAGAAGATTCTTTGTTGTAATAAAACCAACTAGTAACTTGGCATGGAAGAGAAATTAAATCTTGATGGTCATTACCATGACACATTACCATCATGTGTTTGCAAGCCATACACTTCCTTAAAAAAAAAAAAAAAAAAAAAAAAGATTTCTGATGTCTCTATGACGTATTTATTCTATACACATGCACGTGTATACAGTTAAGGGAAAAATACCCTTTTTAGGAAAAGAAGAGGGGAAATGTTTAATATACTTTCTTTCTGCACTCTATTTTAATTTCTTAATTATAGGAATACATTTTTAAAAGCTTGAAATGCACTGTTTATTGAACATGTTGTGAGACATGTTTTTCTATTAACTTACCCATGCTGGCTATTATACTGTGTACAGGCAACCTAGAAGCTCCATGATAAGATAATTTTGATTCATGTCTTTTTCTGTGTTTTTCTTGCTTCTTGAAAGCAGAATTCTCTTCTTTGGTGATATTTATATAAAAGCATATATCTGTAGAACTCATGATATACCGAGGACCTGGATTCAGCAAAATGTTTTTGTTATCTTCCTTTCTAACACCAATCAGACAGACTCCAAACCTTAATTAGAAAAGGAGAGGCATGGTTCATTTTTTATAGTTCTGTATATACTAGAATTTCCACTGTCAAAAATGAGCCTTCTGTATATTTTATACTGTACAAATAGAATGTTTCCAGAATTTTGAATGTCAAATGTTTGAAAAAATGTTATCTCCTAAGTGGACCATCAAGCAGTTTTTTTTTTTAAACTGATGAATCCATAGGTATCTGATTCCAATGTGTTTCTTTATCTCCAGAGATTCTACTAAAGATGTCTCAGTTAATTTTTCTATCAGATCATTAATCCCTTCTGAGAAATTATTAATAGGGAAATGGATACTTTCTATGAAAAATGTATTCATCATGTTAAATTGTTTCATGTCCTGGAAACTACTTTAAGAATTTTTAGCCATTCACTTCTAGAAATCTATTTGATTAGTGAGCAAAAATAAGGAATTAAAACTAAAATAATCTTTTGGTCACTCATTAAGTATGAAAATAAGATCAATGTTCAAAGCTTGAGTCTGTAAGTTCCATTCACACAGCAGTACTGAATAAAAGATGCATGATCTGGGACATAAAGAAGATGTATTAACGTTCTTAAAATTGAACCTAAGTGGGGAAAAAAATATTTTGAACAATCACTGGGGTACAGCAAGAATCATCTTAAAATTGAATGCTTTGCATAAACTGAACGTGCTGGATTTCCAGCTGGCTCCTGAATCAAACCACCAAAAACAAAAAAAATGTGAAAAGGATTTGTGTTCTGGTATAATCTGTGTCTAAGGTATGATTCCTTATGGTTGTCAAGCTTATCCTATGTATCTTTTATATTCTGTTCTCTCAGATTGAGCTGCCTATAAAGAACCAATATAAGCCTTTACACGACTAACTGTAACTTAAAGAAGTTATAACTGAATGAAATATATTTCCTAACATACAACTGAATATATTGATGGTCAGATGTTTTAATCCAGAAACAGAGTAATGCCTGATATTGCACTTTTGAATGCAGAGCTACATTTGAGGCAAAATTTTAAAATCAATCTTTTATAGGAAAATAAACATACTTTTTATGTGCATGGAAAGAAGCATATGTGAAGCTTTTCCCCTCATACTCAGCAAAAAAAGTACTTTCTTCCAGGTTAATGTGAAACACTTCATTACCAGAGCATCTGCCATACATTTTCTGCCACTGTTCTGATGATTGCTGACTCTCTCTGAAACATGTACAGATAAAGAGAATAATTTAAAACTTAATGTACCATTCTTAGTAATCAGTGCATTATCACTTAGCAGTAGAAATTATAAACATCTTTTGGAAAGGTCTGATGGGCTAATCTGAAAGAAGTATCTGAGATCAAAGCTTGGTAATACTGTAAATAAGACGATTATTTTTATGAAATAGAGAGCATTTTCTGCTAAGTAATAGTCAGATTATGTACTTCAATACCAGGAGAAACATGGTGGAATTAGGTTAAATTCGCACCATAAGAAGTAGATTCACTGCAATTGAAAGATGACGGGTGAAACCAACAGCATGCTCATTCTATTCATAAAGACAGTCTCTTCAGATGTTCCTTCACAGATTGTCTGGTTCCTGTTTGAAGTGGTAAAGAATAATTGAAAATAACTTATGTAGGCAGGACTCATTTGATTTATGTCACTTTATCTGTAAGAAAGATTTTTCTCTGCATTTGCTCATCTGTTTGTTGTCTTCAGTATTTACCCAGAAGGTGTTTTTAGTTACCGTGCCTTGTATACTATCCTCTTTTCTAGAGCAAGAAAAGAAACAATCATTTTAAGGGTCCTTTACTAAGTGCGGCTAACGTTTTTTATCCAAATGCATTGTTAGTGGAAATGTTCCAAACCTTACTAATACCAAAACTTGCAGACCATGGGCCTCTGAGAACCTCTTACTTTACTGAAAGTTTACAAGGAAACAAGTTTCCATCTACGTGGGCTTTACTAGATATAGTGGAGGTATATGTATTTTTGTCAGAACATACAAGTGACAAATACGCTCTGTATTTTGCCTTTTGGAGCTGAGATCTCTAAATACTGCACCTTGTTAGTGTACATTTTGACTTTTTCAGTATCTTGACATAATTTGTTTTTCTTGAGTTTCTATTTTTTCTCACCCTTGGCACATTTTGTTCCACGGTTAATGAATATATGGTGAACATTTTTATTGCAACGGTATTAAAAACAGTGAATTATATATAGAATAGCAGAACTCGAAATCTAATTACAGAACAAAATTGTTCCATATTGGATTTTACTCCCTCTCCCCCCCCCAAACTGAAATGTTTACCTGTTCAGAGTCTGCTTGGTTCCAGTTAGTTGTCGAAAAGCTTCCCATGGTGCCGTTCTGTAACGATCACATGAAGTTCAGGTCAGAAATGCTACTTTCTTCCAGAACTTCGTATTGTATTATAAACTGTGTTAGAGTTCTATTAATAGATTGGAAGTGTTTAAAGGTAAATGTTAAGATTAATATTAATAAGTAAATTATAAATAAGAATAAAGATAGAAATGTTCTGCCTCATAATCTGAGTTCTACAAACATCTACTATGAGAATAAGATGAATTGCAACTAGCCTGTGCAACTGTGCATTGCAACTGTGAATATTACTAAAGCTAGATGGCATAAGCAGCAGCAATCTTCTTAATAGAAAGTTGGTCTGGTCAAAATTGCTTGGGAAATGAACATTTTCCCTAACCTGCTCACAGATTTATACTGGTAAATATGCTGTCTTTAATTTATGTGTGTTTCTTTTTCTTTACTGTTTATTGTCTTATCATTCTAATTAGGATAGTACAGAGTAATTATTTTTCCATGTTCTGCTGCTATTTATTGCTTCCAATTTGCAGTAATTTCCACGTACTTAGTTCTTTTCTGATAATCACGAAGCTTACGTTACTAAGTGTCACACTACTTCTTAGTAAGTATAGGAAGTGTCCAACTCTACGTAAATTAGCTGGTACTTGATTTATAGGAGGACAAACAGCTGCATTATTACTTTTGAGTCAATATTTGAGTCCGTTAGGGCTTTTTCAGTGCTTAAACATTCTGTAGTTCTCTGATAAACATTGCTTAGGATGACTTTTGGAAGCATCATTCTTCCAAAAAGCTTTGCAAAGGGGACAAGTCTGGCAGCTGGGAACATTGCTGTGGCTGAAAGCTTTCAGGACCTTCCTCAGCAGTGACTACAGCTACATGTGGCTGTGAACACCAGCTCCTAGCAGATCTAAAAGATGAGAGAAGCTGTCTGCTTCAAGTGACAGAGAGGGCTGGATCAGAAAGAACTCTAGGATAGGGACCCTGATAAAGCTTAATCACTATAAGAGCTCACTATGTGCAGGAACATCTGCTTGTTTATTTGAGTAGCAGGGAGAAATGTTTTAGTTTGAAGTTCTGAATTATCAATCAAACTACTTTCTGAATGAAGTCTTATCTATGGTATCAATTTGAACAAACACTCCCAATCGCTACAGTAAAGTTCCTAAGCTTGTGAATCAACAGTTAAATTAGATCTTTGGAAACATATTCCAGTATTTCCAGGTGATTTCAGAAGTTGTAAGAAATAAAAGGAGGAGAAGAAAACACCGGTCTGGGAATTACATATTTTGTAGCAAAGATATTGCATTTGAAATACTTGATCTTTTTTAACTTCTAGCATTGTGAAGACGATTTAAATTTGCTTCCTTTTCTTTCTTTCTTTCTTTCTTTTTTTTTTTTTTAATTTGAAGTTTATTTACCTTTAGTTTCTGTTTTTAACTTTAATGTATATATAGCTTGCTTTTAAAGAACAGTCACACATATTTAACTAATTTGTCTAGCATTAATACTCGTACTCTAGGGTATCCAAAGTTTGCCATTTGACAGTATCTTGGAATGCATTTGAAGTGAAATGCTCTGTTGAGTGCTGTCTAAAAAGATTGACATCTAAGCATCTTCACTTTTCCAGTCTTTTTGTCCTCATCTAGCAATTCTATGTTTTTGTAAATAGGATTCAAAGTAATATTGGCAATTATGTGCAAAAATGTATTTTTTCCTAGTATACAATAACCAATTTTCAAAGTAATAACCAGACAAGAAATCAATTACTTTAACAACCTTGATTACATCAATTAATTCTTAGTGGAAAAAAAAAAAGTACTTTTGTATTCTGCTGTAGTTACTTGAGCCAGGAATCAATACTAAATTATCAATATGCCTGAATTAGAAATGCTGATGTTCTCGGGCATAGTAGAAAGCGTTGCATAATGTCAGTTTTTGTGCCTATAGAAAACTCTCTGATATCTGCTAGGTATGCTATTCTTCTTTCATACAAAAATAATATGGAATAATCTTAAATGGCTCTGTATTCTGTTCATGTGCATGTCATGAAATGAGAACTAGGCAGATAGAAAATGTACGTCACCATGATTTTCAGGAGGCATGGAAACAATATTTTATTGCATTCTGATTAACTCAGATGCGACTTCAGACAGGGGCACTGAAGCCTTGATACCTGTTGTTGCTGGTAACAAAAATTCTAGCTATATTTCACCATTCCCTATCTTTGGCACAGGAGAATACTGTAAGTGCCATACGGAAGGTTAAATAACTCTGCTTATGAATATCAAGATATTACTGGACATGTAGTTATTTGAGAAAAACATGCATTTCTACTGCTGTCAAACACACAGTCTGCATGCGTGTACTCCACTTCTACAGATGTACTCAGATTTACTTGTTAATGCTTCTCTCTGCCCATGGCATTTTCTTTAGAATACCTTGGTGTTCCAAGTCAATAGCATAATAGGAATAATAGATGTGGTAGAATTCTTTTAATAAATATGGAGAAGTTCTAAGGTGATTATGCAGTCTGTAGAGACACCGTAATTCACTATGCCTTTCCAAACACGTATGTGGTGGTTATGTTAAAAACCATCTCTTTGTATGTGTATTTGCTTGCTCCTTGATGTCCATGCACTGAATCAAACATAATATTTGGTACGTTAGCAAAAAAAAAAAGTCAATGAACACTTTCTGTTGTGGATCTGACAACACTATGCAAGAAATTAAGTATTTCGAGTATGAGAAGGAAATCTTTTTTTAAATTATCATACCTTAACTAAAATATCTTGATGTCATTAAAGAGCTGAAAACACCGATTTGTTTTTAAAACTGAAGCAGTTGCCCAAGGTAAGCAATGTTATACAGAATCTCAGCTGCAACTTCTGCAAGGCGTGCCTTTGCTTGTTAATGGTAATGTGTACTTACTGTCCCCTGGAGGTATGAACCAGCAGTGTGATTAATGTAGAGGTAGCTGGACATATACAGTTTAGAGCTAGCATAGCATATTTGAATTCTTCTTCACACACAACATGATCTGTGGAAAAAAAAACAATATGGAACATTTTATAAAAATACTTTTCATTAAACAGAATTATAAATTCCTATATTTGCATAAGAAAATAGTGAAGTTAACAGGGAGAAATTGCCTCCAGATCTTCAGCATTCACTTTGACTTGGAGAGTAGCTATGTACAATTTACCCCATCTGTGCTACCTTTCAGATTGCATGACTGAAGTTAATTTTTCATTCAGATCCTATTTCATGTGCAGCTGCAGGACAGAGAGAGGATGCAACAGCCCTGTAAATCTAAATTCCACTATCCTGCTTCACTGATAGTTATGAGTAGGCCTAAATAACATAATTCAGTTTACAGATTTGCACCTTTTGCAGTTAATGTGATCTGGTACAGACATATCAAGCACAGTACAGAGATGTAAGTTCTGTACCATGCAATTTCTGTTTTCAGAAAATAGTACACACAGAGTACTGCAATGTAGGAGTATCTCCTCGATTAGATATGAAGTGCTGGTTTACAGACTGGTTGTTTGGCAGCTCTGGGATATTTGCACTGCACTAGCTTTTATTTTGTAGATTTGATTAATATTTGCCCCTGAAAACAGCCAATGGCTGCTGCTTCTGACAGGGGAAATTCATTTTTGATCTTTCTAAAGATCAAGGCCTATTTAAATGTCATAGGGAAAGACTGAGTTTTGTGAAGACACTGTCAAATGTAGAACAAACTGAGGTTTTTCTTCCCCTAAATACATTTCAATTATAGCAATTGTTTGCTGCACAAGGGATCTCAGACAGAAATGTGCTTTTCTAGTTGACCATGTGCCACTAATAAATCTATTTGAATTTTAACCTAAAGATTTTGAGATGATAAGGCATAGTCTACAACTTGGATGGAATATCTACGTTCCGTTACCTTTACAAAGATAGCAAAGATCTATGAAAATGAATACTAACTTCCCCATATTGAAGGAACAGGAAATTCATTTTTGAATTTGTGTAGGATTTTGTCAAGAAGTTCCCCTTATTTCTTCTTTAGAAAGATGTTGTAATATAGCTAATAATTTTGAAAACAGATCAAAGAAAATTATACAGAGAAATTATTTCATCATCTGCTATTTCATATCTTGTACTTGAACAAAAACGTACATGCTGACCTAATTATATACAGATGAAAAGGAGTAAATAATGGATGGCACAGTGCATGTGAAAAGTATATATCTCACTTAAATCTTTCATATACTCTATCATCTTTAATGTACAGCAATACTTTCTGGATGGTTTTTATGAATAATATTGCACAAACAGAGGATTGCACCTAGTAAAGAAAGAGGTGTCTGCTCTAGTCACCTTAATCACATGCATGTAAGGAATTTGCACTGTGTTGTCAAATGTCTTTACATAGGTCACCATGTCCACGGAACTCAGGACAAATTGTACTTCTCTTGTAGTCTTTGACCTTGTGTGAGCCACTCATGTATTTGTGTATCTGTAAAATGTATGAAAATAATTCCTACTTCAGAAGTGTTTTGAAGCTTTGAAATTCGTAGAGGTAACGAGAGCACTGAACAAAAGCTTCTTCAGCACTCTTATTACCATGATTAGAAATATTGTTCTTATTCATTGATAAAAACATAATCTCCAGACTATATAATAAAGCAGTCCTTCTTGATTCCTATTCAGCATTTTAGGAAGAAAAGGGAATGCTATGTAGAATACTTACTTATAAACAGTAAATCAGCTTTTAAGCTCAGTAAGTCTCAAGACAGGAATTTGATTTAATTCTGAATTTAACTTCTAAGGTTCATCTGCCTTTTTTATCTGACTTGCATGCATGCCTCAAAAATAGGTTTTAAAAAATCCAAAGGTTATGGAAAAGAATTGCATATTTTGACTCTTCACTGTATTAGGGACAAGTTTTGTTCTTGGTTGGACCAATACAAGGTAATTGGAACTAATCTTGTCTTATTCCAGAAACGTGTATATCGTTATTATTAGAATGTTCCTGAATTTAAGAGATGCTTATTCATGTTTTCAATTCATAGAAAAATGCAGCTTGTACTAACTTCTTCTATCTTCACTATAAGTCTTGACGTACAAGACAGAAATAGCACATTTTTCAAATTGTAACTCCCAGTAATGCTGCTTCTTTCTGTACACCTATTGATTTGTGCTGGCTTTTTTTTTTTTTTAATGGTGCTTATCATGTGAGTTGTTTGATTCTCTCTCCTTCCCCTCTAAGTTACATTTTCACATTAATAAAATGAATCTTTCATACTATATATGTCCTTTTCTTTCTTTTCTGTATTAATTTGAAACTTAAGTAGTGGTACTGTGGGTTTCTCCTGTTTGGCTGCAGCTAAATTCTTGTATTATATGGAGATTAGGTCAAGATGAACTTTTTTCTCTAATTATTTGAGAGATCACAGCTTGCCTATAATGTCATTGTGCTTTACATTTATGTTCAATACTCTTATTGTGGACATGTGGTGGGAGTTACGCATAATATTTAATGCTTTCTCTTCTAAACTGAGTAGGGAGGAAGCTGGGTGATGGTCCAGTAGTCTGGGAAACTGGTCAAATCCTGGCACCTGTGTTACTAATATCACCATATCAGTCATTCCATATGGCAGAGGAATAAACTGCAGTTCATATTGAATTGAATATTAAGGATGTCAAACCGATTTACCAAAATAGAAGAATTGCATTTATACAACAGAAATATGCCATTTAAATTTTTCAAAAGTTGTAGTTTCTGTGAAAATACTTTTTGGTAGAAAACATGTTAAGTCTGTCACAAATAGCAGTAATAATGCCACAAAGTGAGTTATGGCTTCTGTAATGTTATTGAAGGTTAAGTATATGCAAAATACTGATTTATGTCTATTGCATCAGCCACGTGGTAAGAATGTGTCAGGTCTATCTGACATAACTACTCTGAGAAACCTAGCTTTTCTTAATTTGATAAGTTAACCTTATTTTTTGCTAACATACCAGATAGAGAAAAATGTCCATTATCTCCAGAATATTTTTTTTATCCATGGTTGGATACATTAATCATCAGATGCATTCAATATCCATTTCCGCGAATCCGGACTATGTTCCTTTCTCATAATCCACAGAAGATTTAAAATCAGACTTCACCAATTTGAGCTAATTCATTAGTATATTTTGAGTAAATTAAGAATCACAAAATATGTTCCTGTTCCTGGAACTGTGATTATATAAGTTTTCTGAACATTCAAGGTAAAGATGTTTATTTTCTAGCAAGCATATGAAATTTATTAGTAAAACTCAGAAAATATGCAATTTATTCTGGTCTCTGAATTGAATAAATTTACTGTTCTACTGTAAATAACTTTCACTTTATTTTATGTTTGTGCTAAAATGCAATGCCAGATGCATATATTAAGGGTACACAGCCTTTTGTAGTCCTGTGTTTAGAGGAAAAGCTGAAGGACTAATAAAACCATTGGCAACTGCAAGTGAAGTAAAATGCAGTATTACTGAAAGAAAGATGAGGCATATGAAGGTATATGTATATTGGAAAGCACAGAATTATAAAAATGCTTGTGTTGGAAGGGATGTTAAAGATCATCTAGTTCTAACCCCCCTGCCGTGGGCTGGTTGCCACCCACCAGACCAGGCTGCCTAGTGCCCCATCCAACTTGGCCTTGAACACCCCCAGGAATGGGGCACATACTTTTCTGAGCAACCTGTTCCAATGTCTCACCACCCTCTGAGTAAAGAATTACCTCCTCATCTTTAATTTAAATATCCTCTCATTTAGTTTCAAGCCATTCCCCCTTGTCCTATAACTATCTGCCCGTGTAAAAATTCTGCCTCCGTTTTGTTTATAAGCACTCTTAAAGTACTGGAAGGCTGCAGTGAGGTCTCTCCAGAGCCTTCTCTTCTGCAAACTAAACAAACCCAACTCAACCTCAACCTTTCTTCATAGCACAGGTGCTTTTCAGGTCCCATTGAAGCATTATATCCAGTCACACAGAAAGATTTCCACTTCATTCATCCACTTCACATGTTTTGCCATTTTAAATAGAGATAGTTAAACAACACTGCAAAAAATAATGGAGAAAATAGAAGATGCAAGGGTCTGTCTCTGACATGGAGTGAAAATATGATGAGGAGCTACAAGATACGGTTTAGTTTGTGGTAGCAATGGTAATGAGAAGATGGTTGGACTAGATGATCTTACAGGTCATTTCCAACCTTGTGATTCTATGATTCTATGATAATTCCTTTTCTGACAGGACATATTATTCAGTACACAGTATCTCTATTCCCTCACTGTGATGATGAGAATAAGTTCTTGTACTCTCACTAAAGAGGAAAAAAAAGACAAAATATTGCCTACTACATAGAAATTAACAATGACTTGTCGTTTATACTGTTTCTAAAGCTTAAGACAGAACAGCAGACTTCCTTCGGGAGAATTAACTTAAGGTCTAAATTTCAGTACTATCTTGTGGCTAAAGTATGATGCTGAGAAGCTAGGTTCATAGTGTTTTAGAAGTTTTCAATTTAGTTAAAAGTAAAACATTTGTCAGGAGAACTTTTCTGAAGTCTGTGGGTTTTTTTCTTAAGTTCAGTAACTGTTTTTGAGAACTGTTGTCTCTAAACTTCCATGTAAAAACACACAATAAAAAATGGAAAAGTAACAGAAGAAGAAATTAAATTATTATTTCAGGTTCATAAAGATGCACAATATTGGTTTGGGGAACCTCTAGAAGAAAGGAGTCATTTTTAAAGGAATATCAAATTCAAAGGAAGCCTTTTGCATTAAGGCAGTAATAAAACAGTTCTAAATCATACTAGGAAAAGCACTTAAAAAATTGTTGCATATAGTTACAACAAATTTTATTTGTAAAGACTCTGGACGGAGTATAGTTTGTAGCCTACACTGGATATATATATCAGATCAAAGCAGAATTGAACAAGATTAGTAATCGCAGTGAAGTCATCCTAGGAAAAAATCTGCAGGCAAACATCATTCTAATGATTGTAAGTATTAGTGGGAAATATTTGTGATAGGTCATCACACATAGTATCTAGTAATGGTGTTTATACTGTGCTGGTAACCTGGCCAAATTTAAAGCTGCATTAAAAATTTCCTGTATAAGCAGTAAGATTAATTAAATCTTGTAGAAATGCTTGTAATTCTCTGCTATAAAATGTTGCATGGTGAAACTGTAAGACATAAGTAATACCATTTGCAACAAGCATGTGTGGAAATGGATGCAGTGATCCATTCAAAATAATTTTGAGAAGTAAGGTGCTCTATAAATATTTGGTCCTGCAATTCAGTAATTTGACAATTAATATTAGAGGAGGCTAATGTGGTAGAGAATATATAAGGTTTTCTCAAGACCTTCAAGAAGTAAGGAATATAAATGAAGACAGTGAGATAAAAGATTGATTAAGCTCAAAGGAAGGAAATATTAAAATGTTTTGTTTTGGGGTTGTTTCTGATTTGCTCGTTTTGCTTTGTTCTTTATTTTAATATATGATCCGAATTCTTCATCTGAGACTCAGGACACACGAGGGGGAAAAAACTCTCTGTTTTGCAAATCCAGTTTTATGTAGGTCACTCTGAAAGTAATGCTTCCTGTTTATTTCTGTAGAAATGACAGCAGGTACAAAGAACACAACAAATCTATTTGATAGAGCAAATTCTCAGCTACAAAACACTTTTTCAGCCTTTAACTGTGTATTTCCAACAGCAGTGAACAAGCGCCTGCATGCTGCGCCCATGAAAACACACACTAGAGAAGATGACCCACTGTTACTGCTCCCATTAGTGAAATGCACCACCTGCTGCCTCTCTGTGCTCACATCCACTGTTTGGTCTCTGGAAATGTTCAGCAAATGTCAGTGAATGCCATTGGGTGCTTTTTTTTTTTTTTTTTTTTTTTTGTATGGAGGACTTCAGCGATACACCTTTGCTTCATAAGCACATCTGTCACATGACAACAAAACATTATGCAATATTGACAGGAAGGTTCAACCTCTACTGCCATACCACCAACATCAACCTCTGACATTGTGGCCAGCATCACAAAATAGGAGGCATTACTTTCAGAGCAGTATATAAGCCCCTACAGAGACATTCAGGCATTCAGAATAATGAAACTCTCTTAAAAATACAACTAGTAGCAACAAATTAACAGTTACTAATAAAGAGAAGTGGCAAGGGGTAGAGAGAGTGGAGGGAAGAGATTGTTGTGCTATGTGGTTCTAAGGGGGAGATGAAAAAGCATCATCATCCTGTCACAGCATGAGTTTTGTTCCCTGCTGTGCTATCTCATAGTTTAAGGTTATACTTTTTTCCCCTCTTTCCAACCTTGTAGCAAATGCTGTAGCTTTTAAAATTTGAGCCTTAGCTGTTTCTCTGGATTCGTTATGTACTGAAATTTACTTCTTCATCACGTTCTTGGGATGATGAAGGAGACTAATATTTGTCCATTTCGTTTTTTTGAGTTTTGTATGAATCAACAATCCTTTCTTGCTTAGAATATCCTTCAAGAAAACTGAATTTTCAAAATTACAGTTGAAAAGGAAAGCTTTTCCCCTGCTTCATGGTGCTACTTTTCCAGAGAGAAGTAAAATGAATTGTTATTGTAAAGAGTATTCATATATTTTGCACATAAGTATACGTGTGTGCATGGATATATATGTGTATGACAGAGAGACATAGAGATCCACCTACACAATGCTGAGAAAGTTTCTGAATTTAGAGCTAGTAATCCATTCTTATGAGAGAGGATTTATCTGGATTTCTTAACATCATTTTGCATTTTTTATTTTCCAAGCTATGAATTTCACTGGATACAGAACTAAATTATATTTCTCTTTCCAAAATATTTGAAAGGAAAAAAAATCTTTTCATATGAGCTAGAGAAAAGCATCCCATTGTAAAGATTTTTTTTTCCAATTGTTTCTCGAATGAATTTTGACCTTTTCTAAGTAGGTCTTTTCATATATCCCTTGGAAACAGTATGCTATAGAAGTCAGAAATGATTTAAAGGCATGGATAAAACCTACCTGGATTTATAATTGAGGAGTAAAATGTATGATTTATCATGTAACACTGTGCTATATAAAATGAGTATCCTTCAAATGCTTATTTATAAGAGCCTAATACAGAAATGGTATTTTACTATTGAGAGGATATATTAACCCATAGTACTTGAAAATGTTATGCTTTTAATGAGCTTCTAACTAGTAAATACACTTGGGGAATCTCCCTTTGATTGTCATTCATGAAACAAGCTGCCAAATACAAATAAGTGGTTCAAATGGCTGAAATCTCACACTTACCTGCAAACTTGATATGGAATTTATTCTCAGGTTTCAGTATTTGGACATACAAAGGGCAGTTCGGGGCAAAGTCTTTAACAGCCCATGCTCTTAAAATGGTTTGATGATCCTAAAATAAAAAGTAAGAAATCATAACAATAAAACATATGTAATCACAATGATACAGTAGAAAAATAATGATTTACAAATCTGTATTGCAGGAAATTCATTTTGAAACTATACAACACCATCTGGTATGGATATTTATGTACCCCTTACATATAATATGTAATGTTACTTATATATGACGTATATGTGAATATACACACATACATTTCATCAGCTACTGATCATAGGATTCCAAAAGATTTTCCAGCCTGTTAGTTTTTCCTGCCTGTTACTGTCAAGAGTGAGTTAATGATAGGAATAATACTCCTATTCCATGAAAGTGTGCAGTAATATATCCACTAATTCATATAATGAATGTAATGAGGCATGGCTAATTTCAATGTATTAGTGATCAATTTTTATTTATTTCAGAACTAGAAAGGAGTAATTAAGAGCTGCACTTAGGAAACAATGTTTGAGTTGAAATGTCTTGCCTAGTCATGAAATTGGTGCTATGAATAGATAATATGTAAAGAATGATTCATTGTGTTTGCAGCATTTGCGATAAGAAAGGCTTCCAGACTCATGAACTCAAGGGAAAATCTTTGCCTTTTACTTAATTGACATTTTCAAACCATGATGTTTTAATGTCACTTGAGATGGTAGCGAGTAGTTTTTGCACTAGAAATACTGGAATGAAATCATAACAGGAAGACCTTTTGAAGATGGTAAAATGCATTAGTCCATGTGTTTTGAATTAACTTTTTATGAAAGATGTAGGATTACTGCATTGATTCAGGAAATTACAGAACTTAGCTGTATCATGCTCTAAACTTTGCTTGTATAAAGTCACATTTTCTTCTCTTTTTCTGTCATATATGATTTCTTATGAGGGGGAGTGGTTGCGTTGATTTTGTTTTTGGAGGTCCTTCTTTGCATTTGGATTTTTTTTTTTTCCCTGTTTAGTTTCAGGAGACCGAAATGCCAGCATACTTCAGCAGTAGCAAATGGCTAGGTAATGGGACAGAAGGAGGTCACAGAGATACACTACAGAAGCCAGTTGTTTTGAGGTGGATTTGGGACAGATTTGAATGTCTGTAATATTGCAGGTTTGTTATCTGTTACTTTATACAAAAGGTGCCAAGAAAATATAGTCATCTGCAGTGATAATATAATTTCATTGCAGAGTTTGAGGTTACAAGATTCCTCACTGCACTTCTGATAGTAGTCATGCAAAAAAAACACATTGGTCTGTAAAATGGTGAGAAAGAGCTATTTCCTGGTACACTACATGAATAGAAATGTAGCTTAGATTTAATAAAATTTAGGTGACTGTTTTTATTCTTAAGGATTATACAAGGAGCTAAAATTAGACTTACTGTGATAAACCAAAGCTGCACCACCAAACACATTCAATTGTATTCTTCAAGCCCTGTTTACTCGTCCTCTGTTGTTCTCATTGTTATTCATATATCCTCTTTGAAATTTTTTTAGAAATATTTTCTCTATAAAGCATTACTATTTTTTGGAAGGTGAAAGAATTTCTAAAGTTGAGAATGAATAAAGCTCACTACAGTTGTTAAAATGCAAATGTCGTTAGAAAGAAAAAAATTACTGAACCTAGACCTATAGAAGTAGGTGTTGATTAATTTCAAACTAAAATATTTTTAGATAATTATAAAAGAATGGGAAAGATACTTAAAAACTCTCGATCATTTGGCACATTCACAGTTTCAAAAACTTCTAAATATATATTGTTCTGCATTTGCTATTTTTTTGAAGCAATTTACAAACATGTAACATATATAAAGTAGGTACTTAAAAACTTTATCAGTTTCATGAGATCGTCTTGGTGTGCATGTACTATCAATATTTCCCTTTTTATTTCCGTTGTCATAAGCATATGTTTGTGTACAAAAGCTGGTTATTTAGGATTCTCACAAAATTAGAATTTTTCCCCGGTTACTCTCAATTTCTTCTCTGGAGAAGCACTCCAGGGATAGAAATGAAAATACAAGTAGGAATTTTACGTGCTTAGATTCAATCTATTTGTGTAGTATTTGTGGCTCTCCCTTTTACATTTCTAGTAACTTATATACTACTTTGTGGTGACGAAAAATTTTGACATTTTTAACACATAAAAAGGCATTAAATATGTATGTATTATAACTAGAAACAGCTAATGCAAAAGTATGCTTCTATCCTTGTTACACACTATATGTTTCTTTGGGAGGTGAAGGAAAAAATATATTCCCTTCCATGTGTGTTTGCAGGTCACACCTGCAGTCAGTGATCAAAAATCACCAGACACACTCATGGTGGTAAATATAGAGGTGATATTTCAGTTACTGTAGCAAAAAACTACAAATTTTAAAGTAAGTGTAGCAGGAAGTTACATTATCAGAACTCAAAACAAGACTTTAAATAAATTTTCCTATTTTAATGTGTTTGACACTTGAAAATCACTGTGACTTGGATTAACGGTATAATTATGTCATGCAATTTGATTAAAGGAAGGAAAAAAGTGTAAGCTTGAACTCAGCCATCTATGAATTTTCAGAAAGGGTCAGAAGAAAGGTTTTGGCAGTAGAAGTCATCTTTCATATATTTCTAGCCCCTACTAAGAAGTTATCTATAGGATAGTTCAAAGGATAGTTCCCATCACTCACTGCATTCGACCAGTAGATGCAGTGTTTCAGGAAACTGTTTTGTGGACCAAATTAATACAGGCAGCCCACTAACTTTACTGACCAATTTCACGGTCTGGCAAGGACTACGTCTCTAAACCTATCAATTAAAAATAAATAAATAAATAATAAACAACAAATTGTCATCTATACATAAGTGCAATTTGAATTCACTTTAGGAGTTGCATAGTTGCATCCTACTGTGTGAAACAGATGCCTTTCCTGTGTTATATAGCAGAAGAGCAGCTTACTTCTTGGTCTGAGGTGTCAAAAGTGCATTTGATATTGTAAAACTTGGCAAAGCTTTGTCTTGCCAGAGAAGAGAGAATTTCTGGTAGAAGATTTTGGAAAGCTAAAAAATTCTTGGTCTGACTACTCAAGTCCCTACTTCTCCAAGTAAAAAAGGAAGTAATATTTATGAAGTAACTGTCTGACATCTGTTACTACATTTCTGAACTATCATTAATACCCATGGTCAGAAGCAACACAAATTTAGGCAACAGAATTTAACTAACAAAATAGCAAGTAACAAGCATCTATCAAAACTGCTGGTTGCAACTATGACAGATGAGTAGATCCTCTGCTGAGTACTAGAGATGGAGAGAGAAAAATCCTCTCTGCCTTTGAAAAATCACTTCTAACAACAGCTGTTCTGGTAAGAGATGTCCTCAATGCATCTGTTAATTTTTGACAGCTGTCACATGTAGGACAGGATCCAATGCATTTCTCAAGCTCAGCAGGATTAAAAAATCGGTTGTAGACTGTTGTAGACTAACACTGACCTGGAGAAAGATGGAAACTGTCAGCTCAGTGACAAACTGTAGCCTTGTGTATTGTTCAAGTCCTTAGTAGTGCCTAGAGCTGGAACAGTATAGGAAATTCTATTTCCTTTCAGAGGTTTAGGAGGCAGTAAAGGAAAACAAACAAACAAACAAAAAAATAGGAACAAACTTGCCCCATATTCCCTGTGCAAAGGAAATCTAAACAACAAAAACAGAGATGGAGGTGAAATCTTATAGAGAAACTTCAAATTATACTGATCCCAGGAGTCTCGCTGTTACAGCTCAGATGCCTGACTTATTTCATTCTCCTTTGGAAGCACAGACTGGAAGACTTACTTGAATTTTAATGTTCTGGGATTTCTAGGCTCCCAAGTTTCTGATAGACTTGGGAGTTGAGACATGAGCTAGCAGGATCCAAGGCTGATAAATGGAAGCTCAAAATCCTGTTGCTCGCAGCTCCAGGGACCTCTAATGGCAGGCTTTGTTATAGAACTTTAAGCACTTAAGGGTCTGAGATCTCTAGCAAATCCCTGAAGGCTTTCTTCAGACAGTTTTGAAACTGATAGTTTTCCTATAAACAATTTTTATGAATTGACAAGATTCCAGCAAACGTTTCCTGACTGGAAAACTGAAGTTTTACTAAAGTTAATTCCATTATGCAAAATTTGTATCTTTAATCAGCTAACTTTAATCTTGTGCTCTTAGAAGAAGTCTGAGAGGGTACAAGGGAAACAAACATCAGTATAAACATTCATTCTCGGTCATTTCTTCAGAACTTACAGCTGCTGTTCTGTCCACCTCACAGCGGCTACTTAGAATGAAACAAGCTTCAGCATCATCCATTCTAGAAAAATGAGGGAGAACACCTTGTTACACACAAAAAAACCCTACGACCTTTTGTTGATTCATGTTTCACATTTTATGGTCTTATGTGATTGTAGATACAGAATACAGAGAAAGAAGTCTATCTGCTTTCATGCATTATATGAATGTCAACAACACTCCTCTGTATACTCGCTCACAGTATGCCAGTACTTCTTGGCTAGGTTCTAGGAAATTTTCTTCCCTTTGTTCCTATAGAAGCTGTGCCAAAGTAAAAAAAGCAAGGTGGCCTCAAGCACAATTACCTTGCAAATTAAGTTTTTATCAGCCACGAATATAAAAAGGTGAATTAATAGCTTGAATTCTAGCTTGAAGGTACAGTATAGGTGAAGTCACAAGGGAATTTGAATACTAATCTGTTGTATGTGTAAGAGAATAGTTTTATAGGCTTGTCAGCTTTCCTCTCATTAAGGACTCAGGGTTGTAGGTAAGTGAGAATAAAAGGTCATTCCTTGATGAGAAAGAAGGGTAAGCCAGAGAAGGACTGCAATAAGAGGTGAAGTGATGGACTGTGTAAATAATATTTCCAAAATGTTCAGAAAGAATTGAGGTGATATATATTAAAAACCTAAGCATTGTTTTAGCGAAGTAAAAATAAGAGCTTGTGTAAGAAAATACTGGCAACGTTTGAGTTCAGTCTACATAGGGTGCTCTACAAGATGATCTCAAACATATGATCTACAATATTTTACTGGTTTTATTTGAGCAGCAAAAATTAAGATCCATTTTTAACAACCTGCAACTAAAGTTGACGAATAGTTATCCGTATTAAGAAGCCAGATAAACTGAGTAATAACCTTTTAGAACCTTTTAGTTTATGACTATAGAAATAGTGAATTTGTGTGTTTTGTGTGTGATCCCTCAGAGAAAATATAAATGAAAAAGAAGGATAAGGTAATTATATGTTGTCCCCTAGACAGCAAACAGTAGGAAAAAAAGGAGAAGCCTCAGACTGAAGTACTTGAAATGCAAAAAAAAAAAAAAAAAAAAAGTGACAAAATCAACTGTGTATTTCTAAAATAGTAATGTCAAGTGCAGCTTACACAGAGAAGTGAGAATGGGCAATTCTAAGCAGTGATTAAGAAAAAATCATGGGATCTATATGAGTAGCTTCAGATAAGCATGAGAGCAGCAGTGGTAAGGTCTTTAAAAAAAAAAAATCAACCAAAAAATGTAGGAAAGAAAATTCAGTGAAATTAGTGATGGAACAGCATTTGATGAGAGATGATAACTAGGATCAACAGTATATACAGATGATTTTGTGGGAAATGAAACCTCATTGATCATATTCACCTTTTCCTCCGGTGCTTTTTAGAAGCTTCTTGAATCACATCAGCCACAGTTGGCAAGGATAATTCCCTTGATACTAACATTCAGTAGATACCATGAATTTAGACAACAGAAACACTGCTATATTAGAACCCAGAATATCCTTATAAAAGGATAATTCTATCAATTTTCTAATAACAAGAAAAGCTTTGTCAATTTTTATATGCCATTAAATCTGAAAAATAAAATTGTTCTATTGCTTAAGAATGGCAGAATTTGAAGCGACTTGATACACTGAAATATTGAAATAAATTAGTGAAAATAATAATAAGAAAGAAGCATAAAGTAAAGGAAGAGTGGATAAGAAGAGAATTAAGATGTGTGCTGGGTTCACTGAAGTGGAAAAGTTTAAGAAGAGAAAAACTATTTTTTAACAGCATGGGAGACAGCTGTAGAGCAAGGAAATATAAAGTTACTTTCTAGTAATAGTCTGCATGAAGAACAAGGGTTGTTTTTATCAGTTACTGTGTAGATATCTAATTGTACTGATGCCCAGTAGAAGTAGCAGTGTTGTTAAACCACAACAGATTGTTTTTAATTGTTTTCCCAAAGAACAACCAAAAATTGCAAAGTGAAACTTTCAAAGGTAGAAAGCAAGAATGAGTATTGTTTTTGTAGTCAGATGGTGTAGTAGGACATAGGAAAATAAAGTTCTCAGTTAACTATTTACTAAATATGCAGTACATCAATTTTTGGTATTCCCTTCCTTCCTTTTGTAGTGTGACCTTTATCATGATATTTTGGCATTGCAATTCATGTATAAGTATAAATTTTGATAAATAGAAAGATACTTCTTGTTGGTTTTTTTTTAATTGTGTGTGTGTGTGTGGGGGGGGGGGGGGGGTGTTAAACATTATTTTGTTTTGGGAGGGACTTTTTATAAGGGCAGGTAGCAACAGAATGAGGGAAAATGGCGTTAATCTGGAAGAAGGTAGATTTAGAATAGATATTGGGAAGAAATTCTGTACTGTGAGGGTTGTCCAGAGAGGTTGTGGAGGCATTCAAGGCCAGGCTGGATGGGGCTGTGAGCAATATAGTCTGGTGGGACGCATCCCTGCCTATAGCAGGGGGTTGGGACTAGATGATCTTCAAGGTCCTTTCTAACCCAAACCATTCTATGATTTTATTTATTAGAAACTGTTTACCATGTGTCTTGCTATCTTCTCAGTACACTATATTCTCATTAAAAGGAATATAGCAAACATCTCAGGTTCTGGTTTATAGATCAAATTAAACATCCTATTAAGTTCCCACTGTGCTTTTTCCCTCAGGAGAGGTGGAAAATTATTCTGTGACAGGTACATTCAATTGCATGTTCTGCAGGAAACAGGTATTTCATTGAGTGCCTCCAGGTTATTATAAGTGAAATTCATTATTATCTGTAGGGAACAGTCTAATTTTTCTTAATGTGTAGAACAAACGTTAGCCAAATTCCCCTATGAATTCCTCCTTGAAAATGAGCAACAAAGTGGAAAAAAAAAAGGAACCACTTTTTGAAAGAAGTTCATAATCCTGAACAAAGATTTTCTGCATTTTAAAGTAAGGTAGCTATGTAAAGGTAGCTATTTTTTTCAGTAGCAGAAATTTGAAGATAGCACTGCTTGCTAGACTTCTCCCAGATTCTTCAGAATAATTCTTTAGAAGTCTGAATGACACAAGTACTGATGTATTGGCTTGATTTTACATATCTGTATTAGTTGATTAATTTAAGTGAAGACAGGTAAGTTCTTATAAAAAGCAGTGCAGATAGATTAAAACAGTTATTTGAAAAGAATCACCTTCCTCTTTGGAGTCTGAAGAGACAATCCTCCTACACAAATTCCACTGTGAATTCTTTCCCACCTTTAAGTGATTGAGCAATGGTGGTTGGTTTTGGTAGTCTTTGTGGGGTTTTTTTGGTTTTTTTTTTTTTGAGAAACTGTGTTTGACTGATATGTTTTGATTACTGTCATTCAATATTAACTGGAAAAGAGGGTTTTTTTTAGAAGTGGTAGAAAATGTGTGCTAAGAGCAAGATCCTGAGGGAAGAGTATATAGAGGTAAATTAGAGTTGTTGCTTATGTTACCAGGCGGAACTTATTAAGAAAACAAGACTGTACAAAGTATTCAAAGGTTGATAATTACTTTTGTTCACTTTTTCTCCCCTTCAGTTGGCTTACTATCTGTGCACAAGAACAAAACTTCTAGCATTATCGGCAGTTTTAGAATTTTCAACACAGCTTTTTTTAGTGAAATTATAGGCACTCTGTTTCAACACCTTAAAAAAAAAATAAAGAAAAAAGGAACAAAAATAGTGATAAAAAGAGTGGTCAAATGAAGAACTTACAAATATGTTCCTTGAAAATTTTCAGACTTAAGGAAAAAACAAATATAATTAAGATCCCTGTTTTCTAAATAAACATACTTTCCTTCTAGCTTTTGTTGTTTGTCAAACTTCTTAATCAAAGAGTATATGTGAAACAAGGTAGTAAATAAGTGTTAGCTATATTTGCCTACTTTGCTCTCAACAGGTCTTGATCTTTTAGTGCTGAGCCTTGGAGATAGATAACTCTTTGAGACCACATCGGGATTTGTAACACTCTCCGGACCTGAGCATCCATTTCAGTAGGACACAAAATAACAACATAATAGTCCTGCCAAAAACATAATGAGGAATAATCATGTTAGTATTTGATGATACCATTTGTTGTTGCCAGGAGGTGAATCAACAGACCAAGGATATATTAAACCTCTGTGATAGTTCTCAAATTTCATTGACAAAAGTAACTTAAATACAAATGTTTAAAATATGGAGTTATTCCTAAATGAAAATAGAAGAGTACTCATAAAAGACTTTAAGGTGACCACTAGAATTCTATTACATTTTTGTTTCTATGAAAGCATAAATTTTTTAGACACAGTTCACTTTTCTGTCATTACAGCTGGAACATGTAGGAAACTTTCCACAATTAAAACAATTGTTTTCACCATCCCTATTACTCCTTGAAATCTTTTCCTCTGCATTAATGGGCAGATCCAAATTTTGCTTCCTGTACAGACAGTCTCTATTAGAAATAAGGTTACCCTGACATGTATATGGTTGTGTGTGTGAGAAGGAGAGACAAGTGGAATGTAAGGGGAGAGACTGAGAGGTTAGGACAGTCTCGATATGAAGTCTTCCTTATCACACACAGTCCTCTGCTGGAAGCTTACTTCCAGCATCATCTGTATCCTCCAGCTTCCCACTTCAGTTGTGAAGGGAATGTATATAATTTCCTTCATGCTACATAAGTAGTATTAGGACTTCTCTTACTTTGTCTGTATCACAAAGACTGACCAATTATTAATATGTGAAATACTGGATTTCCCTGTACATTTGTTTGGACTTCTTACTACCTGATTAATTTGGAGAATATTTTGCATTTGGTATTTGTCATGCTGCTGCTCAGCCATTTTGTGGGTTTTTGCATTACATAATTAAGTGTGGTGCCATAGGTAATGGTAAAAGACAGGCAGAGATGATTTTCTAAAATAAATGGTTTATAGAAAAGCTAATGATGATGAATCAAAATTGCTACCTCATATAAATAATCTTTTATATGATTGGAGCAAGTTATGTAATGTCTGTATTAACTACTGAATGTGTACAATGAGAAAAACTTTGTTTGCAACCTTAAAAGGTCTTTGCTTCTATTTTTTCCTTCTCCAAAAGTATCTTATCTTCCAAAAAAAAAAAAAAGGAAAGAAAAATGCTAAAACCAAAATATGCTTTGACTTGTTGAGGAGCTTTGGATCCCCTCTGAAGAAAAAAACAGGAAAAAAAACTCAACAGTTTCCATTTCTTTTCTACTCTGAAAGGAAAAATAAAGAGTAAAAGGATGCTGCATGGGAATAGCTGTTTCTAAAAGGACTAGCATAATTCAACAAGACAATAATTCAGTCCCTTTTACCTCAATTCAAAACAAATGTCTCCATACTCAATTTCTCAACAACTCAACTTCTGATTGCAATTCTAGATTCTCAGTTTAGCCAACTATTTTTATATTCAGCTTTACAATCTAAAAACCATTCCAGAACACTCCAAAAATCAGTGTTACGAGATTCTTTTCTTTTTTCTTTCACTTCAAATACCTGCAGCCTAGGGTGAGCATAGAATTCATTTAAGAAATCCATAAGTAAATCAATCTTCAGAGAGCTGACACACAGCACAACATGTTTTTCCGTCTGAGCTCTGTGTCGACTGTAGTTGCCACCGGACTTCTGTCTCTCCATCCACAAATAAGCCAGCTGTTCAAACTGTAATAGATATGTGTCAGTTAAATATAGTCAAGCAGCTGTGCAGTAAAAGTGTATCACTTAAATACGTTGCATTGTTCAGGTCATGCCTTTATTGAATGATGCTGTTAGCACCCAATGTACTTTTCTTTGTAAAAAGTTCTCGGTATATGGGTTAGATTGATAGAAGGATTACAGAAAAATGTGGAAGTATGGCCAGTCTCTATTGCAAATAGCTGAATAACTTCATTAAAATATCATGTGACACCCAGCCCTAAAATTTCAGAAAAAAGTGAAGACTATGTTGTTTGCTATCTTGGTCATATTTTTCACATCTCTGAGCTGTTTTTCCAGGTTAATATGAGTATAAATAATTAGAAACACCATTTTACTTTGGGCAATGACTGTCTTCAGAAATTTTATAGTGCTCTGAAGGTGACCATATCTGTGTATTACCATCCAATTTATATACTTACTAATATGACTTATACATATAGATACCACTTAAATACATGGCAGCTGTCAATTTTGCATTTTTGCATTTGCCATCTGAATGATGTATGCAGTCTAACAGTAAAATCTGTTTTGTACTGTAATGAAAGGGAAACCTAGTGTGTAAGTTAGGAAGTATGAAAGAATTATTACGAATATAAATTTTGTTCCACTAATCAGAATCTTTTAAACTAAAGACAATATTGTAATAATCCGTGCCTTAATATAATTCATAAATACCATCTCAAAGTGTTTTGTAATACGCATTTAATCCTGAGCTCAATTTAACCATATGTCTATTGTGGTAACAGCTTTTTCTCGCAAATTTTATTGTGAATAATAATTTATTTAATACAGTAGAAAGACAAAGCTCAAGAATTTATAGTAAATGGGATTAGATCAGGCTAATCCCTGGTGAGGAGCTCTGCTCTCTGATGACAGGGACAGTGCCTGAGGGAACAGCATGGAGCAGTGTCAGAAGGAGGGTCAGGTGGGGGTTAGGGGAAGGTTCTGCCCAGAGGATGGCAGGCATGGAACAGGCTGCCCAGGGCACTGGTCATAGCCCCAAGGTCCTGGAGCTCACGGAGCATTTGAACAGCACTCTCAGACATAGGGCTGGATGTTATGTGGTCCTGTCTGTAGCCAGGTGTTGGACTTAGTGATCCCTTTGAGTCTTTCCAACTCAGGATATTCTATGGTTCTGTGATTCCAGATAATGTCTCCCTCATTCTGCGTGTAGAAAACTAAAAAGCCTCTTCATCACTACAAAAATGTAGAAATAAAATAGTGAATAATACTTAGATTGATGTGAAAGGGCAGTAGATTCCAGATTATTTACAGGTAATGCATAGATTTGGTGTTTAAGTGTATATTAGAAATACTTGAAAGTTGAAATTTGTATTTCTGTGGAAACTCTAAATTTCTTAAACCATATTTTAGTTTCAAGCAGAACATGCATTTTATTAAACTGCCACTGAATGGGAATATAATTATATTAGTGCATATGTTTGCATATGCAGGCATTAAATATTTGGCTATAATTTAAATGTTCAGGCAATTTAAAAGAAATTACTGCTGACAGCTTGAGCTTCAAGCTTCACAGGGTTTCTGTATTTTCTGCTCAGAGTTGAGGCTTAGTTCACGATCAAAGAAGTAGAGTGCGGAAATCAAAGCTGTATGAGAAACTTGGGAGCTTCAAGGCCTAGCATCTGGGTCTGCTGTGAGATTCAGTAAGCATGCATGATGTCTCCCCACACTTCCTTTTTGCGGCCACGAGTTCTGGATCATCACCAAGAACAAGACATTTAACGCTATGGCACGGCTGCCCTGTAGTCAGAGTGTCAGTCATCAAGCCTTTGCTAATGAGCTGACAAATGTCTAGTACAAATTTATGGAAACTGATTGATTACATGAAATACTTAGATTTTCATAAATCAACCTAAGCTCATATAGGCACCAAAAATTCCTAAATGTGCACTTGGATCAGTGTGTGCCAACACACACAGATGTGAAGACAATTTGCTTGAGTTGCAGATTTAATGAGTTCTTTTTTTAAGTTTGCACTGAACTGTAAGAACATGAGAGGAAGTGGAGAGAATCAAGATTAGAAACAGGGAAAGCCTGCAGAGGAAATGCTATATTCATAAAGTGCAGGGTACTGTTTTTTTTTTATTGTGGTTGATTCGTTTTTTGTGTTTGTTTTGTTCTTTTCTGCATTTTTAAAATTACCTAGGATGAAGAGAAGGGCTCTGTGATACGTGACAGAAACAGAAATCTTTCACCAGCAATTGAAAACTGGCTTCAGTGCTAAATATTTTATTATAAATCTATACTGTATTTTATTATACACTTAAACTAAACAAAGATAAACAGGAAAATTTTAGGAAAAGAATAGAGGGTACAGAAGATGGTTATTATTTCTGATATTTTATATGCATTGCAAAAGGATATTTTGGGGGGTTACTGTTTTTTTTAAAAAAACAATTCTATAGAGAAAATGAAAAAAAAAAAAATCCATGTTTACCTGTATGGGCAACACCACAAGAGCAACACAGATCATAATGACAACAAGCAGCTTTGAAGGCCATATCTTAGGTGTAACATCCCCAAAGCCCACAGTGGAAAATGTCACTATGCAGAAATAAAGGGAGTCAAAGAGAGTCAACTTGTTTCCTGCTCGTTCCAGATGTTGAATTCCACAAATACTATGTAGAAAAGAATGAATAAAGACACGAAAAATAAAAACTGCACTTAGGTTCAGTTCAAGTTTGATGATTACATTATATATGCAAAGAATTACTTCTTTTAGAATGGATACATTGCTTAGAAAAGACATTTCTTTCAAAAAGAGGAAAAATGAGTATCAAACTAGAAGTGTTATTAATATAACTTTTACATCATGTCTAATAATCTCATTTTTTTCAATATTTCAGTGTGGTTGAGAACTTTGCTACTAGATTTTTCTCAGTGGTGAGGGAGAAGTGTTATAAGGAACATCATGGACTGATGCAATTCCTTTCTAAACCAGAACAAGACAGATGGTATATAGTTGCCACCATTCAAATTTTTTTTTTTTAATTTATCTTAACTTTTCAGGGAGACTTTACTGTTATGGTGAAGAAAATATATATAATACTTTCTTTATATCTGTTGCTCTCTATATTGGTCTATATTGCTTTGTATGGCAAGAGCTATTAGCATGAACACTAGTTCATTAAATAACGTTAGTACCAATGGTTACTAACTGTCTGGAATAAACTAAATGTGAGAAGCAAAGGCTACCCAACTGTCAGAGGAATAAGTGCCCAGCGTCACAGTCAGCCTTCAGGTAGAAGGTGTCAATTGGTATGAAGTTTCTGTTTGCTAAGCATATAGCATAGAAATATAAGGCTTGGTTGTTTCTCCGGCTGAACAGATTATGTTGGTTCCTCCCAGCTACACATTTCTGGGAACAAGTAAATGGTAGTATGAGCTGCTTGGTATTTATTTCACTTGTAATCAGTATGGTGTGGGTAAATTAGTGCTGTTTAGGTTGTGAGAAGCAGCAGCAGAATCTATACAAAGGTCTTATTGCTGTTTCTTATGTTTCATGCTTTAAAAATATTTCACTTTGGAAAAATATACAGTGATAATGAGCTTAAAATATGATCTTCTGTAAGACAGCAGAATCGTTAAGACTAAATCCAATCCATCTTTAAAACTATATTCACCCATATGAAGAAAATTGATGTGTGAACCAGTCTGAATAGCGTATTTTTTTCCCCTTGGAGCTAGCTGAATTATTTATCCTCAGACAATTAGAAATCTAATTGGTAAATAATACCATATTCCTTGGTAATTATTCTAGAACATATCTAAGATAATGTCTTCATATATCCTATCCAGATGGTAAGAGTCACTCATTAATATCTGCCATGGTAAAAATTTTGCATCACCAGGGAGACCCTGTGTTTATAACAGCTTTTTGGTTGTTCTTCTGTTCTCTGTTCTGTTCTCCAAAAATAATTCAGTAGTGGGCAGTGGCATTTCCAGAACATATGGATCAAATTCCCAGTTTCCTTTTCACAGTTCTTGCATTTGTAGTTTTCACACTTCTTAAAATGTTCTAAAAAGGGTGCGGTTTTTTTTTTTCTGTTTGCATAAGTTTCATCCTTCAGTCAGAACTGATAATTTTATGTTCCTTTCCAAGTTGTTACACGTTTTTCACTGGAGTAGTAATCTAGGTCTTCCATAATTTTCCTATGTTCACAGTTATCTCTTTCCCTGTAAGTATTAATGGAGGAACTGTCCAGAAATATGCTAATGATGAACACTTTCTTTTGGTCTCAGGCATGGAAGTTTCTCATCTATCTCCTATTTGTGTTAATTTGAAATGATAGAGTAAGCTGTGGAAGAAGTATGAAAAAATAAGCTATTTTAGTGCAGTTATTCATGTAAGTTATATGTAATTGTAATAACAGAGCTATGAAGGATTTCAAATCTCTTGATGTTATTAATCCTAATCTCTCTGGTATGTTTTCTACTCTTTGCCTGTGGGTACATCTCTAAAACTTAAACTCCACTTCAAGAATTAAGGTTACAACAACCAGGAAAGCAGCAGTTACACAGAGACAGGGATATGGCCATAATATGCTAAGTGTGTTTATTATCTGCAAATATTCGTATTGAAGCATAATCCAAACATTTGTAGAATGTATTTTTTCCTGATGTTGGTGTATGTGAAATAGCTCAGTGCTTCCATAAGCAGAAGGGTCGGTTCTAACTTCTGTATCTGAGAGAATGGGTTAGAATTGTGTTATCCCAGGGTTTTGTGGGTTTGTTTAGGGTTTTTTGCTTTGTTCTGTTTTGTTTAACATATTCAAGGAATTAGGCTTGTTTCTTCACTCTTTATTCTTTTCATGAACTTTGAGTAAAATCTTTACCAACTTACTTGCAAGAAAACTCCCTGCTTGATGGAGATCATTAATATTATTCTTCATGTGCTCTCTTTAGAACCCACCAAACCATACTTTAACTTAACTGAAAATACATTCTGAATATACCATGAACCCTTCCAGCCAGGGAATAACAAAATGTGAACTGAATTGAATTGAATGAGCCCAAAATTATTTTATGAGCTGTACTCCTGTATATTCCTATATATGTACATTCTTTAAAGCCATCAAAATCATGGTGTGCCTGAGTCAGAATGTTATGGATCCAAACTGCCTTTTGTTGAACTCAGTGGGCGTAAGCTAGAGCATCTCAAATTCAGTTACCAATATTATAGTCAATTGGACATAGGAGCTCTTTATCCTTCTCTGAAGCAGAAATTGATTTATTCTTCGAACTTCTTGAAGAACTGATTTACTTGTTTGAAATTACTTGCACCTCATCTGCAGTTTTATCGGCTGAGTCCCTAACCCTGAAAGCAAATAAAGCCAAAAATAGTTTACCAAGTCTTAATTTCAGTACTTGTTTTGCCGTTCTGCCTTTTGTTTTTACTAGAGTAAGGGATAACAAAATTGCAGAAAAACTGATTTTGAGAGACAGCTTTATGAGAATTCCGAATGAAATAATACTCCTCCCCCAACAATACTGTATCTTAATCTCAAGTATAATTTGTTAAGTATAATTTGTACTTCTAGTGAAGTATAAACTGTGAGATTACACTTTAATCCCTTCAGTACATCCAAATAAACATTAGCCTGTTTCTATAGCATGTTCCTACCTGATTATGCTGCATAGAGTGCCATAGAAATTTACTGGTTCTACAGTAAGGCATGTCCACATGAATTATTTATTTAATTCCCCACAACTTGCTGACATCTTTTATTGAAATCTAATTATTTATATTAATAATAGTAACCGCATTGTCTTATTTTTCTTTCAAATTGTTAAATGCTAAGCATTATTTTTAAAAGATGCATCATTACTACATGTACCAAGAGCCAGCACGTGTTCTTGTTCCGCTTTCTCCTATTTCCCAACACAATGACCTCAAACTTCATCTTTTTTGGTATTTTATGGTGGCATTTCTATCTCCTTCTTCTTGTTTACTTCTCCTTCTCTTTCATACTATGAAGGAACAGTATGCTTGGTTTTCCTTGAACAAACATCATTCAAGAAAGCAGCATTCAGCAAAAGCAATGCTTATACTAACTTGTCTTTGTGGAGAAAATAAACTGCTATAATAATAAATACATAGAAAATGCCATAAATTAATAAAAATAAAGGGCCAAAATTCCCCTCCTTCTATACCAATTTTAGGTTTCTGTAATTCTGACGTGTTGTCTTTTCATTGTGGATTTAAGATAGCAATTACATCTGTCATGGTTTTATATTTTTTGGTTTGCAGTATTCCGCATCAAAACATCATGTACTGGAATTAAAGTGTTAATACTCCAATTCCAGGTACCTATCCCTATACATTACGGCAGTCATGGGATCTGACCCTTCTGGGTGGGGTGGTCTCTTACTGCCTGCCAGTGGGTGCTGGAGGTGCTTTCCTAGCCGTTCCAAGCTTTTCAGGTTTGACTCGTCTCAGGAGCTCTCTCTCTCCTATCTTATTTGATTTATTAGTCTCAATTCCAATTAGATTGTATTATATTGTGTTACCTTGCATTCCGATATCATAGTTAGTAAAATAAGTTTTCCTCCATAGATTGTTGCTGCTGTTTTTTTCTTCCTTCTTTCCTTCCCATTTTGTGGGGCCAGTGGGGGTGGAGGGACAGGGGCCTACTGCCCCTTGTCACGGGCATAAACTGACCTAGTTAACTCTGTGACAACATCATAACAACACTGGCTTAATGGAGAAGATATTTACATTAAAATATATATATATAAATATATATATACACACCATAAACCATTTGGTCTGCTAAAGCAAAAGTAGTGTCTGGAAATGTACTACAAACTCATGACAAACAGAAGTGTGATTTTAAACATGTAAATATGTAATCTCTGATGATTAGTTATGTTTAGTTTAGTTAGGTAGAACCTGAACTTTTGAGAGTTCAATCTTTGTTTTACTGGAATTTTTTTTTTCTAATTCCAGGAATCTTTGCTTGTTTAAGTATTTTGTATGCCAAAACTAACTACAGTTTGTACATAATCTATCTCCACATGCAGTACAGAAGCTGCCTCAAAAAATCAAGTGAATTACCTTTTAAGACATCAAAAGAAGTTAATATACAGAAGGATTGATGGCGTTTATTTTTTCCCTATCCCTTAGCTGAATATTTAACTGTTTTAAAATAGTAAGAAACAGTAAAGATCAAGATTTTAATATACTAATCTGACATATCTGTGCAAATTTCTATTACATGCTAGAAAGACAGGTCTTCTGTAAGGAACCTCGCATGTTTAAATAGATCAGACAGGATGAATACAGTTAAATATAAAGCTAACTATGCCCACTTCCTTCTGTTTGATTTTCTCCCTCTTTCACCAGAGGGCCTTAATGCTTCACTCTGCATATTCTCACATTTATCTATGTAATGCAATTTGAAATGAACTAACCTGGAAGGGAAAATCTGCATGCATAAGGGGGGACAATTTACACCACAGCATGAATTGAAAAGGCACTATGACATCAGTCAAAGACAGGAAAGTAGAGAAATGTTTGGGGGGCCTGAAACTTTACTGTTGCAGTTTTTATATAGTGGCATATTACAATATTTGGATTATTATCTGCTGCATTTTAAGAATTATTTTATAACTGCTTTGGGGGGGAGAGGGGGGAGCGGACGGAGAGAAACAGCAGCTATTGCCCAACAACTTTATATGTAAAAGAATACACATTAAATATTCCTGCAGCGCTATTAAGTCACCTGGGCAGTTTAAAAGTCAGAGAAATAATGAAAATTTGTGTTTAGGTCTTTTTATTTTATTTCAAACCCCCTTTCTATTTGGTTCTAAGCACCCTGCTATCAGAAATAAATACTGTAGAGTAAAATAAAACCATAGATTAGTAATGTTTTTTATCATGCTATGGTAGCATGTTATAGAAATGGGTACAAGAATTTGGATATCTATTTGCAAGTATTGTACATCAACTATCCTTATTTATAATCACTTATAAACTATTTTATATTAGTTTGTGTTTTCCTTTGACAATGGTGCCAAATAGATCTAATTTTGACTGTGTTATTATTGTATTTATAGAAAAATATTATTTAGAGATACAACTTCTTGAGGTCTGAAATAATGTGTCACAATCTGAAGCCAGAAGTGAGAGATGATTAGGTACTTCACAATTAGGTAGCAATCAGTAGCACTGTTTTCCTTGAATTTTGAGCTTCAATTTACATAGAAACTTCTATAGTGCTTCAGTTAGTTAGCTACAAGAAACAGATAATGAGTATGTTGAAATCAGTGGAGACGAATTTTATCATGTTCAGTGAGATCCTATGCTACGGGCTTGGGACATAGATACTCTAGAAGAAATACAGTAATTCAGTTGCCCATATTAAATAAGTGTTCCCATTTAATTAATGGTTTCCACATTTCTGAACATGGAACGGTGACAGAGCAAATTCCAAGTTAAATTACAATTATTTGATTGCGCTATGTTGCCAATTGATATTTGTATTACTTTAAATTTTTCTGATACCACTGACACAATTTTTTTTTTTCTGTATTGAAAATACTGGAGTGACCCCTCTGCTGACAGACCATCAACTACAGCAAATGTTTATCAGCAAAATTCAAAGAGCATAACAGTGAAAAAAATGAGCATGTTAACTCCCTAGGAAACACATGGCAGGTACTTAAAACATACATTCCCATTACAGTGGCTGTAAGTGTCCAGCTATGTAAGTGAAAATTTGGAAGAGTTCACCAAGGATGTTGAAAGAAATTTGCTCGATCTTTACACCAAAATAAAATGTGACTGTAAGAACAGTTCATACTTTGGACTCACTCTAGAAGGCATATAAAATCTTTCAGAATTCTGATAAATACATTGAGTTTTTGTCTGAAATTGGCAAAAGGTGTTTACTGTTGCCAAACATGCTAATATTAAAATGGTGCTAGACTGAAGTCCTTGCAATGAAAGTTAAGAATAATGCTGTATCTGAACTCTGCGTTCTGATGAAGGAAATAGCCTTTCATACTGGGAGTTGTCACTGTGGGTATTCTGTGCTTTCTAGGGAACTGATATAGAGCCAGACGTGGTTTTGTCCTCTATTTTCCTACATTTTTAAATTAGACATTATTGGAAAAACAGTTTTCCGTGCTAGTAAAGTTAACATACGGAGAATCAAAAAAGCTCAATTTGTACTTCACAAAACTTCGCTGATGTAACTGCAGTGACATTAAAGTTACTTCATTATTAATTGTATCAGGTACTTAATGAGATACTTCATGTTGATTTCTGAATGATAACATATGTCCTCTGAATTTTGAGTATTTTTTCCTAATAAACACTATTAAGCTTAGCAATCTGGTCCTACAGTCTGAAAAAGTGAAGATGTTGCCTACTACTTTACTCATGGACAGCTTAATACCCCAATGCTTTCTGATTTCTTGTGTAAATAATGAAGGAGGGACAAAGAAAAGAGCAAGGAATGATCAGAATCTACAGCAAATAAATGAATGGAGACAGAATTTACTCTGACCAATAACAAAATGTTTATCCTATTCAAACCTCTTGAAGCTGAGTTTTTAAGTTGCTGAAAACAAAATGCTTCACTTTTGCCAAGATACATGATTTTTCTCAGATTTTTTATAAAATCTGTCTGAACATTTATTTTCTGAAAAGCAGTTTTCTATATCAGCATTAAAATAGAAAAACAGAATTGACTAGTTTATGGACATTTGCAATTTCTAATATGTTAAAATGACAATCTAGTACAATGTACAATAATATATCAAATTCAAGGAACACAATGAGAAGTTCAAACTTGCTCCCTCTATTATGTTTAGTGGGATGTAAAGCTGTAAGCATAACTGACTTCAAAGACATAGAAATGACTGAAAACATACAAGTCAGTGAAAGAAATTAGGGAGAAATGCTGATTGGAAAGAAGGCAAAGGTCGTTATGCTGTCTTAAAGTGAGTAAGTAGAGAAATATATTTGCTATTCCTAGTTGGTAACAAGCAATCTTGAGCATGGTAGGAAACGCTGAAATAAATATATTTAAAGACTGACTGGACAAAAAAAGGATATTGATAGACAACATGACCTCTTCTTTTTTTGTTCTTGAAAATTATCTCAGATATTTCTGCAACTCTAATCCCATTTCATCAGATAGTCCAAGTCTTTATAGTTTTACTAAATATTTTCTTTTCATAGGCAGTTTTCATACAACACTCTCTCTTCTTCAAAGAATCACTTTCTGAAGGAAAAGATTCAGATAACTTCAACAGGCTTTGAATCAAGCTTTCAGGTTCTGTCAGGCTTTATGAATAGCTGTTGAGGTAGGGTTAGAGAGCTCTTTCTTTCTCTATGCTGCAATCCTATCGTGTTAGAAATGAATTCTGAACTTCTCTTCAGATGAAAAGGTAATCTTTTTGTATTTCAATTCTATCTCCAGCCAAAATGCTGTTGTTTGATGATACCATTTTTGCGTATCTATAATATCCAATTATCAGCATTTTCCCTTCTCCAAGGATCTGTACATTTCATGCAACTAGTGGTACAAAAGCTGAACTTCTTAATCTAAACTTCTACTAATAAGCCATGTGACTTCCAGATACTGAATAATAGGATATTATGAAATAAAGAAGTTCATATAAATATTTGCTGAATCTGAGTGAAAACCTTTCTACTCTTTCTGCTGCAGTTTGTGAAGCTGCAGTGTAACAACTCTGATCATTTGGACTTCACAAGTAAGAGTAAGAGTCTCAATGTGGGCAGCATTTAACTGACTGCATTTCCATAAAAAGCACCCTTCAGTCTGTAAATCCCAAGAACTATCTGCAATTTTGTATGCTTTCAGGCTGCCCGGGAGCTTTGAAAGTCAACAAAGGAAACCTTGACATTCTGACCTCAGCGTGTCAATACTGTTGTAGCTAAGAGCCCCCTGGAGCACGAGGTTTTGTGCTGCCAACACAAGTCAGCCTCTTATTTCAGAAATAGAAACATGCAAGCAGTACTTGAACCACAAGATACCCTTCATCTGAAGGGAGCTGCATTACCACAAGGCCTTTTTGGCAGGGCTGTGCTTTGTCCTTATATTGCCCAGCTTGTATTGATAGTGTGACTGCCACAGCCTTGCAATTGGATTTATTGAACCTCATGAGGTTCACCTGGGCCCACTGTTGAGCCTTTCCAGGTCTCTCTGGATGGCATCCCATCCCTCAGGTGTGTCAAGTGCATATCATAATGTCATCAGCACACTTGCTGAGGGTGCACTCAATCCCGCTGTCAGTGTCATTGGTAAAGATATTAAAGGGCACTGGTACCACTACTGACTGATGACACTGCTCGTCACTGATCTCCATCCACCATTGACCACCACTCTCTGAGTACCATCTCGCAACTGGTTTCTTGTCCATAGAACAGTCCACCCATCAAATGCATATATGTCCAGTTTGGAGAGAAAGATACTGTTGGGTACTGTGTCATATGCCTTGCTGAAGTCCAGATAGATATCATCTATGATTCTGAATTCGAATTCACATTTATTATTTCTAAGGAAATAATAAATAAGTCATGAAGTAAACTTGAGTGACTCACTTTTCTACTGAAGTTGTTTTCTTGTCATAGAATCATTAAAAATGCATTATTTCAGAGCAGTAGGGGGTTAATAAAAATGACAGGAAAACTGCCCAGCCTAGTAGGAAGTCTGTGACCTGGGTATACTCTTTGCCCTTTTCCAGTGATTTTTTTGGTTGTCATTACATAACTCAATCACAGTATAATGCTTTAAATCTTGCTCTCCAGCTTTTGCACAACAACTAGGATTGTATTTATGAAAAGTCTGCCTCCATTGTATGTGTAGATTAAATCCAAAAGCATTTCTTTTTCCAGGAGAAGGTAGACTGGGCTCACATACCATGAAGTTTGAAGGACCGCTATGTAATTTAAAAGAAATGGAGCCCGTTAAATTTTCCAAGACTTAGCAATCACTTTTCAGTCTTGCTTTCATATTTCTAACAACTTTTTTTGCAAAGCCATATGAATCAGAAGACAGCATTTCCAAATCTTGAACTTCGTTTGTGTTTAAACATCATACATGTCATACATTTGGCCTTATATCTTTGCCAAGTGTAACTGTTAATCCACAGCAACAGTCTGAGCTAGTCAGGCACCATGAAGGTCAAGCAGGCCACCAAATACACTTCTTCCCTTTTGGAATACACACCCAGCATTACTTGAAGCAGTGTTACCAAGCATAGTTTCAGAGAAACAAGATTTTGTGCAACACTGTTTTTTAGACATTCCCCGGTAGAAGAAGTCTACTGCATCTGAAATTTACAGTGATAACACTTCTCGCTACTTTTCTAAGTTTTCACTGATTTTTGAACACTATTAGATCCAAGTCAAATAGTCTAAGTGAAAAGATATGGTCTATGAACTCTAGAAACTGCTAAAACTTTGTCTCAGTCTCAAAGAAGGAGATGTTCTTACTTTTTATTGTGCTAAGTTAGCTTCAAAAAAGAGCACAGGGATTCTTAGTTCTCATTTTGTTTTGGCCTTGTAAATGTCTGCATCCCAAACAGTTCTATAGCTATGTTTGTTGCATAATTGAGAAACATCTTCTGAATAAACTGCATCAAAATGTTTTTCATTCATATAAAAAATCAAATATTTCTTTACTGATACGTTCTGATTAAACCAGAGTTGCAGGCGATTTTCTTGCATGGCTGGCAAGGCCTTGCCTTGCCGAAGCCTCATACTGTTTTGTGATCTCTCAAAACAGTAAAAACCTCTCCAAACTTCCATGCACTGTGTGTCATTATCTTAAAACTGACAGTTGTAGTTACCTTGCTGAAAATAACATCACACAGGTTTAGACACTGATTTGAATACCTGCAGAGTTGATTATGCTCCAAAAATTTCTTCGTTAGGCATCAAAATCATCTAAAACCCTATCTTTTGTTAGAGTCAAATATGAAGAAAAGCTATTTACTTGTGTGGGATTCTTTAAGGAACTTCTGTTTATCATCTCTTTATGATCGCGAAGGAGAAAATTGGTAAGAACAGGCAAAATGATTATCAATTTAGACAAATAAAATGTTTCTAAAGGGTGGTTAGAAAGAAATGGTGATGTCCATATTAGGTTAGGCGAAGGCTCCTTTCATTCAGAATCTGTTTCTACTGAGAGCAGTAGCAGATGTTCAATGAAACAATAACCAAAAACAGTATAGAAAGATCCCCCCATTTAATACTCTGTCTGCATTAGAGCTTGTATTATAATTCTCTGATGGAAGGAAAATCATTCTGTGTCCGCTTTAGCCTAGGTACACTTTATTCTCCTTACAAACACTGATTTTTTTGCAAAAAGCCTGCAGTTCCTGACCTTCAAGTATCCATTCTAATGTTTATATGTATTCTGTGCTAACCTTCTGTACTATGCTCTCCTTATCACACTATGTTTTCACTTGATTCTCAAGGATATTCACCAAGGATCTTTCCTACACTTTCACCCATTTTTAGATGTTCTTGGTAGGCTCTTCCTTGTTTGCATTATGAGTGCAACACATATTTTTTCATGCTTTTGTATTTTTCACAATCCTGCTGTTAAAACAACTGCTTTAGAACAAGCCGATTCCCTTTCCTCCAGTTGCAAAATTTTCATATTAGTAACATCTTACGCCAAAATTAATTTGTTGGAAATTTAAAGACAAGAAATACTTAGAAAGAACAGTATTCCTTGCTCTGGTTATCCTGCTGTGCAACTCAGACTCATTAGTAAATACAAGTAGGAGTGGCCTAAAATGTGCAAGTGATTCACATCTGATAGCAATTTTTTTTTTACCCATCTTAAGCACAGGCATGAGGACTGCAGCCCATCATAAAACTCACAGGTGAAATTTTTCTTTCCAGCTTAAGTGTCTATAAAATATACATTCTGCTGCACAGTTCTATCTAAGCTCTTTCAGAAGTCAGTTATCTCCAGACATGGAATAAACTGAGTTTTGCTTACCTTATTATTATTTTGTTCATAGTTTCTATTACAGCAAATCCTCACTGTCTGCATTAAGTTCAGCTTTTTCCCAGAAACTTTCACTCACGTTACTTTCCATCACTAATTATCTAGAAGGACCACATAGAATAATTATAATAATGATGATAATCTTAATCTCACGATGCCCATGGAGAGCCAAGATTGATACCAAGAAGATGACTTTTTCTGAGGCAGTGAATAGACTTCTTAAACCACAGTCTACCTCATAAACTCTAATTCTAGGTCCTGCATATCTAGCTTGTTGATTGATTATTTCACATGCCAATATTTCTGATTCTGTTTCCACTGGTGGAAAATTGGTTACTATGTTTGATTCTTGGTTTCCCTTCTTAGATGGGCACTATAACTTATGCAAGAAAAACTAGTACTGGAGCATCATTTGCTAGAAGAAGCTTTTCTTATGTTTCCTGGGCTTATAGATTATTTTATTGGGCATCCAATAAAACAAAGGGAGAAAAAAAATTCTAAAGAGAAACAGTGGAATAAATAGAAGACCCACACATGGAGGCTAGAAACTGATGGGAAATATCTGCTTCCCATGATGACTGCTTGCTGTACTTTATGTAATCTGAGAACAAAAGAGAGGTTTGCAGATTTGAAGAGGAGACAGATGGAAGAGGATGGAGACCACCTTGAATGTTTTGAGAAGCCCAAATGAGAACCACTATGAAATGCTACAATTATGTAGGACTATAAAGAGATAATTGCATAGAGATCTGTTATGCTTCTATTGCACAGTGTTTGTGCTTACAATGAGTTCCCTATGCAGATGGATAATTATAGAACAGATCAATGAAATCCAAGATCTCATAAGGCTACTCCGAAGCATGAGGTGTTACTATTTACTTATCACAATACTTTTAATATGGGTTGTTATTAATTCCAAACAAGCTACCATCTCAATATACAGTGCTTGACTATACTCACCATTTAAAGAAAGAACATAAGTTGTATCAGGATGACCTCACAAGTGAGATGGGGAGCTGATTATAATAGTTAGAAAAATAATACAAGATGAATAATCATAATACTTGAAAGATGAGGAAGAAAAAAGAATATCACAGTGACTAGCAGGAGTGACAGCACACTGTGTAGTTTGTCTCTTCTATGCTCTGTCTGGAAGGTTTTTTCTTGACTGCTTAGCCCATCTAGGATATTCTTACTACATACTCACTGCAGCCCTTAGAATCAGACTTCTAATCTAAATATTCAGGGCTTACATTAGGCTTTAAGTTGGCTGAATTTGTGTTTTGTTTTGTTTTGCTTTTTGCATCTTTTGTCTTTTCTAATTTCAGGTTATTAGCTGGGTGAACAAAAGATCAAATGAAAGAGTATGGGTGAAGCATGATTCAGTATCATTCTTTTTGCCATATTTGTCCAAATCTAGAAAATGTACATCTATGCTACGTATAACTATGTCCACTTCCTAGCATAAAATTTTTTCATTTAATTTGTTTTCGTTGCTCATCACTGACGATAACAAACTTGAAAAATATAGGACTGGATTTAATTTGTTTATATTGATGCAAGCTGATAATGATAGATATCCTGACAGCATGAAAAGGTAACTCCAAAAATTTATTGGCTTTTTTTTTTTTTGAAGAATTCTATTCTTGCACTGCAGAGTTAAGCAAAGCAGTAGAATACATGCAATTATAGGAGACCGTAATGCATTTAATGCATTTAATCTACATTACCCTTATGCGAACTGTTCTTTTTTGTAATATATTAGTAAACATATTGCTTTGCTGTGGAATGTAATTAGGTATGGTACACTGTGCCCAAAGGAACTGACAATTTGATTTCATGCCCATTGTTAACTATCCAGTCTGCAAATTCAACCCACAGTTTGTACTTCAGTGTTTACTAAATGAATACCAACTCTTGTTTCCTCCTTATTGTTGTGACTCATGCACTTCCACTATAATCTATGTTGTATATTATATATATAAAATATTTTGCATCTGTTGCAGAAATGTATGCCTTCCACAAACATAAAATATATAGGTTTATCTCTGCAAAGAAAGAGAGCATGTATCCAATTTTATATTGCATTTGAGTTACTTTAGAAGTATAGTGTTACGTGATGTTGGACTTGATCTTATTGGTCTTTTCCAGCCTAAATGTTTTATTGAGAACTAGCTATAATTTAATATTTTTAACTTTTTGGCAGATCTTTACATTATATTGAAATCTTTTGTTGTTTTCCACAAGCAATTATTAGAGATTGTTTAAATATAGTATTTTCATAATGAATCATAGTTTTCATTAGTTACTTGCTTAATTTGAGGTCAGTAAATGACTTTTTCCTGTGACAGCTCTGGCATGGGGAATGGGAACTCTCTTGCTAAAGGAAGGAGTATCATACATAGGTGGTTTAGAGGAATCCATGGATGTTTAATTTTAGTTTATTACCCAAATGTTATAGTATGTTTGGATGACTGCTTACTCCTCTAGTCTACACCTGTTTGAAAAATGTCTGGCTAAGCACCATAGTAATTTCTAATTACCAAATACACAGGAAAGAAATGAGAATTCTTTCTTTTCGAAATCACTGTTCTAAATGCATGAAATTTCACCTTCTTTGTAGATCATCTCACACTGCAGTTCTAGCTCTGCCTAAGTCTCTGAGACATCCTTTCAGTATTCAGTAAACTTATGCCTAATGTGATTGAGAAATTCCTGGTGGTTGGTGCAGCTTTTGTTAGCATGGCCAGATTTGCAGTGAAATCTTTTTTAACTCTTCACTTTCCAATTTGAGATATATTAATTATGTTAAACTCCACACTCTCAAAATGCATTTGGAATATGTAAAAGACAACAAAAGTGATCAAATCACAACATATTGTTACTGTTGATCAGTAACTAGATTAATGAGATCTAATAATACAGTTAAATGTGTTAACATAAACCAACACAAACATGAGATCTTAGTAATGTATAATAAATAGTTTGTCAGCCTAATGAATCAGTCATTGAAAGATAAGCATACATATATTTAACTCTGCATGCTAATGAAAACTTCATTTTTGAGCCAGGAATAGTGAATGATGACGGACTGATGCCAGGCATTGAATTTAAATAGTGAAGTAACATCCTCAACCTAATTAGTCATCTGCAGCTACACATGGCATTCTATTTGCTCATGTCTAAAATGATAATGCACTGTCAAAGACAGCATCTGAATATCAGATTTTTATCTTTATTGTAAAGATAAGAAGGATGTAGTATGTAATGTTTTCATGTAATGAAAAAGATGGAAAACAACTTTTAACACTTGTTATATATATTTAATTCATCCTTTAAGAGGAACATTGTCTGCTATTTTTTTCTTTTTGAAGTCCTCCCCAAACCAAAGAAAAACCAAAGGTTTGTTTTGTTTGTTTGTTTTTTAAATTAGTACGATGATGAACCACTTCACAATACACAAATTCTGGTTGTATTCCAGATCTGTGTTTATTCTAGCATTTTGTTTTACCAAAGTTATTCTTGTCATCCCTATTCTGAAGAGAATATGCATATTTTACATATGTAACGTTTATGTTTTCACTCAAGGTATCTATTTACATGTCTGTGATTTAGAAGCAGGTGTGTGTGTGCATGTGTATTTATTTGTAAATGAATTGAAAGCTTACCAGAGAAGCCACATTCCTGTAATTTTCATGGATTCGTATGCTCGTTTAATTTGCCTTTGTGTCTCCCCATGTCTCAACTGCCTGTGGGAGCTCTATGCCCACCTTTATCTAAATTCAGTTTGGAACTAATTTTCAAGCTAATAAATATCTGCAACCTGTGCTACAAATTAGCAAAGCTTTGATTGTAACTTGAAAACATCACCTGAAACCTCTACTTGTCTTCCAGGCTATAGTAAAACAGCAGCAATCCCTCAATCATATTGTTTACTTCTTTAATGTAATATTTCTCTATAGTAAAAAATAATAATTTTAAAAATTCACTTATAATCTGTTTTTGACACTTTTTTTACAATGAGTTTTGTGAAGGGCAGCATTCTGAGCTACCATTTAGTCTTTCTGATTATTTTTTATTTTCAGAAGAAGAATGGATCGCTACAAATGATATCTTTCACACTCAGAAGATAATGCAGATTGAACTCTCTATGACTTTGTTCCACAGACCACAGAATATACGAGTCAAATTATTTTCAATTTCACTGGTCTCTGCAACTAGTTTTAAATGTTCCATTACGTCTGTTGTACAAAGAATTCCCTGCATGTACCATGGGAAAGATGCTGACCTAATTATTTTAGAAATAACTATGTAGAAAAATCTAAAAAGATTAACAAAGGAAATATTATGTCACTACCAAATTAGTAACTAAAATAGCATGAAAATCACTGTATAATTATGTGAGTTGCCATAGAAACTACGTTTGATGGGTAGCCAAAAAGACTTCTGATTGGGCTTCTATAGTTCTGCTCTGTCTATAATAAACATGATTTCTTTTCTTCCTTCTGTAAACAACTAGCCCGTTTTTCAGTAGCCTGTCTGCATCCTATACTCTTTAAGCAGCCCTCTTTAACAGTTTTGATTGCCCATATGCTTTTTTTATGTCTGAACTCATGAACTTAAATATGTAAAAATGTTTTCAAAAATGTATCATGACAAAACCATGTTATTATCCAAAGGAAAAAAGAGAACAAATTTATATATGATATTTCTGTATTGTACAGTGCATAAAAATTAGCAAGGCCATCAATCCAGGATTTTATTGTTATTATTACATTTTATCAGCGTATTTTTCCATTGATTTTTCTCATTCAGCTTGAAGGCTTTGGCTCTGAAATACTGACAGTAACGATATAAGCAAACACTCCTCATTGCCAGCAAAGGTGAGAAAAATATGGTCCATCCAAGAAAATCCTATTCCACTGTTAACAATAGGAATTTCATTTAAATAATCTAAACCAACTATTTGTGATGATAGTTTTCACACTCTTCTTATGGCAGACTTCACCAAAACTATCTCAGTAATTCGAAAAACAAACAAACAATAAAAAACCAAACCATTAACTCAGTATGCATTTCCAGCAACTGCAGTTTCTCTTCAGAGAGAAAAAAAAAAAAAAAAAAGCAATTCAGCTAATGATCTGAAAAAAATTTAATGGAAAAATTATCTTTAAATAACATGTTTTCTATGCAACAGTTTGAGTTTACACTGAATTGCATATCAGCATTTTCAGTGAAAATTCAAACCTGACAAAATAACTTTTGCTAGCATATGGAGTATTAGACAATGGAATATTTTGTCCTTTTGTTTTCTTTCTAGGATGTAAAAATGACAGACAATATTCCTTGCAGTAAATTTTTGACTTGAAATACTATCTCTGGTTAAATCTCTTCCCTTTTGCCTCTCATTTATGTCACATGGAGGCCAAGTACTGGCTCGGCTGAAAGCTCTACAGCTAAAATTGTGCTGTTTCATGTTTTCCTAAGCTATCCCTGCTAGTTCTTGGCCTTAGATTATCCTATCTGAAGTAGCTGAAAAGAACACATGTCTATTGGTTAGAGGTCTTGGCTGCCTTCCTTAATAAGAGATATTAAAGAAACAGTTCAGGATTATAAGTAAATATCCCTGCCATATGCTTAATGGCATCTGTTCAAGATTCAAGGCAGAAATTTTCTCAGTTCTGAGACAACAGTGCAATCAGAAATTTGTTTTACTACTTAAAAGTACTACTTAAACTACTTTAATAGTTTAAATCACAAAATACTTACCTATTATTTCTAACAGGAAAAGTTATAGCTCAGGTATGTTCACTGTTCTTCTTTTCCTTGTTTTTTTTTTTTTTTTTTTTTTTTTGAATATGATATAGTATTGTTACTGCTTTAATAATATCGGTATAGTTTTGGAAACACTTGGTCACCGCAAACACATAGAAATGTGACACAGCCACAGTAAAATGAATGAGACTTCAATTACTATTCTCATGCCAGAAGCTGGGGCCATCTCTGAATTCCTCCAGGAACTTCCGATAAAGTATAATTAATATTGTACTTGTAAATAAATTACTCTCCTACCAAAGTGGATGAAAAGTATTGTAGTAGTTGAATAAGTTATTTTGTATTCTTTACAGTTACTTAGGACTTCTAATTAATATACTAGAATACTCTGAGCCTTAAATACTGCAACCACTGTTTAATCTTTATGATCATGACAATTAATATTCTTTATTAATCAAGAATCACTGGATTTGATTAAACTAAATGACAGAATTGCAGTTTAACTTCGTGCTATTTTTGAATGCAAAACATCTCTCTAAATCATAAGCATATTGAATCTGAGCACTGGATGTGCTGTACAACAAAACCAAACAGCATCAAAAGACTTGTAGATATTATAGACATATCTTATTCTACATTATATAATCCACTAACGCTCTCTGAGTTCAACGTACTTAATGTTAGGCATCCTTGGAGGAGTGCCATTGTTGGCTCCTGCTGTAATCAATACAGAAGGACAGAGAAGCAGAGTGATTTAGTTAAATTCAGATCTGTACTGCACTTGGAGGCGACTGTCTCTCTTATTGATAATAAAAGGAACTGAAGCATTGAATTGAGAGGTCTTAATTTCTGTAATATTACATGAAATTATTTCCTTTATCTCCTTTTTTTTTTTTTTTTCCCCTTCTGTAACACAGTGTTCCAACTCTGGAATTTTGTCTTGTTTGGACTAGCTTGTTGTCTGAGTTTGTTGTCATTCCTACAAGCAAATTATTTCTACTGTTTCCTCCAGATGAAATTTTTAATTGGCACTGAGGCTAGAGAATTGGTATAATACAGGTATTCTGTAAGTCAATTTGAGAAAACATCCTAATTTTCTGATATTGTAAGCACTGAAGGATAAGCAATGCTGAGTCTCAGTGAGCTTTCAAAGAAGGCATGAACAAAGTTCATGCAGGCTTCTTACATTCTTAATCTCATTTGTAGCCAACTTTTTTACAAGCTAAGCATTCCACACTAGTGATACATGACTAGCATTGATTTAAAAAACAAAGTCTTAAAAGATGATTCACTGTGTCATAGATGCCTGAAATAGTCATTCATTGTTATTTGTCTTACTGTAGAGTTTACAAAAGTAATTAGTATTCCATTTGGCAAGCAAATGCAAACATCCATTAGCTAAATGACAAAATATATACTTTGACTATCTTTGTCACTTTCACTGAAACTCTATCAACAGTAATTGCTGAACAGCTTCATAAAGGAGGACACTTCTTTTGGTATACTCATAATTGGGTGGGAGAACACTGAGGTATTTAAGGAAATAAATTATTGATAGCTTAACTTATCTTTGGAACTAGAAGAGAGAAAAAAAATCCATGTAGTAACCTGTAAACTGCAGATACATGGTGTTATGCTTATGAAGTGACTGATCTGCAGATAATTTCTACCCGTGGATCCATAAACAATTGTCATAAAAAAAAATATATATATATATATATCATAAATTTTATGTGATTATTCTTTGTTCTGTAAATTGCCAACTGTATTCAAAAATATATAAAACCTCTTGCTAAATTCTAAGTTAGAAGGATAATTTATATAATGATTTTCTAAAAACTGTAAGATTAGACAATTGACTGTAAACATATTCATGTTTTATGTTTTAATCTGAAGCTTATACTTGAGTTATAAGACAGGTTGGAATATGTCTGCCTGTATTACTATCACTCAGAAAAATGCTGAGGAGATGCAACTGATGTTTTTGCTGACATTGCATGGAGCTGACTTTTCTGTGAGATTTCTGCTTTTGTAGAAGTTCAGTTATTTTGAAACATATGTGCACGTAGTAGCAAAGCTGATGAGAAAGATGCTTTCTATAAGTATTTCTGCTTCAGTGTAAGTAATGCAGAACCCTCAAACTACTCTATAAGGTAAATTTCTGTGGAGGAAAATGATCAATCAAATGAAATGCTATTGTCTATACACTAGAAGAACAAGTGAAAATGTTACTAGAACAGTTACTAGACACATCTAATCCTCTCCCTCCATTGTAAAGCACTGCAAGGTCAGGAGGTCCAGCCAGCTTCTTCACCAGGGTTCTGAGTGTGCTGAGACATTTCTAAATGACTGGGGACTGAATGCTTCCTCCACATTTATGAAAACATGATTTCAACTTTGATACATTGCATAGAGGAATGCTGCTGCTCACCAAACTTGTATATACACAAGGTTGAGACATAAGTATCCTCTGACAAATATCCTCTTATTCTGTAAACACACGGGCTCTCAGAAAGGAGCGTATATATACTATACCTTCTATACTAAAACTGTGCTTTCAGAATTATCTGTGAAAACATATCGCTTCCAATAGCCTTGTTCACATCCAGTTATTTTGTACCTCTTGCAAAACTACAGAGTTCTGTTGTTACACAAAAAATGTAAAGAAAGTAACTACTTTTCCATCTCAAGCACCCAGGGAAAAAAAAAAAAAGATTAAGTACAGTAAAAACACACTCAAAAACAAAATTAAGGAACATATCTTGTAAGTACTGATTACTGAATAGTTTCAGCATTTGTTTTAAAACTTCTCGTAGAAAAGATCATCCCAAGAGCTAAAGCTTTCAGCCTTTCTAGAAGCAGTAAAAGAGCACTTTTTCTATGCTTCCTCAGTGCACCATTCTAACCAAGAAGGTAAAAACAATTTAAGTAGAAAGGGGAGTCCCTCCTGGACTTCTTATAAAATGGCATAATTCCTGTATAAAGTAATGTGCTCTTTTCCTGTGTGTCTGCTAAAAAAGCATGATTTTGAACAGAAAATTACATAGGCTTCAGCCAATGTTCCTATTGAAGCAGATTGTAAAAGCAAGTCTGCCAACCAGCACCTTTGGGATGTAGTGTTACAGTTTAATTCATACAGTGCACTGAAGCCATTCTTTTGTTAACTTTAACAGTTTTGCATTACTGTAGCTCTACTATTTCATGAACCAAGGTAGTATCTCTAAATGTCACCAGAATGTGTTTATGACAGGCTGCAACTAACTCAAATCCTTTTTTTTTGCATTGTTTTTTACTGCACATATAGATTAGACTGTTTCTAGCCCTAGGTGTTAGAGGGGGAATACAGTCACTCAGTTACAACTTACTGTTGTAAAAAGTATGAGAGAACAGCTTGAGAAAAGCTATCCTCAAGTGGGCAAATTCCAGAAACAGGCTTTGTTCCTCTTTCAGCATGAAAAAATTCATGTAATGTCTAAAACAAATCCTGTAAAGTGATGTAAAGTGCGATACTGCCTCAAATTCGCAATGGATAACATTGGATAACATAATAGAAGACATTAAGTTGACTTTGACTGTTTATAGAGAGTTTTTTATATACTTGTAAGATACACTTTATAATATAAGATCATAGATGGGTAAAAATAGTATAAAATACCATTATGTGTGTTCATATAAGTAACAATAACAGCTACCTAAACAGATTCTGGCATTAGGCAAGCTGCAGATACTTGAACATCTATTTTTGGTAATTCCGAAAGTATTTAATCTCCTTAGTTATTGCATTAATGGGTGTTTTCATCTTATTTAGCTTATTTGGAAGTCTAGCAGGGTCAATACTAGGTCACCGTATAGTAATCTCTAATAAGCTGGTATCTATGACTGTTGAGACCAGACATAATTACCAAGGTGAGCTTGCCATTTTCTGCAGTTTTACTGTCAGTTATCAAAATGCCTGGTACTGAGCATGATGTTCATTTTAGCTGCATTCTCTCTATCAAGCAGGGAGGATCACAGTGAGTTCTTAGGAAACATTACTGTTACTAGCTTACTAGAACTGGCAGCATTTGTCATGGAATTTTGTGGCCATAAGACAAAGGGCCATTCATTTAATCACTGACCAGAACAAACCCACCTTCTTCAATAAAGGGTAGAGAACTGAGAATGTGTTTTTCAGGACTGAAAAGGTTTTTATTTTTATTTTACACTGTTACTAACAAAAGGGTTAAGGTAGAATCTAACAGTGGCCATCAAGAACATTCTAGAGAAACAAGATGAGTAAAAATCAAATCTCTTTCTCCAAAATGTCAAGACAAAACTTTATCTGTGCACTAACCCAAAGGTACCCTGTCTGGCAAAATCTGGGGGTTGTTAACCCTTTCCAAAAGGATTCATCTCTGTTCACTGCTCTCTTGCGTACCATCTCATAACACACATATTCTTTTTACTGTTATTTTTCTCCATATGTGACACTCAGATCTCAGATACCTGCTGAGAAATTTCTGTTTGCTAAGTAACCTCCTAAGCTACGTTACCACCTCTACCTTTGTGTGTGAACATAGTTATGTCTGTGCTCAGTAATGTCGTGTAGTTTTTGTCTCCAGCTCTGTTCAACTGTAGATGTATAAAGCATAGTATAAAACTGCGACAAAAAAGTAGTATTTCCTATGAACATTTTTCTAGCTGCCAATAATCTGCAGCTCTTTTCATTTTAGGAACTTAGTAGATTTATATTTAATACTGTCAAAATACTTTTCTCTATACTTCCAAAACCTCTATAAACTTAAAAGGTTTTGAGATCTTGCAACAAAAAGTTCCTCACAGTATTACATTGTTGTTGTTTGAACCTACCATCTAGAGCTTTCTGTAATCCAGATTAAGAATATTTACGTTCTGTAAATAAGATTATTACTATTTTCTCTCTTTATATCTTATGACTGGACTGGGTAATCTGAGTGATAAGGCTGAGATTTTTTTACATTCTTCTGTCTATCCCTCCAGTGAGAGGATTATTACCTTAGTCTAGGTACCTTCATTGGTTCCCTTCAAATTCGAATGACTTTTCCACTGAGACTTCAATCTTAATATTTATGTAAATTTCCCCCATCTATTTCTCCTGTGTTTTTACATGATATGTGTTTCTTTCCTTATTGTGAGAATGAGACCCTCTCCCATGCATGCACATTCTGTTTCCAAACCCAGTGTATCAGGGCTCCAGTAGTACTCAGTGCTGATTGGTATTTGCATTGCAAGTATGTTATTATTTTTATTTCAACACGTAATTTCCACAATGCCTATTTTATCACCATGTTCTAAAGTGAGAAAAGTCAATATATATAATAAAAAGAGAAGGATTTTGGTCACTTACCAAGTGAAGATAAGACACAGTAAGGTGGATATTAAAATGAGGACTTGGTTAAACATTGCAGACTGTGTACGTTGGATGGCTCTGTGAAGATCATTCTGCATTAATGGAAAATAGCTGTTATTTTTGGCTTTGAATTAATGAAGCATGAGCTGATTCTATAGAGTTACATAGAATCCTAATAAAATCCACTGATTCAAATCTGCTTAAAATTTGCTGATCATGTGGAAGGGTGCAAAAGAACCAGCTGTGATTCAGTGATTGTTTAACTAGTTCTTTGTTCATCCTGGCACAATTCTGATACTACTGCAAGCTGCCTTAAAGTTTGTCTGTTCATATCTAGCTTACAAATTACAGGCTGCAAAAACTAATTAAGGCATAGCAGTTGAGTTCCCTGTACTTGTATGTGAATGCATAAGTAGCTAAAGAACTAGCCATTGTAACTTTCCCTCCTAATGGGCACTGCAACAATTTATACTAATTTGAGATTTCACTTTATATATTTTTTTTCTAATTTTGATGGACAAAGTAGCTTTAATAACGCTTGACCATTTGTGTACTATCTGGTTAGCTTGCTAGAAAAGTGGGACAGAGGACTGCAATGCCAAAATCCCAGTTAAAGTAATATATTAAAAAACAGAAAATACAAATTAGTTATTTTCTTTGTCATACTTACAATCATATTCTCCAAAGCATGCTTTGCTAGCCAACAGTTTAAAAAAACAGGAATAAACAGGTTTCTTAGGACTGGCCAGAAAATCTGAACAAATTAAAATTGAAAAACAAATAAATTAATTAAAAGTCTTCTATTGAAGAAAATAGCAGCAATGAAGTACTAGGAAAAATTTATCTTAATGAACTGCATATAAAACAAAATGATAAAATACAATATAGAGAGTCAATATAGAGTCACAAATACAGTCACAATAGATATTCTTTGATTTTTATGTCTGACTGTTTTATTGATTGTGTTGTAATTTGAGTTAGGGGTCTCTTGGTTGTTTGGGGGGGAATTTTTTTGCCTTTTTGGGGGAAAAAATATGATATGTACTATTTCATTTAAGTAAAAATCTGCCTTGTTTTTGGCTAATTTCAGTTCGCACGAGCACAATTCTTTAATCCACACAGAATTCACTTTCACCTCAGAGAAGAGTATCAGTGCAAATATAAAAGTGTAATACGTCTTAATTCAAATACGTTTACCGTAATGATGAAAGGGACAGCATTTATTATTTCCAGGAGGAAGGGTATTCGCAGAATTTGTTCCCAGATATTTCCCTTCAAAGAAAAAGAAAAAACAATAAAAAGCATATCATAGTAAGTTAACCTACGCATCTGATGAGGAATATATAAGATATTCAAATGCCAAATACATTTCTCTAAATAATTGAATTTAATGAGAAGTATTTGTCCTACAGATTTAAACACGTGTAAAATGTAAATATAGAATACAGAATAGTCTGGCCTAACTATTTTTTCTTACTGTTTACTATAATTTACCTCACACGTATACTGTTCAAATCTATATTTTTACTACAACAGATTCCTGCATCCATATGACCACATATTTTCATACTGTGGCCTAGTTAGTAAGACAGCAAAGAATGAAAAATTCTAATTGCATTAACTAGTCAACTCATTATGTCAGCTAATGAAGAGCTTCATTAAATTAAGTTTCTAATTTTTTCGAAGAGTAATGCATTTCTGTTTCCTCGTATTGCATTTTTAGGTACCTTGGAATCCTACACAGAGATCATTTGTTTGGTTTTTTTTTTGTTCTTCCAACATTGGTTTACTTTAATTTTTGCATGCACCCTTACACATAGGTAAGGAGATAAGGTTCTTTTCCTAACAAATTTATTTTTACTAATTCTGGTTTTTGATGGAATCATCACGCTGCACAACCTGCTGGAGAGTTCTGTCTGCAGCTGCTTTCTTTCTGCTATTTGTTTTTTTTTCTTAGACACCTCTAAAGCTCTAAAATCCTACATTTATAATACTTTAGCTTTTGGTTGTTTTAAACTTTTTCTCACTTTAATACTTATTATTTAAGATTGTCTTAAAAACTACAGACAAAATTCCATTGCAGTATAAGAATTGTAGAGATATATGTGCAAAGCACATGCCCTACTCAGAAAATTTTATATTGAATCAACTGTTGTGATTATCCTCATGCACAGCTAACTGCCCTATGGTTCGTATTGACATTTAGTATGAATAATGAGCTGCTCTGCTTGGACTTCTTATAAAATTTCATGTCAGAATATACAAGATCAAAATTCTGTATTTTTGCCACAAACAATTCAACACATTTCAGGGCCTGCTTTTTCTTGATCTTACACAAAATTAGAGGTCTTCCTACGTAATTGAATGGAAGTGATGCAGATTTTTTGATCTGTTTACCACTAGCTATAGAACAGGAAAAATACTGTTTCTTTTCCACATCTGAGCAGTAACTGTAGTAATTAGATGTTTAGATGAAGACTATAAATTTAAGAAAGAAGGTAATTAAAATTGAGTGTCTTACAAGTATACTAACTGTATATCAGTAGTCCATCATAGGTAATGGAATAACAATGCAGCCTATATAATATTGCAATGATATGCCACTACAGAATCATCATATTTTCAGTTTCATTGATAAATTAATGTTTCCTGTTAAGATGACCATCTGATATAGTAACTGAAAATTAAATCCAATCTATATTGTAAATAACATTCTTTCTCTATTTCTAATTTTTCCCTTTTATATCTGGATGCCACTGTACCTACAGGCAGGGATTTTTGTTTTCTGTGTAATCATAACTGGTGGGAGTTAAACATACTTGAATAATCTGTAATATTTTGTGTGATAACCACCAGCCCCGTAAAGAGAACCGAAATTGTGAGACTGTAAGCCAAATTTTATTGTTGGAATAATAAAATGAAAATAATCCACTGTTAAAATGCCTACTAATAGCAAGGAATCGTAAGAAATATTTAACTGACACTTTTTTAGCATCTGTTTTGTTAGGAGCTGCATCCCAGAAGAGGCAGGTTAGAGATGCTGTACTGAGTGAAAAAAGCAGCATATGCTACAGCTTTGGATACAGTGGAGATAGGAGCCAGGCAACTGAAAGAACTTACCTTGTAGCTAAGATAACTCAGCAATAGTGTTTCAAAGAGACTTATTAAAGCCACTGAAACCTTAAGTGAAGAGAAGAAAAAAACACGTACATTAATACCATTTTCTGAAGAATATGATAAAAAAGATCATATTGAAAAGGAAATGCTGTGATTTTCCCTGCATCTTCTGAATTCAGCTCAGCTAACAGCATTTAGCATGAAACTTAAATAGTATTGTTTTTCTGACTAAAGTGTAGCCCGTGACTTGAGTCCCATTGCTCTTTTCCAGACACAACGTTCTAGAGAGCCTGCTGTGTGGCCTTCCATGGCTTTTAGGTATTCCTACCTAAAACAGAGGTGTTGCTCAAGTTTCAGTTGTCTGTTCATGAAAACTATCAAGATCCTTTCACAAGATGGAGATAGGAAGCGGCAGAAACAAATAACAGAAGCTAGACAATTCTTTACTTCTCTGTAAAGATGTAAAAAATATGTAGAAAAACATTTTTCTTACTGTGTATAATTTAATCATTATTGATTTTAATTTTTGAATTCAACTGATTTTACATGTCAACCTTCACTTCAATTATATATAGTATATTATATAATATAAAATATTTAAACAGTCAAATATCAAAATTGTAAAAATTTTACTTAAAATTATTACATGTATTAAATAACCACAAAAATTACTTTAGTACTTTGCACAACAAATATTTGGATTTTAATGGATATTATAGGAATAGTCTATCAAGAATATGTACAATATCAACTGGATCTGAAATAAAATAAGCCCCTGGAATTCTAATTTTGAATTAATGCTCACTACTAAGAATCTAATGCTCACTAACTCAGAAGAGTGCACTATTTGCAAATATAATATCATTACCTAAAATTAAAACTAATGCTACAAAACAGAAAATTGTTTAAGTATGCCTCCAAAATATAATGCCAGTTTTCCAAATAAGTAGCAAAGCTTTATATAAAATTTCATTGTACCTCGAATAAAAAGAAATATTTTTTTTCAAGTATCGTATATATCCTACTGCGAACGCATTTACACACAGCCACATGTATAAATTCCTATGTTTATTAAATCCAAATATTAGAATGAGTCTCTAATCATAACTTAATATGGATAAAGATGTGGAGCAACGCTGGAATCTTTCTTCCCCTTCCTCAGTTACCAATGCAGTAATCCTATGAGCACTCTGCATTCCTTACAAAGAAAGGCCAATTGCACCTGAGTTTCTGCATTAGGTTTTAATATCACTCGACTGTAGTGCTGTCCATGAAATAAATGCCCACACTAAGGTGAGCATTTCTAAGGGCTAATGGAATGCATTTTTTATAATACACACTTCTAAACATCCGGCCTTCTGTACTATGAAGTAACCTTAGCTTTTTAACGGATTTTACATGAAAGCCCAGGAAGTACATGTTAAAAAAAATACTAGTCATAAGAAATTATGAAAGTTAAACTCTTTGCTATTGAAAATATTTACTAGACTACTCAACAGAGCTTGATATTTCTACAAGAAAAGATTGTCCAAATTCTACAATATTTTGCTACAAATTTTCATACTGTATAAATATATGATAAAGGCATACAATTTAAACTAGGTAGCTGAGATCAGCTTATCTTTCCTTTATGGTTTTGTTGTGTTTGTTAATCAAGTAGATTTCTTTAATTTTTCCATATATCATTTAACATCACCAAAATGCTATAAATCAATATTGCAGGTAGTTAAATTGGCCATTTACTTATTACCTGTAATCCCCATAAAGGCAAACTTCGATTCACCCAAATAATAGGAGACCTGTTCATTGCAACACAAGAACAAATATGGAATTTAAAGAAATCAAAAGAAAAAAAAATAAAAAAAAAAATTGTACATATCAGTGGAAATTACAGCAGTCTTATATTTAAAAAAATAAGTAGTAAAGATTTAAAATCAGTAGCTATCTACTGAGTATTAGCAATTTTTACTATAGTCAATCACTAAATTCACGTGGGAGTAATCCAATACCTGGTGACACCAAAATGTTTTATTGGCTTCAGTGGCTGCTAGGTCATCCCCCATGGAAGACTAAAGCAGTTTGAGATTTTGATTCTAGAGATGCAGAGGAACCATTATTTGTAGGAGGAAAGAGAAACTTGACAGTTCTTTTGATTTTTTTTTTTCCTGTATAATGATATAAATGGCATCTACATAATAAGAACAACATATCTTGGAAAAATACCATGTTGTTTTAATATTTACTAAACCCAGTGACACTTGACAGAGTGCTGCTAGAATCTGGTACTCTCAGTGGCACAGTAAATTGCCATTATTTACTGCTAGTCATAATTTTTTTCTAAATAATAAGGGTGTCTATTTTTTTGTTTTCAGCAAGATATATAGACATTATGGGAATTCAGAGCTTACAACAGCATGCAATCCAGCAAGTCTGTTACATAATCAAGAGGAATAATTAGAATTTTAAAGGCTGTTTTGAATATTAATCAAGTTGAAAGTAACTGATGGGGAGTTATAGAAGTGTCACCATGATATATTAAAATATCACCATTCCAGACAAAGTTGATTTGTCTTCCTGTCCCAGCCTCCCTCACACAATTATGTGGATTTTTTGTTTGCTTTTTTAAATGAGGAACTCACCAATCAATTGTTCCAGGTGTGTAATTTTGATTGTAACAATCCCGGTTTAATTCCTTACTGGTAGTTGTCATCACATCAGTGCAAAGTCCATTTTCATTAGCAAATGCACATGGGAACACAACCGTAAAAACATACAGGGGAAAAGGATATTAGTTACACTATTAACTATAAAATGTTATAAAATTCATGCAATACTTTGAAACACTAGATGATGAATATAAACATTTTTAAAAGTAAAATAGTTTTTTGAATGTAGTTCTGGATGTGTTCTGTATCCATAGAAAAAGACTGTAAAGCACTTCGGGTTACATTTCTTAAGATTTATTTTCAAACATGGTCTGATTTGAAAAAAAAAATAACTCAAAGTATAATTTCAAAAGCGGAACCAATAACTTATATATACTTATATAAATAAGTATATATTAAAGAGCTAGAGATACTAGAAGCTATATCACAAAGATAACTTGGGATAGAAAGACTGCAAATGCTTGTCATACTCTCAACAGCAAACACTGCATCAAGCTACACTTTGTCTTCTCTTGTGAGGATGTAAGCTGGGTTGGGGTTCCATGTAAAAGTAATTAGTGTAAGAAACTAGTGACCTTGATGTAAAAAAAAATAGAGCTGTTCTGTGCATGTGGTGTTACTTTGCTTTGAATTACTGGTACAAATCCTCCCTTCAAATAGTCATGTAAAGATGTGGAAATTTTTGCGTAAATTTCCTTCTTTGTCCCTGGCGCCTTTTCTATGAGTGAAGTGGGACTTCCTACACAATTCTGTGCCCACAGTTCTTCCCAGAAACGATTTTGGTCCTCTGTTAATTAACTTGGACTTCAAAGAATACTTGCTTCTGATATTGAGATCCAGGAGATTCATGTGAGGACATCTGTACAACACAGCAGTAGGCAAACTGGCAAACAAGGTCAGCCAAAAAAGAAAGGGATCTAATAGCTGCATTCTTACAGGCTATGAATAAGACAAATGCTAAATGCTATGCATTAATAAGGACATTTTACATCTTAACCTTTGCTGGGTACATCTGGTTTGCCTGAAGGAATAAAAGAAAGGTAGTAACTTGTGCTAAAAGACAGGAAATAAGTCTGTAGTGGAAATCTATGGTGAAAAGCATTCCTCTCCGAACTGTCATTTTAAGATCAGCCACATGATAGTGCTTTATACAGCCACTATGAAAGTGCATGGAATAGTTTCTCTCATTAGGCTGTGGCATTTTTTTCACAGTATTTTTTTCACAATGCAGCACTTGTAAGATTGCTTTATGGCAGTGGTTTGGTATAAAGCCCTCGAGATGTGTATGTGCAAAACTATTGACAAAATGAGGTACCATTTGGGTACAGGGCTCGTTTGTTTGGGAAGACAAACAGACTTTAAGCTCTGGTTCTTCATGACCACATAGAAAACAATTATATGAAACTTCTCAGCCAGACAAACTTTATACAGTAACAGAACTGTCTAGTCTATTAATGTCCCACAGCTCAATACAATGGAGTACTATACAGAAAAAACAAACTCTATCCAGTGAATTATTAAATGCTTAGAAGGAACAAGGAACAAACATATCAGGAAAGGACTGCAGAATTAAGCAGTCTGCAAAATACAAAAAGATCTCTGCATATGAATACAAAACTATTGAAATACTCTTGCCAGTAGCAGAAGCACTGCTGTTCTAATCCATTCCACATACTCAGTTATACCATTCTGTCAAATACACTCACTGGAGCTCCCAAAGTTCTTAGAAGCTCTTAGAAGAAGATGATATAAACAGTTTCTTCATGTCCGAAACTCATTAGCCACAAAAAACATCTGAACTATGGGTTTCTTTTCCACAAGAAAATTGTATTACTTTAAATTGGATTCATGAAGTCCAATTATACTTTGTTATGCAATCGTGCTTCAAACTTCAATACCAAGTGCATTATTTATTCAAAACCAGAAAGAATATCATTGTTTCAATTTTTGCAATATCCCTTCTCTAGCTACAACTTTTTATCAAACTGTACATCTCTTTCAGTGCTTGGATTTGAGATTTATTTTTTTAAGTTGTATTTGTGGAATACTGTATGCAAATTAATACAGCTGTTCTGTACTGCTGCAGGGGTATTATAAGGGTATACAGGGTATTATAAACTACTATTCCCTTCTCAATGCCTTAATGTTCAAACATCTCCCTCATTTCATATTACATGTCTTTTCAAATCCTGAAATGTTACTGCTACTCACTGTGGAGTGGCAAATAACATCAGCTTTAGAATCCTGCATAGTGATTTTATGAAAGTTCTATGTTTTTTTCCTAGTCAAACTGTTAAAAACAGCAACTTGAATAATACTGTGAGATTTCTCTCTAAAAATCAGATCAATTTTTATCAGTTGCTACATCTTACAATATCACATTGATAACACATTCTGAAATAACATATTGGGAGAGGACAATTGACTTCATTGTTCAGTTAGTCACAAGAAAAATCAGCAGAACCTTATCCAGATTACATATTGGCTGTTAAGACTTAGTGTCACAGGAAGCCACTGCAATCTTTGCAATTTTTCATCAGCATGGTTCCTATTTGATTTCTGTGACCTATTGAAAACATTAAAACTCAGTTTTGGCAAACTCATTTTCAGTGAAACAACTTAGGGGGTGTACATATATGCATACGTATGTGACAGGCAGCTGTGCCCACCAGTTACAGATAAGCAGCAGTTTTTCTCATTGAACTACTCAGATGTCCTGTACTTCTCTTTTTTCATATAAAGACAGCATTCTTCATGTAAAATTCATACTCTTTATACAGTAGGGTCCTGTCACACTATCATTAAGTCATTTAAAGGCACTTTACTGTTAATGATAGGAAGATGCCATCCACATCAGCAGCTTAGCATTTGTTTTGTGATTGAAAAGATGGCCAGAACTGAATTAAGATATATTTCAGGGTATACAGAATATAACTATTATTAGGGAGCATTAGTGTTTTCTGCTTTTCAGATTCACAGAGGAAACAATAATTAGTTTTAAATACTTCTTTCTTTATCCTAACTCACTATAAAATGCTTGTAAAAAGTTGATGCAAAAGTACTGATATTTTTTGGATGGAACATTGAGTTTCAGCAGAATTAACATGTATCGTGGTAGGTCTTCTTAATATAATAAGAGAAGTAAAAGGACACATATTTTAAGGGCTTGAGCTTTGCAATATAAAGGCTAATTTGAGAAGAATCTAACCTCAAGCAAGAGAAAAGAACAAGGTTGTCTGGAAAGCTGAAAAAGGCTGTGCGTTAAGAAAATTTCAAGTTCCTGACTTGCTGTGGTGCTGTGTCTAAATTTCAGTGATAATTTTTTTTTTTATCAGTGCTCTGGTTTTGAAGACTGCTACTTATTTCCACTCTACACACTCCCTCTCCTTGAAGAGACATTTAGAGATGCATGCGGAGTGAAAAAATAACGTTTTTTGCAGTTCTTGCTTTTCAAGGGAATTTTTTTTCTGTTCTTTTTTCAGATGTTCTGATTTCTTACAAAAAGTTTTGACAAAAGATTCTCAAATGAATTTTCTGTACTTCCTATTCACACATCCCACTCTCATGTACTGTTGAGGAAAGTCTATTTTCTTTAACTCACTTCTCCTTGGAGTTGATTCTTGAAATCCTATGCATTAGTTTTTCTAGAGCATTATCCTACATAGTTTTAATCAATTTCAATCAATCTTCAAATGTGCAAATTAGAATTCATACTTAGTCTTTTGCCTAACATTGTGTGAAGAGTGCTAGCTCTGACACCTTGAGCTTTTGAGTATTTGTAGCCATGCTTTGTTTCATTTGGTATTTAAGGCTGACAGAAGCAAATCAAGTGAAAGCAAGTAAGTTAATTGAAAATGGTGTTCATTATCACTCAGAATTGATAATATTCAGTATTTCCAAGATATAAATGCAATTGGAGCAAAAGATTGCATAAATTGTAAATATTTTTTTCAAAAATTGGTGGTTGATTGTACAACACATCGAAAAAAGCTGAGTATCCAGTGGCCTATTTGGAATCTACTGCCAGCTGTGGGTATTCAAAAAATTGTGCATTGGAATGATGGAGCATCATGAGTACATAATGTACTTTCGGTCTCCTCCTCTTTTAAGTGTTCAGAGGGCTAGTAAGTTACCATCAGCATCATCTATGTGAAAGCTCAGTTTCACGTATTTGTCTGAGGGTGTCCAGGATCTAGAATCTTAAGACAGCTAATACTGCGATATCTGTGGCATGGTTAACTCAGAACTATATACAATACTCTTCTTATTTCCAAATTATATTGAAAGGACCATGCATTTAGGAGTCTACTGCATAGCAGAACTACTGCATAGCAACATAAATTTTCTCTGGCAGGAGAGTTAAACTTCTAATAAACTAATACTGATCAGTAGCTGTTCTGTCAGCTGAGGCAACAAAAAAGAAAGAAAAAAGAAAAAAAATAAAGCTGCTATCTAGAGCTATTTCATTTATAAGAGTACAAGAGGAAGAAGAGTGATCCTTAACAGCTCTGAACCATCCCAGCTGATGTGGAAGCTAATTCTGCATAGCTCCTGTCCTACATTTTATAACGACAAAATATAGAATCCTTGTGTGGTAGATTTATTCTCTGGGAAGCCATTCATAGTTCCCACCAAAATGTTGTTCCTTATTCGTTTCTTCATAAAATTAATTTATTTGATATATTTTTAACAATGCTTTGAGAGAACAAGTAACAAAACAAATATTACCATCCATGTCCTTGTGTAGGGTCATCCAGAAGCACACGAATTATGTATAAGAAACAGCTTAATAGCTTAAGTGAAAAATTGAATAACCGTATTCTCAGACCTATTTTAAAAGGAACAGAAAGAAATTTAGATTGTTTATACTTTAATTCACTTTTAAGGTAAAACTAAAAGGAACTAAAATAGCCATGATACGACAGAGCAAAGGTCTATCCAGCTTGTACCTGACATTGCCCTTTGGCAGAAGAACATATGAATATGCCTGTCAGATGCACAGAAAATACACTTTTCCAACTTCCAAAAATCTCTGGGTTAAGATTTGATCCCTTTTAAAGAGGAAATCTAGACAGTTGTTTTGCTTGAAAGCTATTCTATACCATCTGTTGTTCCTGAGGCTTGGATCTTTTGTAGTTTTACAAATTTCGTCTGAAAAGAGGAACCAGAATGACATGCAGTATTTGAGATGCAAGATACAATAGCATGAGGAAGACATACTTTCAACCACAGGCAGAGGATATCCAATGGCAATTATTTAAATATTAATATCTGACAGTCTTCATGTGGTAGTTTCTCACACAGAATACATTAATACCATCCTAACATAAAATATTAAACTGTAGATATTTAATGTTGAAGTTGCATAATTAGGAATCCAAGAATCAGGATATATGAAAGTCATGCTGAATGCACAACTTTAACTGATTCAACAGCTTCTTCTGTGGACCATACAAATACCAAAATGTTCTATATAATAGATCTCAAATACTTAATACTATCACAGAATATTACAATATGTCTTGCAAACCATCGGTTTACTGCACAGGGACAGGATTCCTCCAAAGGAACACAGGTGGACAGTTGGTTCTATCACACAGGAATTTTAATTCGGTGCTAATAGGAGCCATTGAATACTACAACAAAACTTAATTGTATTTTAATGAAGTTTTGGAGTCATTGGAGGATTAGCGTTTCAATCCTCAGTCTTGTTATTAGTCTTAAAATTAATGAGGGAAGGCAACCTTACACACTATTTTTTTTTCAGTCATGTGAACCAGGAGTCCAATTCTGTAGAGCTGAGAGGCCTTCTGTCCAAAGCAGAACATTACTGACTGGGTCTCACATAGATCTGATTTCCTTTGCACTGAATTGCAAATGTGGTATCAAACCTGCTAAACTTAATATAACTATTTCTATGATTTGGGAATGACAGTCTCATCAGGCATACTCAAATTTGTGTGCAAACATGTCCTATGAAGCTGCAGTTATCACACAAGAACTGGGTGAACTTCTACAGGATTTCATCGTCTGTAAGCTAAGGGTTAAAATCCTGTGCTTAGGTCTTGGCCATGAGAAGTCCCACAGCTGTTACTGTGTGTTGCTATGGTATTATTTGACCAAAAAGTGTTTTTTTTTCCAACTATGCTATAATCTTGTACATTTTTGAACTGCTGATGAAGAAGATACAAATTTTTTGTCTAAGCTAATGATTTTATGGAAGACTTCTGAATGGTTGCTGTAACAATCAAGCCATTAAAAAAAGAGCAGATAACCTGAAAACAAAAGAAGACAACAAAAAAAAAAAATCTATGTATTTTGTGTTATCAAAAGTTCATCACTTGTTTTCTGTTCCTTAACTCAGTAAATGTTCATCTTGATGTTAAATGCTTCTTTTTTGTATTGATAATAGGCCAGCTTCTAATAATCATTTGAATTTATTGTTGTCCTAAATTCCAAAAGAAAACAGTGCTTTTATGGTTTCAAAAACATGGCACTCATGCTTCTGGCTGCTGCCTTAAATCTTAACTCTCGAGTCTTGGTCTTGAAAGATTGAAAACTGCTTACATATTCAGTATTAAAATGCTTCCAGAACTCTTCCATACTATACGTGAAAGTGCTTCAGGTTCTGGATATCTCAACTGAGCTGTTTCCCATAGAATGAGGAAGGGTTTTCACTCCTTATATGCATTTGTGGAAGGCTTCTAGGCATGACATAGAGCATATATGGTTGTCTAGATTACATAGACAGGGCAGACAGTAGGATATGTCTATCATATGAGGGTGGTTCAGGCATTACAAAAGTAATGTAGAACAGATTTCAGGTGTATCTTCTGCTTCAGCTTCTGGATATGCCCTGACAGAGGGAGTGCATTTGGTCACTCCTGCTAGAGCTGTAATAATTCATGTAAGTAAATATTTGCTGGTCAAAATATTCTGTAGCCTCATAGTTAGGGATGTCATCTATGAGCTGGAAGAAACACATTTGTTCCACTGCTATGGAGATCTAAGATTTCACATCAGAGAAGGAGGAGGCAGTCACCAGAAGGCTGGAATTTAAAATAGTTTTTCATTTATTACTTTCTTACAAAGAAAGTATTTCATACTTCTGTTTGCTGGTTGACTATTTTGGTCCTATACTTTACATAAACTGAAATTTAATTTCTTTTTCCTTTTTTCCATTCACAGATTGTTCAAGTAGCAGAGTCATTTATACAAAATATCTCAGCTTTGATATTGATGCCTGAAACTCGTATTCAGCTATATCAATCATACACTGTTATGAATAGTTTAATGAGATTATAATTCTACCTTGTCCCTGTAAGCATGATGTTACATGTGTTGTCTTCTTCAAAAGAAGAAATTGGCAATAACAGTTCCAAATCTGTTTTCTGAAGTAAACGTAACTATATAAAATGAGAAGGAAACATTAACATTTGAACAGGCTTCTTCTATCTTTTTTGTCAGCAGTTTTAAGTATAAAGTAATAGAATACCTGATCAGGTATAATGAAATTCTTTTTTTATTATTACTTTTTCTTATAACTTCTTGATACTACAAGCATTTTCAGAGATAATTCTCCAATCTGGAAATCTGATCTACATTAAAGCAGGGGTTATAGGCACAACAGCTGACGATTTTACTATCGCCTTCCATTTTTATTTCCTAATAAATCTCCAACACTGCTGGCTTTTAGCAAAGTCATCTCAGTAGCAATTGGCTTTAGGAGTTAAATCAAAATATGCTGTTAATAATTCATATCCTGATGACAGTTATCTGTTTTATACTGTCTCCATTGAATTGAAAATTCACTTATTTTTTCCTTTGAGACTTATTTTAAGCTGTGTGTGATCTTGGCAAGTACAAGCGAGTCATAAAAATGTATTTTACTTATTTATTTGTAGCTGGCTGACACCTTTTTAAAATGTCTTTTGTGTACCATTTTAATTTTATTATAAACTTGTTTACAGAAGGTTGAGTGGTAGCTAAGCTGAAATCAGAAGTGGATGGCCTTTTTTTACTAGTTCATAAAAATGTGTTCGGAACTGGAATAATGAATGAGGCAGTTGATATTTCATGCCTGTTTCTGGTCTAATTAGATTGGTATTCTATAAAAAAAAAAAATCATATAAATTCTGGACTAATAGCACTGGAGCATGGGATATTACTTCTCACTCTCTGATGTTCTAAACCTACTTGTGAAGTCTTGGAGTCATGAAAACTTTGCAGAACATCTGTAATTTGATATAATACTGTCTGAAAAATTGAGAAAATAATACAGTAGAATCAGTAATGACAGGAAATAGATACACCATATGTGAAGGAAGGTTTTCAGTGTTCTCAGTGAAACGTAAGATCTAAAGGGCCAAATTTTTTTTCATCAGTTCCCTGATACCTAACATAATCCCCAGTAGGATCAATCAATAGTTGCTTCTCACTCCTTATTTCAAATAAAATTCTATAACATTCCTTTTCATTAGCCTCATTTTCCTAATGGAGCAGAGATGTCCTAGTATAGTGACTTAGGACAATTCTCTTAATATAGTTAGCCAGAAGATAAGTGTTTGGCAAAGTAATGGCTGTGAATTCATAGCAGTTAACTATCTTCAGGTTTTATTTTTGTGCTGCTTGTAATAAATATATCTGTTTTTAAATGTATGTCTTCAGTTCTTCCATCAAAATATGTATTTGTAAAAAGGTTTTTGTTCTTCACATTTTTTGTTAAGATCTAGGTAGGGAAAAAAAATTCCTACCTTTATCTCAAGCAAGTATGTATCCATAACATTCCTATCATATCTGTGAGAAGAATTTTATAACGAGTTTTGTCTCATAAAAATCTGTTTTGTGGACTAGTTCAGGGAATTAAAAAAAGCTATTTACTGCTTACAGCTTCCCAGATTGTTTTTCTAGCCAGGGGTAATACTCTTTTCTAGTTCAGTATGCTTTTCTGTCTTGTCTCTTACTCCACTATACACTATATGAACCCTCTTGGATCCTTGATGTATGTAAACACAAATGTCTTAGTTCCTCCACATAATTGTCTTCTGTGATGGCTTATGAATTTACACTGCTAAATGAAATGAAAATACACTGCTAAATTGGAATATAAAGTTACTATATTCGTGAAGTCTGAGAATTTGTTATAAATTCTCTACCAGTTTCCTTACCAAATTACTCTTTTTTAGTTTTTGTACAAAGTTTGATGCTTAGCTAGGAGTATTCAGTAAAATTAAACAGTACTGCAAAAGCACCTGTTTTTTTGTTTTTATACTCAAACATCTTTGAGGTGTTTTGCTTTCTTAGAAGTGAGGTCAAGCAACAATCTTTGATAAAGCTGACATTACCATGATGATCATGCTCATTACCATAAAACAAGAAAATCTTTTTTAATTTTAAATACTTTTTGAGTGCTATAGAAATAATGTAAAACTGACTCCTGTGGGGCAAAAAAAAAAAAAAAAAAACTGCTGAGAAGAAAGTTAATAACTTTGCTGTTGCCATCAATGGAATTAGATTATAAACAAAGTATTACTATATTGCTTAATAGAAATTAACCCAACTGCTTACTTGATCTTTGGTTTTTGATGAAGAAGAGTTTTAGTCTCTCTTTAAATGTGTTTTCATTCATATAGAATTCAACTTGCACCCTGAAATATAAAAAGAAGGATTAGAATTGAATAAGGAAGACAATAAATTATCATTTTTTCAAAATAACTTTCCCTAATCTGTTCTTTCTATGTGACCAGTGGAACATTTACTGTTCAGTCAAAGGCTCACTCAGATTTGAATGACTTAACATTAAAGAAACTGGAGTTAGATACATATATAATTTATCTCCTTTACATCCAGATCATTTTCATAATACTTGAACACTCTGCACTGGAAAAATTGGAAGCCTCTATGTTTTTAAATTTTCACTACAACATTACTTTCATATCTGCATATTTGTAAGGAAGATTTTATTGATTTTCAGGTCAAATCTTCTATCTCCACTTAACTCTATAAACTTGGCATTGTAATGATTTTTTTCCTATCTTACTCGTGTATTTGTTAAGCACTCATGCCTGAGCGTTCACCTTTAATCAAATACTCCCACCCTAAACAAACCACTCTCTGAACTCCATTTTTTGTCACAGTAAAATACTGAGACCTGAGAGAAAAATTGTATTGCCATCATCCAATGTTGTACTGAAAACAGCTCCCCTTCCTATTTATGCCACTAAAACAACAGTGGCTTTTCCTCTCTTCCTCACAATTTGCCCAGACCTCTTTCATGTCTCTGTCCCTCAGTTCATTCTGAGCACAACTCTTGCAACAATGGTCAAACTACAAGGGAAAAGAACAGCATTGTGGAGTACACTAATCATACAGAAAAATTTAAGCAATTCCAAAGCTGCACTGCCTACCCTAACATAAATGCAGCTTTAGCTCCGCTTTCACAGAAGTCCTTGCTACATTCAACTAATTGAACTTCTCTCACCGATCTTATTTATCCAGTAATTAATCCACATTCACTTTACCCCAGCACAATTTCTGTTTCCTTTTGAGAAGACAGTACTTGGTTTGGGAACCACCATACTACTTCTAAAGAGACAGCATGAAAATGAATAGGGAATTAAACTGCTACCTGTTCAAAGAGTGGTAGAAGATAAGTATTCTGTAGCTTAGAGGATTTTAAAATTCTGTGCAATGAAATGGTTGATGAAGTTAAGAGTAAATCCTATCATATACTAGCTTTCCTGCCCTACTTGTCTCTACTTCTTTTGAGATAAGATCTTTAAATGTTTTGTAATAAAGGGAAGGAATGCATCTGTCTTCCTCTTTTTAAATTAAAAGAAATCACAAGTGCATATTTGGTAGAGTTTGGGCTCATAGGGATGCCCTAGAAATAGCCACCAACCTAAAAGAAAAGCTCATCAATTAACAGCCTAATTTTGAGCTTTGATTGAGGTTAAACACAGTGTGAGTGTTATGTTGTTCAAGACAACTGGAGTTATTGGCATTAGCAGAAGTACAGCTTAAATTATTGGTAACATTAAAGAAAGTTAAGGAAACACGTCCAGTGGTTAATTACAAGGTGAGAAGGTTTGTGAGGGCCTGAGTTTTGCTTCAGTTCTTTTCACAGAATCACAGAATTGTAGGCATTGGAAGGGAACTATTAGGGCTATAGAGTCCTACCCTCCTGATAAAGCAGGTTCCCTGTAGTAAGTTGCCCAGGAAGGCGTCCAGATGGATCTTAAATATCTCTGGAGAAGGAAACTCCTACAGCCTCTCTGTGCAGCCTATTCCAGTGCTTTGTCACTCCAACAGTAAAGAAGTTGTTCCTTGTGTTTGTATGGAACATTTCCCAAGGTATTTACTGTCATTGCATTAGTGACAGTTTTAGAGGGAAACATTTCTTGCATTTTGGCAGCTGCAACATGATAAATATATATACATAATTTTCCAGGATATATTTCAGTAGGTAAACAAAGTGACATAAGCCACTGAAGTGAGGCATGTTATTTAAAAGGAGCGAGTACAGTATTGGTGATCTTTTTTTACATGTTTTAAACTAATCCCAGATTTTAGATAAGAAAATTACAGTCATCACTTACAATGAAAGAACAACATGTTAACAGAAAACTGCGAATTAATGATCCTGAGAAAAGAGGATGTGGGAGCTAATCAGACTGCTATCACTGCTGCTAAGGACTGCTCTGATAGCCCTCTAGCAGCTGTCTGCTTCTGCCTCGCTGCCCTTAGCAACCAGTGCTCACAGCAGACTGGAATTCCACACTGCAGTCGTTTCCATGGCAAAATGTATTACAAATGCTGCTAACACCACTCCTATGGCTCGATTCTTCCTTCTTCCTCTGATTATTTTTGAAATTCACTAAAAACTATACTAGCCTTCTACATCTGCAGGAGATGCATAATCACACACATGATCACCATACAATTCCATCATACTCTGGCTACCGGACAGAGAGTATCTCACTTATTTAGTTTGCTATTTACTAAGAATAAGTGGCTGAAGGAGCCACGGGTAGGGATGAGGACAGGAACCTTTGGATACTGTACTTTTGTTCATTATTCTCCTTTTGATTTTTAGGGGTAATTCTCACTGTACTTCAGACGTTGTGGTCTTTTTTACCCCAAGTGTTTGCTCTTTTCTGTCTCTTTCCTGCTATAAACTGTAACATAGAAAATGAGAATTTCTGGAATAGAACGCAAATTCTGATGGTGTTATTATTACCTTTTAAGAAGAGGGAAAGCCTTGTAGAAGCTTTTCTGGACCCATTACAAACTTGGTAATTAGGATGTTTCAAGTAAGTGAAATTCATTGCAATGTGCTATCTATGTGAAACATTGTTCTGTTGCAGCAGAAACACTAGTTAGAATTTGGATCCAAGCGGTGGAAGGGTGAAAGTGGTGGTTCTGGTGCTGATTGAATGAGAAACATGCAGTACAGACTATCTGTGTATGTAGATGACCTGACCTATGGAATAGCTTTAGTTTTGTTCTATGTCTGTACTGTTCTTCATCTTTTTCTTCTTCCTGTACCAAGGCAGTCATAGTTCAGTCCACCCCGGTCAAAAAGTAAGTCAAGCTGATGGATTAATACACTTATCCTTGATGACAGACAAAAATGTTTAATGAATGCTGGACCCTGTGTACATAGCTAGTCAATCGTTTCAGACTTTTTCTATGTGGTAGGAATTGAATGTTCCATGAAAATCTGACTCAGGGAGTTAAAGAACGGGTCAAATGTTTACTGACTCTTGGTTCAGCTTTACTGAAAATGCACAGATACAAGTAAATCTATCTCTGGCACAAATAACTGAAATGATTTGCTTCACTTGAAAACATAATGCTGGCTTTAGCATGTGCAGGTGGTTGGTTTTCTAAAGCTTCTATTTAAAATTATATACCCTTATTAGTGGTTTTCTCTATTTGAAAATCAGAGAATAGTGATGTCAGTGGAATCTTTCAATCACATCTTAGAGTACCTAAAGTACAATTATATATTATACTCTGTTAATCCAGTCAAGATGTAATTTGAGTAGTACATTTAAATATAACATGAAATATAGTTACAAAGGCACATCAACAACACTAATGCAAATTCTTTCTCAAGACTGTAAATCACTGGAACCAGTTCCTTAACTATGACTGCATTTTTGTCACTGCTATTTATACATGCAACTCTAACTCCTTAGTCATGTTTTACTGTAGTTACATTATCACCTTGAATCCTCATTTTACATTTTTTCTCTTTCGTGTTAGAAAGTAGGAGCTGTGGCAGAAATAATTCCTGCAAAAATGAAAGTATAATTGGGATTTCTCACTATGTGCATGCTAAGAGATGAAAAATGTTATGTTTACTGTTGCCTGATATTGGAATCAGGTTGATCCAAGCGGAGCCAAATTGAAGGAAACTATATCAAAAAACTATATCTATTAACTTAAATCTTTTTTTATGGGAAGGGAAATTTCATGTTGTCTTTCCTGCAAGGAGAAACTTGTATAAACAGCATCCTTTTTAATTGGGATTTTCAAATCCAATATATGTGAAATTGTGTTCAATTTCAAAATTTAAAGTTTATCAAATACGGTGTAGATAGCTGCTTCAAAATGAAGTCGTTACAGTGCAAAATGGATTTTTTTTTTTTTTTAATTCAGCTTTTAGAAAAAGTCTCATGTATTTTAATGATGACTATCTTGGGTAGATGCCCTCCTTTATAAAGTTTTTCAAGTACAGACATACTCAGTACTCTGATTTGTTTAGAGATTCACAGAGAAGTCATCGTATTAACACAATGTACTTTCGGGGCAAAAAAGTTAGCGAAAGTTAGATGGCAGACACTTCTACAACTACAGCAATCTATTCACTCAGTCTGTCCTCTCTGAGGATACAGAGTCATGAAGCTTGCCAGGGTAAACCACACATGTTGCATGAAGGAAATATAAATTATTGTTCTTAGAGTATTTTCTACTTTTCTATTATAGTATTTTACTGCTAAAAATTGAAAATAGAGAATTTGAAGCTCTTTCTCACTGCTTACCAAACTGCATAACAGTTCCAATGAATTGCTACCTCAGTAAGATTGTCTCCTCTCATTTTCTCAAAATAAATAAATAAATAAAAATCTTAGTAAGTACACTAAGTCGCTACATTTTTATCTACACTCAAGCTCCATCCTAAGCACCACCCCTGGCCATGCAGCGTGTTTCAAGAATTGTTTATAGCCTTACATCTCTTCACATTCTTGCTCCTACTTCCTTCTTTGGTCCTCTGAGATCTCTCTTTTTCTTCATGCTCAGTTGACAGTTTACATCCCATTCCAATTCCTCCTCCTCTCTATTCCTCTATTCAAATTTTAATTTTTTTCCTATTTCTTCATATATTGTCCTACACTCCAGTCCCTTGCAGAGTTCATCTTGTCCTGCCTTCCTTTACGCTACAGAAATTCATTTTTTTCCACCTGAAAACATGGCTTCTTTCCTTTGCTGTAATTCTCTACATCAACCTTCGCTTTCAATACACCTTTCCTCTTCACACATGCATCATCTGGAAATGTAACTAAGAACTCTGTTTTCCTTCCTTATAGACCTTTTCTGTTTTCCTTTGGAAACTACTTTTGGTGAAAGTGTCTCATTCTCTTATTTTTACTTCAGCTCTTTCTTTTGCAGAAGTAATTCATTCTCTCCCATAGCACCTGTCTTAGTTTCAGCTGAGACAGAATTGTTTGCTTCAGAGTGTCTGGTATGATACTGTTTTGATTCCAGGAGAAAAACAATGTTGATAATGCACAGATATTTAGAGTTGCCTGCTAAGAAGTGTCGTACAGAACCAAGGCCATTCGCAGTGAAGGGCCTAAGGAGCTGAGAGGAAACAGAATTAGATGATTTAAACTAGCCAAAGAGATTTTTCCTACCATATGACACGAAGCAGAAGGAGTTTTGAAGGGGGTGGAAATTCGTCTCTGTCTCTTTTCTGCTGCTGGGAGGCAAGCTGGGCACTGACTGGGGGATGGTGTCTGTGCATCTCGTTACATACATTCATATATGTATATGTACATTTGTCATAATTGTTGCCCTTTTCCTTTTCTCTATCTTAGTAAATAGTTTGTATCTCAACCCACGAGTTCTACTTTGTTTTTCCTGATTTCCTTCTCCATCATGCTGAGAATGGGAAGTGAGCAAACAACTGTGTGGAGCTCAGCCACTTGCCAGATTAAACCACAACTACAACACCACTTCTAACTCTAACCACAGACATAATAGAATGCATAGCCTTCTCTTTAGGTCTCCTTCTACGTCATTGTCAACAATGACATTGTGACCAGGTGTCATTAATTTAGTGTTACTTCTGGCAGTGTTTTCATTATCCATCTCCTCTTGTCATCGTATTGTTTAGATTAACAATAAATCTCAAAGTCATTCCTTTGCTTCTTAGTATACAAAAGCTGCAGCTGTGCCATGGGTATCTCTGTACCTTATTGAAATGTTATCATTTCATAACCTTAAGAGATCTCAATCTTTTGAGGAGTTGGTCTTCCTTCTCCTCATGGATTTTTTCATCAATTTTCAGCCTGCTTCCAGTGTTGCACATAGAGACAGCCAACAGATATTATAAACTTTGCAGAACCGTATAAATGCCATACAGGTCTATTGGTGATATATAGCCCCTGAAAGACATCCTTTTTTCAGGCCAATCAGAAACACAGTGGCAAGCAGATAATATAATATCCATTGTATGTTCAAAAAAGATGATGGCAGTGAGGGAGTTATAATATTGCTACTCCAACACTTAACTTATAATGTTATTTTACAGTAGGCCTTATTCTGATAAGTTTGGATGCAGTTTCCATGCTCTCAATTTAACACATTTTTCTTACAGAGCTAGCAATTAAACACTATGAGGGACACTGTCATGAATATTACCTAGACAGTGAGAGAAACAGGCATTCAGATAAAGAGGAGCCTTAAATTCTCCTAGTAGATTTTGTCATCTCAAAATGTAAGAATCTCAGACTCATTGCTCTCTTTAGATATGGCCACTTTTCTTATATATGAGAAACCAAGTTGTCTTTGTTGCTATAGCAGCTTTTTTTTTTTTTTCCTTTATGGTTTTTGTTTCTGTAGTGGCCCAAGATTTAAAACACCAGAAAGTACCATTTTCAGATCTGTTGTTTACTAAGATTAAGTCCAAAGTGCCTTCACTTCTTAAGAAAATGCTGAGCAAACATTCATCTTAAATTTGGTCCCTTGAAAGTGTTTCAAGTTAGCTTGTGAGTACCGGTGACATTCAAATCACAAATCACTTAAACTCCACTTCTTTTCTGTAACAAAGACTCATCTGACTAATCTGTTATTGTTCTTCTTCAAGTTCTTCTTCTTTTTCTTTCTTATCACTCAAAACTGCACTTTTTCTAAAGCAGCAAGTAGGACAAAGCTGAGAACTGTTAGCACATAGTATCCTCAAAGACAAGATCATTCATCTTGGCTTTATTTTTACTTAAAAAGTAGAAAATTAAGGTTTAGCTATTTGAAAATGGAGCAACAAGGAGAAGATAAAAAGAGCAGATGGGTATGCGAGAAAAAAAAGGGATCCAAAAAAAGGAACAAAAACCTTGTGGGTGAATCCCAATCTGTCATTTTTAAGGCATCACATGACCAAGTGTAAAACATAACTTTAAATATGATTTAGTAATATGGTATCAGAAATCTATTGCCAGTTACCTATGTCAGACCCAATGCCCAGTACCATCAGTGAAAAGATTCTCCCCACTTACAGTTGAGTAAAATAACCAAATGTAAAATAATCACACTGGACTTCCCTTATTGCTTCATGTATTTCATTAATATTTTTCCCCAAAAATGAAAGGCATTTTCTTGCCACTTTATTTGTACAAAATACTCCGTGCAAGTCTGGAGATCAGTGTGAGTTTCAGAAGAACATATTTATTGATTCTTCTCAAATATAACTCCACAGCTCTTTATCGTTGACATCTGGCTTTCTTATTACTTCTGTGACTTTTCTGCTTTTGATATATATATATATTTTTAAACTGTACTACATTAGATCTGCCTGCTGATTTTCCATTAACACCAATAGCATTTTCAGGAAAAACGGATGATGTGTCAAGTCAGAAAAACAAACATTGAAGGTCTTCCTTTAAATGAAATGTTGGGGCTCAGTAAGTTAACCTACATTGTTATATAAGGCATGGTATGCTATACAGAAGTGTTAGCTGTACTCCCCAAAAGGAAATATAACATTATGGGAAAAAATTGTCCTAAACTACCTACAGCGGTCGATGTTCATAGCAGAACTTACATGATCTTTGTATTTTGTGTTACTCTCTGATTAACATTTCTTTACAAGAGAAGTTTCAGAAAATGAATTCTGAATTTTAAGGCAGAAACATCAGCACGTCATGTCAAAATCACAAATTCCTATTTTTCTTCTGAAAATTGTTTTGTTCAAGAAGGTAACTGTGCTTTAGATTTCCTTACTCGCTATTTAAGCAGAAAATCTTATGAATTTTTCCAAGCAAAATGCATTCATCAAGCTGAATAACAACTTGTTTTGGTTTCATTTTTGGCATTGTTTGGGTTTTCAGACCCAATTATAAAAAAAACTTCTGAAATTTTCTAAGTTTTTGTACCCTTAAAGTTATTCCCTGCATTAAGCTAGAGTTACTGTGCAAGAGATTAAGCTGTCTTTTTTATCACATTGCCTTAGTGGGAAGTGATCTGTATTCTGTGTCCAACCTTTTGGGAGCTATGTTCTTCTCATACTTCTTTGCCCTCGCTTGGTTGTCTTAATTGCTTCCTAGATAAATGCAAGGAGATGATAATGAGTCTTAGCTGGTTAACAGCTTCCCACTGAGCCCTGAAGTAAAAACAGCATGAATAAGACCATCTTCACTGAAAATGCTAAGAAAGCCTTATGAGAAGCATCTGATAAACTGCAAGTGTCTGCAGTTTCAGAAAACAGCACCTCATTTATCCTTCAAATGTGGAAATCTTCCGATGTCCCTTCAAAGTGTTAGGCTAAAAGTGAGTACATTTTGCACTTAAGATCCTACTTTTTTTTAATTGGACACCAAATAGATGCCTCTAATCAATCTGAACTGTTTGATGCCTTTCTGACCTGATCTTTCTTTTTTTTTCCTTCTCCTAGAATTGCTTCCTTCAAGATGAAAACTAGGCATAACTAAATTGCTTTATTTCTCATAAAATGACCATACTAATGATATTTGGAGAAGAAATGAAGCATGAAATATAGCATGTTTCTTTAAAACAAATAGAAATCTGAAGTGCTTAACCATAAGAAAAAAGCATTTGAACACAATGAAGATGCTTGTAGATCCACATAGATGGGGATAAATGTTTTCAATGTGCAATAGAAAAACTTTGCAGATAAAACTCAATCGAGTCAGTGAAAGTTTGCATGCACTTTGTAATTCACATGTGCTTATGCTGCAGATGCAATCCAGGTATAAACTGTATTTTCAGAAAACAGAGGAATTTACTCTCAGGTAGGTCATGGAAAACTAAACACTGAAATGGTTGAGCTAATATAACCTTCAAATATTTAAACCTTTATCAAAATTAAGCTGGTGCTTATTTTAACCTCAAGTGACATTGCATGCAGATCATAAGTCACAGACTGATAGAATGGTGTGGGTTGAAAGAATCATCAAGCTCCAACCCCTCCGCCGCAGACAGGTCCACCAACTTCCACACTTAATGCTAGACCAGGCTGCCCAGGGCCCCATCCAATCTGGCCTTGAACACATCCAGGGATGGGGCATCCACAACTTCTCTGGACAGCCTGTTCCAGTACCTCACCACTCTCATAGTAAAGAACTTTCCCCTGATATCCAATCTAAATCTTCCTTCCTTCAACTTAAAACCATTTCCCCTTGTCCTGCTATTGTCCACCCTTTCAAAGAGTTGACACCCCTCCTGTATATAGGCTCCCTTTACATCTGAAAGGCTGCAATGAGGTCACCCCACAGCCTTCTCTTCTCCAGTCTGAAGATGTATGCACACTTATGTATTCCTCGATTCCATTAGATTCCTCGATTACTAACCCCTTGCATGTTTGCTTCAGAAAAAAAAAGAAAAAACAACAACAAAAAAAAAAATGTAGGGGAAAAAAATAGTAGAACATTTCTTTGGTTTCTTCATCTTGGGAGATGGGACAGGAGAAAAGTGCTCAATTTCACTTTATTACCACCATTGTCACTTACTCTTCTTTCATCCCTAATCCCTGCAGTTCTCTCTTGCCACCCCCAGCTGTCAACACAGTTTGGTTTGTCACCTCCTAATCCTCTCCAAAAAAGGCTGAATGTGGAGTAAATGCCAGTGCTGCTTTCCAGGGCCTTGAGTAGTAGACTCATTCACAAGAGTTTATACAGCCCAAGGAAGGTAGGGTAAATTTTATGCTAAGTGGAAGGTGAATTCATGTGTACATCTATGTAATGATGTAACATAAATAACAAGTAGGGCTGCTGAGCTAAGATAGTTATGTTCAGAAAAATGACATTTATTTAACAGGTGCTATATAGTGCAATTGAATTTAAGTGTGACAGTCTAAACTGCTATTGCAATAGTAATCTGCACAGGCCAAATGACAGGACCGAGATTTCTCCAATTGCAAATTTAAGAAAAAAGAGAGAGAAACAGTTGTTACATAGAAGGCACAGACTACAGCTAACACAAGAGAAAGCTGTGGCTAATAGAAGCAGATGCTCAGGACTATAATGTAGTTGATAGCTACTTTACATAATGTGGGGCTCAAACTGAGGGAACTGAGTAGGACCTTAATTTCCTTATTTCAGTAATTTGCAGAGCAGAGATTAGCAGCTCTGAAAGGGAAGAGGCTCAAGCATTGGCCTTTGATGCCAGTTTGTACTACAAAGAAAGGGCTGCTGACAGAGGCCTGACAGTGCAGAGCTGTCTGGGGCATGGGGGTATGCTTGGACTGCACATAAAAGTCTACCAGTATCAGTTCCAGCTATCTGAATCTGAAAGCAGCCAAGTGTATTCATAAATGAAAAATACATGCATGTTTGCAGTTCAGGGTAACTTACAGAATCATTAGAAAAAAAAACTGTGGTTTGTTTCAATAACTATATTGACCATAAGAACAAAATGGAAAGAACATAGAAATATATGTGAGAATGGGGTAAGTTCACTGAGGGAAGAATCAGGAAAGAGATCTACCGGAATGATCTTAGAACAAGACTCAGTGTGTTAACTTGCTTTGTTCTTATACCTTTTCTCTTATCACTTACTACTCTCTACTAAATAACTGACCAATCACACCAGTTTAATCTGCTATTAACAAACTAGGTAGTCTTTGATTTTAAAAGAAAACTAGCTGAGCAGAGCCAAATACAACCAGTATAAGATTAATATTATGAGAAATTTTATCTCTTGGTAATAGGGTTAAAAGCTTATAATGTTCAATGTCAGCTGCATGAATTCAGAGCCAACTGAAACAACAGTATAATCTGCTAGCTTGCTAAAATAAAGCATGATATAGCTACCTATTCAAGTTTGTGGGGTTCTTAAAATCAAAATGGATTATTTTACATTCATAATTACAACTGTGAAAGAGGTGCAAATGAGAGGATGTATAACTATGGTATTCCCAGGAGGAGAGTTTTATGGGTTATCTTTTTTTTTTTTTTTTTTTTGCATTAAATTAGTACTAGAGTAGTAATAGCTACCCACAGCAAAGAGCTGAACCCTCCCATCGTACTCTGTCTACACAAATACATAGCTGCTACATGAAGGCTGCCAAGCCACTGTGCTGTCTGGAGGGAAGCAGCTTTCCAGTTACTACTATAAACTTGCTTTTTTCCTTCAGTAGTTCTATTTTCATCTTTGTCTTCAAACGCTAAAAGTGCTTCTTAAGTATCGGTCTTTTGCATGCCTTCAGGATTAGGAGGTAGTTCAGTATGCTGAACTCTTCATTGTTTTATCTATATTTGATCAGGACACTCTGGTCCTGTGTTCCATCTACTTGCTGCAAATTGCTTGACTTCTGACACATTCCTCTTGAAATGGGAGTCATATGCTCTTCTGTTTCCCTAAAGGGCTTTTCTACAATGGTTTGTCCTAGATTCAAGGTCTCTGGATTTCATACAAATATAATTAATAATAAAAATACAAAGTAAATGTATATGAAGTTCAAAAGCAAATTTTTATATATCCCAGTGCTTTCCTTTATTTTCTTATTCTTCTCTTTATGAAGTCCTAAGAATACCTTGTTTAAAAAAAAAATAAATAAATATATATATATATATACAATAGTCACAAAGATGCTATTCTATACTATAATTACTCAAGTTGGAGGAAGTCTTAGTATCTTAAAAGGACGGGAGATAATTCTCAGCTTGGAGTGATTTTAGTTTCTTTAGAATTGCATAAGCCACATCCACAATGGTAGACAACAAATTGTCTGTAACCAGAAAATTGGAATTGTAACCAGACATAAAGTTGTAACCACAACATTAGAGGGAAAAGTAAAGATTAAAAAATGGCAACTAAATAAAATCATGACAAAAAGCTAACAAAACAACAACAAAAATGTTTACAGCATATGTTAGGATTGATAAAAATACAAGTACCAGTTAGAATGTTGATGGGAGATGAAAAAGAACAAATGGCACCCATGCCAAGACCTTCAAGTTGGATTTAGTCTAGGAACAAACTAAGAGCAGAGCAAATGACAGATATAAATAGAATATGAGCTGTAGCACTCTGCTCCATTATGAGATAATTGGAAGAGATAGATAAGGGGGAAGTCTGAAGTGAACATCATGTACTTAATTTTTTATAAGTCATTTAGAAAGGTTCTCTGAAGACTGATGCTGCAAGTAAAAATAATAATAATAATATATATAAGAAAAAGTAAGCAACCCAAAAAGGTTGCTGTAATACAAAGTGAGACCCTGTCCTCACAGAAGACATTTTCTTCAGGAAAGAATGTACAATAACAATGCCACTATGGCCAAAGAAGCATAGAAATGTACCATCCTTTTTATTTATTTTTAAATATTTTTTTATAGAAGTAGATTAGGTTGAAAATCAAAAGAAAAGAAAAAACTGAGTAGGAAAGTGATATAACTTGAAGAATAAAATAATATGCAGTCCTTTGTCATAAAAGAATGTGTATTCCACCTGTAGAGAATCCTAGTAGAATAAGCCAAGCAACTTCTTACAGATGTACCAAAGCAGAGGATTTTTGCACTTATAAAGTAGAAGCAGCCTAAGCAAGATAGAATTGATCATCATTGGCCTTGAACCCAGACAATAAGCACACTAAAGTAATCAGTAATGCTGAATAAGTATTTCAACACTTATGCACATATAGTCAGTTGCAGTGCAAAGAAATAATAAATCCATATATTTCAATTCTCCTTGTGTGGTGTGACATGGTATTATATAGATAGAAGTGTGTTCATCAGCATTAATTGACAAGAGTGACTGCTGTACGTGTGGCCACAGAAGTGATAAAAGTGTTTTGTAGTCTAACAGGATAAACTTCAGGTGTGGAGTAAGCCACTTTTGCTCTGAGAAGGGAAAACAGTAGAAACAGACTGTCAGAATATTGCATATTCCTATATGTATATATATACATATATGTGTACCAGGTACTCAGATAAATGTAGCTGCACGACACAAAGTTGCTAATGATTTACTCTTATTTTTCTGTTTTCTATTGTGGTTTTTGTATTGTTTCAATTGCAACCTAACATGCAAGTTTTAAACACATTTTTGTCTGCTCTATCAATTGCGTATAATATATACTTATCAGCAAGCAAAGTACTTGGTATGCTCATAGGAGAACTGATGAAATAAAAGACTGCCGAATAAATACTTTGAATACTCACACCCAAGAAAAGGCAAAACATCAGTTGTTTGGTTAATCTGAATAAAGTTTTCTTTGGGCCCTGATTCTGGAAATGCTTTCTAGATTGTTTCTGTGGTTTGTTTTGGTTTGCTTCTTTTATTTTTAAAAAACAAGAACATTGAGGATTCCAATAGATGAGGATATCACTTTGCTTGTTATTGAGAAAAAAATAGGAAAATAATAGTCTTTCCTATTAAGAATTTATTACAAAATATATAAAAGAAGATAAAGATTCAATGACTTCATTTGTTACAATAAACATTTGTCTTAGCTGAAGAAGTATTGAAAAGGGTATGAAAAAGTAAAAAGTTTGATTACTTTTACAAAGACCCTCATTCCACTCACTTGCATGCAAGTGAAATTCTGCACCACATAATGAGTTAATGAGACTATTGCTACTTACTGTCACTGTAGGCTAATATTCCATCCTAGTATCTCATAAGGCATAGAGCAGTTGTCACAACTCTGTGATTTGTGTTTACATTTAACAAGGAAATTGATCTCCATTGATAACTTTTCAGTCTCTACTGCATGCTGCTTTTTTTTTTTTTTCCCCACAAAAAGTGTGCTTTTTTATTTATATACTTTAAGGAATTGCAATGATTCACGAACTCTGAACACATAATAGAACAAATGAATGTCACTAGTATCTTAGATGTCACCTGTCTGATACTGTTGTACAGCCAACAAGGTACAGCGTAATTATGGATTTAGTATAAATCTCATTCTCCTTGGAGTGAGCTATTACACTTTCTGATTAACCATAAGGTATGATTTTTAATTGGCTTTTTCTTAGATTAAGAAAACTTTAAAATACATTTTCACAATATTTTAGCGGTTTATTCTATATTTTTTATTCAAGTTAAATAGCACTTTCACAACGTAGTGCGATGATTAAGCACTTCAGCGTAAAAGTGCTGCTCATCAGTAGATTACCTGGTAGAATTCTGTGCCCTGTATTTTATTTTTTAAATAATCTCAAGCTTCCATGATGTGCTCTAGGTGTTTTTACAAAATGAGTTAGCAGGTGCCTTTGGAAAACTGGCTTGTTCAGTGTAAACTAACTTTTCTTCAAATATGACCTCCCAAATGAAGGCAAATATTTCAGAGTTTGGTGGCTTTAGTGAGGGTCAAATTACCTAAGATTTTTTCAGCTAACTGTATTGCTGAGATGGGTTTGAATAGGTATTGTTCCATCATCTTATTCTTATGCTCTATATAGATCTTAATGTGGAGCAGTTAGTAATAGGTGGAACACCTGCATACAATGAGCAGAGGCATGTGTTCATGGATCAACTGTATTAACATAAGGAGGTCTGATAATGAATTGTCAAATGTCTAGGGTAATACAAGAAGGCACAGTAGTTCTTTCAACTCTTTCTTCTTTCCATATGAACATTTCTGTCCCTGTAAAGTGGCACTGCCATTCCTGGAAAGGAAAGGAATTTCTAAATCCAAAGGTCACCGTAGCCCAAAGAGAAGTAGTTATACAACTGCAGCTCTCCAGCATCTCCACTCCACAAGTCTCAGATTAGCCCATGGTGCATGTCACAAGACTGGCTCACAAAAATTCCCTCTCTACCATTTCTCAGACATCCTTGCTGATATTCTCAGAGACGCTTTACTCTGAAGCATTTCTAGTGGCCTAACTCATTCTTCCTAACATGTACTGCCATGCCAAAGTTGCACTAAAACAGTTTGAATGACCAGCTGAGTTGGCTAAACGGCACAAAAATCACATTGCTCAAGTTTTCATAAATAGTTAATTGCTAGAATTTGTTGTATTAAACGAATTTATAAGACCAGCATTCATCTTACTTTGTGAGGTTTTTGTTTTGTTTTTTTTTTTCCTCCAGTCTATAATCTATAAATTGCCAAATTAGAGGAAAAAATTGGAAGCAAAAACTAATCAGGCCCTTAAAATCCAGTGCACTTTAAATGTATGGGGTTTTTTGTGTGAGATTAGTTAAATTGTAATTTTCATGCAGTCTGTGGTCCATTTGAGTACAAAAACTAAATGATTACTTGGGTTACTCTCTGAATAGATTTTGAAAATGAATTCCTCAGTATTAATGAGATACAGGATATCTAACTTCTCTTTTGAGATAAGTCACAATTGGAATCCTCCTCGTTGGGTCAAAAATCCACTTAGATTTTGACAGTCTTTATAAAAAATGGTCAGTTAATTAATGTTTGTATACTACAAAATATTTTGCTACACTTTGTGTGTCTATATTGTCTTTTTTTTTTTTTTAATGACTACTGAGAGAACAAAACAGTAATTAAAAACCAGGCAGTAATTACAAAAACACCTTTTAAATAATGGTTCATATATGTGATTAAAACTTGTATGGTAACTGTTGAGTTACCTGAACCACTGATTGAGCACCTGGGGAAAGGACCTGGTCAGCCCTGGGAGCACAGGTGAAGGCAATTCAGCTGTGTGACCGGAAGGAGTGGAGTCTGGCTGCACCTCTCTTAGAGCTCATTTAAGGGCTGACTGCCACTGGGGAAAGTTCTCTTTCTGGAGATCCCTCCCTTCTGGAGTTTTCCTCCTAAGCCTAGATCTTTAGAGATGGGTGAGCGCTTTTTCTTTGTAGACCCTTCTATCACCTTCTATCATGCTGGTTCTTTTGTCAGCACATCTCCTGTATCACTGTTCTACTATCCTGATTTGTCTGATTGTTACACCACTAATCAAGTACAGAATTGTTGTATGCAGTGGAAACAGAGCTTGCTTACTTCTCAAAAGAGTACATTCAGTTAAATATAGAGGCTAGCGTTCATACCATCTTTGCTAGAGCTGGCTGTTCTTGACAGGGAGAATTGCAGGGCAGTAGTAATAAGTAACCAGTGCCCTTACCTCATTTCAATGTGAGTATGGGAAACCAAACCCCTTCTGGAGTCAGGGAATGTTGTGCGTTAACAGATGCTGTTGTATGAGCAATGAATATAATACAGTGTTCCATTCTCAACTCAGCTTAACATAGCTTAACATTTTTCCCATTTGTATTTGTTTCAGATTTGGTTTAACACTACTTTTATCTATGCTGAAGTCTTTTCTAGTCACAAGAGGAAGAAAAAGCAAAGTGAGGAAAACATTAAAACCCCCTAGAACAATTATGGCTATTTAGAATAATAGAGAGGCTGTTTTATAATGTTTACTCCTTATTAAATATCTCAATAATCACTGTATTTTGAGGGAGCTCTGTAACTTAAAGATACTTGAAATACAAGTGGCATTAACTGTAACACCGTGAAAAGCTAAAGCACAAACTCCTTTCTTTGCAGAAAGCCTTTGACTCAGAATACAGTATCTAGGAGACAAGGACAGACTTTCCTGGCAGAGCTAATCTATAGCTAGGACTGCTGCTCAAATCTTGTGAATTGCTCCTACCAGGCATATGATTCTTGTCCAGCTGTTACATTTCCAGTAACTAATGGCTAAAGATAGAAAACCCTGCCTGAGAGTTAGATTTTTTCTTGTTCTTAACTCAGTAGATAACTTGTCCAGCACTGACTAGTTATAACCTAATGCCTTCCTCCTCATCTACCATGGCTTGATACTCAGCAAAGTCAAGTGCAATGATATGAGACTTAGCAATTGGATTTCCACTACAAATCTACAGCACTGCCTTATAGACATCTCTATATGTGGAGACAGAATTTATCCCTCAAGGGATACTTATCAGTAAATAATAATATCACTGTTTTTTATCTCTTAATGAGTGTTTCTGTTTTACTGATACTTCCCACCGGGAAGTTAACTGATAACATAATTAGCAGATGATTGTGTGGAGGAGGCTGGAATCTTTAACAGCAGTTTTAAGGCATTCTGTACCAAATCTTCTGTGCTGCGGAACTTTTACAGTATTGAATGATATTCTCTCCAATGACACAGAGATGAAGAGGCCATGATGTGCATGCCTCTTGGAAGGGCTGAACTTACTCATTTACTTGAGGGGGAAAAAAAAAACAACCATGACGAATCCAATTTTAAATTATTTAATGGACTAGAACAAGTCATTGGATAGATTGCATGTACCATAGCCTTCAATTCAAAAGAGTACCTTTACTAGACTACAAATTTCTGGTCTAGAAATTTGATGTATAGCACTATAATGTTTAGAAAAAAATCTTCATAATAAGTGTTTTGAAGCTTCAGACATCTGGGATGCTCCACGTGACTTACAGGATAAAAGGAGGCAATAGAAACCAATGCTACCATTTGTTATAAAGGAATCATTCTGAGAGTAATCACAGTGCAACACAGAAATTTACTGTTATTCTATCGCAGCCAATGATTATGACTTATAATAATTGTAAAATTAAGAGAGAGAACATTTGGGAAGGAACTGATCGGTTCCCCACGGAATACTGTAGTGTCTGCCAGATGTAAAGTAGCATGGATAAAGGTTCTAGATGGAAAAATAAGAGCTTTTGAGTATTAAGTGTATAAGTAATAATTGAAGTAGTAAGCACATTTACAAACTTGACTGTGTTGTGCCAGGACAAGACAATAAAAATTTTAAAAAAATAAAAATTCTTTCAGAGTTTTGAAGCTGAGATACTTAAACTTTTTCTGCACCAGAAAACTTCTGCAGATGTTCACCACTGAGGTCTTTCTAGGACAAGTATGGATATAACATGGAACTGTTTCTCTTATGTTTTTGTCTTTTTCCCCAATTCCAATTTGTGCTAGATGAAGTGGACTATAGAAACAACACATTTTTGTTTCTGCAGTTGTTGTAAGAACAACTGAACACATGTAAGCTGACAGAACCACCTTTTGTGAAGTATTGCTTCCTCTTCACCTCTTCCACATAAGCAAGTGCATTCCTCCTTTCACCTGTAAGATGAACTAAAAAAGGGACTTAATCCAGTTAGTTTAGAAGGAAAGTGAGTTCTGAAATATGAGTTTATTTATGAAAATTGTGCTCCTAAGCCTGGTACCTGGAGTATAAATACAGACCTCTAAGTGTGGCTGATGCAGTGGTTTTGAAATGTTAGTATTGTTCTTTATTTTTAAATTATTATTAGTTATTTTATACCAAATCATCTGTTACTGTATATATGCGTGCTGCAGTTTTTTTCAGGTTTTGGGGCAACTCAAACTTTCCGAATATCACTGTGCAGAGTCTCACCACAGTTACCATGAAGATATTTACTTTCTTAGTCAATTAGACCTTGAGATCTTAAGTGGTTTCAGTCAAAATCAAGCTTCTGAAACAGAATTTAGGATTCTAAATTGCTGAATTTGCTTTGAAAAATCACTTACATTGCCAAATATATCTGGATTTGTTTTTATGTGCTTAAGATCTTTTATTTTGTAATCTGTGTTAAATGGAAGAACGCAATACATTTTCCAAAATGAGAAGATCAAATTGAAGAATATCTTGAAGGAAATAGGGGGTTTATTTTGAAGAAATCGTAATAGAATCTTCTGAGGAGATGGAGAATTTTTATGTGATCTGAGTCTAGGTTCAGATATCTTAAGTCACTTGATTCAGAAATGGGTGGGCTTTTTACCCCTCTGCATTGAATAATCTCAGGTGACTTCCAAAAAGTAAGACAAAGGAGGGCTCTACTCCATAATACACACTGTGCCTTCTGAGATTTACAAGAGAAGCTCTTCCTTGAAAGTAATGAGTCAAATGACAGCAACATACAGTTCTCCAAGTGGTGTGTGGAAGTGCTGCAATGTCTGGATCTCTTTCCAGATAGGTGGTAATGTTGATTTAAGTAGTAAGCAGATTAGAAAGGAAATCTGGTTTTAATTTAATCCATTCAGTAACCAGTATAACAAAGGTGGTTGAACGAAGCTAACACTTGTCTGCATGGTTTTATTATTGAAGTATATACTATAGCAAAATGATTCAAATCTTCATCTTGGTATAGGAGCAGTATTTGAAATGTGTTCCCAGTACCGGCTAATGTCTCTTCTTATGCACAGAAAAGAAAAATGCAGAACTGAGAAATGTAAATTTTTTTCTCTGACTGTGAAATTGTAAACACTTAGTGGAACAGCATATGGAACTTATGAAATCTGATGCTTTGAGAGTGTGAGTTACAAAATGCATCAAGGTTCAGTGTTCGCTTTTATTTACTCTTTTGGTATGTGATTTTTGAAGTGGCATAGTCACAGTGATTCTTTCTAGAGCATTTTACTTCTCTGTGTAACTTGAAAATCCAACAGGCAGTAAAACTTAATAGTAATATAAAATGGTTTTGATTATACACTCGTGTGTAGGATTGCAGTTCAAATGGCAGACTATTAATTCAATGCTCTAATGTGAACCCTGTGTTCTCTTCATTAATATTGCTAGAAATATTCAGCATTGATAAAATTTACATTGGTATACGAGGACCGAAGGAAATCCAACGTGCTGCTTAATCTTGCAGAAACCCAGAGGGATTTGAAGTGTAAAAGATAGCGAAAACAAAATGTTACATTTTTGAGGTCAACAGAATCTCCTGCTGCACAATTTTAAAACATCCATGCATTTTTTCCTTTTCTGTCTCTAAAATATTGTGGGAAAGGAATTATGACAATAAAGGTGTTTAACACACTTATTGCCTTCAATTTAAGGCTATACTGTGTGTTTGAGGGAGGAAGACAACAGGTATGAAAGTGTCTGTTAGCTAGCTATACTTGGACCTCCCTGTAGCAGAGCTGCCATATATATGTAGAATGAATGTGTGACTGTGCAGGAGACACAGGCAACTTTTAAAAAAATTTAGTAGCAGAAATAGGAAAAGCAGTGTGTAACATTCAAGGGTAGATGTTATTTCCACCATAAAATGACAGTGATCCATTCTGGATACATCCTTAGCAGTAAGACAATGGACCCAGGCACTGACACTGACATGAAATGACAAAGAATGCCCTATATACACACTGTGTGGGAGTGTTTCCTTGGACATTCTAAATGCCAGACTCCTCCTGGACACTGCTCAAACTGCTTTGGCTACCTGGTAATAGCCAAAAGCATGCAGCAGAAATCCAAATAGGTCACTAGTGTAAGCAATCACACTTCAGTGGTGGGTAACATTCTTGACTCTACATGATAAACACTGAACTTAAGTCTGACCTTATTAAGAAAGCACTCATACCAACAAAATGTAAATGCTTTTTTTTTTTAAATTATTTTTAACTTGGAATTCTTTTAGCTTCTAATCATCTGGTTTGGCTTTTTTTGAAGTATCTAGTGAATATATATGTACACAGGTAGATAAAAAAATATATTTTCTGTCTTCCAAACAGCTTTTTTGAAAGTTGACATGGGAGCCTGAAGTTACTATCTTTTCTAGTTCTTTGAAGTAAATTATTGCCAGATTTAAACCACATCAGGTCTTCACCGTGATTCTATGATTCACTTATAAGGATATTTTCTACTTTTGTTTTGATGCTCTTCAACTCAGCTGATAAGATTGAGAGTTGATTATCAGTAGGCTTATGAAAGCTGAAACTACGTGTTATTCAACTTACTGTTACAGTTGTGCTTCAGTGAAATCTTACTGAACTGCTGGGTAAATGGGTGCTGCTGAGTTAATCCCTGAGCTACCCCTTTACTCCTGCTCCCTTCCCAGGCAGCCAGACTACATTATGATGGTAAAGAAAAACATCTAAGAATATCCAGTAAATCAAAGAATTTACTTCAGTTTCAGTTATTTTCAATAGCAAAGGCAAAACTTCACCAAGGGATATTAGTGATATTTACATAATTAGTGATAAATTCAGTTATTCAGTCTTCTCACCCCTAGTCCAGTGGCTGGATCATTTACATGGCCAGAACAATGAAGGCACCTGTGCAGAAATACTTGTGTGGCACCTGTGTACTTCAGCCACTGGGCTGGTCTTTCACCTGCTCTCCTGTCTGGCCATATGTGAAAAGCTTCCACAGTATTTAACTATTTTACATAGTGACAGGATTGTGAGTGCCTCTACTTAAAAAAAAAAAAAAAGAAAATTACATGAAAAGATCTGAGTAAATATTTTTTTCCATATGAAATGTGAATAGCCAAATGGGAACTGAAGCTTTACTGTAAGAGCAATCCTAGTGAGAAAATGGAGTTTAGAAGTTTGTCTGCAGACAGGGACAGATGTAACAACAATTTTCCCTAATCAGAGTCCCATTATTTTCAGTTAAGATTTTTGTGCACGCATTTTATAAGCAAATAGAATTATTTAAATTTAAAATAAATATCTGATCAAATTCTCCCCTTAAAGGGAATGAGCCTAAAACAGCAAATGAAGAGTTCAGGTGTAGCAGGCCTGAGGTTTACCAATCACAGGTGGAAACCATTGATATCAATCTGTGCACAGAAGTCAAAAGCAATTAGATGTATGAAGTTGCAGTGAACTGGAAACATGCAAAAAATTATTTCCAGGATCTTGACCAATGGCAAGTAACCTCTGAAAATGAGCTATATTGATCACATGCCTTTGTGCAGCCATGCTATGAGGCTACTTCAACTGTACTCTAGTTTTCAGGTGTTCTAGTCAGAGTTAGTGTCTATTCAGTTGAAGAGGGCGTAAAGCACAACCTTTGGCAGTATCTGTATTACATGTTACTTAGAAGAGAACACAAGAAATGTGCTTCACCAAAAAGAAACCTGGATCGCTTATGTAAGGTCACAAAGAAAAAAAATACTCATGTAACATCGATCTTGTGGCAAACCATTGTGAACTTTCTTAAAAGTCCTCACAGGTCTGTAGCCTCTTTAATAAAGTATTTCCTGAAAGTGTCTAATATTAAAAATATGACAGTATTTTTATAAAAGTATGCTTTTCATACGCTGGATAGTAACAAAATACCAGCAGTGGGATTGCACAAATATTTTGGTATTAAGTGATCATCCTCTCCTAGAGAACAAACAAAAAGAAATACCATCTCAATATGATCGTATTGTAAGGTGGGCAAATGAAAACTCAGATTTTCTTTCCTTTTTTTGAGAGTGGACTTTGTTCAGTTAACAGAAAGCAAGTATCTAGAGACTGCTATGGTAACTTGCAGCACTGGAGAAGAGTGCTGCTATGACAGCCTCATGCAAAGCAGAGCCAACTGCACAGCCTTCCCGTCATGCTGCAGCTGTGTCCAGCCCTAACAGAGGGCAATAGCTGAAGTTTTGGAAAGCCATTTGTGCTCTTTTCAGTCCTGGGTTCATAATTTATGTTTCAGATGTGACTAGAGATGGTTATTTCATTCATGCATGTTAACAAAATAATTAAAAGAACTATTCATATTTCACTAGTTTGTTGGTGTAGTTTTCCAATAAAAATCATGCTCTGTAATGCCATTATGCTATAGTTCTCCTATCAGTATTTTCCAAGGATTTATATATATTAAGCAGATTAGAAGATGTAGATTTTATTAAGCATTAAGCAGATGTAGATTCGCAGTAGGAATTTCCATGCTATGGTTTATAGTTGCATATACACCATTTCCAGTGTGAGACCAGTCCATGCTTGCTCCATAGAAGGTAACGTTATGAAGTTTAGGAAAGCAAGTCAAACAGAAGTTTGAACTAGAGATGGCAGAAGTTTTAACCCACAGAATTGGTCCGAAGAGTGGCACAGAGAGTATTTTGTTTTTGTTAGCCATCACAATCCTAGCTAAATACACAAACAGTTAATAAAGAATGGTTGTGGGCTTTTTTCCTATTCCAGTCAAAAATAAAAAGGAGGTATATTATCTACTTTTTCTAAAGTCCTCAAAGAATGCTGTCATCATAAAATTATGCGCACAGAATACACTTATAGCTTAATTAGTATTTAAAATATATAATCATGCTTTGATAAATGCAGTAACTCTCCCTTGCACTGAACTAACACAGCATACAATGCCATCATTTCCAACCACCACCATGTTTTCCTGACTATCTTAAGACATCGTTCACCATTTCATAACTGTCTGGGTAAATGGAATTTGTTTAATTACTTCATTGTATACCTCATTCTCATAAGGAAAATAACAAATTTTCATGTATGTGAACTTGTGAGTGATGAGAGAGGTTTTTTTAATTATTTATTTAGGAAAGCAGCTGAAATTGTAAGAGTAGATCAGCATTAAAATCAAAGTTTCTGGCTGCTGAGTTCAAGCGTGACTCACTCTGGCAATATAAACGTATTGAATTAAAATCCGTTCAACACAGCATTACAGACAAGCAGGCTTTTCTGCCATTTAACCATAGGGAATTCTTACTGCAAAGCAGATCTCACACGGTTCCGCAGGCGCTGCGGGTGAATCGCTCGCTGGCACGGCAGGTCGCACGGTCACACAGCGGCACCGCGGTGCCGGTGATCACCAGCACCACTTAACACTTGGAAACGAAGCACGCCTTGGTGCGCCATTGGTTTGTTTTCTTTTAAGACACGATAGGACTCGCCTAGCGATTAAAGCCGCTGACAACCCTCGAAACGATTCACGGCCAGATGGAGGCGATGGCCATCCCAGCCTGAGATCGCAGCGCGGAAAGAGAGCGCCGGGCGGGAGCCGCGTGCCGGACAATAGCGCCGCTCCCGGGGCAGCCGAAGCGCGGCTCGGCGCGTTCCCCCGCGGCCGGTCCCGCACCCCGCCCGCTTCTCCGGCCCCGTTCCTTCGCCGGGAAAGTTTGCCCGGGCGCGGAGCCCCCAGCGCAGGGCCGCGCCTCGTCGCCCCCGCCCGCCCTCCGTCCCTCCGCCGCGCCGCTCACCTGTCGTCGCTCTGCCAGCCCTGGTCGCCCAGCAGCAGATCTCGGAAGCGGTACCGCGGCGGCAGCGGGGGCACCTCGCTGTCCAAGTCCACCATCCTGCCCGGAGGAGGCGGACCGACCCGCGGAGCGCCGATCGCTCCCGGACGCCGGTCCGCGGCTCCGGGGATGGAGCGGCGCGGCGCGGCACGGCGGCGGTGCCGGATCGGGGCCGGCCGTCCCCGGACGCCCGAGGCGGGCGCCGCGCCCTGCAGGCTCCGCGGGGCCGCTGACGGCCGCCGGGTTGAAAGTTCCGCCTCGCGCCGTGGGGCGGACAGGTGGCGGCGGGCGGCGGCGGCGCGCGCCCACCCACAACGCGCGAGCGCGCGCGCACCGCCCGCCCGCCGCGGTTGACAACAAAGAGCGGTCCAGCGCCATGCAAATGTTGTTCGGAGCCGCCGCGGGCCGGCCAGCCAATAGGGCGGGCGTTCGTTAGCGCGCTCCGGTGACGGTGCGGGAACCTCTGCCTGCCGGCCAATAGAAGGGCCGTCGGCGGCGTGCCGAGCGGGGGGCTGCTCGCCCCCGGGACGCGGGAGACGCCGCGCCGCACCTGTGCCGGGCTCCCAGCGGGCGCCTTCGTGCCCCGGGCGTTGCTCGGCACCTGCCGCGTTCGGTACCACCTGAGGCTGCCTCAGAAGTGCCTTTCCGTAGGCCCCGAACGTCGAAATAAAGATTGTTTGATCTCTGGGTGTTTTGTTACGATAGGTCGTTCTTTCTGTTGTTTCGTTCTTTTTTTCACGTGCTCATCTTTAAGGATCCTCTCTGCAGACCCCGCGCTGCTGACAGCCTGCTTGGTTCTGCCAGAGCTTTGTCTTCTGCTCCTCTTTGTTCTAGCAGGCACGCCTTGGTGGCAGGCAGGCTCAGAGGGCTCCGTCAGGCTCCTATCTGGATACAGGTGGGTGTCTGCTCCATTGTAGGGCCAGTCTTCCTTACTGTTTTCGTTATTGTGAAGGACGCTAAATCGAGAGTAGCCGTTGAGCCCCTCTGCGGAGATGCCTTGCAGAGAGATCTTTACGAACCAGGCAGCTCAGCAACTGCCAATTTCATAAAGTTAATAAGAGCAAGTGGTGGATTCTGCACCTGGCACAGGACAACCCTGAGTACGTACGCAGGCTTTGGTTTGAAAGGCTGGAGCGCAGCTCCAAAGAAAGGGATCTGCAGTTCTGGCTGATGTGAAAACAGAGCTGAGCCAGCAGTGTGCTCTGGTGGCCAAAGGGCTGACTGTGCCCTGGGCAGCAGTGTGCCCAGTACTGCCACCGGGTGAGGAAAAGGGTTGTCCTGCTGTGCTCTGTGCGGCCTCGCCTCTATCATGGTGCAGTTTGGGTACCACAGTGTAAGAAAGGCATAGAACTGTTAGAAAGCATCCAAAGGAGAGGTACAAATATGGTGAAGGGTATGTAGGACAAGGTATATGAGGAGCACTGAGGCCCCTGGGTTTGCACAGTCCAGAGCAGAGGAGCTGTGAGGGGAGGCTTCATGACAGCCTACAGTTCCTTGCAGGGGGAGCAATGAGCTCTGCTCTCTGGTGACAGTGACAGGCACTGAGGGAACGGCATGGAACTGCGTCAAGGGAGGATCAGGTGTGGGTTAGAGAAACGTTCTGCCCTGGAGAGCCATGGGCATGGAGCAGGCTGCCCAGGGCAGTGGGCACAGCCCCAAGTGCCAGAGTTCAAGGGGCATTTGGACACCACTCTCAGATACATGGACTGCTGTGCAGGCAGTTCTGTTTGGAACCAGGAGTTGGACTGGATGATCCTTGTGGGTACCTTCTAATTCCAGCTATTCTATGGTACTGTGTTACATGGCTGATGCTATTTTGTGTCAATTCTTTTGAAATCTTAGGTGCAAACATGGTAAGACATTGATTGGTTTGCACTTTTTATTATTTGAGTTTTTGCTTTGAATTTCAGGAGTGCTGGCACAGGCCCCATAAATATCTAGGGAAGCTGGGTTGTTTAGATGCACAGTTGTGCAGCTGACGTGGCTGACTCCCAACAGAAGGGGCCCACCTACCCGTGAGTTTGACCTTGTCAATCTACCAAACGAAGACTGAAACCTCTCAAGCGGATGAAGTTCTTCCATACTTCCAGTGTAATCTATTCACAGGGATACTCAGGAAGTAGCTGAGGTTCTTTAGCGGTGCCTGGAATCCATTTTTAAATGATTTCCTTTTATTACCTAGACTTTAACTTGATGGGCCTTACAAATAGGCAGATCTATCAAAGGGGTTATATGTATTTATTCTTTCCCTGGCTATTTATTCCCACCCCCACAGAGCCTAGAACACAAGCAGCTGAAAAATAACCTTTTTTTTTTTTTTTTTTTTTTTTTTTTTTTTTTTTTAATTATTTTCTGGGTTAGTTTTCATTTCCGTAAGTTTCCTAAACCCAAGTTCGACATATGTGCTGGCAAAAGATGCAGCTACTGCAGAGCAGTAGTGAGGCAGTATAACAAGACATAAGGTAGGGAAGACCTACTTCTTTCAGCAGTAGATCTGCGTAAGTCTAAAGTACAGTTCTGTTTTCTATGGGAACCAGCATCAACCAAATGCTTCTTAATTATATGCGTTCGTTTGCACCTTTCTTTGCCATTGTTTTGTGTAGCTTTTCAGTGTAGTCTTCAACTTATGCTTTTAGAATTTAGCTATGTGGTGACTGTGTAGAATTGTATAATTTTGCTTTTTCTTTTTTTCTTTTTTTTTTTTCCCTCCCTTCTCATGTGAGCTAAAAGCTTGGTTTCAAATTGTGTTGATTCAGCTCTGAAAATATTTCTGTCTTGTAGCTCCTCCCTGTAGCTATCTCACCTTCCTTACCATCTCACCTTTTGTTGTTGTTTTTCAGGTCTCTAACCTCCACCTGCAGGTTCATTCAAGATTAAATACAAAAATCCTGTCCTACTTGTGTTTTCTGCCAAGCAAAATACTTTTCTATGTTGCTAACTGTTCTGAGTGACATCAGTCTGTAACATTTGACTGTTACATTTGTTGAAGTCCAGTGAAGTTTCAAGTGTTAGTCTTAAACATATAAACATGTTATACTCCTTTACAGCCTCTGAATTGCACAAGGAAAACCAAAGCCTGAAGATAAACTTTGTAGTCAGTGACTGAAATGGGAGGTGGTATAGGAAACACTTTGATTTCTTATGTGACCGGTGAAGTATAGACTACCAATATGAGGGCCTGTTTGAATTCCCTGTCTGAATTGAAATAGCAGATAGGTTTGTGGTTTTTTTATTCCTATAATCACTAAAATCTAGACTGCCATGTGTACCACAGTCATACTGTCTAATGCCTTTGTTTACCAGCTTTGGTACCAAACAGAAATTCCTTTATTAAAGTGAAGTCATACACAGTGTAACAACGGTGGTACAGTTTTTAAGCATGGCTTTCACAGCTTGTTGCATTCGGAGTTTACTTTCTTGCTTCTCATAAGCGTTTGTTAGATTAAACAAAACAGATGCACTTATGTGGCGAAAGTTCAAAGGTAAGTTGTTCTTTGCTTTGGCTGGTATGAAAAATAAATTAAATAACGAATTACCCTGCTGTCACTCTCTTGCCAGTTTTACTGTGCTGTGTTCAGAAGTTAGAGCTCTCTGAAACTTCAAAAAAAGGAAAGTACAGTCTTTCTCCATTAAAATACTTGTTACAAGCAGCTGATTTTTCTTTCTCAGCTGCTTCTACAGTTGAACAAGATGTCTCTTCTTAGGAAACATTGTTTCTTCACTCTGCCCCAGTATCTTTTCATCCTGCCAAAACTTCCTTGTTCTCTGTATTTGTTCCTTCACTTGAGGCAGTGGGAAATCCGTCTGTTATAATGACTTGCCTCAGAAGTAAAATGAGGTTTAGGCTAGCTACAGTCCTTTTCTGAAGTCTATAGATCATGGGTGAAATGAGAAATTAATGGTGTGTCTACTGTCTCTTCTAACTGCCTCATTAATTTTTCCACCCTAATTGATTACTCTAGCATTTGTTTTCATACTCGAGGAGCTAAGTAGAAATAGAAGCCGTAACGCTTTTTCTACCATGGAAATGCATTTCAAAATGGCATTAGCTGACCCGGTAAACTAGCAACCGGGTTAATAGTTGAGCAGAGCAAACAGAAAGCAAACTCATAACTGAAACTATAGTCGTGCAATCTATAAAGAAGCTTAATTTTATTCTCCTAAGTAATATAAACTGTTTGCATTATAAAATAACTGTTTTCTTTCATGTCTGACAGCATGTGGCCTGCTCTGTCTGAAATGCTGTTAGGTACATAAAATTGGGCAGAAATGGGATTTAAGTTAGCTGAATTCAATGTTTTGATTAGTGACACAAAACACCGGGGGATGTCTTCAAGCTGAAGAGACACTGAGTCTTTTGCTTGGAGGCAAACGCTCTTATACACAAGCTGTTGTACTGGGTCACTACACTCAAGTGAAGATTTCCTTCTGCAGTGCTTACGTGTTAAAGAAAAGCTGTGAGCTGCTCTCAGTTCTTTCAGGGAACAAATGTAGGTTCATACTCTCAAGGAATTATTTTGGCCCTGAGGAGTGTCACAAGCATCTGTGGCACTGAATTGAGGACTGAAAATAGACTTTAATGAATATGTCCCTAAAAAAAAAAAAAAAAAAAAAAAAAAAAAAGTAACTGGCTAGATACAGGAGAGTAAGTCTGCCCTAGCACTTAACTCTGAAGTTTAAGAGAGGCAGAGGGAGAAAGAGCTGGGTTCCTGAATGTTTTGCTAGTGATTATGTAGAAATCTTGGGTCATTCTGAGGTACAGAAAGAATAGTGTTCAAGCTTCCTCTTTATGTTACTCATATATTTGGTGGAATATAGGTAAAACATCAGCTGGAACAATTTCTAGGTTGATCTGAAAGTAATGCCTCCTATTTATTTCCATGGAAACTATAAGGAATACAAAGAGCACAATAGTACTGTTTGATAGATCAAATTCTCAGCTTTAAAACATAATTTTTCAGCATAGTCACCACCATTACCTATGCATTTTCTTCAGTGATGAACAAGAGTCTGTGTGCTGCACTTGCAAGAATCTGCACAAGAGGAGGTGACCCACTGTTTCACAGCTGCTATGACAGCATTTCTGCTAGGAAAATATTGCCCACGCAGTCCTTCTTTCATTGGCCTGAACAGATGGAAGTCAGAAGGTACCAAATCTGGACTTTATGGGGGGTTTAGTAAGACAGCCCGGCCAGGATTCACAGTGTGCTTCATGACCTTCAAACTGATATGTGGCTTGGTGTTACCACATTGCAAGAGAAAGGTTGTCTTGTCTGGCCTGACTTAAGCTTGTTGACTGTGATTTTTATCAAAATGTCTAAAAAGCATATTTATCACCATAGTATACTAATAATGATGGATATAGTTCAGAGCAGAATGCCTAAGTGGGTTTTTATAGAGTAGCAAGAGGACAAAATGACGTTTACATGTTGGTTGAAGCCTTGTATTTTCCCTTTACCCAATAGTTGTTCTTCTTGTGGTTGGTGGGAAGCAAAGAACATGTTGCTGAGCACTGTACCAATTATAGAGCCCACAGTTCTTTGAGACCGTAATTTTATATCTAGTTAGACCTGGTTCTTGTACATTTATTTTTACACAATCTAGCATGTGTTTCTGCTTGGGCCCATCATTTTATCTGCAAATTGCCACTCAGATAAGGGCAACATTGATTTCCTTCTCCAGTTTTGTCACCATAACATCATGCCTGTTAGTTAAAAGATCAGCTACTTATTTCCATTTCATTTCCAAGGACTGCCTGGGCCATTCCTTATTCAGTTCTGTCCTTTTCTATTCAAATATTTACTTCTGTCTTGCATTTTTCCCTAACAATAGCCTTTGTTCCCATACATTATAATTTGAAAGCATCATCATTTTCTTACTTCTCCTTTTTGCAAAGTAACTACCTCAGAGAAGACACTCTGATCTCTTTCACATCCTTTTCTCAAAAAGAAGTTGATGGCAAGTTAGGTCAACATGAGCGTATTGGTTTCATCTCTTTTGTTTGGTTGTTTAAATGTACATTTGTTACATTTTATTGGATTCTTAGCTGTTAGATGTAAGGATCATTTTTGACTCATTCTAAATCTTAAAATATCCTCATGGAGGATGGGCAGGGAGGCAGTCGATATATATTGCTTATATAACCCTTACATTGTACATGGGAATAGCTGCTGATAGTTCTTATCGCCCTTCAAGAAGGCACAGCCATTTGCAGAATATTACTAATACAACATGAAGCTTTACAAAAGCTGTTAATCATAACTACAAGCAGCAGCACAAACTCCAGATTATTCCAGCTTATTTAAAAAAAAAAAAAAAAAGTATTTATTTCTAAACAAACCTGACTATTCTTACATGTCTTTACATTTTTAATGAGCCTATTTACTTTTTATTGTATGTTTTGCATTCAGAATTTGCCCATGTCTTCTTTTTACTGACTAATACAGTTACCAGAGTACAATGCTGCAATGTGTGTGATATAAAAACTACAAGGAAAGCGTTTGTTTAAACTTCATAGAAAAAGCATTCTTGGAGTCCTCCTGTTTTTCCACTTTTTTTTTTTTTTTTTTTTTAATGTTTGTGAAGTACACAGACTGTTCTGAAGGAGAGGAAGGTTTGATAGTGATTCAGAAAAAGTAACAGACTGAAATAGCCCGAAGTGAGAACAGAGTTTTAAGGTTACTGTAAGCTAGGGTAGAAGGAGAAACTGGAGAAATTTTGGATCTGATAATTTCTCTGAAAGAATCAAATAGTTGGAGAAAGTTTTGTTCCTGTTGTTTTGGTTTTTATTGTCTAACAAAACTGATGGTAGAGGGCAAGTTTTCCATAGCCCCTTGAGTATGACTCTGTCTCAAAGACATGAATCTGAGACATACATTGCATGCATGATGCAAGCAAGATCCCTGTAAGACTATTTCAGACATGGCACTCAATATGACCTGATCTTTGCTTTTGTATCCAAGAAGGAGGTGTATCCACTTCAGGGCTACCCCCAACCCTTGTACACCGCAGTGTTCTGACATCTGTTGTTGACTAGGAAAGCAACTGTGAGAATTAGAGAAATGGCAGCACTGCAGCAATGGAGAGTGATGTGGGAGGAAACGGTGATAACCTCTGAACTGCCTTCCAGTAAATCTCCACTTGGCTGTAGGCAGGAGGACTTTGTTTAAACTAAAGGTTGTGATAGTTACTTTTTTATTTATATATAGAGAGAGATTTTTAGTTATTTATGTATTTATTTATTTTTGAGAAGAACATTTTTTTAAAGCAATTTTCACTTTTCTTTTGACCGAAGAATTCCAAACTAGGAGAATGAGATGGTATTAACAGTAATTGGAAGTGTGGTAAAGGTCCTTACCCTACGAATTCTACTCATGCATGCAGTTACTTGCACAAAGAGTTAGCTGCAGAGCCTCCCTCTCCCATACCTCCTGTTGGAGGTGCGGGGACTTAATGTGCACCTGTGTGTGCATGTGACTTTGTGTGGTACTTAATTGACAATATGTGAAGTTGCAGATTTTAGCAAGCAGTACAGGTGCACGTTAAGATCCCACATCTCCAACAGGAGGTATGTGAGAGGGGAACTGTGCATATAATTCTATAGGTGGGTGGCAACAACTCTCTGCTTGAACATAAATTTGGGGGATTAGTGATGAAAGGACCTACATTTGTTAGATGTTCATTCGCATTTTTTCTGTTAAGTGTCTTATCTGTTCTATTGCTGATGCTGATCCTGAATGTATAGCTCACTTATTGCTAGTTAATTATGTGCTATTAATAAATCAGTAAACACCTTTCATTCTGATTAAGTTAAGTTCATTGAACTGGGCATGCTTTCCCTTTTATACCAATATGTTGTAATTGTAGATATTACATGATACATAGTGTCATTATAAATTGAAGTTGTCTGACTTTGGGAGAGACAACTGTTGACAAAAGAAAGACAGTTTCACTATTAATTTCACTATTGAGGGCTCTTTTGTGAAGATTTTTGTGCAAAATAATGACTGCTTCTGGAGTGCTGCAGGCTCTAATCATTACAACCAGGTGATACAGAAAGCATGCTGTCAGAACATGCTGACCTTATAATGGTCAGAAGTGCTATTTCAGCAGTGAGTAAACTAGGCTCCTATTATTAAGCATTGCAAGTTGCCTGCTGGAAGACTGACTTTCTCAGGTCTGTTCTTTCAAAACAAATCAAGTTTGTATGAACATGCTGAAATGTAGTTTTAAGTCCCCAGACTGAGTAAGGAATCAATATAGTCTTGAATAACTTGGTCTATGAAGGAGTTTTAGACAAAGTTGCTTCCTGAGGTCTTTTCTAGCCTGAATCTTTCTATGATCCTGTATCTAGACTTGCACTTTTGCTAGTACAGGGTGTACATGGTAATATCTTGCCTATCTGGCCATAACCAAGAGAATATTTAGGCACAGTTACAGAAGTTCTCCTAGCAATAGCTGTTCTAGAGGTAAAATCCAGCTGTCTTTGATTGCCTAATTACTTGGATGTTTCTGCCTTTGTTATCAACAGGAGGTAAGTGTACTTCAGAGATTAATTCTCTTTACTGTAGAGGTCCTGCTGATACTTCTTGGTTAGTGTGTTTGCTTATTCGATTCAAATTTCTTAGAGGCCAGAGATGACTGTAAGTCAGATATGATAAAAGAAATTGCTTTTAAATCAACAGATATACTATAGAGGAGTGAGGAAAAGAAGAAGGATTAAGTTCCTGATTTTTATTTCCATTTGGTTAGGATAAGATTAGTCAGTAACCCACAAAGTTCATGAGCATGAGACTGGAAAGAATTGAGTCTCATTCCCCAGTTTGTGATTAGTTGTTTCTTTTGCCTACGTTATTCCTCTATGAAAAATACTTCAGAGCCTCACTTTTAAGGTGTTTCTTCAAATTTTCAGTTTAAATGTATTTGTAGTAAATTTATACTTGTCATTTATGTGCTGATTTTATCTTTCAGCTTAAATATTTTAACATTCACAGTATTCATAGAGAGCAAGTGACAAATCTATGGTAAACTTTCAATTCAGCTCCAGGTTCAGTTCTCCTCTAGGTCAAAGTATCCTTGTCTGACTGTGGTTCATACCCATAATATTTTAGCTAGTCACCCAGAAGCAGTTTGATAAACTTGATCTTCTTTACGTTTTGTGACATCCGAAGATACAACATAAAAACTGCAGAAAAGATATAACCTATGCCTCCATCATAGATTTTTACATGTAATTGGTTTGAACCACAGTCTCTAGCTTGGAATGTGAGTGTCTCCCAGCACTCTGTCTCAACATATTTTCAGTTCTCTGAGCTTTCTACAGACGTTAAGGAAATAGGAAACAGTAGTGACACTGCTACATTTGAAAAGCAGTTATTACTGCAGCTGTGACTGGAAACCATCTTAAGTTCTTAGAATAGAATCATTGAATAATTTATTTTGGAAGAGACTGTTAATGACCATCTAGTTCCAACACTCCTACAGTGTGTAGGGGCATCTGTTCCTTGGGCTGGGTCGTTCAATTTTGAAGCCTCTCCAGCTTGATGTTGAACACTTCTAGTTCATCCACAATATCCAATTTCGGGACGTTCACAACTTCTTTGGGCAGCCCATACCAGTGTCTCATCATAAAAATGTCTTCCTTGTAACCAATCTCCATATAGTCTCTTTCAGTTTAAAACCATTGCCCTTGCTCTGTCGCTATGAGTCTGGAAGTTTTCTTATAAGCCCCCTTCATGTATTGAGAGGCCACAGTAAGGTCTCCCCAGAGCCTTCTCTTCTTTCTCCACCTTCTAGCCATATTTCTTTTTATGCAGCCTGTTTGGCTTTCTGGGCTGCAAGTGCACATGCTGGTTCACATCTAGTTTTTCATCAACCAGTATTCCAGTCCCTCTCTGCAGTGCTGCTTTCAATCAATTCATCACCCAGTCTGTAGTGATGTCATTTCTTCTCACCACAAGGAAACTTGCTTTTGTACTTAACAATTCCCTGGTACTGAAACACATAAATGCATGCAGTAAGGTTGGTGCAGAGAAGGCAAATGGAACTGTTCTGGTGCAGTTAAGAGCGCTGCTGTCTGCAGAAGGACCTGTTTCAGTATCACAGAACAACAGGAATTTAAGATTTGTTCAGTACTGTCCTGTGAGAAGCTGTTTCATAAATCTTAACTTAGGTACATGAAAATTTATCTTAACTGATCAAATGTGTACTAATTGGTGCAAAATTGATTCAGTGTGCTCATCGCAGAGACATGGAGCAGGGCAAGAGTTCATCTTCCACTTATGAGTCATTTGGAAAGAGAAAGAGGGAGGGAAAGGAAATAGATGTTTTAACATCTGGTAGATTTCTTGTAGGTGAGACAGCTGGAACCTAGTTTTCACAAAGACTACTGCTTTGAATCAGTGACTGCAAACACAGTCTAGGTAAAAACAAATAAATCTACTCTTACCATATTTTGAGGGGAAAAAAAAAATCACTGATTTGGATTTCAGGTTTGATTTGAGATCTGTCTTCTAAACATACTCAATTTTAACCTACATCAGTAGGCTAACCAAGCCAGTGATCTTAAGGGTCTTTTGGGAGCATACAGAAGATGAATCTGTATATTTTGCGTGTGAATCAGGTGCCACCAGTCCAGAACATGAGGTCAGCTGTTTTGTATCCAGCTCCCAAGAACACTTCATCCTCTTACACTTTTTTCCAAATTCTCAAGTGTTAAATAATTGTCCTTATATTGTCCACATTTCCAATGCAGTGCACTTCTAAAGCCAAGGCATTTTAAGGAAGATATTAGTAAGACAGTTGCTAATTTAAATTCACAAAGATTTCCTCTGCTAGTCCAGTTTGCCACATAGTTCCTCTTTTTCTGCAGTTTGTATTATTCTCTTGGATGCTTCCTTATTTTTATTACAATTATTACATTCATTCTTATTTCCTGTATCATAAAATTTTGCATGTGATACTGAAACAAATGCTTCATGTCACCAAGGATTACTTAGTTAAGCATGTTTCCTTTCCTCTGGGTGTTTGGCTGTCTTACGCATGAACCAAAGGGTTAGTAAATCATTTTGTATTTTTCAAAGGATCACAAAATTGTAGGGGCTGCGCAGGTAGGTGTTCAGATGGGTCTTGGAGAATCCACAACTTCCCCTGGGAGCCTGCTGCAGTGCTCCATCACCCTTACTGTGAAGAAATTCCTTTGCATATTGGTGCAGAACTTCCTATGCTCCGGTTTATGACTGTTTCCCTTTGTCCTGTCCCCACAGACTGCAGAAAAGAGATTGGCCATGTCATCTTTGTGGCCCTTCGCTGGACTTTCTCCAGGAGATCCTTGCCTTCCTTGTACCAGATATTATAACTGGATACAGTACTCCAGGTGAGGCCTGACCAGACCAGGGCAGAGTAGAGAGGGAGATCACTTTCTTCAACTTGCTGGCCACGCTCCTTTAATGCACCCCAGGATCCCATTGGCCTTCTTGGCCACCAGGGCACGCTGCTGGCTCATCACCAACCTGTCATCTGCCAGGACCTTCTCCACAGTGATCTGTTCCAGCAGGCCATGTCACAACCTGTGTTGATGCTCGTGGCTATTCCTTCCCAGCTGCAAGACTTGATTTTGTTAAACCTCATCTGGTTTATTGTTGTCCAGTTAACCAGTCTGTCCAGGTCTTCAGCTGTGTCAACCACTCCTCCCAGCTGTGTATCATTGGCATGCTTACTCAGGGTGGACATTATGTTCAAGATATTGAACAAAACCAAACCCAGCACCTGCATTTAATGTGAATTTGATTTTTGGCAAAGCATATAAAACACAGGCAGTAAGAATATGTATGTATTTGTACAACTTTGGGGTAGTAAAAGAAAGTTTATCTGAGCATGGAAGGGATTAATTAATTTGTTTTTTTTTTTTTTAAAGTTATGATGCAAGAATAAGCAGACCGCAGGGAGGAACAATGTCAACCCAAATTGTTAGACATTTATTTATTTATTTAGTAAAGTTTGGAGAGGGAAAAAAAAAAAAAAGCAGCAAGTATGTGTTGCAAGAGGATTAGGGGAAGTGACTGCTGAAATCACTCAGTATAAATGGGGCAAGGTCAGTCCCTGGAGGCAGTCCTTGAGTAAATTAGGAGTGCATATAACACAAAGTTATCAAAAAAAAATTGGCTACAGCACTAAATGCACTTACTTCTGAGTTCCTGAGTCACTAGTATGCCTTTCCTGGGCTATGCAGCTCTCCTGCTATGTTGGATGTATTGTACTGCAGAGAGAGGTAAGCTTTAATCTGGAAAGAAAAAAAAAAAAAAGACAGCAAAGTGTATAGAAAGATAGTTATTAAATAAATTTGTAAATAAATTGCTTGAATTGAAGCCTATTTTAATGAAGTTCTGACAACAATAATTGAGATTTCTTCTGGTAGTATTTAGTACCTTCGCTATTTAGTATTTTGTCATGAGTATTATTTCGTCTGTTTGTCGGATAACTACTGCTATTACTGGATTGTTGCACATTTTTTAATGTTTATTACCCCTATAAACTACAGTTAGATGAATTATTTGTTTGTTCTGTTTGTTAATTATTCTAAAATATGAAACTTGTAAAATATTGGTAGGTTAAAATAGATGATATTCAATAAATATGTATTTCTGTCCGTCTGAAACACTCTGTGTGGTAATCTGAGAAAAAGAAGCTGTTACTGGATTAACTGAAAGGCTTATAAAATATCTGTTAAATGACAGGTTTGGCCTATGGTATTCATCCATTGAATAAGATAAATGTATGCAGATATGCTTTGGGACTTGTTTAAAGAGGTAGCTTGTGTTCTGGGTATTTTTCCAGAAGGCTGCATTAATATTTTCTGCTTCACTGTTGAATTTATTTTCCTTGATATTGTATTTATGTTGCTTAATATCCATTTAGTAATTTGTTTTGCTTTGTCTGTTTTCTCATACAAAGACTGGAGAAAAGGCACTGTGTGGTTTTGAGCTAGTATGCCCTAGTTCAGTTCAGGTTGTTGTTAATTTTGGGTGAAGATTATGAAGACTTTGTTAATGAAAACAATATGATGCATTTTACTTTGAAAACTGAAAAAAAAAAAAAAATCAGGATGTTGATGAAATTTAGCATATTTTTAGTATGGACTTACAGTGTCCATATAAATACTGTTCCAAAGCAACTACAAAAGCCTATTTCATTTGCAAATTAGTCTAGAAAGATCCTGGAACTTGTAAAGGGAGTTTGCCTGAATTTGCATTTCCTTTTCACAATGCTTTCTTTAGCTCGAATAGTTTGCAAAGGAATGGTGGTTTAGCGATATTTGCTTTGTTTGAGGCACCATTACAATGTCCCTGCAGCTTTCTTATTTCAATCTTCATACTGGAAGACTGTGGGAGTTGTTTGAGAACTAGGTTGTTGCTTGAGTACTTCTACCTGAATTTGCAGTTTGTGCTTGGCATTCTAGAAGTTGCTACCAGCATAATAATGGTGGGAAAGTAATTTGAGCTATTTCTAATCATGATCAAGTCACATGTGTTTAATAAATGATTAATTACAGCTGTTCTGGTTTCTCACTGAAGTGTTTGAAGGAATGCATTTAAGCCTTACGCGCTAATATAAAAGTAAATAAATCCCAGTTTTGTTGAGTACGCAGATCAAAGTGCATGATGTAATTAATATAATTTTGAAGTACATCTTGCCAGCTGATTTCTTTTTCTCAAACTACTAAGAAACCGCATTAAAAAAGAGTATTAATTAACTGTAGTCAGAAATGCATATACGTACTACAGCAGTTGGCAGTAACACTTGCTGTCACATAGACTGATATCAGTGCAGTATAGTGAAGAACAACCAGAGAGTTGAAATGAAATCCAGGGAGAAACATAATGTAGTGGTTAAGAGACTGTCAGGAGATCCTTTTTGTCTTGTTTTTGTTGTTGTTTTTTAACATAAGGCAGTGTAGAGTCCCCACTCTGCACAACAGACAATGAAAATATAAATCAGAAATAAGAGGAGAATACAGCAGAGAAGCTCTCCCTCTTCTGAATAGCCCGTGGCTAGCCTATGGATGTGCAAGATGTGCACTGTTGCAGAGTTCTATCCTTGCAGAAGCCAGTTCAGTCTGGACATCCAACATTGCCCCATACTATCTTCAACTTCAGCCTGACTGACTTGCTGTCATATGAAAACTTTTTTGCAGTTTGGAGAAATCATAGCATCTTCAAATTCAATGATGTCATTATGTCACAGCATTCTATGTCATGTCATGATAAACTGGATTTTGTTTGTGTGTATGATTTTTTTTTTTTAAGCAAGTACTCAAATGTAGAATGGAGGACATTACGGTACATTCAAAAGGTTGATTCATAGACCAAATTCTTACATACCATTTATTGTAGATAAGAAATGAAAAATAGGCTAATAGGTCTAATGATGAGGTATAAAACCTGAAAAAAAGATTTTTTTTTTTTAAATGAGGTTGAAAGCAATAAATTTAGATGTCTGAATAAGAGACACCTAAGACACCCATGTGCAATTTCTCTATGAACTTTTTATAAATGGGATCTAAAACTGGTGTGTTGATTTGAATGTGAGATGACTGAGCTGTTAATTTGTTGTCCGAATAGTCTTGTGGTTGCTAACAAGCAGGTGCATGCAGAGAAGACAAGAAAAGTTAGTTATACGTGTATAACTTTTAAGCTGTTCTTGAAATCATAGAATTTGGACTGTGCTTTCTCTACATACAAACTGAAAGCATTGGCAATTAACAAGCTTAACAAGCTCTAATGAAAGATATGCAGAACCAGAAAAAATCCCTTGTTTCACCTCTGCAGACAGTCTTTCTCGGGCAAAATAACCACTTTTAACACATTTGCAAGATGGAGCCACCTAGAGGAGTACTTCATTTAACTTACTCCTAGATTTTTTGAGGGGAAAAAAAAGGTATTAAAATGTGAATGTATCTTGCAAATGAAAGTGAAAGTCCCTACCACCTTTTTTGTTAGTAGAGTACCCTCTAGTGGACAGAGCTATTTTCTCAGAATGATTGGTTGGAACATCATTGTTTTTAGAGTAACTGAAATAGTTGGGAAGATGATGAACCTGTGGGAGGTCTGACACTTCCTTTATCACCTCAGCGGTGTCCTCAAAGCTCGCCTACCTCTCCCACCTACTTCTGCCAGTCAAAAGAAAGTTATTAGATCTCACTCAGCATTCTTTTCTTTATACTTTCGAAATGCCATAGCTACAGAATTACACTTTTTAAAATTTTTACACTTTTATATAGAAGAATTAGGATTTTTTCTCCTCACTTTGTATTAGAAATCACACTACTTAATCTCTGACTGTGATGGCCCTTCTATCCCCTTGCACAGAAAAAGTTCCTGTATATTTTTCCTGTAGTCTCACTTTCAGGCAGCACTTAGACCATCAGCACTGCTGCTTTCTCAGACTGGGGGCCCTACAACTAAACTAGTTTAGGTTTTGATTCCAGTTCTGTACTTAGCAATGAATCTCATTCATCAAGAAACTTCCATTTCTAGCAGACATCTCCCATTTCTTTTCTAAGTTTTAATTTCTCAGAGATCTCTTTTCATCAGTTCTCACTTTTGATGTTCAGATGTAAAATAGACAACTTAGTAACTAATCAGCCACACTGTCCAGAGTCTGTTACTGTAGGTAAAGCTTCAGTCTTTAAAGTCCATTTCAGTCATACAAGCAGAGAGATTGAAACTAGGTCACTGAAATTAGGTTAATGATTACAAATATTTTTTAACATTCTTGACATGAGGCTGTTATGTTTCATAATAGCTTCCTTTTTTTTTTTTTTTTTAATTTCCCCTTCAGTCTCACTTTTTTTATTCTTAAATTTTTGAAAATGCTCTTAATAAAATTAATTCAGGTCCATTTTTAAAAATTCATATGGGCTGTACGTTTCACAGACACCAAAGAAAGCCTCATAAGGAGCTTTTGGAGAAGACTGCATAATACTGAGTTAATGAAAAACATCAGATATATCCTACTCCATAGCCCAAACTGAATCAAAATACTTTAAAGCTTACAAAGATTAAAGTGAATACTCAGGATTAATTACAGCATGTAACAAGTAGTGTGTCATAAGAACCTTATGGAATGTTTTAGAAAATCATAATCTTAGCCAAACAGAAAACTTAGGGGATGTAAAACAGAAGTCTGGCAGATCTTGACCAAGTGGAGCATGAGCTAACTGTCAGTAAGGATGGTGGTGGCTGCAGAATAAAATAGCTGGAAAAGAGTACTGACAGCAGAAGGACTGGCATGGAGGAGCTTCCGCAGATGCAGGGATAACAGATGTTTTTGGTTTGAGCTGAGGCTCTAATCTCTGGTTGCGGTCCTCGTAACTGAAATTTATTTTGAACGATGGCTGCCCAGTGTGTGTTTGCGTTTTCTATTGGCTTGACTGTTTTTCCCTCCTGTCCTACAACATGTCTGTTCATACCCCTACAAAATGTGGATTCTTAGCAGTTTCCCATTTTATAATGAAGTAGAAAAGATATGTGCGTTTGATCACAAATATACCCAGGATTTCTTGCTACATTTTCTATTGTAAAACTATTTTGGAGATGCAGCATGTGCCTCAATCACCAATATTTTTATTTATAATTTCTAGCTTGTGAACAACCTCCTCCAAGGAGAATTAAAGAAGTACCTACTGAAACATGGGACAACCCTCCCTATCCACATGACACTGTAGTAACTTACAAATGTCGGCCTGGATATATAAAAATAGGACGAATTGTGGTCAAGTGTGCTGATGGAGAGTGGAAGCAACAAGGCAACACGGAATGCAGGAGTAAGTACTGGGAGATCGCTTCCAAAATTTTACAAGTCTAATGTTGATGGAACTTAAAGTCGAAGCAAAATGAAGCACTAACCTATCTTCTGAATGCAAGTCAAAGAAATTATTTTTTTCTCTTTAGTTTATTCAACTAGTTCTAAAGGATACAACTTCTTGGAAGTTGATTGGACTTTTTTTGGCATTAAAAAATCATAGAATTCATTTTCCCATGCCTTTTCTTTTCAACTATAAAGGAAAACTCAGGTGAAGATAAAAGCTGCTGCTTATTATTTCTGTTGTACCATGTTAAGAGTTTAGAAGTTTCTCACACTTTCATACTGAATTCACTGAAGAAGTGGAACTTAATTATTTTTAGTCAGAAGATACGTTCTATAATGAATGAGTACTAAACACAAATAAATATTAGGCATTTGAGCTTTTTTCTCCTGTATCTTTCATAGAGATTCTGTCTATCTCAATACAGCTACTTGACTTAATAATACAAAATTAAGTTTCAGAGATTAATAGAAATTTTAAGTAAAAATTAATTAATAGAATTGATGGTAGTTTCTTTTCTATTTTAAATTGGGTTGTTTTTTTTGTTGTTGTTGTTGTTGTTGTTACTTTCTTACTTCTAAATACATTTGCATAAATACTTGGTGCACAGAAATCTTTCCAATTATACTAAAATTAGTCTAGTTTTTTTGTTACATATTTTAGTGAATACTGCCACCCTGTGAACTGATACTGAAACTGGTAAGGTACAGATGGAGGGAAAAAGAGGATGATTTGGTACAGATAATGTGTTCATACTCACTTTTCATGAGAGAGCACACTAGATAGCAAAATTTATGATGGCGAGATCTATTCTCTTTGAATCACACTGAAATACTCAAATATCTCTTATTTGGGTTTAAAAAAAAAAAAAGGATGTTGATGTGTTTCAAGAAATGAAAATGCCTTATTTGATTGAGACCAGGAAGGATTTTTTCTGATGATACCTCGTAAAATTTAGCCATGCAATCTATTTTGCAGCCTTTATTATAATATCTAAGGGAGATGAATGAGAATTATAGGATCATAGAATAGTCTGATGTGGAAGGACCCACAAGAATCAGAATCCAACCTCTGGCTCCATGCAGGACCACACAAAATCTAAACCCTATGTCTGAGAGTGGTGTCCAGAGCTCCCTGAACTCTGACAGTTTGGTGCCACATTTGTTGTCCTGGCCAGCACTTGCTCTTGTTAAACTTCACAGGGTTGATGACTGCTCAACCTTTCAGTTGACAAAGATCTTTCTTCAAGGCCTATCTTTCCTCAAAGGGGTCAACAGCTCCTCCCAGTTTCGTGTCATTTGTAAACTTAAACATATGTCTTCAAGTTCTGTATTGAAGTCATCTACGACAGAGACCACGTGCTCATTTTTGCAATTCTGTTTTGGGATCCAATTGAGGCCAGACCATAAGAGCACTCCTAGGAGAAGCTTGAGCCGCCTTACTCCTCACATGGCCTCAGATAATCACTCTTTTTTCAGCACAATCCTCATCAGACTGAGGATATTTAAATGCCAGTCATGGATGGCGTCTGTAAGATTTGGAACGGTCCGTGTCAGAAGTTTTATGAAAAACTGATGTTACATTCTGTCTTTAAAATGTGTCATAAAGCTTAAAATGAGATTAGTTTTTTTTAAAGGATCAAAGGCTCCTAATTTGTTATTTAGATTAAAAGAAAAAAAACCTCATTCTACTATGTTCTTATTGAAAACAATGACTAAAAAGAAAAGAAGGTTAATCAAGGTAATGGTGAACATTTTGCATTGAATAGTTGTTCAAAACACTTTCTACTAATTAAAAGAAACGTGCTACCTTTCATACTACCCTTCTGTGTGTGGTTAAGTACTTGCTTTTTTACTATTTCTTTCTTACCAGGTAAGCCCTGTGGACATCCTGGAGATACTGAGTTTGGTTCCTTTCAGCTTACTGCTGGAAACGAGTTTGTCTTTGGTGCCAGAGTTGAATACAGATGTAATGATGGGTAATATTATTTAACTCAATATTAGGAGAAGTACTGGTTATGAATTTGTTGTCTGTAAAGCAGTTGTCAGCTTGCTCATATTTAAGAATACCAGATTGTTGTTTAACTGAAAATACTGTAATTACAATACTGAACATAACTTTTTCCTATGTCTGGTCAGCAGTTTAGTGGTACTGGAACAACTGTACTTCACACAGACGAAGCTGTCATCCCAAGTCTCAGATAAGGCTGTAGCTCACTTGAAATTATGGCTGCCTGAGTAGAAAGCAAAACAAATTATCTGCCTCAAAGCTGGCTCATGACTTGACAAGCTAGCCAGTTCAGATGGAAATAAAGCTTCACGCACTGCCATTAGTACTCTCAGTAGGCAGTCATTATGCAGTTATGTTGGAGAAGTCATTAGGCTGTACAGTGGAATCGTCTATTCTAAACTACAACACATCAAACCTCCTTAAATCATTTCTGTGAGTTATGAAAGGAGGGAGATATTGAAGGAAGATGTTTCTGGTAGATTGAGTAACATCTCTTCACTTACTGCTTGGAAGGAATTCTCTTATCTCTCTGTTCATCTTCTCCAATGAAAGTTGCAGCAAGGCAAATGTTTAGTGTTGTGTTTAGGTAAGTATGCTGATAATTGGATTATTTCCTCGTGAAATGCAAATCAGCTATAACCGTAGTACAATGTTTTAGCCATGTTTTTACAGACTTTGTGTTGCTGGAAGATGTACACATATGAGTTAGGAAATCAATATTCTCCTTAATCTCTTAAGTGCAGACAGTTCTTCATTGTCATTTTAGACTAGCTGTAATCTTCTGAATACATTCCAGACTAAGCAGTGTCATTGTGTCTACGATGCCCTCAAGCCTAAGATAATACTAACTCAGTGAAGCATGGGATGCATATGGCTTGGGTTATGTCTGATTTTGATGCTGTCCCATGGCTTTCAGTCATACTGGAACAGAGGCAACAAGAGATTTAATCTCCTTGCTAATGACTGTGTAAATCACCCTTAGGTTACTTGTTATGTAGACAAAGCTTGATGCCTCTGTAATGAAGTTAATGTTTTACCGATTAGAAAGCTACTTCATGAATGTTATTTTTTTGTATATTTGCCATATGCAAGTAAAAGAAACAAAAATAGGGAAGACGGGCAGGAAAACTGTGGGTTTTTTTTTTTAATCCTGTTTTGGTTAGTCTATATTAGAATATCTGAAACCTACTTCCCTTGTTTCCAGAGCAGCAGCGCTGCTAAGACTGATTTTTCATTCACTTTTTTTTTTGTAAGATACCGAATGCTCAGCCAAAAAAATTACCGTGAGTGTCTCGCAGAGGGATGGAGCAATGACATCCCCCACTGTGAAGGTAAATAGAAATTGATATTTCATTCCTTATGAAACTGACTTTTTATCTGTCTGATACTATCTAGAACTTGTCTGTGATCTCACTACTCTCTGTAGCACTTCTGTTGTCTATTGTGACTACTATGACTCCTTATGTTGTAAATAACTACTCAAGAATATTCAATGATTAAACACCTAATATTAATTTGCGTATATGTACATATGTCTAAACTCAAGTTATGCAGCAGTGAAACTCATACAATATCCATTCAGTCTTTTTAATCCAATAATTATTCAAATTTTTACCAAAAATCACTCACAAAATTGTGTCTTATCACTCCCAAACGGCTTAAAGCTCTACCTCATGTACAGACTCTATATATAGAGTAAGTATCTGCAAACATATTTATAAAAGTCAGCTGGGATAAGACATTTTACATGTATATTTATGCATGTATTTGTAGCTTATTTTCCTCTACATCCTTATGATTATTCTGCCCATTAAGATTTTGTTAGAAATTTGACATTAGTAAGAAATAAAGAGAATAAAAGACCCAGTCCTCAGACTTGAATAGGCTGGATGGCTTAGATACTACTTAGCTACTGAATTTGGAAAACTTTAGTTTCAAACCTGTATGATTATGGAAGTAATCATCCTTTCTCCGCAGAGATAACTTTTAACTTTTTAAAAGTAATTTGTAATATTAGATATGTGAGTTTTGATGTTTCCTAACAGCTGGTCTCGAGTATTCCGCATTCAATGTACTGGATTTTGAGTGTCCTTAAATTTAGGCATACAGCTAGCTCTCTGCTTAATTTGGTGCAATGGCTCCAATATTTTTCGTTACATGTCGCCAAGGTACTGCAATTCCTGAGTCCTCATAAACTTCTTCCTTTGTGACTGAGGAGTTTTTATTTGGTTGAAAGCCAGCAAATGGTATCAGAATACATAACAAGTCTGTACACTTGTTAAAAATGTTTAAGGTAATCACAGTGATTTATCTATATTTTAACTTGTTGTGTGTGTCAATTTATTTTAGTGAGTAGGCCTCAAAATTATTGTTTTTCCCTTTGTTTTATTTGCTTTGTTTTGTTTTCCAGTTGCAAAGTGTTTACCTGTAAAAGCACCAGAAAATGGAAGAATAGTTGTAAGTGGTGCATTTGAGCTAAACCGAGAGTATTCCTTTGGCCAGGTCATAGAGTTTGAATGTAACGAACATTACAAGCTTGTTGGATCTAAAGCAATACATTGCTCTTCTAATGGAAAATGGGATAGTGATGTACCTCAGTGCCAAGGTAAAACACTGTTCTCCATAAGAAACTTTATTCTCATAGACTTCTAGGAACTGGTTACAAAGCTTTAATTTTATTCCACAGCAATTAAGCATAGGTTGCCAGTAAACAGTCTCCATTGTATATTTGCAGAAATAGGATAAGAAAGTAAAATCAGAGAGCACTGTATGTATCTGTACAGTCGTAGTGGATTACCTGTTTGTTCCACATTTTCACTGCAAACTGTGGTTTTCCAGGCTGCACTCAATTTCTTTGAAACTAACTTCAGTATAAAATATATATATTTTTATATATATTTATATATACATATATAAAAAACTTTATAATATAATAATCTATAAAAGATTCAGTCACTTCAGTGTTTATTTAAGCAAATTAATTATCTTCTTGGCCTATCACTAGACCAGCTCCAGAATGTCTGTGACTTTCTTCTACTGGGGAGGTTAGACCTGGACAGAATACTCTACATGCAGTCTCACCAGTTCTGAGTAGTAAAGAGAACACGTGCTAGCACTATTTGTAGAATACAGTGATTTTTATTAAACAAAGACAATTCTGCTGAGATTTATTTCATTCTAATTATAAAATAAATCTAGCAAAAAAATCTAAGATAACCCTCTGGTGTCTTGCTTTATGACCTGGGAAACAAAATCTTATATATTATCTGGCTTTATAAATTCAGATTTTAGAAAGTGCAAAATCTTGGTGGTATTCTGAGTTTGGCAAGGAACTGAGAATGCTGAGTTTTTCAATAGATAGTTAGGTATCCTTGTGTCAGTTCTCCAAGTATTTTAATGCTATTTTTTTTTTCTTCTGGTAATGCCATAATTTTATTGATTATCTGCTGAATATGAGAGAGCTTTAGATTTGCTGGAAATTACAAGGAAATGAAATTATGAGAAAATTGAAAAAAATCTTAAATTTCAGCTAGCCTAGTTGCTTAGTTTAGAACATTCCTTATCTTGTAAACAATTCTAAAAGCAATTAAAAAATGAATCATAGCCCTGAAAGCTGTCTTATGAATCAGTTTGCTACTGCTGCTGTGCGACAGCATACTTGGCACCCACAATCGTGTCACTGAAGAGTTCTCAGTTAAGTTGCACACAGTTTCTGAGTGCAAGTGTTTTTACTGATATAATTTCTATAAATTCAAAAGGGGAAAAAAATCCCACTAATTTTTATTCCAATAGGGATTTATTCTCAGCAAATAAATACAGAAAAAATTATATGAATTTATGGATTTTGTTTTTTTCAACTTCAGATATTATTTGTAGCGTGCCATCAATTCCGAATGGAGCTGTACGTTCCTCGCAGAAGACTTACAGGGAGTCTGAGCAACTGCATTATGTCTGTAACAAAGGATACACATACAGTGAACGAGCAGATTCACAATGTACTGAATCTGGATGGTATCCAACCCCCTATTGCACCGGTCAGCCTTTTTCCATAAGTTGTTTTGGGAGTAATTTCTGAGATTAGTACTGCCAAATGTTAGTTTGTTCATAAAAATAATAATTTCATCTGCATCTGACTAATACATCATGAAAATCTGGCAGGACTAAGGGTTAAAACAGCCAAAGATCCTGATAATCATTTTTCATGAGGGAACATGGCAAAAATAGTTAATTCAGCCTTTTATTACTCAAGCGTAGGTGCATGGGACTAGGAAAGTAGAATTTCTTGTGTATACTGCATAAATAGATTGATGCTGAAATACTGGAGCATTAGCAGTTGCAGTGCTCCTTTTTATTCTGGAAATCTGGACTAGTGGAGAAAACATAGCAAATATATTCTTGAGTTAGAAAGAATTCCTAATTTGAACAAATAGAACAAATAGGATAATACTGAATCTCATTGCCTCCTACAAAATACAGTGAAAATGTTTTAGCAAAGGAATGGAAAAAATCAGACATAAAAAGAATATTTAAGCAAGCAGGGTGGGAAAAAATGTTCATAATGGAAAAATTAAAACCAAAGGAAGAATCTGAAATTTTTTAACAGCATGGGAAAATTCGAAATCAGCTTCTCAGAGTAGTGATAATGGTTGCTGAAGTCTTCCTTTCTTCACACCAAGATATTTTCAGTGAAATCCAAGTTTACTGGGTTTAACATTAACGTAGCTAGTGAAAATCAGTTTATTATCATTTGGCTACAGCACTTAAAGAATTCAACTAGAACTCTAAATTCCACAAATAAGAACTTGTACACTATGTCCTATATAAATTAATTTGATGCAAAGTTGGGGAAAATCTTTAGTGCCTTGAATCATGTTCAAGAAGTTGACAAAGGATGCTTTAAACTGAAAAAATGCATTGGCAGCAGGGCAGTGTTATAGGATGTTACGTACCGCCCACCTTCCTGGGACCTCTTCCAGAAAGACCTCTTTAGAAGTAAAACGTAGTCAGCCCTATTACTCGTTTGGTCCTTGAAATTTCTGTTTCAAGATTTGTAATTATACTAATTAATATTCATTTCCTATGGTTTAGCAACATGCTGCTTTTGAGGAGTGCCAAAAATAATAAAAAACAACAACAACAAAACACCATTTTTCTGGACTTTGACATACTGGACTATATTCAAATATAAGATCACTCAAAGATCATTCTGTGGTAGTCTGTTCTTACAGATCTGTATGTTTCTAAGAGTAGGAGAGAAGTGTAACCTTATCTTTGCCTAAGAAATCTGTATTTGACTGTTAATGTATGCGGTTTTAGTCAATGTGCTTTGTAGATAAGAACTATATAAAGGCATTCTTTCAATTGGCACCTATTTTTCTCTTCCTATGTAGAAGTTGTATGCTTTCCTCCAACATTTCCCAATGGAAACTTTAGACCTCAAAAAGACAGGTACATGGAAGGAGCTACAATTACAATAGACTGTGATTCTGGATATCGTTTTAGCACACTGACTGCCAGAAACGTAGCAAAATGCACCAGCAGTGGTTGGGTGCCTGCTCCAGGTTGTGTTGGTAAGTTGCTCTCATGAACGAAGACATAACACGCAGAATTGTTATTTTGGAAATATCTCAGTGAAAAAAGAACTCAAGACAAAAATCTTAAGAAACGTAGGAAATAAAGATGCTTATTCATTTTGTATCTTGATGTTATGAAGATTAATGTGATGATGTGGAAGAAACACTAAAAAATATTGGTATAATCTAAATTCACACTGTGTTTATGAACATGAATATTATCTGTCACTGAATCTGTGAAACTGTGTTAATTTGCAATAGCGGGCTCCCAGACAGGAAGATTTGTGGAACACCTGCAGATTAGCGGGTCAGCCAAGTAAACAAGATACAGTGAGTGTTAAAATATCTAAACCAAAGCACAGATTGCAAGGTATGTTTAACCGTGGTTACCGTAGCTTTAGTTATTTACTTTGCAGTTGTGTGTTAGTAAAGAATTTCATTAAAATCTGTCAAACAGCAAAACAAAATATTCTCAATTGATTATGAGGTTGGTTCTTTTTTTGCTTCAATTTCTCATAACTACAATTATATTTTTGCCCAATATGAGCAGTATAAAAACAAAACTCAGCAATTAATTTCATAATTTGTCAATCTTTGATCTTTTGTCATTAAAAATAGTATTTTTTTTAAAAGTGTAGAAAACAGAAGGAGGTGAGAGAATCTCTGATGAAGTCAGTCATGTATATGAACTTTGGATAAGACAATATGATCTATTCAAGAAAAGTACATAGTTCTTATAGAGATTAATAATTTCTCTATTTGTGTGCTCTGAAACTGAGTTATTTTTCTCAAGCCACCTCATTCAGTGTTGAGTGGTCTGTTCAGAGGATGACCCCTCTTCCTCCAGCATTTGTGCTTTAGGTCAGGGCATTTCAGGAGGAAACTATCTGCCGTGGCCAAATGGGACACGTTAAACTCTGGGTGAAAGGTGCTAGGAACCTTCCCATTTTATCTCCACTTGTCCCTGAAAATCTCTTTTGAGGAACTGAGAAAGCAAAATGAAAATCATAATGGTTTTTAAAAAAATAAAATAAAATAAAGTAGCTAATAAGAATATTTGGTGTAAGATCCTAGAAGGGACAAACGTAAGTGGTAATGGGTGTCACTGCAATTTTTAGAGTCTGTGGTTCAGTGTCTATTTCTGAGCTAGCTAACTGGGCTTCCATCCCTGTCAATATGATAAATTTAGTTGGAGCCCTCTGAAAGAACAATATCATCTTAGCATAGAAGAAATACTTGCATTTGGTTTCAAGAATCAGTGTCTGGAATCCACTGAGAAAATGGCAGGATTTCTGTTGGTTGCAATGTGACCAGCATATGCAACCAGCATAACTACAGACACTGAGAAAGAAGCACTGTGCAGTTGTTCCCGTACTCCATGGAATCTACCAGTGTCTGTAGTCCCTGTTCTGTGAGTTACAGGAAGCACTCCAGGAAATCGTATCTGGACTAATATTTAGAAATTTGTGTGCCGCGCTTTTTGACATGCATGTGTTTATATTGTTGCTATTAAATTCTTTTTAAAGAGAAACCATGTGACTACCCAGCTGTAGAGAATATCATGCTGGGTAGAAATTGGCAACGGAATTACTTTCCAATGAGGATTGGGCAGGCTATTTACTACGGCTGTCATGAAGGCTACTCAACCCCAACTGAACAATACTGGATTCAGATTGTCTGTTCTCAAGGGGGCTGGAAGCCACAGCCACAATGTCTCAGTGAGTACATTTATAAAATATGCTTAATTCTGTTTTGGTTATTAATGGTCTGTGCAGGAAAAATTGCACTGTACACCTTAGCGGCTTATTAAATTGTAACTGCTTTAGCTGACCTGTGGAACTGCACTCAGACTGTTTTCCCATCTTCTTGGTTTAAACAATCACCTGATAAAGTGACACTATGAAGTGAATAAGTCTGAAATTAAACATTTGGATTTGGGTCATTCTTTACACCTGTAGCTATGCCTGAGATTTAGAAAAATTAAGGAGAGTATGAATTAGGATATGCTTTTACTCTCTAGTGTCCAGGTCACACGCATGCATTTGCTTCCTTTTGTACACAGTGACACATACGGATAAATTCTTTTCCATGTAAATATATTCTTCCTTCAGTGGCTTGGGTGCATTGTCTGGAGGTTATCTGGAATCCACTGCCTTGTCCTTTGGGATAACCTTTGGGGGAAGGTGGAACACTTTTAAATAAGCTGAGAGTAAGAATGTCTGCAGTAAGAGATCAAGATGCACTGAATTCATTCAACTATGGGAAACAAATTTAAACCAGTGAGCTGAGGACTTCTCTCATAACCCAGATCTTCAGTCGCAGAGCAGTTCCTACCTACAGTAGGGCCCAAAGGATCAGATAAAGGTTGAATTTTCTCCTGTTGTCCTCAGTGGACAGGAAAGCAATGCAGGGAATGAGCAGGGTTGTGCCCAGTAGAAACAAACAGTTACTTCAATAACACAGCTGCAATATTCCTTCCATGTATCTAAGCTCTTGGGATACAGGATGCTATAGAAACAGCATGCTTAGCTGTTGATAAATTCTCTAGAGCCAGTTTGAGAGGCTGATGCACTTGTACAGGGATAATAAAATTGCTTGGGATCAAATGCCTTGTGTGTCTCAGCACACACATCAAAATTTGAGAGACTTAGCAGAGCATACCAGAGTTGCTGTACATGACACGAGAGGCAGTGAAGTTAGCCAGCCTTGCTTATTAACTACAGTAAGGACTTTAGTTTACTAGGCCAGTTCTTAGTGCTTTATGAATCTCCTGTTTTTGTGATACAGTGATTATAGGGCAGTGAAAGGAAATGTGCTTTGATTCAGATTTGAACACTGATGTCTTTTGGGGATAGACACAAGGGTAGTAGGGAGCTTTTTTGGTGACTCTCTTCCTAGGAATTATTTTACTACAGTTTTGGCTGTTTTTATTAATGTGGTTAAATGTACTTACTTTTCTTCTTTAGAAATATGTCATGCCACGCATCTGGAAAATGGTGCTATCCAAAATAATTGGATGAAACGTTACAAAGAAGGTGACAGAGCTCAATATTTCTGCAACACAAATTATCATACTGACAATGAAGATGGTGAAATTACTTGCACGAAGAATGGCTGGTCACCTACTCCAAGATGTATCCGTAAAGGTGAGCGTGCTTACTTTTTGTCACTGTTTCTAACTGAAACCGGTAAATCTATGATTACATCACCCATGTTAATCCCTCACCACTAATTAGTGCAACTCTAAATCTAGGTACCTTGGTATAGCCTATCTGTAATTTCTTGTCTCTTTTCAGTCTCTAGTTATGCCACTTGATCCCTGTTTCTCCTGCTTGCTTTCCAGTTGGCATCATACTGGAAGGAGGGAGGAACGGGAAAGTTACCTCTCCTAGAACAGCTTTTGAACCTGACTTGCGCCAAGCCTGAAATTGCTAGAATGCCTCACCAGAATTATAAATTCCTTAGATAATGATTTTATGCACACAAAAGAAATAACCTACTTTCCATCTCTCAGACCGTTAGAGCATTTTTTTAGAGAACAACTCCAGCATGAAAGAGATACCTGTAATAGAATGTTCTCAACAGCCACTCGCTAATATTTTGGCATAGCAGTGCAGAAGCAAAATAAAATGATGATTCCCATTGTTAGCCAATAGTGGACATTAATGCAATAACCATCAACAAATTATCAGTGAAACTTAAACTTTTGAAATGGTTGCACTGAAGTGTCATTAACTCTGCTCCCAACATTCAAATTCCTCTTGAAGCATTACTCAAAGGCTTTGTGTGCTTTATCTTTATCTACTTGACTCTAATGTGCCACTGTTGCTATTTCTTATTGTGTTCATTTCTTGAAATGAAGGAACTCTTTGCAGAATGATTTATTAGTGCACAATTCAGTATACTGCAGAAGTTTTCTCCCAGATACAAGGCCATAACTTCTAAACAATAGGACGGATTTCCACCCAGTTAGACTGGCTCAAACAAGGTATTCCAAGTGATGTGAAATCAGGCATGACACTGAGTCCATCTGTACTGGTGGTTTATTGTGCAAGATGGGATCTTTTGATATGAGTTTGCTTAGTCCTGCAGTATGTGCACTCTGAGGGATTTCTCTTTAGTAGAACTAAGATCTTAGTTGCACATGATGATGGCCACTGGAGTGTCCCACTTGTAATAGGGGCATAAAGTCCTCCTGATGCCTGCACAATGCATGCCTAACAAGAATTTTGTTTCTGCTGAAAATCAAATGCAGCCATGTAGTCCTGGAATCTTGAAGAACAGTTACAAATGAAATCCCTGCCCAGCCTTGCACCAGTTGCTAACACTGAATTCTGACTTTTCACGCTTTGGTTGGATCACAGGAAGGGACCTAAATGCAGAGGCAGAAACAATCATGCTCTTAAAAATGTTCTAAATCCCACTGTGCTGTCTTCATTTGTCCTCCTTATTCTAGATATTACGTGTATGTCATTTAGCAATGAGAAGGAATTCTGTCTTTCTCTTTCAGCAACATGCCAGTATGTTGGTCTGAGGAACGGCTATTTCCGGCAGAGAAAGGCGACATTTGATATAGGGGAAACAGTCACCTATATTTGTTACAAAAACTTTGTAACTCCAGAAGGACAAGGAACAGGACAGATACAATGTCAAAAGAATGGCTGGTTTCCGCCTCCAAAGTGCATCCGTGAGTAGCACACAGGCTTCAGAGTTCCCTGCTGCTGCCACTGGTAAAAATGAGATTTCCTACGTATTCTGATTTTCTTCATCTATACTGGTATAGTTTTCTTACTGAATGGCAGAGGAGTCAAAAAGAGGACTGAGCCTCCAGAGAGGAACTTTTCTGAGGCTCCAAGAAATAGAGAGAAAGCAAAAGTGAGTAAGCAGGAAAAAGCGTCTCCTGTCTTCTAGGTGAGCTACCTTTTTCAACCCTCAATGGCATGAAGTATGTTTCATTGACCTTTCCAGTGATTTTAGCTGATACAAGGTGCATACACACAAACTTAATCCCAGTTCTTCCATCTTGTTGACAAGAAGATGAACACCTTTCACACTTGTCAGGGACAATTTATGAAGAAATGCCTGTCAGCCAAGGGATCATGCCAAGAACTTCATTTAAAAGTGAGCAGACTAGTGAGAAACATGTTTCATTATTTGAAGAGATATTATCATTGTGCATAAAAAAAGATTAGGCTGTACTTTCTACCCTGAGGCTAGAAACTACGTTTTTAAAAAAAAGACTGAAATGCTTTCTCATGAAAATACTTTCACATTCTTGTTTTGACTTTCTCTTAGAAGTTCTATCCTCTCCTGAACAGGAATATAGGATAAAAAAGAAGATAATTGACCTTCCAGGGTTACGATGCTAAGGTTTACCATGTTGACCAACTCTAGCTAAAATTTTGTCTTATACTTTAGTTTCAGACTCTGTTTACCCAGAATTTTGTTTGTTTGTTTATTTTCTGATGCCCTCACAAATGTTCATGGGCAAAATAGGTAAAACTATTTGATATCACATCATTAAAATAAGAAGAAATAGTAGAAGAAAAGGAAGATGAATACAACAGATATTATGTGAATACACTACCCGTGAAATTTTACATTTATGTGCTGACATTGCAGAACTTGCAATGTTTTAAATATCCCCAGTCATTCCGTAGAACCAGCACATGCTGCAATACAGAAATGATGGCTCCAAAGAGCAAATTTCAGGATCGCCAAATGTACTAACTCTGTTTCATTTTACAGAATCCTGTAGAACACCACAAAGTCACGTTTTGACTGACAGGACAGGGAAAAATATATACCTGCCTGGAGATACACTTGAGTATGCGTGTCATGAGCAATATCAGACTGCAGATAACATGCCAACTGGTACTACCAGGTGTGATGTAAATGGTGAATGGAAGCCAGCACCGCAATGTGTCGGTAAACACATTTGTACTCACTAACCGTTGTAACTGTACACACACTGTGAAGCTTTATTCATTCCTGTGCTTTTGTTCTAATCGGTGTTAAGTGATGATAAGAGTGTGGCTGCCTCCTCCCTCCTCTCTGACCCAGCTCCTCTCCTCCCTGGCTGCTGGAGTGCAGCCCAGCCTCCCAGGGCGAGGGTGCCTCTGCCCAGACCCAAGGGCTGCAGCTGTCACTTCCATCTTAGTGGGTTCAACTACTAACGAAGCTGAGCACAAACCCCAAAAGCTCACAGACACGGGGCTCTGACATAGCCACACAGGATGCCACAGACAGGAGGCTGCCTTCTACAGCGCTTACATACAGAACTCAAGTGAAACATACATAAACATAGACCAGCTATGTCCTCTTTTTTCCTCCTCGCCAGCTGAAAGAGACAGAAGTTTACCAGTAAAGGCACAAATGCAGCACTCTGGGTTCTCAAGCATGCATGCTTTCGCTTGCCTCCCTCACACCAGTGTTCCTCTAGTAGTTGGTTTTTGGGATGCCACAGTAGCTGGAATTTAAAGACTCCCACTGGCTGCGATAGCTGGCACCTGAAGCCAGGAGTGCCTACTCCCTTGGTCTGATTTAAGGAGCTGGCAACAATTTTTCACTCACACATATACATGTCTCACCAGTAGCTTGCACCCAGACCTTGGTGCATGCAAACACATAGAATAGAAAGTGAGAGTATGAAGTAAGATAGACAAGAAAAGATCTAATAAGAAGATAAAAGATGACAGGGTGGACTATGGATGTCAGGTTCAGGGCTGAACTAAGTGAGCATACTGACCTACACAGTTGCTTACTTGATACCTTTAATGCCTTTTTCTGTTTATCCCACTTGTTGTTTCCTTTGCTCCTACTTCCCTTTGCATGTCCCTTCATGGACTTGCATAGCTGTGCTGATTTCCACACTGCTCCTTATCTGGGGTCCCCCTACCTCAGGGTCTTATCAGCTGCAAAGTCTAGATTGATCGTCCCAAAAGCGGTGTATTTTCCTGATATCCAATCAATTAATGTAACAGGGAGGCAAGTTTCTTGTCATTGTCTCCATGCTTGTTTTGTCAGATATGTGTTTCTGTATATTTAGTTTCTTGTTTCTCACTTTTCCATTAGTAGTAGCTCGTATATTTTTGTAGGTTTTGCAATATACCGTGAAATATTCTTTCTTCACAGCAATAGAATGTGAACTGCCAGTACTGTCCAATACAGTTGTTCATCCTGCAAACAACAGATTCTACAATGGAGATGTTGTGAAATTCAGCTGTGTAAGTAATTATGTAAGAGTGGGCCCTGCTTCTGCTCAGTGCTATTACTTTGGATGGTTTCCATCACCGCCAACATGTAAAGGTAATTCCTCTGTTGACTTTATTGTGATAGGATATGTATGCAAATACTTCAGTACTGAAGACTTTTGAGGGCACCTTCTATAAGTCAGTCTCACACCCAGGAACAATTATTGCATTGTCATCTCTAAAAGGGCGAGCACTGGTCTTCCTCAGATCATTTGTTAGTGTTCTGCTGTTTTATGTGGAAGAAACCGAACAGCTGAATTTTCAGCGTTTGCTTTTCAGCATGTCAAAACATGGAACGTGTCTAGAATATCTGTCTGGTAACCAGGCCACATGTTTTTCTTGTTGCCTTTATTCTGTTAGCTTCACTTAGATGGTTTGCGCAAAACTTCACTCAGATTATTAAGTGTAAAATACTGCTTATCCAAAAAGGCATATAAATAGGGTGCGATATGGCTGCCAGAAATGATTTGAGTACAGCCATCTCTTCCTGCACCCTAAATAACTTTTGCCACTGCCTAACACTGATACTCATCAGACTTTTTTCTGTGCTATTTTCTCTGATCATGTGACATTTAAGGGGGGAAAATGATTTTGGAGATGACACACAGCTGAACCTAAGGGAAAGAAACTCAGTGAAAGTTTTTTACTACAAATTTCCTCAATTTCATCCTGTAGGATTAACAGTTTCCTGCAGAAGGGAAGATATATACCCCGACTCTTCTCACCATGCTGATGACAGGGCACAACTTGGTGGAATCTGAAAATTATTTTTTTTAGACCATGCTTTCCATGAGAAAGATCAAAATGACAAGGGCATTTCAAATTTCTCATCCCTCTTCCTTCCTGCTTACTCAGTCATTTATGTTGTTGCCTTTCATGCCCTCATTCTTCTTTTCACTCACTTTTTTGCATTTGAAAACAAGTGTTTTTTATGTAGTTGACTCTTTAGCTCAAAACATATTAAGCTCTCTTGGCAGGCGTTCACTCCATCAGATGTGAATTCCTTTAATATACAGTACATAGCACTGTGTGGATGAATAACGTGTCATTGTTTCTTGTAGAATATTTCTTTTTTTTCTGTGAGAATACTGTAACACAGGTATGTGGAGTCAATGCCCATGTAAGGTTTTTCTTCCATTAAAAATGGATTGATTTCGTGAACCGCTTATTTTACCGTAGCTGGAAACTGATGGTGCACAAAAGTAAGAGAGAAGATTGAGCCAGGGTAGCTCATCTCTCCACCCCATGTGGCATGTATCTGAACAGTCACAGGCATAAAATAATGACCTGCTTAACCTTTTCTATATCTCTTTTTTAATTTTAAGTAATAAATTTGTTGTTGTTGTTGCACTTAGGATGTAAGTGTGCTAATAGTCCTGATTGCAGTGTATATTTTTGATCTCTTGATTTCAGAGAATCCCAGAGACTGTGGACCTCCACCTGAAATCACCAATGGAAATGTTACTGACAGCTTTCTGGAATGGTATCCACATGGGAACAGAATGGAATATGAATGTGACATTCAATTTAAATTGGTTGGATCAAAGGAAATAGAATGTTTGGATGGGCAGTGGTCATCTCCTCCTTCTTGCATTGGTAATCTACTTTCTACTATGTATATAAAACTATGGCAATGCAATATAAAGATAATCAAATGTGAAGTGAATCAGCTATAGCCATCTGTTCACTAGAAAAAAAAAAAAATGCTTCTACAGTAAAAACAAGAAAAACCTCGTGTAGCTGTTGTGGAAACTTCTTCAGTGAAGGATTCCTCTGATACAGCTGCCCGTTTTTCACAGAGCTTGTGAGAACATAATCGCTTCCACAAGTGTCTATTTTATTGAACTGTTCAGGAGATTCTGAAACTAACAGTGGTGGAGGTCTGGAAACAGGCAGAGAGGGATGTGCCATCACATGGATATCTTTCCTTAGAAATGGAGCTTGAATCCATTAGCAAACTTCTTCAGTATTGACAGAGGTCTCGAAAGTCTTGCAACTCCCTTGGGAAATCCGGCAATCTCTGGTTTCTGGATTCTGACACATCTTCCAAGAGAGTCACTGATGTTTAAAAACTGTATGACTGCTCACATTTTTTCAATACTTGATCTGCAGGGAACAGGTTTTGTGCACAAGCTGAGAAGTGTGATCCAAGCTTGAGTGCAGAACTTTTCAAGTCCAATTTCTGAGCTTGCCCTGGGTCTTCCCTTTCCTCCAGCAGAAGATAGTTTTGTGCGTCTGTTCTATTTACATCCCCTTTTCCTTCCTCACGAGGACTGCTCATACACTGCACTCGTCTTTGCAAGCCACTAACCTTCGCTGTCCCTCGCATGGCAATGATGGCAGCCCACAGCACGAATTACAGTTATCACACAGAGGAGACAACTCTGCAGCCCTCTACCCAATTCTAAGTGATATTAGACAGTTCTGGTAGTAATGCTAATTGAAAGTGTACATTACGAATGTGTAGGTGTATGATTGAATGTAATTTTTGATTGACCAGAATGAAGGATCCAGGTGAGTTGGATTAACGGTAGGTTTTCTTACACTTTAGGATCCATGTATCTTTGTAAAACTGTTCAGGAAATTAATCTTAGCCAAAATGACTCATGGAGTACGCCCTGGAGTTATCTCAGTGATGAAAAGTCGACTGACTAAATTAAAGATGTACCCCAGAAGGTTATTCAAGACGTTCAATTAATGGGAGCAGGTTTTACTCACCAAATGCAAAATAGATAATTAAGTTCTTTTGGACACTCATATGTGACATCAATACTTTGTGGAATATTTCTGTTCTTTTCAACAGAAGACAAAATGCCATGTGGATCACCTTCTTCTATCTCGAATGTTGTTCTTCACCAGCAAGATCAAGACCAGTTTTCTCATGGCGATGAAGTAACCTATGGATGTAAGCAAGGCTCTGGGAATACTAGCAGAATGAGAACAAAATGTCTTAATGGGGAATGGAAGCCTTCACCTCTTTGTAACGGTAATCTTCTTCCATATTTCTGTAATATTTCAGTTATGAGTTAACACTGTTATAGTCATGGTTCCAAGGACTTCGGGAATCAATATGTAGCTTGAGATACTATAATTTCTCACATCTCAACTAAATGTTTTTTTTTCATCTCCTCCTCCTTTAAACGTCAACATAACATATCCTTCATCCTGGAAAGACTAGGGAGCTACAAATTTGTAAACATTCTGAGTAGTTTTGGGGAAGGGAATGGATGGTTACACAGTGATTAAAATCCAATATGGCTGCACCACATGCCCTTCACGTACAGTGACCCTACAGCAGTAGTTTTGTACTCATCCTCCTGTGTACCCCAGCAATAAGGACCCTTCAGAAACTTCAGACGTACCAGCAAAAAAGTCACATGTGTGTTGTGTTAATTAAATGAAGATTTATATCTCTGGAAATTAGAAATAGTATTAATAGCCTCAGTGTGCTGGTTTTACCTTATCCTTGTCATTTTTATGTAGATTAGTCCATTTCTGGTCAATAGTTTTCTCTCTTTTTTTTCTCATACAGTTTCACAGTGTATAAACTTCTAAAAGCAAGTTATCTAAAACAAACCTTCTGCCTTAAGAAGAAAAGATGCATTGGAGTCAGTAATTTTGTTTATTAGAAAAAAAAAGTGATAAAATGTGATATTGTATAAGAAAGTGTCTTGGCTGTCATAAATTACTCTGGGACTTTAACAAAGATCGATACGATATTATTAGTACTGTAGTATTATTATGTATTAGAAGTATTATTAGGTATCATATTGATTTATGATATTATATTATTAGTTCTCCCTTTCTTTAGAAGTGATTTTTTATTTATTGATGATTTGGATACATTGTAACTTTATTTACAATTATTTTGAGGACCGTATCTGGCACAAAACACAATCTGCTTAGCTTTCACACACTGCTTCCAGGAGCCTTCTCTTCTCCAAGCTAAACAAGCCCAGTTCCCTCAATCTTTCTTCATAGAAGAGGTGCTCCACCTCTTAAGGAATCTTAAGAGTTACTTCAAACCACAATAGTTAAACAAAAAACAAAAAACACACAAACAAAAAAAAAACCACTTTCATATGGATAAGTATTAGGAAAATGATGACTTCTTTGTTACGAATGCATACATACGTATTATCTGAACCAAATCTATTCTTTAACTGCTTGTGTTGATTTTCTTCAGCCCCACTTAATCAGTGTGTACCTCCAGAGGGTATTGTGGTTGTACGCACTAGTACTCTCAGGAAGGCGAAGGGGACTGGGCTGCAGTTAACATATAAATGTAATCCATCTGATGGACAAGATAAACAGGCAACTTGTGTGTCCGGAAAATGGTCTCCAGAGATTCAGTGTACAGGTATGATTTTAGATTTGCATACAATTTATTCTTTTTTGTAGGCATGGTAATTGCTCATTATTGAAGATTCTTAGCATCTCTGTGCCACTGATCAGTAACAGAGATGCTTACATTCTTATGTGTATATATGTGCATATATGTATGTATATATAATTACATAATCATGTGAACTAATTAAGGAAATCATTTGAACAGCAAATTAAATTTAGAAACTCTATTTAGTGAAGCAGACTTAATAGCATCTACTCTGACAATGGAACCATTGTCACTGTCACTTTCGACGTGAGAAAAGTTCAAAGATCTTCTATTGCTGAGTTTTCTTTTTCCTTCTCCCTCTCCCCCTCCCCTCTCTTCCCCTCTGTAACGGAAAAAAGAGGCTACCAGTTTATGATAGGAAGGCAATTTTGATATAGAAAAAGACACTCATGCTGTGCATTTTTCTGAGCACGCTTTCTGTGAAAACATGTTGAAAGCATCTGAGAGCAGCTCTAGTGTTTTTCAAGCAGAGCAAAATGATCGTGGTACTAATTAAAGCTTGAGACAGCTACTGAAGAGATGTCTATTGCCAGTGTTTCTTAGCTGTTGGTTACTACTGCAATCTATGATGAACTGTTACACTTCATCTTCTGTTCTGTTATGAAATGAATTCATACCTTTAGATACATGCCCACCTCCACCTCAGCTGCCTAATGCTAAGAAGATTCCAATCGGAAGAAATTACAAGTATGGGAGTAAAATAGCTTTTTCATGTCTGGAGGGTTTCCATCTCATCGGTGCAAATGAAATAACATGTATCAATGGGAAATGGCAGTCACCACCACACTGTGTTGGTCAGTAGTGTTTGTTTTTCTCTTTATTTTATTATCAACTTCTGTGCTGTGTGCTTGCAGTCATCATTAGCAAAAAGATGCTGTTGTTTTTGTTAGGACTGTCACAAACAGGTAATTGTACAGATAATGGAATGTAACTTGGTTTAAAAAAAAGAAATGCAGTTAATCAACTGTTAAGCAGTAGGCCTTTGTATTCAGACAGACTTATCTGGGACGGCACATAACATTTTCAGGCAATTCCTCAAGAGCTGTGTGTTTATTCGTGTAGTGTACTTCAGAGTGGAGTGTCAGTGTTGAGCAGGGGCTTTTGAATTGTGTCCTGGTGAATCAATTGAGAATTTTGGATTGACTGGTAGCACTTTCTTTTTTTTCTGTTTTTTTTTTTCTTGTTTTTTTCTTCTATTTTTTGTGTCTCCTTCTTGTAATACAAGTATAAATAATATGACGTAACTTTGTACGTCTGTCCTAAGGAATCACAGAATGTTTTTTGTTGGAAGGGATCTTAATAATCACCGAGTTTTAACCCCGTGCTACGGGCAGAGATATCACCCACTAAATCAGGTTCCCCAAAGCCACATCCAGCCTGGCCTTCAGCATTACTGAGGATAGGGCACCCACTGCTTCTCCGAGCAACCTGTACAGTACCTCATCACCTCTATTATAAAGAATTTTTTTCTAATGTCTGATCTAAATTTCCCCTCTTTTAGTTTAAAGCCATTACCACTCTTTCATTATCTCTCCATTCTCTGATAAAGAGCCCTTCCCCAGCTCTTCTGTAGCCCCCTCTAAGAATTGGAAGGCCATACTGAGAACTCCCCGGAGCCTTCTCCAGGCTGAACAAGCCCAATTCCTTCAGCCTGTCTTCACAGGAGATGCGGCAACCCTCTGATTATCCTCGTGGCCTCCTCTGGACCTGCTCCAACATGTTCGTGTCCTTTTTGTTCTGGGGGCTCAGGTCTGAATGCAGTGGGCTCTCATGGTAGGAGAGTAGAGCAGGACAATCACCTCCATCAAGCTGCTGGCCACGCTTCTTTTGATGCAGCACAGAATACTGTTGGCTTTCTGGACTTTAAGCACACGTTGCCAAGTTTTTCATTAACCAGCACCTCCAATACTTCTCTTCAGGGCTGCTCTCAATCTGTTCTCCACTTAGCCTGTATTTGTGCTTCATATGCTGAGGAATCTGTAGGCCAACAGTTAAAATATTAGCTATACAGATAATCTCTTACAAGCAGGAGTTCATTAAGAGATAGAAGAAAGTGTCTTCAGAATTGGATAGGAAATGGAAATACAGGACTAATTAGGTGCAAGACAGTGACTCATGTGCACAACGTGCCGAGTGAGTCTGTATCTTTAAACTGATAAATTTTGGTGCTTTGTGTTGTTTTTTTCTTTTTCTCCTTTTTTCTTGCATGTGAGTTTCCACTTCTGCTGATAAGTGGCAGATATGGAGAAAAATAGAGAAAAATGTTTGAGCTGTTCATAAAATAAATATTACTGCAATAAAATTTTCAGTCTCAGTTGCTGAACGGGAAGTTTGATTATAATTAGATCCTTTGTCTTGTAGAATTGAGTAGAAATGTGTGCTTTCAACTTGATGCATCAATTAATAAATCTAATTTACTGGTAACTGAATAATTTATGTTCACTCTGCAAGTGAATAAAGTATGAGGACAATCTTGACTCAGGAAGGCTTAGTAGATGTTTGATCCATTGTATGTCTGGGAAAGTAGGTTATAGTTCTTAGTAAGCTCTGATGCTCTCCATTTTTTTCCCCCGCTTCGGCAAGAAAATCTCCAGGATATTGGTACAATTTTGTGAGTTGTGGACTAACTTAATTTAGTTAAAATTCTAGAAACTCACCTTGAGTATCCCAAAATGTGACAGTTTCTTTTGTTTCTCTGCTTATGCTTTTTAACCTGTTCTTGTTACAAAGTTTTAACTGTATCTTCTTTGTGTGAAGCGGCATATGGCTCTAAATTGGTTCAAATCAAAAGACAAAAAAAAACCTTGTAGGAAGGAGAAAGGAAAGGAGTTTTGCTTTGTGAATTGTATATATTTATTTATCTGTCTTTCAAGACACTTCATTTTCATTTCGAATTTCTTTTCAGTTTTAGACTGCATATATCTTTGGAATATTAATTGCTTTCTCTTATTGCTTATCTTCTTTTTTTTACAGAAAAACCCTGTTCAGCACCACAACTTATAGAATATGCTGATGATTTCAGGCTGGTAACTCAAAACTTAAAAGTGGAAAAAGAAGGGAAAACAATTTATCTAGCTGGTGCTGTGGTGAAGTTCATTTGTCATTCTGGATTTGAGTTAGAAGGACCATCAGAGATAAGCTGTTCAATGGGAAACTGGAGTTCATCTCCTATGTGTTCAGGTAACATCAAACAATACTTTTCCTGAAATGTGTTCAGCAGTGAATTTGAAATACTTTTAAACTGGAGTTGATTAGTAACAACATTTTAGTATTGGAAGTATTCCTGTGGTATTTTTGCAATCTTTGTTCAGTGTTTGTCTCTACCAGGTAAATCATGGGCACGTCCTTATCACACAAGGACCTGTTTTCTACAGAGTCCACCAGTGACTGGGAGTTGCTTTGATGCTTCAGCAATGGATATCGCTTCCGTTCCGTGTAGTAAGGGACAGAAGCCTTTACCAAACTTTTCTAGCATTGATAGGAAGAGGATCTAAATCTTTACAGTAACTAAAGTGTATGCCTATTTAGGGGACTAACATGGAAGTTTCTGCATGCTCTCTTTTGTACAAAATCTGCTGGTAGTTATTGACTGTGCTGGTTAGAAAAACCATCTGTTTGGTCAGAAAAATAATCTCATTCTGTGTGTATCATATTACCATAAGAATCAGGTTTGCATATCTTTTCAGAAATGTCATGTGGAAGTATTCCAAATGTTCCCAATTCTGCAATTGAAGGCAGAAACAAGGAAGTGTATGAGCCTGGCGAAACAATTCGCTACCAGTGTGATGAAGGATTCGAGGCTGTTGGTCTCCCAGAAATTATTTGCAGAAAAGGAAATTGGTCAAGACCACCGTTATGTGAAGGTGCGTGTTCTATTTCTAAAGTCTGTAATTTTTTTAGTCTTTTAAGACATTCACTAAAATAATACCCACCCACGCATACAAGCGAGTCAAAACAATAGTGTCAGTCATTGGCTTGATTTGAATGGGATGCGACAGCACCTTTTGTCTGGTTCCTGAGAACCATCAAGCAGAACTGAAACCTTTTCCCCTTCTGGGCTGAAGCTAGTAGACACAACTTAACTCATTTCTTAGATCTAACAGATAGAAAGTTATGGAGGAAAGGGTGCTAAATGCAAAGGGATAACTGGTAAGCTAACGTATTTATTTTTACATCACTAGGAATGTGACTTTCATTATGAAAGTTACCTTCAAAATATTAAAGAAAACACTCTCCGGTCCTTTGGTGCACCACGCTGTAGAGCACCAGCCTGCATGTTCAGCTAATCTCTACATCTCCCTTCCGCTTTTCGGTCACTTTAGGCAAAAAGAATATTGTCAGGTGAAGCACTGCAGAATAAAGACCACGGTACCTTTCTTTCCTACCTGTGAAAAACAACCAGCCTTATGCAAGCTGCCTGTCCTCATTGTGAATAACGCTGCCTCTGAACGCAATGTTCTACGGTCATCACATTATTGCCGAAGTATTCTGAAATGTGCCTCTCTTCTCAGATGTTAGCTGTGAAGCCCCACCTGAAATTCATAGCGCTAATATTATCAGCGCTCAACAGCAGAGGTATCTGCCCGGTGCTCGGGTACAGTATGAATGTGACAGCAATTTCCAGATTACGGGTGTAAATTATGTCACTTGTACAAATGGACACTGGTCGCAAACACCAACTTGCAAAGGTAGGAATTTGTGCTTTCATCTTGCCCCTTAGTATAGAGGAGTGGGTCTGTTTACCTAAATACTTGAAAACTTTATATTTTAATTCTGTACTGCAGCTTTATACCTACTACTGCTTTCTTGCACAGCACTTGAACTTACTGCTTCTGGAAATACTGTGTATATTTTCATTGAAAGCAGAAACACCTTAAAGAAAAAGGGCATTAAAAATGTGATGATTTTTCTTTTTCCACTATGATACCAGTTATTCCCCAGAAGACACTGTGTTATTGGCCTTCTCTAGAAAAATATAACTATCTGAATGGAGGTAGTGGGGGAGAGATCCAGCCATTTTTTCTGAGGGTCAGCTCTAACTGATAGAGTTTCCACTAGAATCTCGGGATGTAAAAACTGCAGATCTGCTAGAGTCTTGAAATGGCAAGAGGGTTCCCACGAAAAGAGAATGTGCTGTCCTCAGGACATACCTGACCGTGCAGTGCAGGCTGACGACTTCTTCCAGAGCAGAGCTCTGCAGTTCATCAGAGGACCAGCTTGGCTGCTACATCTGTGATTTTTCAGAAATGCCAGGGTTCTCTGGGGAGGGCTGTGGCCTAACTAAAAGAACCTTTGTGCCATAAGGTGTAGCTACAGAAATGCTGGCTTCTTTTAGACTCTCTCACTGACACTGCCGTCTCCTGAGAGACCACAAATAAGCGTTCTGCTGCTGCTGTCATTTGAAGTAACGCTCCTGCCCACGTTCCTGGTGTTCACAGTGTTTTACCCCGGTACGATCTTGCGGCCAGGAGGAAAATATGAAAATTTTTTTGTGAAGGCATTAGAAGCTCTGGACAGAAATTGTGTGAGCTGGGGAGTAATGATATCGATTCCCTTACCTAAAATCGGCATAGGGGAACACCTCAATGACTATAACTGCGACTGTAGAAGTATCTCTTTTCAGATATGAGGTGTGGACCTCCTCCAGAAATCGCTGGTGGTAAAGTTCAAGGTGTTAAGAAGTCAAGGTATTTGCCTGGGGAGACAGCTCAATATGAGTGCTGGGAAGGTTTTCGTATGATTGGAGCTTCCACCATAAGTTGTCAGAATGGGACCTGGACAGTGCTGCCCATGTGCAAAGGTACTTTTCCTGTCTTTCCATCCAGTAGCCTGTCGGTGAGACTGCCATCAAGCTGGCTCAGTGATATTTACTTCTTCAAATTTCAGTCTCTGAGCTGCAAGCAAGTGCAATGCAATGCACCTGACACTTAAGGACTCCCCAGAGCCCAAGGCCTGCCCCACCATTAACTGAAATTGTACGGTCCAGTGTCGTTTGTTCTAGTTTACAGACAGATTCACGCTTGTCCCTGCTCAGACAGTACAGAGAGCTGGTGGGCATCCAGTTCTGCAGAAAGAGCTGTGCCAAACATCCTGCGCTATTGTGTAGGACCAGAGAAAGTCTTGCAGAAAGCAGCAAATGCTCCAGAGATGAAATGTGGATGAACTGGTAGTTATGAGTCCCGGCAGTGGAAAAATGAGAAACTCTCGCTCTTCTCCATCTGCCAGATATTTGGTGTCAAGGTGGCAATTTTCTCTGCTTTCCTCTGAGTCTCTCTAAGTACGGGCTTAGTTTCCCAAAGTATTCGAGGCTAGGCCGCTCCTGCAATTAAGCTCTGATGCATTTCACTCTGAGTGTTAATGTTCTTTCAGGAAGGAGTGGGAAATGTGGTCCACCTCCAGATATTGAAAATGGAGATATTCTTTCCTTCCCGAAGTCAGAATACTCACAAGGTGAAACTCTGAAATATAAATGCCCTGATCTCTACATCCTGGAAGGATCTCAGCAGATCAGATGTATTAACGGGCAGTGGACAAATCCACCAGTTTGTTTAGGTAGGTTTAAAGCATGTGCTGCTTTGTTACTGTTACTTGCTACAAGAGCTATGTGACTGCTCACGCTGACTTTTTCTCAGATCCTGAAGGTGTTTCCTATGCGCTTCACTTGTGAAACAGCACTTGTGCTGTGGCTGACAGCAATGAGTCTTTCTTTTGTCCAGAAGGAATTTCCTCTCATTGTCAGCTTGTGTGGTCCCCTCTGCTGCCTGCAGCCTCTCCCTGCCTCCTCTCACTCACAGATCCAGAAGGAGGGGAGTTTGGCTGAACTGCCCATGTGAGGAGATCTCCATCAGTGTGCTGGGCTCCCGCGCTGAGAACACTGCCACGGTCTGCAGGCTGCGCTGGGGAGGTTGGCTCTGTCTGAATGCAGTAAATCCAAGGGTGACGTGACCGTGAGAAAATGAATTTAAAGAAGTGCTGGGACAAGGGAGAGGAGGATTCTGAAAAAAAAGATGCAGGGAAGTTGAATGCTGCCTGCTGAGTTCCCTTACCCCAGTCTCTGCTTCCCCCTTGCCCCGTGTGACTCTCAGAGTGAAACGGCCTCTCCGCAGCACTGCACGGTGACTCAACCATCATCTTTTTTTCCCTTCATTTTTGATGAAGATATCTCTCTTGTTGCAAAAAGCAAAGTCCTGGAAGCATTTTATGTTGTGAAGAACCTCTGTAGGGAGAAAAGGATTACATGTGGTGCATCTGTATGAATTGATGACGATGTTTTCTTGCCTTTTCCCAGTGGCCTGTACGGCAGCTGAAGAAGATATGTACAATAACAACATTGAGCTGAAATGGAGGGAAGAGAAAAAGCTGTATTCCAAATCGGGTGATTTTATTGAATTTGATTGTAAAATAGGAAATGTGAAAGACCCAGCATCTTCTCCGTTCAGAGTACAATGTACTAATGGCACATTTAAATATCCACGGTGCAATCCAGGAAGTAAGTCTTCTCCATTTGCCATTGTTTGGCTGCTGTTTTTTTGCATATTTAGTGCAGAAACTGAAAGGAAAGCCTTTAGGAAGGTGTTGTGGTGGGTTGGGTTTCCCAAGATGCTGCTGACAGGAGTATCAGAGAGGAAGGGGATCACCAAGCTGCTCGCTAGGGTTATTTGTTCTGTGACTGCCTGTCTAGTTCCAGAGAATACTGAAGAGCTCATGAGTTCTCTGAAAGTGATATCCCTGAAATTGTTTCCCTGACCGTGGGAGGACGGAAACCATTTCACTGCAGTCTCTCCGAAGCCTGCCTGTTTAGGCAGGGTTTTGCTCCAGAGAGCTTCTCTCCTGGGTCTCTGTTGCTGCCATGCTGTGCCCCCTTTGTACCTCTATGGCCTTTCCAGCTCCTCTCCGCTCATACCATGTTCTGATATGTGTAGAGACAGCAGCTGATGCCCATTGCAAGCCTTTGTAGGCTTCTCAGCAGGGAAATCTGTGCTTGTCCCCTTCTACAGTTTCCCTGAGCAGGCTTTACTGGATCATTGCTAAAGAGTATGAAATGAGCTTTTATCCTTCATAGTCTGCACTATGTTTCACAAAAGGGAAGCAGAATAGGTGTTCGAGGCACTCAATTGGTACCAACATCTTCAGAGACTTGGCTTCCAGTGTGAGATCTACAGGCAAATCATGAGAATACTTCACGTTGTTAGTGGAGTTTTTTGTTTTCCAGGGGACTGCAGAGTGCTTGAGTCAGAAATGGAAAGGAACAACATTAAACTAGAATGGAATAAGCCTTACACCTATCGCTCTAAGGAACGTATTTCCTTTACATGCAAATGGTTTTATAAGGCAGTTTCAAGACCAGAGAAATTTAACCCACAGTGTCTGGATGGAGTAATTGAGTACCCTCAGTGCACATGTAAGTGGTTCATGTGGGAGGGCACGGGGCTGTAAAAGAACTGTAGGCAATAGCCAAGAAGGACTGTAAAAAGAGGGTCAGATTCAGGGGCCTTCCCTTAATCCCATACGAGTCTATGTCTGTCATGGAGGAGCTGCTCCTGTTCCAAGGGACCTGGGGAATTGAATACAAGCTGGGAGCATGGTTGGCAACTGCTTTTCACTGCTCTCGGGAAACGTGAAAATATGTCAGCCTTGATGATCTCTATTTCCCCTTCTGTCTCTTTACAATGCAGGAATAGTTGGATAGATGGAAATGACGTGACTGAGTCCAGCTGGAGAAATGAACTCTCCTTCAACAAATCCAGTGATTTGACTCAAGTTTTCCCGGAGTTTCCTGCTTTATTGTGCTTTGTAGCTTAGATAGTTCTCTCTGCTGGAATTTGCTAATTAATTTTCTTTATACTATTGGATGATTTTGTTCAAATTTAACCATTTTTTGTAAATTTGTTTACATTCTGTAATTGTGCTTACATTTCATCCACCCAAGTGATTGTACTTACTTGCATCTTGACTATTCTGCATTGATCCCTGTTACTTTTATTTACATTTTCATCCTGAAGTAGGCTGGCTTTGGTGGCATACTGAGTCAAGAATTAAAAAGCCTGTAGGTAATTTGATTATCAGTGTATTTCGCCTCATCTGCTTCTAGCTTTCTCCATAAGTATGTCTGAAACTTAGCCTGGGATGACGGCAGAGACAGGGTGAGTCTTCTTTAAACAACTTGGGGAATCTCTGGATCACAGAACCCGATTCCTACTCAGGACCTGAGCTTCCGTGTTATTTGGTGGAAAGGCAAGATGCTGGGATGGAAGTAACTAGCTGGGATTTCAGGATGTAGGTAGGCACAACTCTTTCAGTCCAGGTCCTGAAATGAGACCTGCCATCCTTTTCATTTTTTGGTGAGCCTGCATTGCTGAACTGATGGATCCGAGAGGCTTGTGCTTCATTTCTTTTTTTGGTAATTGATCCAGGGGTGACATATTGCAGCTGATGGGTAGGAACAGCTAATGTGTTTATGTAGCATTGGCGTACTGCTCACTGGGGAGTGTTTTTTCTGCCCTACTTGATAGAGCTTCATAGAAGATATGCTCTTCATTTTTCTTGAAGTTCACTTTCCTAAGAATGTTTTGAAAGGTAGCATGCACAGCACACGCAGCTGGCGCAGCAAGGGATGATTCTTTGACCTCGAGATGCCTTCAGCACAGAGAGATTTTTCTTTAACTTCACCTAATTAGTTCAGCCAAGCTCATGAAAATGAACAAAACAATACACTGCATTTGTGTACTGTTAATGGAGTCTATCCGTCTTGGTATTCGTGTAACGTATAAACATGAGTTGAGTTCTAAGAAAATAGAGCAAGTAAGTAGTACCTGATTTTCCTGTTGTTGCTTTTGCTGATAAGGGAAATTACAGGACAGCTAAAGCCTTACTTTAATCACCAAATAATTGGACATGACTTCTTGGGATGAGATCTCAAGAGAACAAAGGCCTGCTGACTCCCTTTGCACAGACAGGTCTTTTGTTGCAGGAACTTGGGGAAGAGGGAATCTTTCAGCTGAAGACTGGGATGAATCAGTGCTGAAGGTCCACTAGAATAGTAGGACTCCAGTGTAGGGTGCAAGTACCTCTGCACAAGATAAATCTATCGAGAGTAGCAAGAAGCTATTAAAGCTTCTGTTTAGACTATCAAAAAAAGAAAGAAAGAAAGAAGGAAGGAAAAAAAAAAAAAAAAAAAAAAAGAGAGAGAAGAAATTGAGCTTTAATGCCATTTAATATACAGACTTGACAGCGGTGTTCTCACTCAGTTTCTGTTAGAGGACCATGGGTCATGTAAGGCAGAGAAGTGTCCTGGGGGAAGAGCTGGTGCTCCATATTGCGTAGGGGTTCCATTTAGCTGTCTGCACTGTGGGAATGAGAGAGAGGTAGACAGTGTATTTTAACGTTCATATTGAGAAGAAGTGCATGTTGGGTTGGTTTGTTTGTTTGTTTTTCGACTTTGATGAAGCCTCTTGTTTCCAAACCTTATCCAGATGACAGGAAAAGCACTGCCAGTACTTTCAGTGCAAAGCAGTAGGCTACTGCAGCACATTATTTACTTTATGTGCTCATCTTCACAGCCTTACAAATGGCATTCGTCTGCCATGTATTGTTGCCAAAGGGGAGCTCTCCCTCCCCCCGGCTTCAGCCAGAGCTGAAGATCTGGTAGTAAAACAAATGCATAACTTTGAATGCAATAACAGCAACAGAATGAGAAGAAATCTTGACAATATATGAGCAATGTTAATAATAGTAAGCAGTATTATGAAAACAGTCCTAGTGAAAATGCAGCAATAAGCTGAATACAGTGATAAACAATTCATCACGTGTACTGCCTACACAAGGTAACTAAAATCCAAGTTCCACAAACACAAATACTCCTTTTGACATTCTCTTGAACAGAAGCACTGGCAGAAGAACTGTAAGCCTCACAAAATTCTTCTTCCTAACATTTCCACATGCAGTCTGAAATATTGCATTGTGCTGCTGTATACTCAGTCCTCAGTCCACAGAACATTTTTTCATTTCCCTCTCTCTTCAACTCAGATTCAACAATGCCATTGAACACTCATTTCTCAAAGTCAACTGTAGTCATCTTGAAGGTAGGAGGCCACCTTAGTGCAGCCATTAATAGTAGGTAAAGAACACATACATACCTTTCCTATACATTTTTTTTGAAGTCATACTTACCTATTCTCTCCTTTCGACACATCTTGGATACGCTAGCTGTCCTCTCTTGCACTGCACTTGAAATAAAGTCGCACCAGATTCTGCTCCAACATGGTTCTGTTTGCAATAAAATCCGACATATTCTCCATGGTAAAAGTAAACTTGGTTCTCATAAAAACTTTCCAGCAGCACATTATTTTTTTCCATTTCATTCTTTGACAAAGTGCACGGCTCTAACAAAGAGAGATATATTCAGTGTTAATAAATCAATTATTTTTGAAATCAGACTATTGTGACTAGAGTTGATGCTCAAAAGGCAGGTTATTCCCCGTTCTCTTAAGATATCATAAGTGAAATCACTGTATTTTTGGACACAGCTGGCACGTAAGATGTACTTACTTAAAAAAAGCCAAACAAGGTTGTACTTGCTTCTATTAAAACATGCATTCCTTTCTAACTGAAAAATGCAGTCGAGATCTTAATGATGTTCCAGTTGACAACGCTCACTCTATAAATACTGAGCGTCAATCTATAAATAGGTCACATCTAGCAACCAGAAATAAATGCTTATATATCTTATATATCTTCTTGTGCCTACCTATACAAAGTGGTGGTGAAGTCCACCGGCCTTCGGAACAATAAATTCTCTCAGATCCTTGCAAGAAGTAATAATCAGAGCAACTATACTGAACTGAAGAACCATTGTCATACTGGGCCAGAGGTGGGAGAGTAAGAGCTCCATTTGCAATAGATGGTGGAGAGTCACATTTTTCCGTGGGAACTGAAATAATGTCAAAAATCTGTGTGAAACATTCAGCGTAAGAAACTAACAGATCAGCAGCTTTAAATTGTGTCGGCACTACATAAACATCAACTCAGTTTATTCTCAACACTTCTACATTACGTCTCAAATTGGAATGAAATCAGTGTTAGTTCTGAACAATGAGAAACCTCTTGTATGTGTTTCAGTGTTTACAGCTGTCTTTCTACAGCAGAGCTTCTACTTCATCCCTCCCTTCTCTTGCCTTCTCACCAGAGGAAGGTGTCTTGTTTTTATTATGCTTGTATATATTTAGCAACTATATTCTACACAAATTTAACAATTTATCTGTATTAGGTAAGGATATCTGTCAGATACTAAACTTTAATTACCATTTACAATAGTTTGTAGGCCTGTACCGCTAAAGCAAATGTTTCTGAATAGGTCTAAGATTGATGAAATCAAAAGGACAAATGGAAAGCATTGTTTTACCTTGCAAAATACATTTGGGGTATTTCAGCCTTCCACGGTCACACTGAGTTCTCCCAGGGGATGGCATGGTAGTATGGGGAAATTTGTATCCTCGCTTACATTCGAACTCAATGAGATCACCGTGTAGGAAGACAAATTCTTCCTGTCTCCATTTCAACTCTACGTTGTTACTGTTCATATCAGTTACATTAAGAATGCACGGATCTAGGAAATAAAAACAATCGAGCAATTTCTTAGCTCCTTTTTCTAGGAGTTGGGAAAAAAAGGAAATAAAATCCCACGGTACTAAAATATTTTGGAATTCTGTGAGAAATAACATTTTGAATATATTAAAAAGAAAAGAATACAAAAGTAAAGAAATGGACTAAAGTAACAAAAGTAAAATGAAAAAAACCCACTGAACAGTAATTCCCAGAAAACACAAACTTCTGATACAATGTTTTCTATAAATATTTTTAAACATATGGCATGCCTCATTTTGAAATAAATAACTAAATCTTAGATACATTATTTATTTGCATTATCACAGTAGATTAGAAACCTAAAGTCAATACATTTAACAATGGATCTCAGTGGAAAAATGATCCTTTTTTTTTTACAGGAAGGAAAGAAGAATACATTTATTGTATTTTTTTCCTGTAAGGCTTACCCAAGCAAGTAGGCCGTTCTGTCCAATTTCCTTGTTTGCAGTAAACAGTACTGGGTCCATCCAAAAAATGGTAACGCTGGCAACCGTATTCTACTGAGCTACCATTTTTGTAACTCGGTAATAAAGGGCCAAGGAGAACACCATTTTTAATCACTGGTGGGGAGGTACAGTTTTGCTGTATTTCTAATACAAGGTAAGAAGATACATAATCAAATCTTTAAAATGATGTCACCACTGTGAAGTATTTGAATAGCAATGGAGTCTGATCCAAAATTTGCATACAAATAAAGTGTCTGACAAGGTCCACAATTACTCTATTGAAGTGCAGGCAGTTTTTATTCATTCTACACTTCTCATCTATGTCCACTCTTAACTCCTGCTGGTTTAGAGTCGATATGGACTTGTCGTTTGGGTGCGTGAGACCCTCTTGATTTGTTGCTTGAAATGTTAAACCCACATGGAGTTCAAAATAAACCTCGGTGAACTATTAAATAAAGGATCAGCAAAATACTCCTGAATTTGCACATTCAGACAATAGTAACAGAAGCAATACAAAATGATTGCTGTTAAATGCTAATGCATGAAAGAAAATTACATATACAGCACTGTAACATCGGTTTAGTTCACAGTCTCTGGAAATATGAAAGAATGTTCTTTCCTTCAGGCATACTGCTAAAACAATACATGAAGAATAAGCAAACATCTTCAAGAGTGAGAAATGGTAGCGTAGCAAAAGAGTAATAAGGTTAGTCATGAAATACCTGTAACAGTATTAGAGAGCATTGGATTTCCCATTAAATAGAAAAGCATGTTTCACCTACTCATTTCTTCACTGTGATACGTTTCGCTTGCCCTTATCGACGCATCTGCCTTGAATGCTGGTGTCTCAGATTCCCTTTTATCCATAGATCCTAAAATCACAGCAGAAACTTAGAACCAGATTCCTTGAAAATAATCCATTTTCAAATATTAACAAAAAAAGAAAAAGAAAGAAAGAAAGAAAGAAAGAAAGAAAGAAAGAAAGAAAGAAAGAAAGAAAGAGAGAGAGAGAGAGAGAGAGAGAGAGAAAGAAAAAGAGAAAGAAAAAGAAAAACACTAAGAAATAATCTAGCTCATCCTCTTTCTTAGTGTGCAGCACTCGAACTCTCAAGCATTTATCAGCATTTATCGGAGGAGGACAAATAGCTTTGCAGGTGTGGAAACTGTGACTATTGAGAACATTAAGATACTGTTTAAGAATTATTTCGGCTGCCAGAGGTACTAACCCATGCAGATAGGAGGTGACGTCCACTTTCCTTTTTCACACTGGATTTCCCCAGATCCTCTTATTTCATATTCACTCCGACACTGTATACGAACTCTGTCGCCATTGTGATATGTTCTCCTAACTGCGATGATACGGGCGTGAGGAGGCAGTGGTGGCGGAGGACATTTATTTCTTACATCTGAAAATAAAAAGCACATTCTTTTTCTCAGTAAGAAAAACTGTAAGCAGAGCAATTCATTTCACCGTGCAGTGTGCGAGTCTATGTTTTTAGAAGAGGAGGAATCTCTTATCTACCCAACTCATTTACTAAAATGAAGATTTAGAACAAAAATGGGATTTTACTTTCAACAAATATGAAAGAGAGGTATTATGATATTGCACTGTTATAAACAAACTGATAATTTCTTGTGTACTCAGTAAAATGTTCATTCAAAGTATTCAAGTAACAGAGATTCTCCACACCATCCATTAATACAATACTTAACACAGCTGATGTAGCAATTCTAATACTACACAAGCAGTGAAAGCAGTGATTCATTTCCATTCCTCAAATGAGGTTTGTAATCAGTATTGCCTCAAAATTAGATTTAGGCCACATTTTCATTTCTCCTGAGCACCTCTCTTTCTTTGTGCTCACCCAGGAAACAGTTCTGAACAAATGCAGGGCTGAGGAACATACTGACATCATTTTTTTTTGAGAGATTTTATCGCATTTTAAACCCAAGCATGCCTTCTAGGAAAGGAACATAAATTTCATCTTCATACCAATCACATTACCTTCTACTAGATCAACTACAAAGGAGTACTGTGCTCAGCTTTGGGCTCCTCACTACAAGAAGGATACTGAGTTAATTGAAAGCTGGTAAAGAGACTGGGAAACAAGATATGTGAGAAATGGCTGATGGAATTAGGCTTGTTTTCTGGAGAAGAGAAGGCAGACGGGATACTTCCCCACCTGAGAGGAGGCTGCAGCAAGGACATAATCCGTTTCTCTTCTCATGTGACAAGGGATAGAAAGTGAGAAAACAGCCTCGAATTACACAAGGGGAGGTTTAGATTGGACATTAGGAATAAAATTTCTTCATGAAAAGAGCAGTTAGGCCTTGGAAGACACTGCCCAGTGAGGTGATGGAGTCACAGCCCCTGGATGTGTAGGTGTGCTGCTTAGGGACAAGGGTGGACTTGATGATCTTAAGGGTCTTTCTTCCAACCTAAATAATTCAAAAACATCAATTTTACTTAAAAATGCACTTAAAACAGTAGTGGGTTTTTTTAAGGAGAAATAATTATATATACTTTCCTCCTCAAGCATCAGAGAGAAATGCTGTAAAATAACTGTTCTTAGTACCTCGAGAGGCATGCTCTCATCGCAGGAAGCCTCTACACATGCTTGAATAATCCTTCAAATAAGGATTATTAATATAATAAACATGGTTTACCTTGAACTCTAAGGGCTGAGCAACTTCCCCTCAATTGCTTATTCCCACTTTTCCAGGAAACAACACGTGGAAGCAATAGCAGGTAACAGTACCCGCTCGATTGTTAGATTCCACCTAGAACAGGCGAAAGCAGCCTAATTCCAATCGCCATTTCCTCTTCCCCACCATTTAGGCTTCGTGCTCTTCAGCTAACAGTTTATTTCTACTTAGGTTGTAAACTGGTACAAGAGCTTATTTTTCTTTTGTATTCAGAAAGAAAGCATTTCATTTCAAGAATACGCTGGAGAATTTTGCATATTACAAATATGTAAAAATAAGGTACCTTCACACACTGGAGGATCTGGATACCATCCAAAGTAATAACATTGAATCAGGTCAAATTCACGGAAAGAATAATTTTTCTCACAGAAAAAATGAACAACATCTCCTTCTTCATAGATTTTCTTCACAGGATAGAAACCTCCATGTTCTATTACACCCAAGGAGGGGCAGGTTTTTTCTAGGGAGAAAACATAAAAAACTTTTTTATCCCAACAGTTGATAAAACATAAATTTTTTATTCAGTTGTAAGCTATGTCGCATTTCAAAAAGAATTCATTTCAAGTCCACTACATACTCGAGCAGTTTGGAGTAAGGGACCATCCATGAGCGAGACAAACTGCCTCTCCTATAGTGTTTCCTCCTGCAGCGTGGTATCCCTCATCGCATTTATACAGCAGCGCTTCATTCACTCGGAGCTCTCGCAGGGTCGTGAAGTAGGTGCCATGATGTAACTCGGGCACTTGGCATGACTCTTAAATGAATACGACACATGTAATGTTGTTGCGGAGTTTTTTTTCCCCTTTAAGCTTACTCATCTAAAATTTCCCTTTAAAGTGATCGTGTCTGAGGCAGTCTTTGGAAATAATGAACTATTAAAAATGCAACAGTTTACATAGGTTTTCTAGCATTTGTTTGGGTGCAAAGTTTGGACAGAAATGGGTTTATTTGAAACAAAATTATCTCACCTATACCGATTCCACAATTTTATCTATACCAATTCACAAAACAAGCAGCGTGAAACATCCGACAACTTCATCACGTGAGGTACAGATGGGAACCTAATTCAGGAACATTCAAATAACCTTACAAAGGCAGTTTGACCTTACAGGTACGGGAAAGACAGCAGAATTTTATAAATTAATTAAATTAATAAAGTATAAATTTTATATATGAAATAAGAAGGAGAGAAACACAATCCTACCAACTTTCTTAGTACAGCTTGCCTGGGAAGACCATCCATCTGATTGACATTGCACCGTATCTTCAGTACCACCGCTGGGAGCGTGGTACCCTTGATTACATTTGTATTGTAATTTCTCATGTATTTTGAAGTACATTTCTGTACCATAAAAAATGCCATGTTCCAGAAGAGGCTTATTACATTTTTCTAAATGAAAGGAGACAGTTTGGTTAGGAATCAATAATTAATGTAATATTGTTTCTGATAGGCAAAAAGTGGGGTTTTTAAATACTCTCCATCCAAATTCATTTTCTTGTTTTAGTGAAATGCTACCGCAATCATTGAACAGACAGTAGTACCACAGAATATGTCACTCTGGAGCTAAGGAGGCTCAGGTGCACGTCTGCAACTAAAATGGCAATTATTTTTCCCAAATTAAGTTACGCTGGGCAGCTTTCTTGAAATTCTTAAAAAGCATATGTGGTAAGAGTCCTTAGAACATATACTAGTGTTAAACAATTCAATGTATGAATATACATAGCGGATTTCAGCTCGACCTAACCTAGGCATTTTTATCCCTGCTATTCTGTTGCTTAAGGAAATTGAGCTAAAACAGTTTTCTGCTAGAGGCAATAATGAAATGAAGCTAACTCACTGTAGCATTGTGGCACTGGAGACCATCCTTTTGCTGTACAAGTTATTCTTCCGTCTTGAGTCCCGGTTTCAGTAGTATAACCAGCCACACAAGAATAGGAAAGGCTTTTTCCTTTACGCATAGGGAAATAGTAACCTTTGAAGCTGTAATAATATGGGGCAATCCTTCCATTTTCTACGTGCGGCAAATCACAAAGTTTATCTGCAAAGACATAACACGTGTATTTCTCACTAAAAATCTCATCCCATCTAAGAACGTATTTGTTTAAAAACAGTTGGAGTGATTCAGACTTACAAAGGGAATGAAATACTGCTTACAAGGTCAAAGCCGGTGTATTTGCAGTCACTGTTAAATGAAAATAGTATTGTTCTAAAGTTATCATACTTACTATATGTTTTTACTAAACCTCATCCTTGGCACGAAGAGTCTTACAATACACACTGAAATTACAATACTTCAAAAATATATCTGCCTACGTTCTTTAGGTTCACAGAAATACAATCAGTGGAATGAAACTTCCTACTATGAACAGGGCAAAATGGATGCAGGGCACATTTATTTGACTCTCTATAGCCTAGAATATGTAAGCATGAGCACCTTCTACTGAAAAACCATTCTGATGCACAGACCGAAGTGAAGTGGAAACAGCAGCAAGAATTAGCTATGCGATAGCTGCTCATTCAGCACGACAAACCAACAGGAGGTAATACGGAAGGTGACTCACTGAAGGAAGGGAGGTTAAGAACAGAAGTCACAGTTCAAGCAGTACGTATTCTAGACAGACCCAGGAATTTCAAACAGTACTGAAAACGGGGATAAGAAATGTGAAACACCACCCGAGGCTAACTTCTGCAGGCACCATTTAACTTCTGCTCTTCTGCTCGATGGTTAGCCAGAACAGCCCAATTACTGAGACACGCCAGCGTACATAATGTCTAGGAGGGCAAATTTCCATTCGTGTATTGCCCCAAAGTAGCTCAGATGATACATTTCCCGAGGAAACTTCTGAATAGAAATCTGGACCTTTCCATTATACACCTTCAAAGTGTACATGTGAATCTGTAGCTCAGACAACAGCAACAACTGATCCACGATTATCAGCGATCTTGCAACAAAGCTGTATTTAAAAAGTGGTCTTTATTCTCGGTCAAGATATGAAAGACACCCCGCCTTAGAACCTTAAACTGCACGTTCTACATTCGTTGCATATTTATCAGCAAAAGAATTCAGCATTTTTACCTTCTGCAAAGAGTTTGCCTGAATTCATCAAAACTAGGAAGAAAAAACAGCTCTTAAATCTCATCTTCATTACCGTCCCCATCAATAGGTTCCATCATCTGCAAAAACCCCCCGACTATCACTTCCGTAAATGATTAACTGAATTTTCAATGGTATTCACAAACGCTGCAATGCCCAGAGTGTTTTGCAACTCAAGTTACTTCACCGAAAACTTTATTTGTGTTTTAATTCTCCACAAACCACAACTAGACGTGCAGAACTCTACTCCCACTGGACACACTTTATATCAGTAAATGGGATTGAACTTGTTATATAACAGTAAAACTGGGCAACAAACCGAATGAAACAATTAAAACCAGTTGAACGCTGTTCCCATTAGAACCTCTCGAGTTTCAAGTTTAAAGGGCATTCTGTTATCAGGTTACTATTTACCTTGGCTGCAGCAAGAAGAAATAAAAAATTCCCTCTCACTCACTCCTTTGCATTCTATCTGTAATTCATTCTGGAGGCCCTAATATTAGTGAGAACATAACCACGTAACCACTGCTCTTTCCCATCCTTATGTTCCATAGCATAGCCATCCACCTTTCTTTTAAGCAAAGAAAAATGGAACAACGCTGTTATCTCAAGAAGTTAGATTAAATTAGTTAGATTAAATGAGTTGTTTTTACAGGTGTTTTGTACTGTTTGTTGAAAGCAGATGAATCAGCCTTGATTTCAAGCTGTTAGGAACAAGGGTGTGCAAAAGCGTTCCATTCTTTTTCTTATTCCTTCCTAGTTAAATAAAGAAAAAGTGTTTGCCTTATTTTCTATAGCGTGTGATAAGAAGAATGTCAATTAAGTTTTCTTAAATGGAAAAAAGAAACTTGAAGTATTTTTTACCAGTGGAGATCTTTAGAACTGAACTCTGAACACTACTTTTATGCGTTTCATGTCTTTCCAACCAGCTCGGAAATTTGATTCTGACTTTATTAAACATTCTAAATGATACTTGACTTGTGTAAGGAAAATAACCAGGTGCTTACTATGTTATCAATCAGATTGATGATTGACTCAGAAGGTTGTTTTTTAAAATGCGCAAACACTCGAGACTTATTTGTACATCTGAAAGTCTGCGTGGGTTGCTTTGGTGTCACACTAATTTGTGAAGTAAAATTCCATTATATAAATCTGAAATTTATGCACCCAGGGAACTTCAAGTCAGATTTGTACTGCATCACAGTGTTTTTTTGTTTGTTTGTTTGTTTGTTTGTTTTGTAAGAAAACTGAATTGAATTGCTATGCTAAAATTTTGCTTTTTTTTAAAACAGAAAGAAGCTGTGATTAATTAATAAATGTTATTGCAAAGTATGTATTACTTTCTCCACCAATAATTTGTCTTTTGTAGAGAAAACAACACATAACGGATCATAAACATACTGGGTGACTTACTGCTAACTGAAATGCCTTCTTCTTGATGAACGGACAAAAATGTCAGTTGATATTTGGGGTGACTATTTTACTGTGGCTTAAATTCATTTTTTTGGTATAAGGGTTATGCAGAAGAAACTGATGCTGAGAGGTCGCCAGCGTCTTTGTAGAGAAGATATGACTGTGAAGCCCGCAGCGAGCGGAAACGTGTTTGGGTTTTGGATCTGATGGAGAAAGGGAATCTGTAAAATGTCAAAGACTTGAGGAAAGAAACTGAAATTTGCTATTGTCCTTGTAGTCCAAAAGATGGATTTACTTTTGAATACAGAGCTAGTGACGGTGAGTTCACCAGACTTCATCAAATCTCACAGCGGGCCAAAAGTGTATTTTATTAAGTTGTACATTTTTGTTTATGATAGGCAGCAGAAAGTTTGTGTGCGTGTGTGATGTTGAGACTTAAGTAAAATCAAACATTCTGCTGTTCTTCTTTTGAAACATTCCTGTGTAAAAACTGCAATAATACCACCACACAGAGTGTATCCTTTCTTGTATTCTTTTATGTGCAATGTTTCCCATAGCACTCGACCACCTGTAACTTTTCTCACCTAAAATAGGTTTGGGGAAGAGCTCAGAGCTTGAATTAATCTATTAATTTAAAAAGTAGCAGTTTTTCAGGGGAAAAAAAAGATGAGTTATCAATTGGGTACAGTTGCAACTAACTTTCCTAAAATGAAAAGGCAGCTTTGAGCTTTCCCTTCAAAGGTCATATAATTCATTTAATTTCTGATACAATTCCTTAGCTTGTCTGAGCTAGAAGTGTTTCACTGACACATGTGGAGCTGTGCTGGGCTCACAGTGAAGACGTCATCCTTTTCTTTAAACAAATCATTAGAATAATACATTGGTTTAGAATATGTCACAAAGCCATTATTAACGTTGTTAAAGGCTCAATGTGTTTTTAGAATGTTTGATTACTGTTGTCCTCCGTATGAGCGACTGTCTGTTGATTTTCTGTTTGTACAGTTTTTTGTTTTTGAGCAGACCAAAATCCAACAGCGTCTCGCAACGCAGTAACAGCGTTCAGAACTGAACTATTATCACTGTTACTTTTCTGTAGTTCTTTCCATCATTCTCTTCAACGAGGTTGCGTTGGTGACATATTTTTTTGTGTGGATTTAGTATTACATTATCATTTTTCATTTATTGTAATTTAAAATTAATACAGCCTATACCTGCTGAGTTTCTTTTCAGATACTCAGAGGTCTTATACTATTCACCATTTTTCAATTCGGTTGTCAAAAGAAAGCACATCACTGCTAGGTTCTAGTTCTTCACGCCGGTAACACATCTTTGTGATGTTCCAGGTTTCTTTTGCATTCCCATCCAAGAGTTCCCAAGGCTGGGGAGGAAGCAGTACCATCACCGGGACTCTGAACTGTGCGTAAAGCATTTCTGCAGTATTTGAGGCAGAGTATAAGCTTCCTCATCTTGAAGATTCCACGTATGTTATGTTACGTATGTTATGTAATGTCCGAAGACTCACATGAGAAATGTACATTAGTTTGCTTTTGAAATCTCTAATGAATCATTTCCTTTCTCTTAAAGCTACGTTTTTCTTTTGTCGTGAGGTTTGTGAATGGGAAGGAGGAGCAAGACACAAATATTTTGTTGCAATTCTTTAAGATTTTTTTGTTTACCTTTTGCTCAATCTTTGTTGTCATTGTGGACAATGTGTTCGAGGTGATTCGAGGTGTATGTATGTCCATAGGCACCGGTACGAACTTCCCTAAGTCTGATGGTCGGCTCTTAATGGCTCAGGGTAAAACGTCAAGTAAATCCAAGGGCAATCTCATTTCAGTGTAAATGCTTTTATTTTTCTCGGAGACCAAACAGTACCAGTGCACCGGCACGAGTTTTTGCTGTATAATTACCGTTTCCTTTGTAATTACCGCCGTGGTTTACTCAGGACCACGTCCCCTCCTTTGCGGGGCAGCTGTGCCGCGGGATCGGGTGTGGCTGCGTGTGACTGAGGGTAGTGCGGTACACGGAGGGCAAATTTCGGGTAGCCGGCGCTCCCTACTCTCCTGATGGCAGATCGCCTGGTGGCCTTCCGCTGTCCCTGGGCAGGAAATGGTTTAGTCTGTCACGTCCTCAGTCACAGGCTCCTTTGCATAAGCCGCTCGTGAGAGCACGCTGCGCGAGCCTTCCCCGTGACGCGTGCCCTACCTGCGGGAAGGAGCGCCGGAACAGGAGAGAAGGCTGATGCCGCGAGACTCAAAAGACGAAATACTTCATTTAAATTAAAAAGGGACAAAAAGAACGCGCAGACGAGCCGCTCTTTACACACGTCCGTTGCCAACCCGTTCCCGCCGCGGCGCAGCCCCTCGGGCACGCGCACGGTTCTGCGCTCCGGCCGCTCGGAGATGCGCGTGAGGGGCGGCGCCGCGCGGCTGCCGGGAGCCGCGCCGTGAGCCCAGCGGGAGCGAGTGGGAGCGGAGTGCACCGTACGGCCCGGTAAGCGCCGCGGGGGAGCTGGGGGGTGGCTGCTGTTTTTCGACCTGTCTTGAGACGTGGAAAATAACCGTTTTGAAGCTGGGAATTTCAGCGTGGTCCTTGCGTTGTTATTGCTCGCGCTGAAGCTGGAGCAGCCGTAAGCCTTATTTCAAAGGAATGAGACCCTGCGTTCAGTCTTCTCCTTAAACGCTGGGCCCGACGCTGTTTGGGTCAAAATATATTATTCCTACTGCTTTGTGTAATTTATCTGACCCTTCATTTTCTTATTTGAGTAACCAAAGGCGCGGAGCTGTTTCCCTGCCAGTAAGACTCAGTGGCTACGTTATGTTAGGAACACGTAGCAAAGCACAGGGTCACTTTAAGCATTCACCATAGCGTACGTTTGCCAGGCCAAACTGACCAGGAGCCTCCTTATTCCCTCCTTGTCCTGTGTCGTTTCTGAGTCGTGATAGATTTTTATGATGAATGGGCACTTAGGGGAAAATAGCAATATTTTGTTCTGTTACTTGCTGAAAGTAGTAGTTCAACTTCTGCGTGTGGCAGATCCCTGTGGTAGCATTTCTTTATCATTCTGCTTTGTAAACATGGAGAGCACACAATGAGACCCCAGCCTAATGTAAGCTTTGAAAGCTGTTTGACTTTGTTAATCCCCTTGATTTGGCCCTGGAGAAGAACTACGTGCACTCCAAAATGGCAGAGTACCTGAATTACCCCCCACCGACATCGGCGTCGCTGGGTTCCGGATCGACGCTGCCAAGCGTGAGTAGCCGGGGGATGGGAAGGCAATTGTAGATGAGCTGAAAGATCTGAATGTAAAGGGTTTTCTGCAGGAGCTAAGCCTTTCATTTATCAGGAGGCAATCTTTTTATTTTCTTGAGTTGACTTGACATGCATATTTTTAGAGGAACAGCATACACTCAGTCTTCCCACTTAAAGCAGTGTTTTGCTTCGGATAGTCCCGAGCAGCCTTGACATGAAACGCTGTTGAGATTCAGTAATTGTAGTTTGAAACATCTGATGTGACTGCGAGTGTTCACTGAAATGAAAAATGCCTCAGTTGTTTTGGGCCTCGTGGCACTAATTAACCTGGAAATTTCATTTGGGATGTAATTTACGGCATTGAAGTAAATGTGAAAATTCAGTCGATTCTAAAAAGATAAGAATTCAGACTCTGAATTTTAAATTCGGAACGTCTAAATGGTAATGGAAGGTATAAATGATGATGGTGGTCTGAAACTGCATAGCCAGTATGACTCGGACACTCCCAATTTTTTATTTAAATGTTCAAGTAACAAATTCTACGAGGACCTGAAAGAAAGGTAACAGTCTGCAGAAGCTAAAGTTGCTCCATACATTTTATTAAAAGCGTGTGACCTGTAAGATTAATGTCAGTAGTAAAATGTTCTTAAGCTGCGTTAGGTAAACAAGAAATGAGCTCGACCGTGATTGTATGCGCTGAAATCGGAGGCAGTGGTAAAACATTATATCTAATGTTTATACTGCCCAGGCTGTGATAATACAGTACTGATGGGTCACAGTAGGGAAACTGAGGAGGAAAATGAGTAAAAGCTCACAGCTGTGCTGAGAGAAATTTAAACAAAATAGCTTTAAATGCGATTCAGAAAGGAAATGAAGTAATATTCTTATGTTACACACTGACTTTTTCTAAAACTATGTCTAGGACAGTGTTTTTTACCCGTCTGTGTTTTAGTAGCAAGGAATGTTCTCACACGTACCAAGTAAGTGACTTGGGAGGAGAGCCAATCACAATCAGTACTTTGGAAATGGCCGAGCTAAGTTTCACTCTTCACCTTTTGCTGAGTCGAGTACACAGACTAGTTTTGGCCATCCAAAGGATGTCAGTATTCCAGACAAAAATAATTAGCGTGTCTTCAGCCCTCCCATACCAGGCAGGCCGCAGCAACAAAAGAGATTTTTGGTCTTTGATGCCATCTACAAGACAGGCATCTTGCAGACCTGAGGTTGTTCTGCAGGAGAGAGAGAGATAGGGTTTGGCACAAAGCCCACCTCACAGAAATCGCTGACTAATCTCACCACTGAGCGCACCTCTTGCGCTGAAAACATGAAATGAGAACTACTGATTTATGGCCAAGTTATGTCATTTCAGCTGCAGGTTTCCCCTCCAATTGAAAACATTGTCATCGCTAATCTGAACAGATTCCTTGGGGAAAAGATACCAGTCCATCAGTTAGAAGATCTGCAGTTGATCAGGCAATGAAAAGGAGTTCAGAGTCAAGGTGACCAGAAGCAAAGATGTTGGAGTAAGCGTCTGGAAAATCTGTAATTGTTACACTGAGGTGTAGAGGAAATGCTAAGTCACGGCCTGAAGCAGTAATCAAGCACCTGGTGGGAAGGCGGGGCCAACTCAGGGGTGCTCAGGTGCAAGCAACACCTGAGAGGCATGTAGGGGTGGAGCCAGGATCCACCCCTACCCAGACCTTATTTAAGGGTTGGCAGAGGAGGTGAAGGATCTCTTTCCAGAGATCCTTGCCTGCCTGAGCCCTTCCAAAGCTGAGCAGCTCTTTTCCTTCCTTTCTGTGTCTGTGGCTGCTGCATTTGAGTTCATTCTCATTTGCTTAACCAAAGACTTTGCCACCCTGCTGTTATCATCCTATTCTAGCATTACAGAAGGGCAGTTTCAGTGGAGGGAAGTTACTGCTCCAATTCTCAAAGCAGGATTAAATGGAGCACACAGGGAGAGGGATGAAAGGTCAGATTAACAGCGGTGCGGTAAAGCTCCGGTTGTTACTTCGACAGCATCACAACACATACTGACATGCAGTCACTACCTTTTCAGGTTCGTATTTGTGTGGACGCCGTTGTCAATCACACGTGGATCTGCGGCGGCTCAGGCACCTGCGGGAGCTGTCAACACAGGGAATAGAGGGTTTCCTGCTCTGCCCTTCCCTGCCTGGGATTTCAGTGGTGGCAAATGTCATACTGGAAGCGGAGACATCGAAAATCATGGGGACGTGTATCAGGTAACTTTCTGTGGCAGCACTTTGATTTTTTTTATTTTTATTTTTAATTTTGTTGTGTAAAGATTAAAGCCAAAGAAAGGGAGTAGTTCATCGCAGGCTGAACGCTTAGTCACCACTGCTGAGTGCTGCAGTGGACATCATAGCTTCTCCTTCGGAAAAGCACCCGTACTGCTGTGCAGTATTGTAGGCACTGAGAAATCACGAACCCTCCCCAGGTGTTTATTGTAGGCTTGTGAAGGAGAGTGTGTCTGAACTGACTGAGCCCAGGCCTTTCGGTCCGTCAGCAAGCTCTTTCTTACAGCTTGTTAAATCAGGTGCTCTCTGTAAGGAGACACATAGAAATTTGAGAGCTGTGCAGGATACTGCCCTGGTTATGTCAGTCCGTTTGGATGTGGCACAAGTGATGGTTCTTTATCGAGGTTACAGCTCGGTGTTCATCTGCTTTGCTGTGATGTTCTTCCAGTCGCCGGGGACTTGCCTGACAGCCCCGGCTCACCTAATATGTTGGAGAGTAGCACGGCAGTTGCATCAGGCAGTCTCCTCAGGACCCTGGTGCGTGTTATCACGCCCCATAGACTCGTATGCGTTCAGTCTGTTCAGGTGGGCTCAGACTCGCTCTTCTCTTACAGCAGGAGGGATTAGGTCCCCCATTCCCCATCTAGAGGTTTAGGGACCTGAGTGATACGGGAAGCCGGACTGCCGTCCAAGATTGAGGCGAAGGACTCTCTGAGCACCTCAGCCTTCCCTACGTCTGTCGTTGCCTTTTCTCCCTTCTCACTTATCAGAGGGAGTACGCTTCCTTTGGCTCTTGTCTTCTGACCGGTGTACCTGTCAGAAATTGCTTTTTGTTAAGTCTCGTGCCAAGTTCAGTTTCGTCTGCGTGTCAGTTTACTGATCTCCACCTGTCTGGAAAGCATCCGTGTATTCTTTCCAGGTTACAAGTCTTTCCAGGTTACAAGGCTGTCTCCTCAGCCTGTTCATTTTATTTTCCTTCTTTTGCCTTGTTTTTTTCCCCAGCAGGTCACTGCTCTGTCACACGCTGGTCTCGTGCCCCCTCTGCTTGTTTTCTAATGCAGGGGCTGGAGAGCTCTAGCACTCTCAGAAAGGTATCCTTAAAGAGTTCCTCTTATGCTTCTTTCTATCTCAGCATTTGCTAATATATATGGGTTTTTTTTCTTCCATACATGGTCTGCTGTATTATTTTCTGTAGTAATTTCATAGCCTCCTCAGCTTGAGGTAACTGAAAGCTGGGAAACGTATCAAATGTTGCAGAAATGGAACCCGTCTGAAGTAACGCTGCTGGGCTGGCTTTATTCCTTCTTGGTGCGGGGAGAAAAAGAGCCAAGGTGTGTTAGATATATATATTTTTTTGGTTGATTTCATAATGAAGGAGCTTTTAATATTGGAACTCATTTTCTACTTAGGTGTTTTTGTTGTATTCTGGATTCTATATATATTCTGGGTTCAGAAACAGTTGCTCAGAGGAACAGTTCTCTCCTTACGGGAGAATCTTTCATTCACCGTCGAGTCTTGACAGATAAGTGCAGTGGTACCCGATCCCTCTGCGGCCACTTCCAACAGGCTTTGCACCACGTAGGGGCTCAGTTTGTACTTTATTGCCTCTTTGAGATTAAGGACACTTCAAAGAGTAAGATTTGTTCTCCAAAGGTGAACGCTTTGTCTACTTGGTTGAAGTTCCTATAAGTTATGAGGGAGATACATGAGGTACTTTTCTAGACAGGGAAAAAATGTAGATCTGACTCTGTTTAGCTTGATAGAGAAATAAGCTAATATGGTAATTCAGCATTTGGAAAGCCACATTCAAAGCGCTCGCTTCAGTCTTCTTGCCTTTTGTGAAGCTGGAGGACAGAGGCAGAGGTTTGTTTCTGAGACAAAGGGCGTGTGTACAACTAAGTGAGTTTTAGCACAACAGTGAAACACTTTTTTTTTCCTTAGCAGGTTAAATTTTTAGCTCCCACCATTCCCTAGTTGGCTGGTTGCCCGTTCATAAAGTCATCTGGGGACTATAGAGATGATGATGTGAATAGAATGTTAAATTCTGACCACGTAGGATATACATGCAGACTCACAATTACAGTGGTCTATGGAGGACAGAAAATATTGGCAATCTGAGGGGCTTTACACCACACAAAGAACTCAAGCACTTTAATATAGGGTTTTTGAATTTGAAAATATAAGAGCTCAAATGTCCTGCTAAAACAGGTGAGAAAGTAAGGAGCTGAAACATCTCTGTGGGAGTTAATCCCTTAGCTGCTAGACATTACATGTGAACAAAAAGACAATCTAGACTTAGCCCAAGTAGTTATTTAATGGTAAGCAATTTGTTCTGAAAAGATAACATTTTACTTTGTTTCTCTAAGGCAATGAATGCTGCCTGGAGAATGTGGTAATTGCTTTACAGAGTAAAGAAACCACATAGAGTGATGATGGCACAACGATGTAATTGAACAGCCACTTATCTGAGCCCACAGTTATTTTTGACGTCATAGGAGAGTATCGAGAGTATCAGTCTAATTCAAGCACAGCCATTTGATAAGGAAACAAGTTTATTCTTGTGATGCCTGAAAAATCTTAAAGGTAAATTCACCTTTCTAAAGACTTCTGAAATTCTTGACAGGTTTTTAAGGATACAGCAATTAAATGCCTTTCATGAGAGAGGTAATGCCCCATCTTAGAATTACACAAATTAGGTCTGCAGCTTTTTTTTATGTAAAGCCTCAGACCTGACATCCTAACTCACCACAAATAACTGCAATAAGGGCTGAGCAAGTCAGACAATGACTTCATGAATGCACTTATCTGTTTGATCACTTCATTTTATTAGACTCCAGTTAAAAACAAACCTATGTAAAAGCATGCCTGGCTGTCTCCCCAGCAGCACCATGAGCCAGGCTCTCTTTTCTTCCTTAGGAGTCATTAGACCTGTTCCTGTGCTCGGGGGATCTTGTCTCTTAGAAAGACAGAGAAAAGGACAAGCAGTTCTACCTGACTTAGCTGAGGCCAGTGTGTGTAAGCAGTATGAACAGCTTATAGCTTAAGCAGTAAGCTTTGAGACCCCACCTAAAACCCTGCTCTTTTCTTCCTTCTACCCCTGGTTTTTGTTGTCAAGTTCTTAAGAACCACAAACCAAAGTTAGCATGGTCTAAGCACTGTATGTTGTTACTGTAGTTTATTTTTGTTTATCTTCTCAGCACAGCAACCTGAGTCAATGTCCAAGTGAGTTTACTATGCATAATTACAAACTATAGAGAATAGAGAGAAGGTTAGAGTTTAATCACATGCTCTGTAGGTTACACAGTGCTCTGTATAAACAAAAAAGGAACAAGGACATGTTCTTTGTCACAGAGCCCACATAAATTAAAGATTAGGGCTTCTATATGATTTTTCATAAAAGTTTATCCAAAAAAGGAAACCCTTTCTACTATTCACTGATGGAGGAATGCACTTACACAGAGAGCCTGGACAAACATTTAATGGAATGGCACAATCCAAACGCAGTTCCCTTTCTTTTGGTAATAAGGTAAATGCAGAATAAGATGTTGTTGTTTGCACTGGAGCTTGAACTCTAATGTGCAGGATGAAGGCTTGCAGAAACTAACTTCCCAAGATTTGACACAAAGGCCTTCACCAAGAAACACTGGTTGGAGTTACCTAGCAAGAAACCAGAGAATTTTCAGTGAGCTAACATGATAGAGAGGAAGCAAGTTGTTATTGCAAGACCCTTGATGCCGCTCTACTTTCAGGATAGCACACCTGCCTTCAAGCTCAGAAAACTCTACCAAATTTGAGAAACACCAATTTTCAGAAATTCAGGTGCAACAACACAAACACTGGAAAGATACTTGTGATTCCAGTCAGTGAGTAAAGCAAGCCTGATGAATGGTGGTTTTGAAGTAGATAGTCAAATATTTGTAATCAAGTCTCGCTTTTGAATCTTTTACAGAACATCCAACTGGCCAATGGCAGAAGGGGTAATTGTTCTCCCCTTCCCTGTTTCCTGAGATTAATAAACTGACTTATTCCCTTGCTGCTGATGTTAGAGTGCAGAAATAGCTGGTGCATCCCTTTCTTTGTGGTAAGTGTGGATTTTTTACGCTACATTGAAGACAGGTACCTACTTCACCCTAAAAACTTCAGGTAGTTAAGCCTAATATTCCATTTTATTCTTAGGCATACTCTTTGCTACACATAACACAGCACATCTGTGTTAGGTACAGCAGTCTTCAGAAAGTAACTGTTCCAAGCTGATAATTCTTCTGTAAAATTGATAATATCACCTGCTCCCCACCTACAAAATTAAACATTGTCTCAAAGATAATGGTAGCAACATAGTTTGAAATGAAAACAGAGCTGGTTGAGTCCCCCTACACAGTTTTGCTTCAGCAAAAAGATCAAGTGGAAGACATGCCTAAAGAGGCCTAATTTTACTAACATTATTTTTAAACATAATTTAAGCTGTACCAAATTGAATTGGTGGACAGGCATGAGACATTGCCTTAAATACAAGTAAAGTAAAACCTTATTCCCACAAGGAAATAGTACTTAGCTTCCTGCATTTCTATCTCCTATGGAAGTAGAAGCTAAGCATTTTCATTTCTTTATTTCCTATTACACTTCCCCCTCCCCAGTAGTAGCTGGCAAAATAGCCAGAGCACCAGTTTTACTCCTTTTTAACTGTCTGTTTAGGTTGCTGGTACTGTGAAACAGCTCTAGCACATACAGGACATGCACTTGGATGGACACTCACCATAGGAACATTTCACCTCCCACTGCTTACCCAAGCCCTTTCAGAAGGGAAAGCCCACTGCACTCTGTAGAGCACATTAAGCAACTGCACACAGTGACTTAAGTCTCAGTCCAAGGCCTCATTCAAACAAGCTTTACCTGAGATGTTAAGTCAGCTGAACTTCACATTCATGCAGAACACAGGGCCAGGAAAAGCTGGCTTCCATATCCTCACTTCCAGCCTAGAAGAAAACCAGCCTAGAATGAACATCACCACAGGAGCCTCTCCAGCACCCAGGTATGGTATGCCCTCACACCCCCACTCAGGGGAGCCCCTATAGCCAGGTGGGGCTCCCCCTCACACCCCCACTCAGGGGAGCCCCTATAGCCAGGTGGGGCTCCCCCTCACACCCCCACTCAGGGGAGCCCCTATAGCCAGGTGGGGCTCCCCCTCACACCCCCACTCAGGGGAGCCCCTATAGCCAGGTGGGGCTCCCCCTCACACCCCCACTCAGGGGAGCCCCTATAGCCAGGTGGGGCTCCCCCTCACACCCCCACTCAGGGGAGCCCCTATAGCCAGGTGGGGCTCCCCCTCACACCCCCACTCAGGGGAGCCCCTATAGCCAGGTGGGGCCCCCCCTCACACCCCCACTCAGGGGAGCCCCACCAGCCAGGTGGGCTCTCCCACTCAAGGGGGCCCCCCCCCTCTCAAAAATTTTCCAATGCCGACCAGTGCACCCACCCCCCACCCAAAAAAAATAATCTCTTTGAGATAGTGCAAATCCTGGCCTCCAGCACCCAAGAAAAAACCCATAAACACAGAATGCAAGCCAGACCACCAAAAAAAAGCAAGTCATGCTCACCAATAAGCCAAACCAACACAAAATTACAATCCCTACCTCCAGAAAAACCACAACCTGTATCAGCACTCAAGAAATCAGGGAGGTCTGCCACAGCTAACAGAGCACACAGCAACACCCAATGCTTACCTCTCAGGTCAGCGTCACTTCCACCTCTGAAGTCCTCAGAAGAGCCCAGCTGCACCAGGACCTGAGAAAAAACAGCTCAAGCACAGCAAACTCCCCATACAGAAGGACAGGCAGAACCCCTCAACACTCCACATCTTCAGACTGAGAAGAAAGCACAGTGAAGCTTCACCTCAAGCGAGAACCCAAACAGAAAGGACTTATCTGCTAGCACCCAGTCCCAGCCATAAATTCCATCCCAGGAACAGAATATACAAGTCAGAAAGAAAAGGACAACTCACCTCAGGCCACATGGTATCCTTCTCCATCCCTAAACATGCAGGGAGGGCTCACATATTCAGGCCAATCCCCAGCAAGAGACTTCACTGCTGCCCTCAACCTGCAGCAAGATCAGAACCAGGGCTCTCTGGAGAGCATCGTATCCCCAGCAGGCAGCCGATGGTCTCATCCATTCCTCAGAAAGGAGACGCTCCCGGTCCCCCATCATCTTCACCACTGTCAGACTCCACAAACCTCCCGTCTCTCTCGACCTGCAGAGCCTAGAAGAAGACACGGGCACATCGAAAAAACAAAATCCCCGGCCGCACTCATTTTAACTCATCCCAGAATAACGCCGGCCACGAGGGCGCGCGGCCGGCTCGCGGTACCTCTCACCAGCCGGGACCGCACAGCCCTCCTCGGTATCGCTCCCAGCACGCCGGTACTGTCGTACGGTTCTTTCCCGCAGCGCTGACGCTAATTTCAGCTGCGGGAAAATAGTCTTACCAACGTCCTCGCCCCGCTCTGTAACGGACGTTCTCCGCTCCTCCGTTCGTCCCGGGCTCAGCTCGGTCCCTTCGGCTCCCTCGCGTGTACCGCGACGCCGCCGCCGCGCCGGTCTGTCTGTCCTGTAAAGAACATCGCCAGCCACACGAGCTGTCACGATGGGAACGAGATAGTGCTCCTGAAGTTACGCATAACTGTGGGAAAGGAGGACACGCACGGTCCCGTCCTACTTACCGCCACTGCTGGACGCGGGATGTGCTGAAGCGCCCTCGAAACTCTTCTTGGGGACCGAGGCCGTCCACGGCCGGCCCCGGCCCCGTGCAGATCCTTCTAAAAAGCTACGCGAGAGCCCACGTGCCGAGCCTAAGAAGTTGAGGTAGCCGAGCGGCGACACCTCACAAATCCCGAGCACAGAGCGCTTACCTGTGACTCCAAACGCTCTCCGGATCGAGCCGACGAGAGGCTCCGCCGCGGCCCTCACTCTGCCTGCAAAAACATAGCCTTAAGTCCTAGTAGCCCTTCGTGTCGCTTCTCATCCTCACCAGCACAAAGGCAGAAGCAATACGGCGCCGCCCCGCTCGCTACCGCCGATGACGGCGGGAGGGAGCGAAGCGCCGCGTCGGGACTCGGGGAACCGAGCGACGGCACCTCGGGAATGCGATGGAAGCCGGGCAGCGACGGTACTCTGGCTCCGAAAGCCTGGAAGAGCCCGGCGGCAGCCTTACGCCGGCCCTGAAAATAGCAGCGAGGAAAGCCGGACGGCCCGCCGCGACTCCCTGCCGAACGCCCGCCGTCTCGTTACTGCTCACCGCTTCGAGGTGATCCTTACTGCGCGCGGTCTCGCTGCAACCTGAAACAAAACAGAACAGAGAACGTTACATAGAATCCCAAGGATTCCTTCTAAAAGCAGCCCCTCGCGTAGCTTTTCCACCCCGGCTGCTCTCGCTCCAGCTCCCACAGCCGAGGATCTCCGCGAACCTCCCCGTGAATCCCAGCCGCCTCCGGCGGAGCTTAAGAGGCTTTGCGGCGGCTCCGCCCCCCAGCTCCCAACGAGGCGCGGCTGTGCGCGGGTGGGCGCGACCCCGCGGCACCTGGCGCTCGTTAGCGCGGCTGGGTCTCGTTAGGGCCGGCCGGGGCTCTGACAGCTCGACACGTGGGCTCCGGATCTGAATTACGGACTTAAATTACGCTTCAAATTAAAGTTTGTTACGCGCTTCTCCTTCTCGCCTCGTCGTTGGGTTCGTTAACAAGTTACATAATTGTACCTAATTCAAACGTATCGCTTCGCATTTGATGTGAATGACGTGACAGAATGACGCTCCGAAGAACGCCCCGGCCGGGATGGTTTCGAAAGGCCCCCGCCGCGTGCTTCCTGCGCTCCGCATCCAAAAACACCCCCAACCCCCCAAAAACAAACAAAAAAAACCGTTTGTTAAACCTTCTGGTCTCAGAGAAACCGTGACTGAAGATGGCAGTGGAAATACGGGAGGGGCAATGTGACCAATGGCCGAATGGGTTAATGATATGTGCCAGAAAATTGCAGACCGGTGGATTAGAAAGGGAGCTTTGCAAACAGTTCTGTGCTGCGCTGCTCTGGGTTATGTTCCCGTGTCCTATAAATCGGCAGGATGACTTTCTGTGAGATTTTATTTATCTCCAGTAATGGACACAAGCACTACAAAAAGACTTCAGTGATGAAATTCACCTTACGTAGCAGTTTTATTCTTACGTTTAAATCCCAAGAGTTGGACTGCGCTCATTTGTATTATTTATATTTGTAGAACTGCAAATGTTTTTACTGTACTTTGTTACGGATATATTTTCACAGCCATCAGCAGCGTTGTGCCACGCGAGGTGAGAGATCTTGCTGAGACTGTGCGAGATATTGCAACGTGCTCTGGGAGAAGGAGCAGGTTCGGTGATGGGTCCTCTTGCAGCTGTGCAAAAGGCTTCAGTTTACTCTAACATTATAAGGGAATTGCCCTGGCAAACAAATAGCATCGTAGCACAGGGCTTAAACTATTTGTGTGAGCTGTTGCTGCTTTAGGAATAGCAGCATATTCCAGTAAACGACACAACAAACTTCCAGTCACTGAACTAGCTGAGGTACGCTGCGAGAAGACTTGGTATTTCTTAGAGAGAGCCCTTTGCTGGACTCTCAGAAGATGCGCCTCGCATCGCGTTTCTAATGGTCAGATGGTAAGAAGATAGGAGGAGCTGAACTTTGAGTTACAATTAACGCATGCAAAGGATAAGTCAAACAGTGCCTTTTGTGTAATCTGTGCTCATTTAAATTCAGTAAAAAAATAAACAAGACAAGTTATGAGAGTTTTTTTTTTTTTTTAATGTACACATAAAAAAATCATTTATTAACTCAAGCAAGAACACAGTTCTTTTTTAAATTTAATTTTGCATGTAATAATTGACTAAACAGACAAACGACCCCCGAGGACTAATGACGGGCCAGCGCAATGCTATAAGGACACCAGATGATGTCAAAGATCATAAAATAAGACCACATCTGTTTGACGGTCATTGGAGGTGGATAGGTTAATGACTATGGGAATACGATCAATATGTAATACATGTGAAAATACAACTCACTGAAGAACAATTGACCGGTGCAGCGTTCTTGGAGGGTTATCCCTGCCCCTGCCCCTGCCTTGCCTATAAGGAATACCTCGTTTAATGGTAACAAAACTTTGCTGATCAGTTCCTACTCGTTGAATTCTTTAGATCAGAACACTGCATTACTGAATGAAAAAAGCATGTCCCTCTGTTTCCAAGCAACAAGCTCATTTTTATTAAGTGCTTAATGACGCAGGCTATTGAAGTAGCTTAACCTCAGCTTGTCTTGGGACGTGCAAAATAACCAGCTCTGTTCTTGCTACTGCCTCAGTAAATCAGAGCTGTGCTCAGACTGAGGATAAAAGAAGTATAAAGAGGAAGAGTGTGGCTGTACCTAGGTTCATATATTCGTGATGATGAACACATAAGCGATGTGATTTTTAGACACCCGTCTGTTCCTTAGCGGTCAAAAGCCGATCGGAAGCGCTGAGTTATTCCGGCTATGGAGGTAGCTGATTTGAAGTCGGTAAAGGAAAGCGGAGCGCTGCTTCGCTTCTCGTTCACGCGGACTGTTTTCCTCCATGCAATCTGAACAATGCCTTTACAGGTGTCATCTGTTATACTTCTAGCAAGAGGTGGGTGTAAGGCTGCCGTGTTGTTGATACAGAAATAACGGTGCCGACGACAAAAGGCGCGACGTGCCAAATCTTGACCTGCGCCTCAGTCAAAATAGTGGATCCGGAATATCACAGAATCACAGAATGGCCAGGGTTGGAAGGGACCTCAAGGATCGTGAATCTCCAACCCCCCAGCCACATGCAGGGCCACCGACCTCCCCATTTAATGCTAGACCAGTTAATACTAGACCAGGCTGCCCAGGCCCCCGTATGCAGCATAAAGTTTTGTACCTGTCCTCGTTATGCTTGAAGCATTATAAATGTTTTTGTAATTCTGACCATTAGGAGTTTGAGTGCATCTAAGTAATATACTACCATCGCTTCCTCAATTTGTTTCAATTTGCATCTGATGATTTTGGGGTTATATAAAATGAGAATGAGCTTCTTTGTGGTACCGTAGTGCTTAGACGCTCGTGTTCAATACCCTGTCTAATTACACTGACCTTATAATTAGAATTTCACTAACACGCCTGCTCATAACAAATAGTTAGGAAACCTGTTTTCATTTCCCTTCTTCCCTTGGATAGCTGCATTTTGAAGTCTGTAACTAAAATTAGGTGGAGTGCATTCAATTCCATACACGAGAGAGGCTTTTCTCTTAGCGCTCGTCTAAGCAGGGTACCAACAGGCTTAAAATAGCTTTGGGAGACGGAAATGAAATGCCAAAGGAAAAGAAAGCGCCACACTATTTTACAGCTTTACATCAAAACAAGCAGGTTACTATCAACAATTAGTACCAATTTTAAATTTTCTACTACGCAGTACTAATTACACTTACAATGTAAGCTTATAAACGAAAGCACGTGAGTTTCCTGGTCTCAGCTCTCATTTGAGAGCCATTTTCTACGGTATTACTTCATCATCCCCCTCACAGACGTGCACACACATTATCTGCTGACCTGGAAGATGCTATTGCAATTATGCAGGCTGCCTTTACATTTACTTCAGGAATATATTAGAAGGACTGGAAAGCCTCATCCTAGTATCAATGAAATACTTTTCACTGGATTTGCTCGCTTACTTGAAATATACCTCTTTTCCACCTTTGCGCTTTTCGGCTTTGAAGGAAATGTGGCTGCACTTGCTAGAAACGAGTGAAACATTAGTAATGATATTCTTTGTTCTGCTCGTAAGGCCTAGGAGAATTAACTCTGAGAAACTACGTTCAGTTTTTTGGGTACAGTGTTTCTGTTACACCCTTTAAGTGGAACCCTTTGGTGACACTGATGTACGTTTATCAGGAAATAGAAGGGAATACAAAAAGACCATGAATGCCGCTTCTTGGGAATCTTTAGCATCAACATGCAACAGTTGAATTTTCAGTGTTCGCTTTTCAGCGTGTTAAAACGTGGAACGCATCTAGAACATCTGTCTGATAACACAAAGTGGGAGGTTATCAGTTTATGGGTTTGGTTATCTTGACCGCGCTCTAAGAAAATGCAACTGTTAGGCACGGCAGAACAGAATTTCAGGGAGATGCTGTGATGAACACCATCTGTTCAGCTGGATGAGATGCACGCTATTATGTATTGATGATATGACGGTACGAAATCTCACAAAATTACCTCCCTTAAAATAGCAGATCAGAGTTTCTACATTCATCCTTACAAGAACCCTTTGTTCCATCATAATCCTGTAGTTTAAAAAACAAATTTTTTAAAGTTTCCTACAGTCATGCATGATCCCTCAAAGCTTGCCGGAAAGCGATCCCTAGCCCCAGGAAATCACGAGCTGCTTTTAAATTCAGCACGCTCTCTCTTCTTCCCACACCCTTCCGCATCAGGCAGGCCAACGTAACTGTCACGTGCAAACAACTACGCAACAGTTGGTCAGAGTGAGAAATACCGTGATACCGGTAAGATTCAGAGCTGTACAAGAACAACACGTCAATGCAACAGTAAAATAGACAAGGACATACGATTTTATTGTACAATTGATTTTGGCAGGATTTCAAAAGCTGTATACAATACCAAAAAGATAATTACAAAAACATGTTCAAGGGCAGCTTGACAATTATTTGTTTCCTTTTAAAATCATTTAGCCGCCTGTACTTACTGTACAAATACATTAATTTACATTTCAGTAGCAGGCAATGCCAAGCGTATCCATCACCATCACGATTGCTTGGAGCGGATCCACGACTTCTTGCATGTTATCTTTTCTCAAAACCCAGTCTGGTTTAATTCTGCGGAAAAAACAGTGGTTTATCATTACAACAGTATACCGTCACTATAAAAACTGCAGACTAATTTTTAGGCACGTACCTTGAAACTGTCTTTATTCTTAGAGGAGTTACTGGAATAAAGGAAATTCCACTAATTAAAGTGTTCGTCTTCTGTTTCACAAGCGTTCTCTCTGCATCCATTTTGCACTTACGAGCCGTAAGCTTATAGAGGCTTTGAATGCACGTAACAACTCTTGGCATGCTTCGGATTTCCTGAGAAAAGGTGAAAAAAACACACTGTTAATACTACAAACTTAAACTTAGAAATCTGTTTTGTTCAATAAAAAAAAACATTTTTAATGAAAACCGAACTACTACCCCAAAGTACGGTAATGCTTTTTTAAAACCAGCATGCTGACTACTACTGCTATCAAAATATATGTATGGAATACTACCTGAGACTTCAGAACATTCTAGAACTGCAATTCAGATGGTAATAATTTCTCATTTCAGGTAATTTTATTATGTCAGTGACGCATGTCTCTAAGAAGCGGTACAGAGAGACAAATCAGTGTTTTTGTGCATCTTCGTATCAAAACAGACTAACACTGTGGTTAGAAGTGACTGAACAACCAACATGCTCATATCTGATGGATAAACTTGAATGAATCTGATGAAGACTATTCATAGCATGGAACCCAGATTGCTTCTAGTTGTTGGCCATTCCATCCATAAGTATGAACAAATAAACTTTTTTTTTTTTTTTTTCAAAACCAGGCTGTTTCTGTTATGATAAAGTATATCATGCGAAGGTATAAACAGTATTGCTATTTTTTACTGGCAATAAAGATTTTAACTTCATCTGAAAAGTAATGGCAAGCTCTCAGAAGTAGGGGGAAAAAAGTAAATTATTATTATTTTTTTTTTAAACAACAACTAAACTTTATGTACTGTGAAGAAACTGATAGAAATTCATCAAAAAACTTTTTTGAGTAACAAATGCAACATCATAATCTTGCAGATGTCGCGGGATCAAAAACTCAGTGTCACACTGAGTGACAAAGTCAAACACCACTGGCTAATGACTGCTTTTACCATCTTGAATTGCATTTTCCCACCGACAAAGTTTAGTTATAACAGGTAACAGGTATTAGGCAAGAAGGAGAGGAAAAAAATCACCCACAAATACACATAATGCCAAAACACACAAAAAAAGCAAAAAGGAAGCATAAATCAAACTATTAAAAAGAAGACGCCAGGTCTTACCGAAGCTCTCTTCGAGTCCTTTGAAAGGATGGCCAACAAACAACAAGTCTTCGTGAAAATACTTCCTCCTTTTTCCGAAATTTTGTCCCCAGCTTTCCCTCTGTACATTTGCAGTAGGTCTAGTAATGTATCTATGGAATTATCTACTTCATATACTGCTTGAGTGGTTCTTTCATACTGTTATATCAGAAAGAAATAAGAGGTCTTATATAAATCCATCCTCCAAGTAATTTCCCAACTAGAGGAAAAAGCAAAATCCATATTCTTCCCTTGATTAAGTCTGTGGCTTGTCTGGCATCTAAGTGACAAAAATCACTTTTGCATGTTACGCTATTCTAACAGGTCACAAAAAGCTACGCTTTTTGCTTTCCAGCCCCTTAAATGAAAATCCCCAGAAATGGATTCTACGTTTTACATAATATTAACAATAAATTAGAGTGGGTATAGAATGATTTAGGAATAAGTTTAGCTGCAATATTCTATTCTTTCCTAAAACAAGAAAAAAAGAATTTGAACATAAATGTCTGTAGGATGGATATAAGATTGAAAACCTGCGTTTGACAAGTTGATTTTTAATTTCAAAATTGAAACTACTCCAGCTTTAATTATTTATGAAAATAATCAGTTGTGTAAATTATCTTTTCTATGATATGGATATGAAAAGGTAGTGTACCTTCAGCAACATATACTTTTTTCTTTAAAAATTACACCGTTCATGCAAATTGTATACAAATCCTATCCCGTTTGTACAAAATTTTACACATTTCCATAGATTCGTGCCATACTTGGGATATCCTGCAATGTAATCTCTTAAAAGTAAATTTCATTACTTTCTGCCCATGAAAATGTTTTCTTTTACCAGATGTAATCGATTCAATTCTCACAAGTAAATAATTAAAAGTCAGAAATTGTTTTGTTCTTCAAAATTATAAATTTTATTTTAAATTCGTCCAGAAATTTTGCAGATAAGTAAAAACTGCAATAAAGTAGGCTATTGCTTATAAACCTGCTAAAGAAAAAAAAAAATTACCTTTGAAACATTAAGTAGAACTTGAACTGAATATCTGATCACATCCATACATGGAACACTCCGGTTGCAGCTTCGAATCAGAACAAAAATAGTGAAGATCGCTCTGCTCTGGGCCATATTTTCACAACAGAGAGGGGAGAGCCTGGTGACCACCTCTGTAACAAAGACAAATAAATTGCAAAAGATTCTGAAGCGCACGCAATTCGTTTTCAAAGTAACTGGGCTTTCTTTCACGTTTAAATCAAACTTGCAAAGAAGTCAAAACCACAATTTTGATTGAAGCAAGTATTTCCAAAAGAACAGTTTAGTTTAAGCACACAAAACAATCCAAACAGAACATTTACTGACAGTAAATTCAGCTGACTTTAACGTAACACGTTACAAGGACCGCCTGTAAATCAGAGCGATCGCACAGGATTTCCTTTCTTTACAAAAGCCTTTTAATATTGCTCATAACACAGTTATCTAATTTTAGTCTTGAAAAACAAATCGTATCTATTTTATCACATACAACTCACTCGCTTTCCAAAATCATACAGAAAGAATAAACGTCATTATAAACTTCTCCCAGCAGGAAAATTCCTAACTGTCATCCTGGAAATCTATTGGTTACACTACAGGCTGTAGTGATAGGACAAGAAAATAACAGTTTCAAACTAAAAGTAAATAGGTTTGGATTAGAAATAAGGAAGAAAATCTTTACTGTGAGGCCATGGAACAGGTTACCCAGAGATGTGGCTCGCCAGAAGTGTTCAAACTCAGATTAGATGGGACTGCGAGCCACCTAATCTAGTGGAAGATGACCCTGACCCACGGCAGTGGGATTGAAACTTTAAAGTTCATTTGCAACCCTAACCACTCTATGATTCTGTAATGAAGTGAAATACTGACCTAAATGCTTTAATGCTGCAAGAATGTAAGAAATATGTTTGTATTTTAGAAGATATCCAATAGCAATTGAGGTTCTGTTGCACAATTTGTTTTCTTCTTTGCACTTTCTGTTAGCCTTTTCCAAGCTGAGCCTTAAAGCTTTAGTTTTTGCTGTGTCATTATTCTTTCTCCAGGAATATCCTCTCCACAATGCCTACAGAAAAGCAATTTCACAAAGACAAAAAAAAATTGTAAGTAAGTAGAACAGATAATAGAACTTCTACAAGCGTTCCAAATCAATGTTACGTAAGTCTAATCAAGTATTTAAATACTTTGGTTCTTCATTTTTAGATGATTGCCTAATAATCACATTCAGTGTTTACTCTTCCAAACACTAGATCTGCAAGATGGAAGACCAAAGCATACCCGCATGTGTGTATATACCCTCCAAAAAACACTGTCTCTTAAGTTACCTGCCTACGGTACCTGCTTAGTATTACTTCATGGTCTGCTTGTATTTAATTGAATTCAAACTGATTTGGCTTGTAGTTTAACTGACAAATTCACAAACCAAAGCAAACTTTTCTGAGAAAACAACAACAACAAAAAAACAACAACCAAAAGCAAAATGTTTTCTTGCAAGAGGTGTTCACCTGGAATTTAATTATTCCAACTGCGATTTTTCTCTTACGCCTGCAGGCAAGGAAACTCCGTACACGTCGCTGGATTACGGTTGCCGCGTCATTTCTGCGATTTAGCCAGCCTCGGATCATACGTTGACATCGAATGATTCTTTTCAAATCTCTTTGAGATCTTTTCTGTTGCATTTTTGCTCGGAACCATTTCTGTTTAAAATTAAGATAGCTTCATATTTAGTTAAGACCTCTCCCTAAACCCCCATTTCTCTTCCAAAACAGGCACTGATAAAAAGAGAAAAGCTATTTTAACATAACATTTGACAGATACAGGCTCTAGAAATCCCTAATATTCACACCACATCTCAGCTGTGACTGACCTAGTGGATGCAGAAATGTGTGATTGCAAAAAGGAAATCTGAATTAGGAGCAGTTAGGGAAGCGTTCCATTTTCTCTCAGCTGGTTTTCAGAAAAAAGCATCACTCTACTTCCTATTTCCCAGCTCTGTTTCTTCTCCTCTTTTTATACAGAAGATAAATAGGGAACAGTATGCCAAATCTGACAAAATGACTCTTCTGAACATTCACTACTGCCTTTTGGGGAAAATAAAATATCCGTGACTAAATAATAGCCATTTCAGGAATCATGTTCCAGATTCTCCATTTATTTAATCCTGAACTCCTTCCATCAGTGGAACTAAGTATGTGACCGATTTGAAATCTCGAATGTATTTTTACTAGGTGGCCATTATTTTACTAGGCTTCACTACAGACCTGATTTTTAACACTGCTTTTTAGAAAAGCTAAACTTGCTTATATTACAGATGTTGCAACTTACGCATGTTTAGTTGCTACTGACATGTCAGAAAAATCTGACCGAATGACCAGAGCTGACACAAAACAGACTGGGAGCGGTTAATTCACCAGAGGGCCATGCTGGCAGTCAAATAAACCTGAACAGGCTGGGGATGTGGGTTTACAGGAACCTCATGAGGAGTGCAGTGAGGAGAAGTGCAACGTCCTGGACTTGGGGAGGAGTGACTCCAGGCAGCAGTACATGCTGGGAGCCACTCAAGTGGAAAGCAGCTTTGCAGAAAAGGACCTAGGAGTCCTACAGGACACCTAGCTGAACATCATTCAGCAACATGCTCTCATTGCTAAGAAAGCTAACAGCGCTGCTGGCTGCGTTAGGCAAAGTGTCACCAGTAGGAGGATCCTTCCTCTCTGCTCAGTGTTGGCCAGCCCACATCTGGAGTTCTGTGTCCAGTTCCGCACCCCCCAGCAACAGAGAGACCCAGTCATAGCCACCATAGGGCCACCAAGATGATCGAGGAACTGGAGCACATCTCCTATGAGAGGAAGCTTAGAGAGCTGGGACTGTTCAGCCTAAGAAAAGTGGATGCTCAGGGGAGATCTTAACAATGTCAACATAAAGCTGAAGGTAGGGCGCAAAGCGGACTGAGCCAGGCTCTTTTCTGTGCTGCCCAGTTACAGGACAAGAGAAAACGAGCAAAAACTGGAACAAAAAATGGTCACTCTGAATATCGTGAAACACTACCGTGCAGGTGACTACTCGTTGGAACAGGCTGCCCAAAGAGGTTGTAGATCTCCCTCCTTGGAGATCATCAAAAGCCAACTAGACACACTCCTGGATGGACCTACTAGGTAGAGTTGGACGAGCTGACCTCTGGAGGTCCCTTGTAATTTCAACCACGCTACGGTCCTGAAAATCCATCCCAAGGGCTGTTTCTTTAAGTAGACGCACTTCACGAGTATTACAGGTGGTTGTGTCTGATCTTTCCTACTTCCGCTACGCTAAGACAGCACTTAGATTATTTTAGCAAGACTGGGGCACAAAAGAAAACAAACTTTCCCATCCACCCTCAGCTTTGAGCTGCTGAAGCCTCCGCTGTCTGCTAACACCCACTCTATTATGCTTAGCTGAGTATAAGCAGCATTTTTTAATAAACCTGATCTCTATATTAGCTTTATTATTACAAATTAAGGAACGACAGTGTCTCAGTGCTGCAGCTCAGGAGACTACGTTACACAAAACTATTCATCCATAATTAGATAAATTAATTATACTAACCTGTATGATAAGAACTGATGAGATGTGGTTTTCTGCTAGCTTATAGGCTAGATGCATCCTATAAGCCCTTTGAATTTTAATCGCGGAAACATGATGATATGCAGCTGCTATAAAATAAACTAGTCTCTTCTTTTGCTTCTGTTCCAAAAACTGTTGGAAGAAAACAGATGAAAGACTATCATTAATTTTCATACTCAGAGACAGCTGATTTATGCAAAGAACATAGCACACAGCAACGTATTCAATGACCTCCGAAGTCAATACCTCAGAACTAAGTACACGCTACCTTTCCTCAGTGCTAGGTCTCTAATCCGAACAAAGGCACGGCAAAGTGACTGCCAGAACAGTTTCATTGTAGGCAACAACAATCTGACCCTTGACCCACATAATTCTCAAAGCAGTTAACAGGAGTCAGAGTTTAATGATCAGAGCTCTTTTCCTGCCAGCCAAAATTAATGCCAAAATTGCTCTGGAGATACTTTACATTAAGCATAGTTTTAAAGTGAAGTATACTAAACTTTTTTCTGACTAAATAACCCCGTATAAATGCTTACAGTTTAATGACAGCTCTTCTGATTTTGTTATATTTCATAAATTGAAGTCTGCCCTCTTGCCAAGCCCTCAGATGTTTTTGGATAGTCACAGCAGCAGCTTTTTGTCGATCAAGTTTCCTTCTCTCCTTAAAACATCTATATGTTGTTTGGATCAAACGTGCAGCTTCGTGCTTCTAAATAAGATTTTAGATTTCACTGATAATTGAAGCGGGGTTCATTCCTGGTGCAATCCATATATGTCTTAGTTTTATCTTACGATGGAAATTTTTTACTAGACATGAAACTTATAAGTAAACGAATAAAATAGGAAGTACAAGCAAACAAATATTGCACTACTTTACATAAAAATCCACTTTCACAATTTGGACGGTTTTTAGCCTTGCCTAACTGGGGTCAAACAATTGGTATAACTTAATCCTTCGTAAGCAAGAAAGCCAATAGATCATTTATCCGTTTCATCTTTTTGGCATAAATGGGCAATTCAATAACTGGAATGGCTCAAAAACATCAACCTATTGATGACAAAACTCACTCAAAAGCAATGCAAACTTAACACAGCCATGACATAGAGTGCAAGTGAAAACATACCTTTCTTAAAAGTCTTCTAGCCCTGTACTGTCTGTATGCCGACTGAATCTTGACTACTGCATTCTTGGTTGCCAGAAACTGAAGCCGAACAGTTCTTGCAGCAAGGGTTGCTCTCCATCTTCTCTGAATAGTAAGTGCACTGAACTTCATTTTCAAAAACCTGACAAGAAAATGCATTTTAGGTTTTTCTAAAAGTTGAGAACGCTTACATTTTTAAGTTTAAGTGGAACATGAAGTTTCTGGATACAGGAAGCGAGGCAATGGAAGAGACAGCTTACATAAGACATTATATCCAAAGAACATGTATATATTAAAAAATCCAACAGCTAAACAGCAATCACTCAAATAATAAGAATGGTCTTAGAAAACATAGAAACATAGAAGAGAAAAAAACCTTTCCTTCATCAGGTTAAATCTTTTTATTTTATGTCCAACACATAATGGAAGCCAAAAACCTGTCAAGGCATCATGATGAAGAACACCAGGAACAATTCAGAGGACATAATTTTGCTGCTATTTAAAATAATCGTAAGGACAATACGCGGTTCCGATCTCTACATCTCAGATAGGATACAGCAAAGTCAGGGAAGAATGACTAAAACAGAGAAGATACAGCGACAGAATTAGACAGTAAAACTTAGAAGAACTGGGTGCTTCAGATAAGAGAGAGGCCTAGAGCAGGTTTACAAAATCATTTAGATAGATATGCTGAAAGCAAAGCTGTTCTCAACCTAATCCTGCAATGCAAAAACAACTGGTTTAGAATAGATAGGTTCTGTTTTCCCACAGTAGGCACTCCGAGAACTTGCTGCAAAATGAGGCTGTGGAGGCAGCAGTAGGTTTAAAAAGGCAAGTTGACACTCAATAGGTCAGAAGAAGGATAATAAAGAGAATGAGCAAGGATATAAGCTTTAACATTCATAATCTAGTGAACACCGATGCTGAGGGAGGATCTCAGTAACTGCTCAGGTTCACATACTCTCCTCAAACAGCGTTTTTTACTGTTTCTGACAGGACCCAGATCTGAATGGGATCAAACAACAGTCTGATATAGAGGAGCATTTCTTGTCAAACCGTTCCCATAACATAGACGAACACTAGTTTAACTATTTCAACACGCATCCCTAATTCATAACTTTTGAGATTACGCAGTAGCTTCTAGTCCAGAAAAATATTCAAACATAAGAAAAATCCTCTGCAAAGGAATAATTCCACTAACATCAACACGATTACATTCAAGCATATTATAAACACACTTGAGGGACAAAGTCTGAGAATTTATAGGTGTTTGCCAGAGTGCAAAGCAGTGCAAAGTAATGAGATAACAAAAGTTGTCAGCAGTAGAGAAAACTATGTCAAATTGAGCGTTACCAGGTCCTCTGACGTTTTGTTCTGAAGTGACTCTTAATAATGCGCACAGCTTCTACCATAGATGCATATTCCTTTCTTGCTTTCCAGCCTCGAAACCAGGCTTGAATTACTTGTGCTGCTCTCACTTTGTTAGCCAACTGCCTGGCTTTAAATCCTCTATATGAGGCCTATAAATATAAAAAACAAAAACAAAAATGTCACCTCTTTTTCTTTATAATGGAGTAAACCAATTTAAAAGACAAAGTCCCTTTGGCACGCAAGGTGCTTAGGATTCCTATCTGTACAATATTATAAGTATCTATGAGTTCCTCATATCTGGAAATTGTTTGCTACAAATAGAAAAAGCAGCTAGAGAAATACTACGAATGCCACTCACACCTGTAAAAATAATTATGTCATAAAAAAATAAGTACAAGGAACATGAGGGGAAAAAAAAAACAACCAGAAACAAAACCAACTCCTCCTCCTCCAAAAACCAAAATACCTTCCTGCATTACCTGGATTTTGATAACAGCTCTTTTCTTTTGGTTGAATCTTTGCTGTTCAACATTTCGCATCTGATACGCTCTGTAGTGTTGCTGTATTACTAAAGCAGCAAACTTGCACCGAAGGTATTGTTGTCTCTGAGTAAATCCACGAAAAAGTGCCTTGAAAGGTAAAGACAAATTTCAGACCATTTCCCCACTTGCACAGTACTGACAGGGAACATGACAGCGTATTTTTAAGTATTGCTATAGTCACTAACCTGTTTTTAAAATTAACAATACAATTAATTTTAAAACAGCTCCGATTCCCATTGTTAATTCTTATTTCTACTTTTAAAGCAAAATCATCACACTCACCTTGTTTAGGACACACAAAGCTAAATATTCAGATAATTACTAAAAAGCCGCCAACTTGCACCCTCTCCTCAAAAAGGGAGGCAAGGAAGGCACAGTTGTTTTCTAGTCTGCAAACAGTAGTGAGGAATTATGAGAGATTATTTCCTTTTCCTTTCTAAACTGAAACTCCTTTCATTTCAGTAATACCCTGAAGAGAGACTCCTTTCTTTTTCCCTTAGGGTAAAATAACTAAGAACTCCACAAGAAGTCACGTAAAGCTTTTCTCAGAAGGAAAGACAGCGCTCTCAGTATACATACAAACTGTAATCAATATAAATAACAGGGAGAAACTTTCCCTCCTTTACCCTCAAAAACAAAACAAACAAAAAAACATGTCAGAGACGGAGAGCAATTCTAACTCTCGATTATTTCTTGCCAACCCTGCTGATATTTTATCCAGTCAAAGATGGAAGGAAAAAGAGCCAAAACTTCGCCTTCCTAGAGCACGTCTGAGACATCACAGACTACAGTTTCACACCCAATGTACCAGCTGAGGCATACAAAAAGAATGAAATCTATCTCCTCACATTCCTATTCAAAATATTTTATCTAGGCAGCAAAATTAGTCTGGAGCTATTCAACAGGTCTAAACAAAAAAAGCAAACACCCCAAATCTTAATGTGGAGTATTTAGGAAGGCACGAGTAAATCAAAGTCTTACACAAGTCACAGCCCTCCTGCCTTTACTTCACCTTATATCTAGTACTCGAGCTCACTTATTTCAACACATCTAAACAGCTTTCATTTGCATTCCAAAGAAAATATTCATTAAGCTATTAATATTTAAGCAGGTGAAAGCCAGTTACGACAAAAATGTTCTTGAAAGAACAATGGAAACACACACAAATATCAGAGATCAAATTTTAAACAGAAAAATTTTAGGAGAAAGATGAGAAAAAAAAAGGAATACAACTTTTAAGATGAATGCCTCAGCAAGGAAAGACAAAACGGAGTCAGATTCATTTCTGTGCCCCGCTGAGGTTACCTTTACACACTTAATATACTGCAGAACAAGATTACGTTGTAAGATATATGGTTTTAAACCACTGTTTGAAATAGTAGCAGTTCTCCAAAACAAATAAGTAAACAGAGAAGAACAAACAATATCATACATGTATAAGTACCTGAATTTTTATTGCGCTTTCTTTAATTTTCTGGAACCTCTTCTTCACAATGAATCTTCTGACTACAGCCTGCACAAGGATAATTTTTTTCTGGGTTTGCAAGTAGGTCATTCTTTGGTGTTTTACAATCAAGTGGGATCGGTACCATCGCTGTAAGACAACAGCTGCTTTTTTATAGCTGGCATACTGTGATTTAGCTTTGTGCATTAAGAAACAGGCCTGTAATGTAATAGCCGCTCTTTTAAGTTGAATAAATTTTCTACGTTGCACAGCCATCCGAAGGAAAGACTGAATCTTCCTTGTGGCACGTATCTGTCTCGCTAGTTTTCTTGCTTTCATACCACGGTAGGCAGACTGAATAATTATTATCGCTTGCCTTTGAAGAGAATACTCTGCTTTCTGTAAACGAGCACTGTGACACGCTCTATACCACCTCTGAATAGCAACTATTGAATTCTGAACAGATTTATAGCGGGCCCTTGCTCTCTGGCGTCGAAACGCTGACTGGATCGTTATTGCTGCTGCTTTTTTCACAACAAAACGCTTCCTTTCCACACGCATTCGTAAGAATGATTGGATGAATAGCGCAGCAGCATTGGTTTTATGCAACTGCCTTGCCTTTCCAGCACGAAAAGAAGACTGAAGGCAAACGATGGCCTTCCTTATTTTTGCATAGTTTTCCATGTCAGCTTCTTTTGCTATTTTGGCTCTGAACCTTTGCTGTATAACTCTGACGGCCCAGCACAACTGTTTATAATATTTATGCTGTATGTACATCCGATAACTAGACTGTATTACGATTGCTGAAGCATGCATCATTTTCAGCTTCCGTCGTTCCTTCATGCCTCTGTAAGATGCCTGAATAAGAAGAACAGATTTCTTAATCGTCAGATATTTCTTTTGTTGATTCTTTGTTCTAACGTAGGAACGGTAGTAGTTCTGTATAGCAATAGCTGCAGTTCTCATCTTTTGATATGCGCTTCTATTTCTGTGCATTTTATAGGCTGATTGTATCGTACGAGCAGCTAAATGCATGCGCTCAATGCTCTTGCGCACTCTGATTCCTCTGTACACAGCCTGTAGACGAATAGTTGCTCTGCGGAGATTAAGATACTCCTGAGTATGCTGCCTAGACAGAATCAAAGCTCTGTATCTTCTCTGAAAGACAAGAGCAGCTGCTTTAAGGGAGAGATATCTCTGATGTTCTCGAAAAGCTTTATAATTTTTCTGAACCACAGTAGCGGCACGGTGCATTTCTTGATGTTGTTTTTTCAAGCGCATGTCCCGAAAAGCCCTCTGAATACAAATTGCTGCTTTCTTAAATGAGGAGTAACGCTGTACTGCAAGATTCCTTAGGCTATTCGCTCTGAATTTCCTCTGTATTAGCTGGGTTGCCCACTGAACTCGTCTGTAGCGGTGGTACTGCCTGTACATTCTGTAGTTTCTCTGTATTATAAGCGCTGCCTCATGCCTTTTCTTCAAGAAGCATCTTGTTTTCATTCCTCTGTAGGCAGCCTGAAGAACTAAAACAGATTTGTACGTTTTTAAGTACATTTCTCTGACACGCTTGCCTTCCCTGTAAGCACGATAACGTTGCTGTATGATTACTGAAGCGAGTCTGAGAACTTGGTAAGAAATGTAAATTTTTCGCATTCTTACCATTGCTTGGATGACCGTAGCAGCTTGATGCATCTGCCTCATTTTCTTCCTTGCCAAAAAGCCTCTATAGGCTGACTGGATGATAACAGCAGCGTTAAACAACGAGAGATATTGCTGACGTTGAATTTTTGCTAGTTTTGTTGCTCGATATTTTCTCTGAATTACAACAGCGGCTGTTCTAAGGGAAATAAAACGTTTTCTTTGGAGAAAAGTTCTGAATCTTCTTTGAATAAGCTCAGCAGATTGATTCATAGTTCTTAAAAGTCGTCTTGTTTTCATGCCACGAAATGCAGCCTGGAGACAAAGTGTAGCACTTCTCACAGTCAGATAGTTGTGAACTTGCCTATTTCGCTCCTTACAAGCACGATACCACCGCTGAATCTGCCTGGTTGCCAGCAACAAGTTTCTGAAATCCTTCTGTTGTTTGCGCACTCGATAATAAGACTGTATCAGTGCTGCTGACTGATGCATCATTTTTAAGTCTTGTCGAACTTTCATGCCTCTAAAGGCAGCCTGAAGGACAACGGAAGATTTCTTGAGCTCCAAGTACTTCTTACGTTGTACTCTGCCTAAACAAAATGCTCTATACTGTCTTTGAATTATAACCGCTGCCATTCTAATTGCCTGGTATCTAATACTTAAGCGATGCATCTTAAACATGGCTTGAATACGAATAGCTGCTTGATGCATAGAATGAATCTGTCGTCTGACTTTTAGGCCTCTGTAAATTGCTTGCATTTTGATTGCAGAAGTTTTTAAAGATAAGTACTTTTGCCTTTGCCATTTAGTGTGAATAACTGCACGATAGCGCCTCTGAATTACTACTGCTGCAGATCTAAGTCTTACATAGTCCTTTTTTACCAGGTACGATTTGAAGGCTGCTTGTATGGTCGTCGCAGCTTCGCTTAATTCCCTCAGTTGTTTCCTCACAGTCATTCCACGGTATGCAGACTGCAAGACTAGCACAGCCACCTTTGTCTTTAGATAAAGTGCACGCTGTTTTTTTTTCATACAGTAAGCTCTAAAGTATCTCTGAATCACCAGAGTAGATTGCCTTAGTTTTTTAAATTTTAATCGATTGATGTGCATTCTGTAATAGGACTGAATAATTGTTGCAAGACTGTGCCTCTTTTGAATCTTTTTTCTCGCTGCTCTTCCCCTCCATATCGCCTGAAGACGTACTACACAGTTCCGCAGCTCAACGTACTCCTGCCGTTGTTTTCGGCTTATGACGCTGGCTCTGTAACGCCTTTGGATAGTGAGCGCAGCACGGTTCATAAGTCTGAATGTTTTCAGAGCCATGAATTTTCTGAAGGCAGATTGTATTGCAGTTGCAGCAGCACACTGTCTTCGAATTTGCTTTCGAACCTGGTAACCGCGAAAAGCTGCTTGTAAAGTAAGCACAGCTGCTCTTGTCTTTAGGAAGGTCAGTCTTTGCCTGTTACTGGTCTTGCAAGTTCTGTACCATCTCTGAATCACAACAGAAGCTTGAATCATTGCCTGATATTTTTTTCTTGTAGCATGAGCTCTAAAAGCCGTCTGAATTTTGACAGCAGCTCTGTGTTCAAGCTTAAGCTTTTTGCGTGCCTTATAACCCCTGTAGGCTGCCTGTATGCACACTGCTGCTTTTTTAGCTTGCAGGAACTCCTGTCTCTGACAGAGTTGCTTGTGGTGTGCACGATAGTGTTTTTGAATGACAACAGCAGCACTGTACATAATTAAATAACGTGCCCTGGTCCTCTTCATTCTGTACTGTGCCTGGAGAAATATTGCAGTCTCCCTCCACCTTTTTATTTGCTTCCTGACAAGATAGCCTCGAACTGCAGCTTGAATTCTTATGCAGGCTTCCTTCAATTTCCTATAATCTTCTTTAAGTTGAAGAGCGTATCTACGAGACCGATACCTTTGCTGGACATAAAGCGTTGCTTCCCTTAAGGCACAGTAATACCTACGAGCTTGTCTCATCTTTACACAAGCTTGAATTTTCACTGTTGCATTTCTCAAGTCTTTAAATCTCTTTCGGATGACATAAGCACGGAAACTTGACTGAATTTTTACCACAGATCTCAATATGTGAGCTTCTTTCCTAGCTTTCCTTCCTCTGTAGGCAGACTGAAGGACAATGGCAGCCAGACGCACCCTCTGGAAAGAAAAGGCTGCTTTTTTAGAAGTGACATGTGCCCTATACCAAGCTTGAATTACAGAAGCAGCATTTTTCATCTCTTTGTATCTTTTTACCTGTTGGTATTTTCTCACATGCGATTGCAATAAGGTAACAGATTTTTTTAATAGTAGAAATCTTAGTTTTGCTTGTCTCATTCTCCACAGTGATTGAATAACACAAGCTGCTTTGGTTTGCCTGTATAGTATACGTGCTTTCTTGCCTCTAAAAGCAGCTTGGAGAACTACTACTGCTGCACGCTTTTGCAAATAGTTCTCTCTCTCACTTTTTCCTAATTTATAAGCTCTATAATACTCCTGAATGATCACTATTTGTGCCCTGTATTCCTGGTAAATACGTCTAGCTCTCTGACACCTGTACCAAGCCTGAATCTTGATAATGCTTCGCTTAATACATAGGTACTGTTTCATATCTCTGTGCATCCTATACCAAGACTGAATGACAAGGGCAGCTCTCTTTCTTTTAGCCAGTTTTGAAGATTGCCATTTTCTGAAGTATCTCTGGAGCACTAAAGCAGCTCTAATTTTCTCTTGAATTTTGTGTTTTCTCCATTTTCTGAAAGCAGACTGTATAGTAAGTGCTGAAGACCTTAAGATTTTGTATCTTTGCCGATGCTCCTTTGCCAGTTTGGATGCACGCAGGTGATTCTGAATTGTAACAGTAGCCCAAAGAATTCGTTTATATGCAGCAACAGATAACAACATCCTTATCCTTGCTTGTACAAAAATAACATAGTATCTTAGCTGTAAATAACTTTTCCTTGCAGAGTATCTCCTCCAATAAGCCTATAGGGAAAAATAGAAAATTGAGCACATTCTTAGTTATATCAGTATAATAAATTAGCTTGACTTAAGCCTAATTTGATGACTTTTGACCTCAGATGTTTTAAAGTTTCTGTATTCCTACTTAACCCGCAGAGCACTGGAGCAAACTGCCCAGAGATATTGTGGAGTTTCCCCTCTATGGAGATATTCAAAATCCACCCAGATGCTTTTCTGTGCAATCTGCTCCAGGGAACATATCTTAGCACGGCAATTGTACTGTAGGATCAGACTGGGGAATCTCCAGAGGTCATTTCCTACCCCTATGATTCCCTAATGCCCAGATATGTATATTAAAAACAAACAATTTTAATCAACTAATTAATTCCATCTTTGCTATTTTAAGCACTTTATATTGTGGTGGAAAAAAAAAAAAGTAACAAAATTGCCCTGTCAACAGAAGATTACCTGTTAAAATACGTGATAAATCAGTGATTCTTTAGCATCCATTACAAAGAATCATAAGAATGCTTCGGTTAACAGTGGGGAAAATATCCTAAGAATTAACTACCTAATTACTAGCTATGAACTGGTAACTAATTTCCATTATTCTTAAAGTGCCAACTGCAAGTGTCATAACATTAGGAGACAAACCACCTCTAGCTTCAATAGCTGCAGAAAAGCAGAGCAGAATTATCTGATTGGTCCTGATTGGCTGGTGGGCTTATCTGTGGCATACCGGTACAAAACATTTACTAAGAAGGAACGACGACAGATTTAAAACCATATTACCATTTCTCTCTGAATAGATATCTGTTGCTGGAAGCAGAACAAATGATGCTGAGCAATACCGTTTCTTCCAAGTTTCAGAGGGTTTCCTTGCTGCTGCGTAATCTCACTTTAAAACAAATTACCTGAATTACTGTGGCAGATTTACTTCTGGCTTCTTCCCATGTTTTCTTTTTTAGATTTAAAAAAATCATCCTAGCTAAATGTCTTCTCCAGTGCTTCTGGATAATGACTGCTGCGTTGTGTTTCTTCACGAGGCGTCGATGAGACAAGAATTTTATTGCATATTTTTGAATTATCCGAGCAGCTCTGTCTCTTTCCTACAAAGAATGAATTTGAACTGAACAGTCAGAATTGAGAGTTCTCTTCTTATTTTGGATGCATTAAAAAACTATCTTATAAAAATTAGGCTTGTCAGTATCATTGCTTTTCTTTACCCTATTTAAAAAAATTTTCTGAGACAGAATGCTTACTTCAGCATTCTGAGTTTTTTGTAAAAGTATCTTTCTGCTTTGACAGTACATCGCGTCTGTTACAGTTTTTAGTGCTCCTCAAGTAATCTGTTTTTAAGCCTCAATTTTAGTTCTCATTCACAAGAGTTCAAGATGTTCATAATGATGGTATCCAGCTATACTGAAATAGCATAAACTTACAAAATCAGCCACACCAGATCACGTCCATCTAGCCAGAGTTTTGTCTGCATACATCAAGCAGTGTTTTTTACAGTACCAGTGACAGTAGTAACAGACTTATATACACCAGGGCAACAAGAAAAGGAACTTGTCGATGTAATACCTAAGTAAAAAGCTCATATAGTCAGAATCCTAACTAGTAGTCTATCCATAGTGCAATACAACAGAGCAGAGTTGCTGATATTGCAATATTAAATTCAAAATAACATCTGCAGTGCCTGTGGGTTTTGTTTTTGACACCACCCGCCCACAATCAGCTTTGCTAAAAAGTATTTTAAAAGTTATTTATAAAGGAAACGCTTCTATCTGAGCATCAAGACAGTATTGTTTTAATAAGGTAAAGAAGCTGGAGATGAAATTTCCCCATCATATGCCACAGATTCTTAAACTATTTCACTTGGACACTGCTCGATTTCCTAGTATCAATCTCAGATACATTTAAGGTGTTTATCAACCTTAATGGTATCAATAGTTTCACGATCATCACAAGTTCTGGCATAACTACTAGAAAAGCAAGAAACAAAACAGTACACAACTTGACTCAGAACACTAGGGGAAGTCTAGCAGTTTAGCACCTACACAGAAATAGTAAATCCAAGTGAAAGTTTAATTTTACAAGCCATAAAACGTAACTAAATAAAATAACAATTTTATTTTTTAAATTCCTAGGAATTCAAAAGGAACAGCTCTTTTCAGCTCAAGGAAGCAGTGCAGCAACTTCACACCTGACTTGGGAAAAGGATTTAAGGGGTACTACATTTCTGTTAGAACGCAAAATAGTTCCTGAAGGACATTAATCACTTTGCAAAACATGTAACTACTTTAGAATGGTTTTCAACTAATTTTTAATAGATTATGATACCAAGAAGATCATATAATTTGATAATAATATTACTTGTATGAATTTTAATACCAATATTATTCTAATAAACCTGTGTACTCTATAAACAGTGAATTTATATTCTTTACTTTGTATATTTCTCAAAGTAGGAGTTCCAAGCATTGCGCAGATAGAGTACCTGAGAAAGTTTCAGTTCCCTTTTCAGCCTGAATTTCCTCCAAGCAGACTGAATTAAACGAGCGGCTCGAGTTTCCTGCCGTAGATCTAGAAGCCGTGAGCACAGAAACGATAGGTAGGTAATAACAACCTATTTAAACACAGAATATAGCCAAGTTAAGGACCACATAAGAGAGCTGGGTACATTTACATCAACTTTAACTAAAGACAGCTATCTCACCTTCTCATCAGGAATTGTATTTGACATGTCTGAGTGATGAATCATTGCTGGTATTCCACCTAGGTCAGAAACTGCATTATTGATTAGCTGGAAGTTCTTCTTTTCATTTTCTAACAGTTCCTTGTACAAGACTGAAGCAGTTACAGCTTTGCAAAGAGAAAAAAATTGTCAAATTAGATCGAGCATAAGAGTAATGGATTTTAACAAGTGCTTCTGAACATTAAGTAACTTACCTTGGTCAAATGGTCCTTCCGTAACATTTAGAGAAGTATCAGACTCCGAAGAGGATGAGGAGGAACAATTTAGTCCCACCTTATGAGTTCTTGAGCACTCTACTGTTTGAGTTGTACGCTGGCACACAGCTTCCAAAGGCACATAACACGGGTGGTAATGATGAATTAAATGACACAGTACTCTTCCATCTGAGAAACAGACTGTGAAATTTTCCACCTGTTTAATAAAATACAGTAAGATACAGTTTCCTTGATTTTTCAATACTATTTAATAGATAGAAAATCCTATACCCAGTTTATATCTTGTACTTTTCAAAGTAATCAATCATAGAATGGCCTAGATTAGAAGGACCATAAAGATCATCTAGTTCCAACACCTTGCTGTGGTCAGGGTCGCCAAGCAGTACATCAGGCACTAGATCAGACATGAATTCTGATCGCTTATTTTGAACAGAAACTATTGCTCCCTTTGAACATTCACTACGCATTGTCATATAGCTGTAAGAAACCTGCAACAAGTGTAAATTACTGTACAGTGAAACTTCAAGGGAAACGCTTGAAAAAGAAAGCACTGTTTCTACAGAAGGATCTCTGGAAATTTCTCCAGATTGCTCTCATGTAGGTCTTCAGTGCAGAAATCAGGTATGAACTTGCATGAGCTTCAAAGACTATAATTTGCCCTTCAGAAAGATTATCAGCTGTGACAGCATTCTGACTGAAGACAAACGTCTTAACAGGGCTTCTCAGAGAGAACAACTGGTAACATAGTCCTTCTAAACAGACATCTCCGAAGAGAAGAATCCTTCTTGGCCTAAACATTAGTTTAATTCTCACAGTTACTATGAACAGTAAAAAATTTATGCACAAATACTTTTAGAATGAATACTCATTTAAAAAAAAAACAACAGAAGATAACAACAAAAAAACCCACTGCAACTAAATGTTATATTTCTAAAAGGCATTTTTATGCATGAGACTAGCTAGGAGGCAATATGCTTTCGCTCGTGTTTTTTAAAAAGGAGAGCTGCAGGTCAATCTACAGAAAGATGGTTATTTCCAATCAGATCATATAAAGTTGAGAAGGATATTTAAAACTAATTAGTATTGCCTGTAACGACATTATCTGATAGCTTAAAGAATTCTGCTCTCTAAAGAATAAGCATTTTACCTTCATATTGTAAAATCCACAAACAGCATTAACCCATGCCATCAGCAGCTTCACATTTTCACCGTGACTTTGAGGTGCGGGGCTACTACTGTTATCTTCTTGTATTCTGCAACAACTTGAAAAAAGCTTGAGAGCACCCAGCTGCATTTTTATCTTATGTGCATTCTTTAAAAATTTGATTTCTTCTTTTAACTGTTCCACATTAAGAAGAATATCCACCTATTATGGAAGACAAAAAAAAAAAGAATTTATTTATGTCATCATTAAAACAGCTGGATGCAGAAGTTTTAGGTATTGCCTTTTAAAGAAAGAGAAACTACTCTCACTACCTGCCACACTAAGTCAGTAGTGATTAATATGGACTTGCCAACATAGGTGGCAACATCCACTACCAACTACTTCAAGCAAAGAACTTAAACCCACGCTCTCTCTTTTCATGGCAAAAGGTTACAGAGCAGTTTAGCAGAAGTGGGTGCTCGAGTTGGGCAATGAAGCAGGCAGAAGACAGTAGTGAAGAATGTTTACAACCTCATTAAATAATCTATACTGCCTGTCAGACTAACCTCAGAAGCTAATTCAAAATTCGATTCTCCACTTCCACTTTCCAGTTAATAAGCGCTTACCAGCTTTTGGAAACCAAAGTTATTTTAGCCTAACTATCAATTCTGGCAGCCTAACATCATACGCTCAGAAGTATCTGTGTGGTTTTTTCCTCCAAAAACTTTTATGACTGTATACAAGAAAAAAAGCATGCATAAAAATGCTAAAATATACAGTTAGGGCTATTAGGTAACATTTCTATGACACTTAGAATTTACAGTGTAAATAGTTCTACGATCTGCCTACACAGACAACAAATAGTTGCTAAAGGACTGACATCTTCATTACCTTTCACCTGCAATTAGTAAAAAAACCCACAAACACAAAGAAGTAATACCTGGAAAGCAAAGACAATTTTCCACAGCAGAGCTAATGTTCGTTCCCTGTGTCTGTCCACAATATCCCTACAGTCAATTGAAGCACCTATTGAATAAAACAAAGAAATAAAACATGCACTAGTTCTGCAATGGGCTAAGAATAACTGATTTCTAGGCCTTACCACTTTCATCTTTCAAGTGAATTCCTCGCTTTTTAAGAACACCGAGAACAATATCAACATTATGCATCTTCTGTAGACGACTAATTGCCGGAACTCTCAGCTGTTTTGAAAGATTCCAATCGTTGGTTAGCAGTTCCATCGTTCTCCTAACAAAGGGAATTTCACAGTTTAATACCTTAACTTAGCTCAAATGAGGTATTTTATAAGGAAAATGAACGGTTCAAAATAACACTGTATCAACGTACACAAGACGAATGCCACACTGTAGGTCCACAGCCAGATTTGTTACAGCAAAATCAAATTCGTCAAGTGGAGTTTGAATATGGCTGACAGGTAGTCCCAAGAAACCAAGATGGCGGGAAAGATCACCTTCACCACTCAGGAAGTCACGAGAAATCGCCAGTAGGATGTCTTTACTTGTCTTAAAACAAACAAATAAGATATACGTTAGATACAAATATTTAAAAAGATAAATGTCTTTCACAGCTTGTCTGCGCATTACAAAAGTACAGGAAATTAAACGTAGTAAAGACATTTGTTAGAGTCTATATGACAAATGTTGCATATTCCCTTATCACAGCAAAAGAACAGAAGAAAAATCAGGAAACCCACAAACTGGTTTAAGACCAGCTACAGTACAGTACGCTAGAGCAATACTTAAGAGCACTGCAAAAGCTTAGCTTTAGAAAGGGAAGCAAGGTAATGCAACATAACAGAGTCCTTCCTAAAGAACCAACACAAAATGTTCTTAGGAAATCTTTTTTGTAACCATGAGGTCATGCACTGACAATGTTCAGGTAAAAGCACAAGCACGAACAGCCAAGACTCATTATAGAAAAATACATGATGTTAAGAAAAAACAAACATACGTTCAGTCACAGAATGTTCATATGTAGAACAATGCTCGACAGAGACATCAAATCATCCCTCTCTTACCTTGAATTCTGCATCCTTACAAAAGAGGCAAGGGTCATGGCCAATCAATCTGGACTGTTTAGCACGATCCAGAAAGCAAACTAACAACAGCAATTTTTTCAGTGTAAATTTCGACAAGGCTTCTTCATGACCTAAAATGATAGAACCAATTAAGAGGCAGTTCAAAAATTAATTGCTAAGATGGTCTATTTTTGGAAATACTAGTTACCTTCTCGGTAAAGGTGAGGCACAGTGGGATGTCTATATTCAGCTGCAATGTCAGGGTTCCAAAGCAAGCGATTAAGAATAAATACTGCCAAACCCATAAAATCACTATTGCTCTCCAAAGTTATCAGTTCCCCATAAACAGTCTAATATGAAGGAAAGAAGAAAAAAAACAGAACCGTTAAAAATGACTTTAAATGCTATATGCTCTTGTGAATATCATATGGAAATAGTACTGAAATTCTGTAATAGCAAGTGGTAGTTAGTCTCTAAGAATCATTTTTTAACAGTGAGTAAAAGTTAAAACCAAAGGAAATTTCAGAACATTCTATCTTATATAAAAACATGTTTGATAATTTGCATTTAATGAAATCAATGAGGAGCTCCCTGAAGAAAGATTCATCTTCCTATAACTCGCAGAGGAGTGAAACTAACTGCAACCTGCTCTTCTGTAATTAGTTCAACTTTCCTTGATTAAATATCTTCCTTTGTAGTAAACAACTTTTAATGCAAGTTGGTTATAATAAAGCAAAGGGAAAGTAAACATGCTATAACTTAATCAAACCTACTTGGACTAATAAAACAGAAAATAAAAGAGAAACCTGAAACATTCTCTTCTAGAAAGCTTGCTAGATTTTCTAAATATTTTTATTGCAGATCGTAAGTTCTACACTTACCTCCAGACCTATACGCAGCCACAAGGGATTGTAAGATAAAAGCCAGTTAAGGACTTTCTGCCTCTCTCCTGCAAAAGACCATTTTGTGATATTACATTCAGGAAATACTTCACGTTATAGAAAAATGTACTAACAATTGCTTTTAGTTTAAATCAACTAATATTATGAGCAATCATTTCCCTACTCACAAAAAAGGAGAGTAGGAAAATTTATAGTATTCTTACCTACATCTTTCCAAAGATGCCTGTCTCGACGAACTAGCAAACGTCGAGTTTCAATCTCAACTTCCAGCTTCTTAATAGCTTTCACCATTGTTTCAGTTGTAAACAGACGACAAGCATCCCGACGTAACTTGTTCAGTCTACGACGAGCAGTATATGCTTTTAGAGATGCTTCCTCTTTTGTTGGTGCTTTAGGAACACTGGTTTTATGACGGTTCTCTTCTCCCAAGATAAGAGCAGCTGCATTTACTGTTTAAAATGCAGGTAAATATAAGAACTGTGAAATAACAAGATCTACTCTTTATATAAGAGCTAATGTAATACAAAGTAAAATGACAAGTAAGACTAGTGTTATGATATTCGTTGATACGAACAAAACATTTGAGAGTATTAAAAGTGAAAATGCTGCACTTACCTTGTGAGGTGTTTGTTTTTACACTGAAGTCATCAGGGGTAAGCACAAAATTTAACCACCAAGTGAAACCTCGTTGTTGCTTCTCCTTCCAACGTTCATCATAAAACATGTTTTGAGCAGCAAAAGGCATTGGGTGCCTAGGAATGACTTAAAAGAAATAAATAAAATCAAAAAGTCAAGTCTCTCCTTCAATCAGTATTTAAAGAATAGCAGTTCTTGAAATGTATGACAAGCAAGTTGTGGAAAAGATTAATGTCTGACCCTCCATCTAGCACTACAGCAGAAAAAAACTAGGTTTTCAGAATCTCCAGTGACTTGTGAATCAGCCACCAGTAGATAAATTTCAGCCACAAAACATGGATAAAGTCAGACCACTATGACAAAGACATGATTTCTGGAACACAGGTCGTTTTTGGCACATATCTCAGGACAAAATCCAGTTGAGTTGTATTACCTCCAGGAACAACCATTTTATACATACATTTTTTCTGGCCAGATCAACTTATTAGACCAGATTTGCTAAATCAATACATGTTCGTGGGAAGATTTCTCTTCTTAGGTATTCTGTTCTATTAAAATTTTATCAGATGTGGAAAAAGCAATTCACTGATTACCACCAGTTGGCAGGGAACATACCCATAAAGCACCTTTTTACATTTACTTCTTGTATTCAAAACAGGAGGAAAGGGCCATGTGTTACAACAGGTTTCCTATGAGATGCATCATGAAAGGTACAATATTTTCTACTAGTTATTTAATTGTGCGTACAATCTTCTATTTCATCCCAACTCTACCCAGTTAGGTCTCAACTACAAGCAACAGCAACAGTAATTGAGCAATCAGTTCAGTGGAAATGGATTTACTGAATATCAGAATTCTCTTTACCTGTTTTCAGTGGTTTCACAAATGTCAGGTGAGACTGAGCCAATCCAGCAACGGGCTTGTTAATTCTATTGGTAGTTTTTGATGCTTTCTGAAGGGAAGAACCTAAAAAGAGCACACGAATATCAATAAAAAATGTCAGTGAAACTTATCATATTAGGATTCGTAATTCTTGTAACAACACAGAACTGGAGTAATTTCCTATCAACCCCTATAAGATAGCAGTAATCTCTTGATGATGAAGAAAGTTAAGCAGATTATCTAGTCTACAATCAATAAGGGAAGAACAGGTAAGAGCACATAAGAATGATTTTATTTCACAGTTCTTCAGAACATCAAAGAAATGTACTGTTAAAATTGATCCTAATGGATTCTGATAGAGCTTTGACAGATGAAGTGACCTAGGGTTAATAGACCTAGATTTTCTGAACATATGAAAACAAACACTTTCAGAGCAAACTTTTTGTCATGCTGACATCAAATGAAGGATTAAAAGAAGTATCATGCTGCAAATGAACTTTGGTTCCTGGCTTACACCCAACTATAAGATGTTATCTCGGAAGCAAAAAAGATAAGACTATGTCAATATGTTTAGCTGAAGTGGTTTTTTTTGTGCTTATTCCAACCTCTCCTGTTATTCTCATAAGTTTTAAGCATATTTTGATTGTTAATAAGAAAATTAGGTTTAATGTGGATTATTCTGAGGCTGGTTGCAAAGGTAACTTTATAGTAAAATATGATTGTTCTTTGTGAAGCCTATAAACAGCACCTACTACACTATCTACATGTAATTAAAATAACAGGTTAGATTTTGAAAGAAACAGTGCTAAAAAGAACATAGTTCAAAAATGATGTCATCTACAATTACACTTGTGGATGAATAGAAATAATCTGATGGGTAGCATTGCTTTTTATGGAAATTTTTATATTGACTGTCTTAAGGAGCCTGAACTCAAACCACATTACTGAAAGCCCCAAACCAAATCCAGATTACAGAATGGTTCATCTGAAGAATTGAAGAAAACAGTACATGCTATTTTAATCTCAAAGCCATGATAATTTTTTTCCTGGTAGTTATATTACAGAGACTGCAGGAAGATTCTCAAATGAAATGCTTCTTTTAGTTACCACTCTCGTATTCCTAAACATATTTGGGAATGGAACATTTGAAACCATAAGAACACAGTGAAACACAAGAATTCAGCTTGTTCTGATCTTCAAGCAACAAAGTATTGGTAAACTGCAGAGGTAGGAAGATCTACAGAAAGCTTATATCATACTCAATGCAGACAGTAAAAAAACAGGCAGCACAAATAAGACTTAGGAACTATTTGAAAATGCATGACAGCAGAAAGGGATTCAAATTTCACATTGGTAAATGTACACCTAACAGCAACATTGCGTAGTGAGCAAGTTTCTAGTAAATTTGAATTACCGTGCTCAGGAATTGCCAGATATTGTTTCTGTTTCTGTCATTTCCAAGATTTAGAAAAGAATGAAGTAAATTTGAATCTAATAGTATAATCAAAATTCAGATCTAGTTTTCAGATTTGTACAATGCAGATAATTTCTAAGAAAGAAATTACAAAGACCCACATTTCAGAGAAACGAAATATCCTTGACTGTTGCTAGACAGTTCCGTTTGCTATACAAATTTTATAAACAAAAGCATTTTCCAAAAGTGATAAATGAAAGTACAGCTCACCAGCTTTCTTGTTCTGCCCTATTCTCTCTCGGGTTGTATGTTTGAAGGCTGACAGTTTCACGGTAGCATGCGTTTTATTGTCCATGCTGGATGTAAGAGCTCTTTTTCTTTCCACTTCTTCCACGTGCACTGAGCCTACAACTCTATTTTTTTCCATAGATAATTCATTTTTCCTCTTACGACACAAAGAAGTAGATTCAGTAGATGAGCTTACTTTGTCACTGGGACACTTATTTCCAGCTGAAACTGGACCTATGACTGGAAGGTGTTCGGATATTTCAGCCTTTGTGTATAATGGCACCATATTTTCACACGTCATTATTGCGCTATTAAGGCATTTCTTAGATTTGGGCTGAAGCATTTCCATCTTTTTCCTCTCATCAGCATTGGGCTTATTTTTGATGACAGTGGCAGACAGAACTGGGCGCTTTTTTGGTTGTTCTATCTGAGAAGAACGTGTTTGAAATTCCTGTATAGGACAACCGAAGTGATTTTCTTCAGATTTGTTATGATGAAGCACTTGTGAATCTACGCTATGCACCTCAAAGGCTTCATTTAACACATGTTCTATGTGAACCTGTGTTTTTGTCTGTCTGTCTCCATTTTTTTTCCATTTTGAGGGAGCACATTCCTTCACGACATAAGTCTTTGTAGTAGAAGATATTAAAGCTGCCTCGGGTTTGGGAGTCTTCAATTGCATATACAATTGCATGTCTTTCACAAATTGATCAGGTGACAGAATTGGAAAGGATGGCTCTATATCTCCATCAACTTGATAAACGTCATTTACAAAAGTATCAGGACTTAAAAATCTCCTTGTACTTAAAAAGGGCACAGATGATGAATGTTCTGGAGTGCAAACAGGTGAGAGCGTGCAATTGAGAATTACTTCATCATTTGAAATCGGTGGTTTTCCTAATCCAGAAGAACTGTATGCACTTCCAGATTTCAATTCATTGTGGTCATCAAGTGATTTATTGAAGTTGTGGCTGTCCATTACAGGCAACAACCCCTCATTTACAGCAGCAGCAATATCTGAGAATGTAGTAGATCTCCTCATTGAAAGTGGTGTGCAAGCAGTAGTACGAAGTTCCTCTAGCACTGGTGCAATAGGAGAGATGGGCAATTTATTTTCTGAACCAACAGGAGACTCATTTACTGGCGATGTAGTATTTTGCATTGCATTCTGATTTTCACATGATTGAAGTGGGCTTCTCAGTCTATCTGCCTCCTGGGAAACTTGAAAGGTTTTATTAACATTTTTAACTTTTGAATTTCTTTTATTAATTTTCCTTGAAACAGATGTTTCTGAACTGTTCTTCTTTTTAATAGTATCCCAAAGACTCTTCTGAAAAAGAACCATAAATAAATTTTAGTATGCTGGCTTTCTGCATACATTTAGACATAGAAGTGAACATTAGTACATTCTTTCTAAGTTTAAAATTATGAAAAAGAATACCAAGGCATATAACACATATGACACAGGCATATGACAAAAGGGGAACATTTAGGCTAGCAAGAAGAAAGCTTGAGGGATCTACTTGTAGTTTTCTAACAGCTAAGAAGTAGGTATTACAGAAGCTGTGAAAGCCCCATCCCTGGAAGCATTTAAGGCCAGGCTGAATGGGGCCCTGGGCAGTCTGAGCCGGTGGCTGGCAACCCTGCACATGGCAGGAAGATCGGAGCTAGATGCTCTTTAAGGTCGCTTCTATCTCAAGACATTTCTATGATTCTGTGGTAAGAACCTACGGTAGTACAGTAAGAGGCAGCAGACACAAGTTGCTTATGAGGAAGATTGAATCTGTTTATATATACGTGTAGGTAAAACATGTATCTTCATGATGAATACAGTTTAAACATAGGAATAGGATGGCCACAGTAGAGCTACAATCTCCCTCTCTGCAAACACTCAAGGCTCGACTTGGCAAGGCATTGCACAAGCTAGACTAAAGCTCTCCTTTAGCAGAAGGTCAGAAAATTTTCACCACTTCCAATCAAAACTTTTTTGTGATTGCCATAAAATAAGCATCTAAATACTCACCATACTAAAAGTACCAACAAGGTGATAGTTCAAAAAAGGTGGTAAAGTCAACACATTTAGTCCAGAATTCACTATAACTTATTTCCATGATTGAAAATAGGGGATTTTTTTTGGGGGGGTCACATTTTATTCTCTAAACAGTAATACACCAGTACCTATTTTTCAAACCTGCTGAAAAAAATGATATATAATGTGCCCTCCCACAAATAACAATTAAGAATTTTTAATCCTTCATTGAATTTTGACTAATGAAAACAGTACGTTTCAGCTACGTTAAAGTAATGAAATTAGATAAAACAATAAAAATGTACTCACCTTTTTTTTCAGAGGTTGTTCAGCAACACCCAGAAGCACAGCCTGATGCTTTACAATGCCATTGACAACAAACGTTACCAGCTCTCTGACCTTGCCTTCTTCTGACGGGGTCCATGTTACATAAACAAATATTCTTTGTCCTGACTAAAGGAAAGAAACGTTTAATGTATAGCGCTTATGTAAACTTTTTTATCATCAAATATAAGAATAATCAAACCAAATGAGAAGCAGAATACAGAAGAAATGCATACTCTGGCACTATGAAGTGGTAATCCATCGCTAAATGTCAGTTCCTCACCCTTCATTATATTAATTTAAACAAACAACCAAAAATGTCATTTTACTCAAGAAGCATAAAATTCTTCAAGAAATTATAATGGAAAGCAAGCAAGAACAATATAAACATACCACACAGTACAAAGTATAAGACTAGGGTAAAGGTAGGTGGAAGAGATTACTTGATTTTTTTGCACATATTAATCTAAAAAGGTCACTTTCAGAGAATGCCATTTAGACTTGTAATCTGAGGCTAAGTTTCAGGACCTTAGCTGAATGTGAACACAATCATCATTTTTTTTAGTCAAATGATCTGCGGAGATACGATTGCACAGAGAAGTTCATAGAGTAAAAGTGAAGACACTGAGGGTCTGATCTGCAAATAAACAAGAAAGTCACAGAGCTCTGTGTATGCTGTAAAGATTTTTCATGCAGAGTGCCCTACTAAATCACTTCTACACTCTGCAGGTCTCAATACAAACAGATCAAAACATTTTTATACCACTGTCAAATTCAAAAACAGTGTGAAAGCTACCAATCTTTAGAGCATTTGAGTTCTGCCTCTTTAAGCGATCCGTTTCTGGAAAACACACTAATTCAACACATGCTTATACTGCAAGATCTGTCAACAGTATGGCTGATGTGGTTGCCGAGCAGCTGTCCATCATATCTGAAAAAATCATGGCTGTCCAGTGAAGTCCCTGGTGACTGGAAAAAGGGAAACATTACTCCCATTTTTAAGAAAGATAGAAAGGAAGACCAGGGGAACTACAGGCTTGTGAGCCTCACCTCTGTGCCTGGGAAGATCACGGAGCAGATCCTCCTGGAAGACACGTTAAGGTATACAAGGGATAAACGGATGATATGAGACAGACAGCATGGCTTCACCAAGGGCAGATCATGCCTGTCCAATCTGGTGGCCTTCTATGATGGAGTGACTGCATCAATGGACAGAGGAAGGGCGATGGATGTCATCTATCTGGACTTACGCAAAACCTCCGACATGGTCCCTCACCACATCCTTCTCTCTAAATTGGAGTGGTGTGGATTTGAAGAATGAACTGGTCAATGGATTAGGAATTGGCTGGCTAGTCGCAGCCAAAGAGTTGTCATCAGTGGTTCTATGTCAGGGTAGAGGCCAGTCACAAGCGGTGTCCCTCAAGGATCAGTCTTGGGACCAGCGCTCTTCAACATCTTCATCAATGACACAGACGATGGCATCGAGAGCACCCTCAGCAAGTTTGCGGATAACACCAAGAAGAGAAATGCAGTTGATACATTGGAAGGAAGAGAAGCCATCCAGAGGGACCTGAACAAGGTGGAAAAGTGGGCACACGTGAACCTAATGAGGGGGCTGGGGCAATCCCAGGTGTTTATACAAACTGGGTGAAGAAGTCCTTGAGAGCAGCCCTGCGGAGAAGGACATGGGGGTCCTGGTAGACGGGAAGCTGGACATGAGCCAGCAGCATGCACTTGCAGACTGTAAGGCCAACTCTCTTCTGGGCTGCATTAAAAAAGGGGTGGCCAGCAGGGAAACGGAGATGATTGTCTTTCTCACTAGCTTCTGTGAGGCCCTATCTGCAGTACTGCATCCAGGCCTGAAGTACAAGAAAGATGCAAAGCTCTTGGAATGGATCCAGAGGAGGACCACTAAGATGATCAGAGGGCTGGAGCACCTCTCATATGAAGAAAGGTTGAGGGAACAGTACACATTTAGCTTAGAGAAGGCCTCAGGGAGACCTCATTGCAGCCTTCCAATACTTAAAGGGAACCTATAAACAGGAGAGGGAATGGATGTTTACGAGGGTGAACAGCTATAGGACAAGGAGGAATGGTTTTAAATGGAGACAGAGAACATTTAGGTTAGATATTAGGGGGAAGTTTTTCACTCAGAGGGTGGTGACACACTGGAACAGGTTGCCTAAGGAGGCTGTGGATGCCCCATCCCTGGAGGCATTCAAGGCCAGGCTGGATGTGGCTCTGGGCAGCCTGATCCGGAGGCTGGTGACTCTGTACATGGCAGAGGGTTGAAACTTGATTATCATTATGGTCCTTTTCAACCAGGCCATTCTATGATTCTATGAATAGTTAATAGTTATTAATTTCAACAGGATCTTTTAAATACTTCACAGCAGGACTTCAGTCTGCTTTTGCAAGCTCCTTGTTGCAGGTGATCTTCAGAGAGCTACCTCCTTCCTTCACAAAGATCCACAGAGTGGGCAGGTACTGGAACAGACTGACCAGGGTGGTGGTAGAGTCACCATCCCAGGAGGAGTTCAAGAAACTTTTAGATGTGGTACTAAAGGATATGGTTTAGTGAGGAAACATTAGTGGTAGGTGTACAGTTGGACGTGATGACCTTACAGGTCTTTTCCAGCCTTGGTGATTCTATGATTACTGTTTCTGTCTTAAAAGCCACATTCTCAGAAATCAACTACCTGTGCATCTTACAGACAGAATACATCCTAACATAGAATTATAGTGGGGCCCTGGCACAGGCTGCCCAGGGAAGCAGTGGATATCCCATCCCTGGAGCTGTTCGAGGTTGGACGGGGCCCTGGGCAGCCCGAGCTAGTGGCTGGCAACCCTGCAGACGGCAGGCAGATCCAAACTAGATGCTCCTTAAGACCCCTGCCCATCGAACCTATTCTACGGCGAGTCGGAAAAGCAGCTCCTCCCTGGGCAGCACGATTCCACAACTCGCAGGAGCACCTCACGCCGACCGGAGGAGGCTCCTGTGAAGAGAAGCCCGGCCCCCTCCGCCTGCAGCCGCCCGCGAGCACGGCTCGGAGCCCCGCGCGCCCCCCGCAGCCCCGTACCTCCACAGAGAAGCAGCGGCGCTCAAGGCTGAAGCCCCTGGCGGAGGCCGGGAAGCGATCGACGAGCACCTCGACACGCTCCGCGTTGGGGTTGTCGATCCCCAGGCGCCGGGTGCGCGAGGAGCCGACGCGCAGACTGCCGAAGCTGAGGTACGGCGGCCGCGAGAAGTGGCTGAGGACCAGCACGGCGGGCTCCTCGTCGGAGTCATCCTCGGGCCGCGGTACGGCCCAGCGCCGCCTCCGGGGGTTCGCGGCGGGGCTCAGCTGCCAAGCCGCCGCTTCGGGGAACGAGCTCGCGGCCATGCCCTGCGCGGGTCACACAGCGGGACCGGGCCGCAGCTCCTCTCGCAGCCGGGAACGGAACGCCGCGCTGCGCCGCCGCCCCAACCGCCGCACCTCCGCCCGCCGGTTCAAATCCGGCGCCTCAGCCAATCGCCGCCCTTCCCGCCGCTCCGCCAATGAGCGCCGGGCGTTTTATTTAAACGGCGGACAGCGCCGGTCAGCGCGGCGCGAGGGAGGCTCCTCAGGGCGCCGCCTCGTGGGCGCGGGGCGGGCGGACGGACGGACCCAGCGACAGGGGTTAATTAAAAATGAGACGGTAACAGAAATCAATCAACAAGACACTACATTAAAGTATCCGCGCTTCCTCAAAACAAACACACAGAAGCAAAGCTTTTTTTTTTTTTTTAAATAAATTTAATTTACAAAATATTTTAAAATAAAAAGTAACACACACAAGAGTGACAAAAATGTTGCCTCATCTTTGCTTATCTTTCAGGAGTTGTAAAAGTAAAAAGACACACGGAGCATTGTTTCCATAGTGTGCTCCTACGCTGCTCAAAGTGAAAAGGCAGAAAGCAAAACAGAGCGAGCACCACTGCAAGAAGCCCTGTGAAGCGAGCAATGTTAAGACAAAAGAACTTTTCCATAACAAACAAAATTACACGTTGGACTGAGTACCCCTACATTTACAGTACACTTTCTAACTTTTCCTTACAGCAAAGAATTTCTCCTAAAAAGACAACTTTAAAGACTTCCATCTAAATTACCAACCTATACAGACCACATTTAAAACACAGTATTTCATATACCAGTGACAAAATATTGAGTTTCTTTCACCTTATTGTTTCATATAAAAGGACCAACATTTAAACATGAGCAAAATGGTACCGGGGAATTAAAAAAAAAAAAAAAAGTGTCATCTAATGCTTCAAATCCCTTTATACCAAACCATTTCTTACAAACCACGTGAAGGATCGCTATGGGCTTAACGCAGTGACTGCCCTGCACTACGTTCTGCAAGTTTCTTCTTTGATGCATACGATGAAACAAGCGAATCACTGTGAGATGATAAAGTTTAAAAAAAAAAAGGGACAATGCATTAATGCACTATGATAAATGTACTGTCTGCAGAGTGCAATCTAGTACGTGTGTATGCTCAACACAGGAAAAAAAAAACATTTTTTGCAGTTGTTTTCAAGGGGCAAAACAAACAAACCACCACCAATAACCTTCTCAGAATTCAGTCATTTTTCTTTGTGCGAGATCCTACACTGATATAATTATTATCATTTTTTAATTGAACTGAAGAGTCATTCCTCAGTGTTCCAAATACTCTTTCATATTTATTACTATGAAAAATAAGCTTAGCTCTTTAATGACAGAAAGTCCATCTTTTGCAGTAGTATTTTGGCCTGACCCATCTTTAAAAATAGCTACACAAATAACAATGCGGACTGAAGTAGCACTAAATATTTTAAGGAAACCAGAACCTTACAGAAGATGTATCATCACCATTACAATTACTGATGTTCAGAAAAAAAAACAAGCCATGACAACGATACCTCTGTAGGAAAAGTGTCAGTGCTCAAGCAGTAAATTTCAATATAAATAAATAAAACTGAACAGACAAATCAATTTAAGGAAAGGACAGCAATCCAGCCAACAGCTAAAAATTACTAAATTTGTCTAGTAAAATGCACATAATTCAGTGTTTACAGAATGAGTGCAGTAAGTTCTCAGAACTACGTAGAAGTTTGGAGCACCAATGTGGAGTCCAATCCCTCTCCCCAAAGGTCAGGACGTGGAAAAGACCAACATCTTTCAATGTGCCACTCATCATTCTTTAGACATTTTGAGAGACCTGCTTCCTTCTTTGGCAATTAACAGTCAACTGAATCAATTACTGCCAGATACAAGACAGCTTGTATTGTAAAAATGCTCTCCAGGTCAATAGGATATGACTAAGGTTAAGAGTACACACACATATTAAAATGGAGGTACTAGACACCTAAGGAGTTTTGACCCACACAGATGTGAGCTTCAGAGTTCTGTCCTTCAACTCCAGAACTCTCAAAAGGAACCATCTGCCACTAGAGATCAGCTACTTCCACCCACCAAATGAAGTACCAGTCCATAAAATTTACACAGCTTTACATGAATAGATGTAAAGCCGTAAGAGTTACAACTAATGATATTAAAAATAAAAACTATGTAATATTTCCTATTTTTACTCACTGTCAACTGGCAATGATCAGCCTGACCAGCAGGTTAAAACATTAACTAGTCTGATTATCTGCAAACAAAAGAATGTCTAGTATAACTAGTATATTGTTTTGTTTTGTTTTTTTCCAGGAATGACTAGTATTTCTGGCCGTCCAAACAGTGAAGATAGAGCTCATTTTTTCCTGAAAATTAAGTCCTTTTTATTATCTGTTCCTTGTTGGGCATCCAAAAACATGAAGCCCTTCAGAAGATATTGACCTTAACTCCTTCTGAATATTCAACTAATCACAGAAAAAAGCCATTATCAGAATATACGTAAAAGGCACAATCACAAAAAAAAAAAAACAAAAAAAAATTAAAAGGACATTATCAAGTAAATGTGCTCTAAATTCTCTTCTACTATTTTACTAGAATGCCTTGCCAAAGAACTGGACTTCAAAAGAAAACAAATTAGTTACCAACCAATTTTAAGTCATTGTTTTATCGAAATCCTACAATACCTACTTCTATACTAGGCCAGAAGAGACAAGAAATAATAAACAGGCTTCTAATTCTGAGAACTGCACTGACCCAACTGATGTCAGTTTACTTTTAATCGTACAATTACAAATGATGGAACTCATGTTTCACAACACATGGTAATATGACACGTACATATAAACTTGAAAACTACAGATAAAACAGTAGTTTCCATGTCATGGAGTGTAAAGATGAAAAATGGTTTGCTTAGGAAAGGAGATAAAGGTGGAGTTAGAAAGCAGGAAGTATAGTACTTGATAGTGTCCTTTCAGAAGGTGGCATTCAAAGGCCTCATTATTGCTGTATATTTGCTAGTATTCAGATTCTTACCAGATATATTTACAGCATGTCAGTCTGAACATTCCCAGAGCACAGCTCTAAATTTTACTTTAGAGATACAAACATAGAACAGTTAAACATACATAGTCCTGTTTCAAAAACTGAACTTCTTAAAGTTTAGGACTTTTATTGTGCTTCTTTGGCTAAGTCCTATTTAAGTATCGGTAACACTTAAAATACTGTAACTCTGCCACTACTTAACAGCTAACAGAAATCTTTGGTGTGTTAAGAATCCGATAGGGCACAAGCTTCAAAGTATGAACATTCAGGCAGCTCTGGCCCCTCTCCTGCAAACTGCTCAACACTGAAGTAAATGGGAACTAAAATAATCTCACACCAAAGTATTTAAATAGGATTTAAAAGGTTCGGTGTTTACAGTTCACAGAAAAGGGATGATAAAAGAGCTTTTCAACACAGATTGGTTGTGTTCAGGTCACTGGAAAAAACCAACAGTTAGCGATAATTCATATAGATCCAGTTTCCCACTTTAAAGATACTTTAATCTAATAATTTAATAATAGCAGATTACTGGGGAGGCTGGGGAAAAATTTACCTTAGACTGTAATTCTTGTGAGCAATAATGAAGGTAATAAAATGATATCCAATATCATCTTTGGCATAATTTTCACAATACAAACAAAGAAGAAAAACTTAAATTAGGCTTAAAATAGAAAGCTTAATGATCTTAAATTATACTAGATTTCATGGTAAATTACACTAGACTTTATAATTAAAAATAGGTTATTTTTTTTAACCTTACTTCTAGTAAAGAAAAAGCTAAAAATAACTGAAGACATAGAATACTCTCTAGAGCTTGATTTTGCTTTATAAACAACGCAAGACGGTGGAAAAAAAAATCGCTAGCAACTCACAAAAGATTTAAGATTGGTGCTTATTTCTTTTTTAAAGAAAACAGTTGAGTGCTGTACTGGAAGTAACTGTCTTTACATTTGTTCATCACAGATAACTTGAAAATGAACATGCTAAGGGGGATCCTGGTACAACTGATGCTCTAACAAGGATAAATCATGCCAATTCTTTATCACTGTCTATAGGCTACATGACATTTCTTTCAAACTTACGAGTATGGGACACACTTTAGAAAACAAACATGACTGAAAAAAAAAACATATACTAAAATTGCATATGGCTAACATTGCATATGGCAGAAATTTAGACAAAAGTATTGTCTAAATCTTCATACATAAGTCAATATTAAGACCAAGGAAAAAGTAACAGACCAAACGTAGGTAGCCTAATTATACTTCCGGTGTTCTTTACAGTTCCCTGTTTTGTGTTCTTGAAATATCTAAATCACTTTCCAGAATTATCTAGCTCCCTCCATTAACTTGGCTCCAGAATCTTTAGAAATTTAAAAACTCTCCAAAGATGCCTGAGGATTCAATTTTAATTTACATGAGAAACATGATTTGAAGTTTGTGTTTTGTGTTACTGCCTACGCTTACCATTTCTAATGAATTTGATACAATCCTTTTTCTTCCAGTATGCTTTCTATTACACTTATAACTTTAACTCAGTGAGATGCTGAAAGGCAAAAAAAAATTTAAATTAATAGGCAGATACATAATTACATTTTCTCAGCAACTATCCTTAAAAGATATTTCAGAGCATAATTTTTAAAAGACCATCTATAATATTTTATAAACTCTTAAAATCACAAGAAACACTCTCTGTATACATCAGTGTGCCTAAATGTTCAAATATCATGTAAACAAACCTGTTTTCCCAAAAACTATGCAGAAGACTCACGAGTCCAAATAAAATACAAAATATAAATCTTAATTGCCATATCAGCCTCCTGTTGGCTAATGGCTTAGTAAATTAGGTGGAATGTTATGCTCTGATCACGAATGTTCGTTGTTTGAAATGTTCTGTACAGTAGGAGCTGTATCCAGCCCCAGTAAGGTTCCAAGATATGACTGGTCTCTAGGATCCAACATTTGCTCAGGTCTTACAGGATGAACAATATTTGCAGGCTGTGGAGTAAGAGTGTATTTCTCTAGAAATGACAGATCTGTCGCACGTTGATAATCTGCCTGCTCATGCTGTGTAGGAAGAATGCCATGTGACTGAGTAGTATGCTGTACTAGATCAGCTTGAGGATCAGGCATCTGAACCGGTACCAAAGTCACCGGCACACATACTTCTGTAGATACATTCTGTAACAAAGTTTTGGCTTCCGACTGATATGTTTTGGACTGTTCCACATACTGCTTAGCCTCAGTTTGATAAACTTTGTCATCGGAAGTGTACTGTACTGGTAAAGAGACTAGTTTTTCTTCTGAAGAAGATGTCAGTGCCTCTTCCGCTGCCTTTGTTCCGTGTACATGATCAATATGGTATTTCAGCTTGTCTTTTCGCTTAAATGTTGCATTGCAGTGTTGGCAATTAAATGGTCGAGCGTCTGAATGAATAACCATGTGCTTTGTTAATGTTTTCTTAATTCTAAAAGACTGATTACAGATTTGACATTTGTATGGTTTCTCACCTATAAAGAAGCAAAGAAAAAATGTGAAGATAATTGACTCTGAATAACTCCACCTTATACATAAATAGATAAACTGTACATAGCATAGGAACCCAGCATAAAATGAGCGCACTGAAAACAAAGAGCATATGTTCAGGAATCAAGGGAGCCCCTGAAAGTTTGCAAGTTATACTGGCAAACCCTTCTCCCAGTACTTGGGATTTCTGTCATAAAAACAATCAGAATATAAAGCAAACTATGAAAGAAAAAAAACAACAACAAAAAACCTGTCTTTCAACAGTTGTAGCACCACTATTAAATAAGTTTAGTTTATACTTCACATTCTGAAAGGACAGTGACTTTCTCTGAAGACATAAACCCTTCCAAATGGGTTTCAGATCCTTGTTCAGATTACCAGTTGAAACACAGTATTCTCTGTACCCCTAAACTGATTAGGTGGTCTGGGTGTGGAGACGTACCACAAACATATTCAGAAGGCAGCACTCAGAGAGAGCCAACATACATGACGTAAAGTAAGTCTGGCAGCATCCTGCTCCTCTTACTCTGAATGCTTAACAATTGTAGTAAATAATATCATCAATTTTGAAGTATAAAAATAAGTTCCCATGCATTTTTGTTTTTTACCTGAATGTGTCCTAAAATGCATTTCCAAACTTGATTTTCCTTTAAAAACTTTCTTACAGACTTCACATTGGTGAAATGTTGCTTTATATCTTTAAAGAAAAAAATATATTTCATGTTAGATAGCTTTACTGTTAGTAGTTTTGAAATAGAACTATGTGCACAGTCCTTTCTGAAGTCTTTTAACTGCAAAACAGACGGAAATCCAAGTTCCCAAACTTCCTCATATTCATATTATATTCATATTTTCCATCATCTGTGTGACAATAAAGCCAATTAGTTTTCCCAAACTAAAACTCATATTCTCTGTGGGATTGACAACTAACATCCAAGGAGCAAAGACTACTAAAACTTGTTTCCTTTTCCCAAATACGTCCTTCAGTACCATTTTTGACTAACACCCACTCACGGCTCTCACTCTGGTACAATTATGCCATAAATTAATTATTCGGAATGGTTCAGCCTACAGGCTACCAAGAAAAACAAAAAAAGACCAGAAAACTCCCCATAAAAAAAGCATAAAATGATAGGATAATTTACTGTGCTTCCAACACAGACATAAAGGCTTCCACACAGTGTTGAGTACAGGCAGTTGAAACACGTTATTTGAAAAACAAATAATTTCAGTTTACTTGGACATCTCTGAAAAGCTCATATTTGGAACTCAATAATTTAAAAACCCTGCTGCACTTTAAATGTATAGAGCTACCAACATTTTCAAAGTATCTACCTCCTTTCAGAATCAACAATCTACTTCCAGCTTCTTAAATAGGTAAGAGTGGAAGTTATTATAGTGCTTAAATGATGTCTAATAATTTACTCTTAATTAGTATGTGATATTAAGAAATATTACAACAAACAATTCATTTAGAACAACACCAAGACAGAAATTATCTGATAGACTTCTATGGAATTATAATTTGATTTAAAAAAAAAAACAAAAAAACTTTATTACACTACAAAGAAAAGAACTCGCTTCAATTGCAAAGGCAATTTTCCGATATCCATTTCAAACTTAATGGTATCTTTACCAAGGACAAAGGTAACTGACATAACAGACACACAGATAACTACAGTTCTGTATGAACATGCAAGTCGTAACAAAACCAATTACGTTACAGATGTGTTTATGCAGTTATTAGAATTGCCAACACTTACTTCTGCCAAACTTTTTCTCCTAGATGAACACTTTTATAATGAACAGTGAGGTGATCTCTACGGCCAAAACATTTCCCACATTCTTCACACTGGTGTGCTTTTTCACCTTCAAAGGCAAAATTCAATACATTTTGGTTAAACCTTCTGGAACTTATTAACTGTCCAAGAGTTGTAATCGTAACAAATAGACTAGATCCACACCAAACTCTTCCATACCTTCCTTGATTTTTATACCAAAGGATTATCTGTTATCAAAGAACAAAGGTCAAAAAGTAGGGTATTTCTATCAGAGCAAAGATTTATACTCATGAACAAGAAATGGTAAAACTGACCTTATCCTCATTCCTAAATACAAATTTATTTTCATGAGTTAAGGGACACTTCACCAGACCCTCACTGTACAAGAGATACAAACGAATGACTAGGAATCTACTCTCTTCTTTACAGTCAGAAACGTAGTATATTCAGTAACTCAGAGGCTACAAAAGTTTATTTAAACGTATTTTCAGCCACTGATTTTTAGAACTTAGAACTGCTTCACAGCATTTATGTTATTATCCTGATTTACATAGTTACCTTTTTCTTTTATTCTGCTGCTTAAAAGAATCTTGATTCTTTTTAGTCATCTTGAGATCTTCCAAATAGTGGCAGAATGTTTCTTCTCATGTAAGTAGGAGGAGTGTGGACAGTCAAAGAATGTAACTTTCTAGAGGGGGAAAAAGCAAATAGAGTAGAAAAGAGGATTTTTTTTTTTTTGAGTTTTCAAAAAGATTTCTTTATTTTATAGCAAACATTATGATTTTGAACGCTAAAAAAGAAGCCGTCCTTCAAAGAAAAGGCTCAGGAAGCTTGGACTCTGATCACTTTCATATTTTCATGCTGCCTATGAAGTATTTTGCCTAGTAGAAGGCCATGTTTCCTTTGGACTCTGTTTTAAGAAAGCGCCTAGTGAATTTTTGCTCTACCTATACATTCTGTAACCTTTCCAGACTCAGTACAACCGGGAGATGTTTTTATTTTTATTTTTTCCTTCAGACAAGGAAGATATCTCTATCTGGCTGTTCTCAGGGCTGACAACCACCACTTTCCTTTCTTCCTCTTTCTCCATAACAGAGAACTTTAGAAACACCTATTTGATGCTTTTACATTAAAGTGATCAGCGTACAAACTATGATAGAGACTGTGACAGCTTCTTCTTTGATGTGGTATTAAAGTTTCACAAAATTGCTATTAAAAAAAAGAAATCTGAACTCATTAAAAAAAAAATCCTCCTTTTTCACTTTTGCTTTTTTTAATATTATTATAGTTTAAAGCAATTCGGTGTTACATGTTTTTGACTGTCCCCTGGCTTTCTAGGTTAACATGGAGGAAACATTTAGCATATAAACTTTGAAAACACGTAAGGTTAACCCTACTGAAGCAGACCTTAAAAGTACTTGGTCAAAACCACCACAAAGATATTCACTGAAGAAAATTCGTAATACGCTCAGTTGAAAATAGCTGTTTCTGAGACTATCTTCAAAGCACATGCCTACCTGAGTGTATTTTTTTGTGTTTTGTCAGATGGTCATGCCGAATAAATGTTTTCCCACATTCTTCACATTCATATCTTTTGTCATCGTGATGGACTCTTAGGTGAAGTCTGTATTACAATGGAGACAAATTTACTTTCACATCGCTGCTCAAGAGTAGCAAATTTATAGTCATACGGCCACCAAACACAACTTTGTTAATATAATCCGTACTGCTACTTCAATGCAGAATTATCAGAAAATTCATTTTTTAAAGCTTCTCGCAAATACCAGGAATAACATTTAGTTGAAATATTCTTAATGACTCTGAGAAAGCAACAGAGGACAGAGCTCAACTCTCACGTCTGAAATTAATTTAACATAATATTTTACTCCTCCACTTAATTTCTCTCTGATTAACAAAGATTCAAGTGTTTTCACAAGTACACGAAACTCAACTTTACTGCAAAATTCATATAGGATTCTGTGCTGAAACCGCTAATGTTTTATATTTTAAAAAATGAATGATTTCTCACATATTACTAACGCATATTCAAAATTTAAGCATGATTAAAGCATGTACTAATGCTCTCAGAATACATCAAAACACAGTATAAATTATTATGCTGACAAAGTGAATAAATCACCAAATGAGACACTTCAGCATTATATCTGATAAAAATCTGTACCTGTAAGAGCTTCCGTGACGAAAACTCTGCCCACAAATACTGCAAAGATGAGGCTTCTCTCCACTGTGAATTCTCAGATGCTCTTTCAAAGTTGTTCTGTTTTAAAAAGGCATTCAATTTAAGCAATGTCACTGCCACTTTGAAGTACAATAGTCATCATTTTCTCAGTTTAATTCTGATAGATCGAAACATATCCAGATAACTGTCTCAATTTATGCAAATAAACACATGCATACATCCAAAGATAGTACCCATCTACAATTTGCTGAAGCAGCTGAGTTTGGACACAATATCACCAAAGAAACAAAACATCATCCCAACATACGCTTGGACAACATACTTTAAAAAAAACATCAATTTTGATAGCATCTCCTATGTAATATGTCACTACGTATCTCTACGCTTTATTATCAAAATGGAAGGGCATCCAGATCATGGAAATCTATTAACTTAATTCCTCACAGAGCTTGTTTAAATGTACAGAGCTATTTTGTGTATATAGGTAAGTACATATGTTTGCAAGTTTATTTTACTATTGCCTTTGCAAAGAGCAAAAAACTAAAAGTGCATGAGAACTGGTATGAATTAAATAAAAAAGAAAATTCTTCTATCTATTACCAGTTCCTATTAAAAATGTTATTAGTCAAGGATATTCTACGTTTTACACAAAAAAGTTATTTCTAATTAAAGCAGTAATGTTTCAATATTCAACTGCACTGCATAACTTAAATGAAACTTGAAGTGTATAAATACATATTGACTTAAAAAAAAAAACAACTCTTGCAGTTCAAATTGAACCTCATATAATTGTAAGAGTGTCTTTTACTGCTTGTCTACTATTTTATTATCACATTAGAATGTTTTAACACATGTATACCCTACTGATTAAAGTACTAGATAACATATACCATCACAAAAATCTGTTAGGGACACATGTTCTTCTTGTAATTACTCCAGGCAGCTTTATCAGACACTGAAATAAGAAAATAAATCAAGAAAACAGGCTCCAGTATAGATAAACTTAGATCTTTTCAGTAGATATTCTTTATGGAAAACTCACTAGAATCTTATTCACTGACATGAAGTTTGCTTTTTTCAAATGAAAAAAACATCAGCTGACTGTTTTCAGAACCCAAGTAAGCCACTATTTGGAAACGTTTGAAGATGATATCCTTCCACAGAACACTGCACTGATTAATACCTGCACTGAACCAATGATAACAACTAATGAAAACCTACATTTTTTAATTCACATACCTGGAGCAGAAATGTGTGTTTAATTTCGACGGTTCTCTAGTGAAAACAAGGCACTGAGAGACTGCACTGCATTTGAAAGTTTATGGCATTTGCTACTACGTGCTACTTATACATGTGAACAAAAATAGAATTTATTAGTCAACATTTGGAACTTCAGTTTTTCAAACAGACAAACTAACGACATTCTTCTCCATTCAGAGAAACAGTAGCAAAGGTTTTACAGTTTATTATTCCATCTTCCATGAAACTCTTTGCAAAAGTCCAATTCCTCTAACCAGTGCTCATGACCTTCCTGTCCTCATCAGTGCATTTACCAAGAGATCTATGGCAGAAAACTCTTTCCCAAACAAACACGAGATGTTCTGGCAAATACAGGATCCCTAACTGACGTGGGTGACAGGTAAAACATCTTTAATAAAATTCTGCTCCATAACTACATTACGCACAGTTGTTACTGGTCATCAGTAAATTGTGTTACCTGTGCCTCTTACACTGAGTTTTGACCCACTAGCCCTCTGAAATGGTTTCCTTTACATTAAAAAGTCACAGCTAGAACTTATGCTGTGTATTTCTGTAATGTAGAAATTCAAGCAGTCATGCACCTCCTTACCGTTCCCTAACAGATTTCCCACAGATGAAACATGTCCATTTTCTCTTTCCTCCGTGAGTACATTCTATGTGGCGTTTCAGATTTCCTGTATCATTAAACTGTCGCCCACAAATGTCACAGGGAAAAGGCCCTAATGGTAAACAGACACACATAGTATTGTTATTGGTCAGTTAAACCAAACAAGATACACACATTAGTGACTCGTAAAAACCCTGATCAATTTAAAAAACAAAGAAAAGAATTCTTCTAATAAAGCGCTGATGTTTAGTACAGTCAGTGCAGTTTAATTAAACATCCTTGAATTACCCCTTTATTCCTAATAACAGTTATTTTGGCAAGTATCATGACTGTAAAGGAAAAATTAGAATGATTAGTCAAAATATTTAAGCTCACTTTAACTGCTCCAAAACCCAAATTCCCATTGCTATCACCATCTATTCCCTAGTTCCTAGCTGGTGTAAATATCTGGTAGTAAGAGGAAGGTCTCTGGAAAACTTCAGGGAGAATCTGACTCCACAGCCGAGAACCAATATACACAAAACACTTTTAAAACACAGAAGTAAACTTAATCCTCCCCCCAATAGATATGATGTAGATACAATACAACATCTCAAAAAGACAGCTGAACGGAAAGTTAAAAAAAATAAAATCCAAAAGAGAAGGAAAAGAAAGGGGCGGATGAATTAGAAACCAAACTGATCAGGACATACAATGGTGGAGGAAGTTTTACTTTAAATCTATTGTTTACATGTCAGAAGGAGGTTTCTATACCGAGATGGAATTTTTCTTGATGTTTCAGTCTTGCAAATCGGGATTTAAAGTGCTCTTCACAGTAGGTACACTTAAATGGTTTATCCTGAGAATGAAGGATCATATGCTCTTCTAAATGAGGTCTGCGAGTGAAGGACTTCTTACAAATCTAGAACGATAATATATTTTGTCAAAAATTCTTCCACTATCATCAGATTTTTTCCTTATTTATCAATTTTTAACAGTTTACTCCACCTGCTCACTGCAGAGAAAAACCTGAGTCTACATAAATCCTCATATATTACGCTATGCAAATTAGGACATAGATCAAATGAAATCAAACTAACATATTGGCATCCTGTAAACAGCCACACACTCCACCCTCCCCTTTTTCTACCAACTCTAATGTTTAACACTCTTTTTTCTGAAAAGAAATCAACCCAACTCAAAAAAAAAAAAAAACCCACAACAGTTTTGGTTTGTTTTCAGACAGTAAAACACCTCTGTGGGACAGTGGTAAAAGCTTCTTATGCAGCATAAGCCACTGTAGAACTAGTGTCATACCTGTTCCTTATTTCGACTGGGAAATTGTCTGATAGGATGTTTTTAAAGAGCGAACACAAATCCCAACAGAAAAATATAAGCTCACATTATGCTCTGGAGACACAGAATACTTGCAACTTTAAAATAATCAAAGCCTAGAGGAGTAAGAATTATCAGCTGTTATTAAAGTAAGACTCATAGAATCATAGAATGGAATTATAGAATGGTTTGGGTTGTAAGAGATCCCGAGGATCATTAAGTTTCAACCCCATGCTGCAGGCAGGTCCACCAATGTCCAGATCTGGTACTAGACCAGGCTGCTTCGGGCCCCATCCAACCTGGTCTTGAACACCTCCGGGGAGAGGGCATCCACAGCCTCTCTGGGCAGCCTGTTCCAGCACCTCACCACTCTCATAGTAAAGAGCTTCCCCAATATCTAATCTGAACCTTCCCTCCCTGAGCTTAAAACCATTCCCCCTTGTCCTATCACTGACTACCCTAGTGAAAAGTTGATTCCCCTCCTTTATATGATCCCCTTGTAAATACTGGAAGGCAGCAATGAGATTTCCTCACAGCATTCTCTTCTCCAGGCTGAACAAACCCAGCTCCCTCAGCCTGTCATTGCAGGAGAGGTGCTCCAGCCCTCCAACCATCTGCATGGCCCTCCACTGGACACTCTCGAATAGCGCCACATCTTTTCTGTATTGGGGGCCCCAGACCTTGACACAGTACTCCAGATGGGGGCTCATGAGGGCAAAGCAGAGATGGACAGTCATCTCCCTGTACACAGTTGTATGATTAATTGCTGCTCTTAAAACGTTGCTTATTTAGGAGCAAATGGAATCTGTAATATGTTCATACAACATAACTTTGTCTGGAAGAGCACACCCTCAGGCAGCCATGCAATACCTCCAACCATGCTGCAGCAGAATGAACACTACTGATCCCTACAGTTGATATCTTCCAACCTTCTCCTGTATGTTTATAAGCCAAAGTTCATAAACAAAGCAAGACTAGTAATTATATCATATTACAGCACCTACTATTAGACATATAGATGCTTACAGCAGTTAGCTAAACAAAAACAACTGTCCTGACCAAAAATAAATGCACACTGATTACCTTAAAAACAGAAAACCACATTTAAAACCTTTAAAACGTTGTCTGGCAGCAGATAGAGAATGAATGGAAATTCTGCACTTTTCTTTTTACAGCAGATATAATTTCACACACACACTTTTGCAGAAAATGACGGAAGGCATTCTATGATTTTAAATCTAGAAATAGATTTCACACAAATTTACAATTCTCTTGACATGCACGTGCAGCTAAATGAAAAAACATCTCACAGTTAACGTACACCTTCAAAGCCTTCCCAAAATATATAATTTAAGGTCAGTGCTTGAAGTGTATAATTAACAGAAGAACAAATACTCCATTGTTTAAGTATTCATAACTCTCAAGTTTAACCATCTGCAAATTGATGTACTTCAATAAAAGTAATAGCTAATCACATGAAAAAACAGGCCTTTCAAACTATTTTAGAATTCAGCTTGCTGCTCTACTTAGTCACAAACTGAACACAAAGAACGAAATTCAGCCTCTAAAACCACACATAAAGAAGAAATTTATATTTATAAAGCTGGCTGAAATTTCAAAGAAACATATACCTCTTTTTTAATTCAGCATTCAGGTCACAAAACAGCTTAGTATCTATATGAAAAAACAGAACTACTGAAGTACTACTTACATCGCATTTCCAACCTTCACTCTTTGTCTTTTTAATAGAAAGAAATTCTTGTACATTCTCTGGATGAAACCTAGGGGAAGGACAGCAGCAGAAAGCATTCTTAACTTTATAAGATGAAGATCACCCAAATACTAAATATAAGTTTCTAAACTCCGTACAGCATAAAAGTTGACCAAACAGCAGAACAGGACAATCATAATTAAGCAGTTCTAAAAGCACAAGTAACTTGAAAACATGTTGACTATAGATTCCTTTAGAATCTCATATGACAACTGGTCATACAAAGGACAGTTTAAACTAGAACACTTTGTGGATATTTACAAAGAAAGAGAAAAAAGCGATACATAAATATGAATAGCTTTAATTAGACTTGTCATAAACAATTTATTAATCTAACAGAATTTGGAGGGAAATTGTTTATCCATCTACTATCACCAACAGTATAATATTAACATATAAAATCAATGGCCTTTCCTCCTTCCTTCAAATTAAAAAAAAAAAAAAAAAAACAGGTAATTAATTATGAAGACTTATGTTCTGACTAACTCTAATATCTAATCTGAGCATTCTAATATTTACCTAAAAACCTATGGTACTGTAATAGTTACAGAACTGCTGTGGAACTGCTGTTTAGTCAGTTCTCGTGCACTCTACATGGCAAGTTAGTTTGACATTGCTAATCCCTAGGGCCTCTGAAAAGATACTTACAACCACTTATATAAATAAAGCAGAAAAATGCTGTTTGCATAAACAATTCCTCAGAAACATGAGTCAAATTAGCTCATACTTGCCTCTTCACGTGTTTTGCTAATGTCTTCTTGCTCGCGTGCAGCTTATTGCAGTATGGACACTTGTGTTCCTTTTTATGAAAGTCTGTATCGCTAGAATGTTTCTTTCTGTGCACCGTCAAGTTGGACTTCGTTGAATAGCGCTGATGACATATATCACACTCAAAAGGCTTCTCACCTGTGTGTACACGAGTATGGCTCTCATATTTGCCTACATAACAACAGAAAACAAAATATTTATTAGCATAAATATAAGAGGTACCATCTACAGTACAAGTCTGGGGGTTGATTCTAAATTCTAGAATAATTCAGTCAAGGTCTAGGTACCTCCCACACACATCTACAGACTTCTATTGGTTTACACCACTGAAAGCTGCATGACAATCACTTATGGATTTCATGCAGGGTTCCTCCATACACTTCCATCAAAGCTATTTGTAAAATTAAGAGTAAAAATACAATTGCTCTGTATTACTGTTAAATACGTGCAAGAATTTTGAATCCCACCTGTTCAACCCTACAGTCTACTCTACTCTCCAAGCACCGGACGTACTGAGTACTTCCATTACGCTGACTGTGAAGTGCCTTTCCAGAACAATCACCTTAGCAACAAGCTGGTATTTCTAAGAAAGGTATTTTCAAATAATAAAACCTACAGTAATAAAAGCTTACAAAGAAATACTGTATATATCACTTGAATTAATGTTATTTCTCAGGTTTTTTGTTTTGTTTTGTAGAAAACTTAGAATTTTTAGTCACAAAAGGGAAAAAGAGCCTCCAAAGCATGAAAGTTCAAAACACACACCAGCACATCTTCACAAGCTATTTATTTCTGCACAATAGCCTTTCAGTGTTTAAAGGAAAGGTGTCATATAAGGAAATTTTCCTGATTTCCTTCAATTTTAAGACATGGCATTTGAAGTACAGGTTAAGCCTTGATGTTCTAATACTGAACAGCTATTATTACATAACTTAGGATTTAGGAAATTAATTTCACCTCAGTTGCAGTATTCCCTCTATAAAACGTGGATAACACTAAAGACACAGCTGTTTATAAATTCAACTAACCAAACTACTTTCAAAATGACAAGTTGTGTTGAAAAGTCAAAATAATTCACAAGTACGTTTTTTATGCTGTAGTCAATTAAAAAGAAAACGAACAGATCAGGAAAACAAATCAGTTCTAAGAGTCATATTGGACTTTTTGAACAAGAGCAAGCTAAACACACTGCTCTAAGTAGGAACTAACACCACAAACCTGCCACTTGAAAGTATAAGCTTTCAAAATGATGAAAGAAACAATGCAGCTATTATAAGAAAAAAAGTCCCGATGCTAGGAGAAATGGTCTCTTTCCCAGTTATCGTGATCTAAAGGATGTCACCCAGAAATTCCAATCTTCGCCCTCTGTGAAACAGCTCGATTTATCCCCCATACAATTAGCACCCCCACATGGAATAAAGGAAAGAGAGCTACCCAACTTGCTTGTTCTTACCTATTCGATCAAACTTTTTGTCACACTTGGGACACTGCAGCAGTTTTTTGTTACTGCTCTGAATGATGACTGGAGCTAAGCCTTCAGGAATACTTCCCACGGAATCAGCTACCTCGGAACCCTCCTCAGTATCATGTTCTTTTTCACTTTGCTCTTCAGTGTCTGAGTCTTCACCCGACATTTCTTCTTCCTGTCCTTCTTCATCAGCATTGCATTCACTTCCACTGTCTTCAAACTCACTTCTATCAGATGTCTCCTTGTCAGAACTGACTTTTTCCAAGTTGCTGTCAGATGCATCATCACTTTCACTATCGCTATCATCAAATTTAACCGGACACTTACGGTTTCTCGTGGACCGTCGAGTGGAAAAGCCTGCTTTCTCAACCATTTTTAGCCCATGTTTTCTCTCCAGTGAAAGGGATCTGTGGGCTTTAGCCAAATGATTTTCTAAAGACTTCTTGTAGCAGAAACTTCGACCACAGAAAGTGCACTGATGACTATTCAACAGTTTACCAGTCAGCTCGTTTAGTGTTTCTACGGGCGTAGGTGTGTCAGTTACCACATCGGACTGTATGCTAGAAACACTTTCGTTATTCAGTAACTTCACCGCATCTATAATATCTAAAAATTTTGCCGCTTCCAGCACCAGCGGAATTTCATTTTTATATACAAAGAACTCAGAGGTGTACAGAAACTCCAACAAATGCTGAAAGACAGAATGAGTTACGTGATCTAACGTGACGACGTCAGTGCTTGGATTTTTGCTTAAACAGGCGTGGAAATAACTACTCCCAACAGCCACTACAACTTTGTGAGCACTAAATTCTTTTCCTTCTACGATAATGAGCAAATCACAAAATGACGGACGCTTCTGTCTATCGTCATTTAGGTACTTGAGCAGATTTTTGTTGTACTGTAAGGAGCTTAGGAGCTTCCTTTGTTCCGACGAGGGTGAGAGTTCTGGGGCAGATTCAAGCTGATCTGCAGGAGCTATTTCTGCAGACTTGGAGACAATTTCCTGGGCACAGTCTACTACAAGAATCTGATCCGAAGCAACTTTCTCATGGCCGAGGCGAACCTTTTCGTTTACATTTGCAGCGAGCCGTCTCCTTTTCTTCATTGCAGAAGCACAACTTTAAAACCAGGAGCTTCATAGGTGACTGACAAAGAATTCCCCTGGAGACTCGCTTCCGCGCCAGACCTCCTTGAGAAAATACCCAACAGCAATTTCATAATCTGCAAAAGAATTACGACAACAACATTCAGCACTCGCCGTAAGTCCCTTTACGTTCACGCCCTCCGCACCGCACTCAGCTCTAAAGCACTCGAAGCGCTTACGGAGCCCGGACGGCCCCGTCCCACTGCAGGCCGCCACAGCGCACGGCTCCGAGCGAGCGCGCTGCCGCCGCCTATTATTAGAAGCGGGAGGCGACGCGGCCAGCTCTGCAGCCTCGCAGACGCATATAGCCCGTGAAATACTGCGCGACGGCAGCGCGCTATTCTTACCGCCCCAAGTGCGCTATTCTTATTACAGCCCCGCACGGAGCGCAGCCTCCACCTCCGTCCCGCCGGGCGCGGCCCTGTCCCCGCGCCTGTCACCGCCAACGCCAGGCCGCTCCCCGCCTCGCCCGGCCCCGCCCGGCCCGCCGCCTTTGTTCCCCTCCCGCAAACCCGCCGCGAACCCCCGGGTCGGGCCGCGTCTCCTCGCCCTTAGGACGGCGACGGGGCCCTACGGCACCGCGCTCGGGAGCAAAGAGGGCGCCTCGGGCCCGCCCCCCTCAGCGGTCCCCCCACCCCGCCGAGCGCGACACAAAATGGCCGCGCCCTCCCTCGCCCTCCGGCGCGCCCCCTCCGCGCTGCCGCGGCCCCACACACCAGCGCGGCGCCGGGCGCTCCGTGGACGCGCTCGGCCGCTGAACGCCGCTGCTCCCGCACCGCCCCGCGACCGCTGCCGCCGCTTCCGGGTCCCGGCGCAGCGCGCAGCCGCGCTTCCCCGCGCCAGCGGGCGGGAGGCGGCGACGCTGTCGCTACTGAGCGTGCGCAGACGCTCCCTGTCGCGCGGCGCCCCCCGCCGGCCGGGCTGCGGTGCGCGCTGCTGGCGGCGCTGGGTTGGCGGGCTGCTGTGGGCGCGGTGACATTTCAAACAGCTGCTCCGACAGCGGAGCCCCGGCGTTCGAATACCGTGAAAAAGCGAGTGGCGTTCTGCTTCAACAGCTGCCCCGCGCGCGTGACTTGAGACTTCCACGCTACAAATAGCTTTTTCTCTGTAACATCATTCGGCGGCTGCAGCGTCTCCTACGCGTTCCTAAGCGCTCCTTCGCGGCTCTCCCGACCTAGATGCGGCGGGCAGCGGCTGGCTGCAGCTTGTGGGAGCAGCGCCGCTATCACGAGCTACCACGAAGGAGACGGGGGCGCGGGATCCGAACCTGTGTCCCAGCAGCTGTCCCGCTCCGCAGCAGCTGTACATCAGCCGTGGGCGGCACCCAGGAGCTGTGCGTGACCTTCCGATGCTGCTTTCTTTCTTCCAATAAAAATACCGGACATTCTCAAAGTATTCGTCAGCTCGTGGCTGTTGTTGTGCTGTGCTCACAACCCTCCCGCTTTGTAACTGAAGTCTAGAATTATTTAGCACTCAAATTCATTTCTCACTGTAATTGCACAGTAAAATCAGTATTTTAATTATTTCATCTGTCAGTTCTTTCAAAGGCTGCTTCTGAAGTGAATAAAACTAGGCATCGTTAAGTCGTAAGAGCAGCCAATCGCAGTACATTTCCTTGAGCAGTAACCAGGCCGGGAGACTTGTACAGAACAGGTCTGAGCTGTGCTTGCTTGTCACTGCCTGTGGTAGGGGATTTTTCCAGTCTTTTCTGCATTATCAAGGACCAGAATTTTCCATTCCTGTTGCCTGGCATGGAAATATTCATGCAGATAGTCAACATCCTTATTTCTACGTAAGATTTTATATTTCTGCGTATACCTGGGAGATGTTTCAATGGCAAAGAGTCAGATTGTTACTGGAGCTCATTTACATTAGTGTTCTCATTTGAAAGCAATACTAGTGCCTGGTTTGAGAGGTAAACATAAAGAATTATGGACAACCAAAAAAATTCTGGGCATGATTTCTTTCACCAGCAGAATTCAGAGTTGGCTTCCAGCGTTCTCCTTAAACAAAGCAGAAGTTGGACCTCTGACTTTGGCCTAAAGTCAGAAAAAGTTCTTCCCATTCCACCTTAACAATTAAATTCAATGCCTTTTACCATTTGCTTCTGCCTTGTTTTTCCTCTAGATAACTACCTTTTCAGATATGGTTACTAGTATTATTTACTTTGTGCTGAACATGATATGGGTTCTTGGAAGTCTGCAAAGCATCCGCATCTGTCCTAATTGTCAGCAGGAGTTCTGACTTAGCTGAAACATAGATAACACTTCTTCTTTTTTTCTGTTTTATGCCACCTGAAGGATTTAGTTCAAAGAAAATTACACAGTGCTAAGTGATCCATTACAGCAGCTGGCATTGCTACAATAATTATCTCCTGGAAACAAAATGTTCTTGAACTTTCAGGTCATCATGGTACTTTCAGCATGAATTCTTTTCCTGTTAAAACGTTAAGGGTAAAATTTAACTGTATTAATCCTTTTTGTTCCAATACTTATTCATGCTGAATGTTCTTGCTACTTGATGGAATATTCGCATAGACAAAAAGACTGGCTTTTATGTTAAATAAAGAGAAACAGCATCAAAGGAAAAGCACTTGCTCACGTCTGTGAGGCTGTGATTTGCAAATACACATCTAGATTTGTCCAAGAAAATAGTATTTTAATCACAGGTATTCTTAAAATATTGGAAATTATGAAGTAGCTTTGTGCAAGAGAGTTTGACGTTAGAAGATGAAATTTCATCTTGAAATGCCTGTTATTCAGCTCAAAATCTTCTTTTCTAAGATACGAGACTATGACAGATACTTGAATCAAGTGCAATTTAAACAACAAGCATAAAGAGAATCATCTCTGATTTCAAGCATCTAGCTGCAAATTTTAAAACCTAGCTAAGTAATTCCCATTTATTTCCAACATATTCTTTAACAGCTGTCCACTGCAAGTACCCAGTTATAAATGTAGCAGCATAAACATTCTAAACTGCCGCCTTCACTTTGGCTGTGACATTTGTCTAAGGCAAGTGCCTATTTCACTGGGAATTTTAGAGCTACTTTGCTGTGGGTTCACTTCCTATGACATTACTGAAACATGACCCAGACTGTCAGTCACGCTTTCTGTATCCCAGAGATGTCTTCTCTTCTTTCCTTTCAGCAGTAATATGTGGGCTAAGGGAAACCCACAAAACCTATATTTCCTCTAGTCTGAAATTTGTCTGTATTTTATTGACAGCCACCACATACACACAAATGTTTTAAATTAGTCTTGAAGTGAAAGGGTAATGAGACTGTCTAGAGACTCCAACAGTTTTTCTAGCCAACAGTGCTGAATAAAGCTGGAACCATTGCCAAGAAACTCTTTCAAGTAGGCCATGAAACTACCACCCCAATCTCTCAATTCAAGTCTCTGTGGGGCACTAATCAACTGGAGGCTTGTCATACTGTTAGAGGTGTTTGGCATGCAAATCCAGTTGATCAGGCTTCTCCTCATCTCCTCTTCAAAGAGCAACAACTGAAATTGTAGAGAAGGAGGTCAGATTTGCCTCCTACTCTATCAGCCTGCCTCACTCCATCCAAGGAGCTGAATCAGAGAAGGGCATAACAGTACCCCTGCTTGGGGTCTCTCCAGATTCTGCTGAGAAGGGAGACTTCACTCTCAAATGTGTTATCAAGAGTATGGATTTAATAACAGCGGACTTGGCTTTTGCTATCTTTTTTTTTTTTCCTTTTTTTTTTCTTTTCTTTTTGTGAGGGGTCAATGCAGTATGGACATGGCAAAAAGCTATTGCAGACCCCACCAAGCAGATTTCCTCATGGAATTCTGACCCAGCACAGACCTTAGGTAAAATTATTAAGGAGAAGGAACAAGAAATTCAGAGCTGTCAGAATAAGGCAGAACTTTAAAATCTGTACTGAAATGTTTCTCAGCGCTAGGCTTGTTCTCGGTTTCTGTTTAGAGCTCTGCTGTGGAAGAATAGGAGTTGTATACATCAATGCATGACTAGGATTCATTGTCATCATTGCTCCACTGCTGTTTACACTTAAGATTTGCATGAGGAACTATGAAACTGAGAAAACCTAAAGTCAGCCCATTGGAAAACTAAGCAACCAATGGATTCAAAGTCTACAGGAAGATTTAATGATGTGCTGCATTCCATTTGCACTTTGGAAGTACACCAGCCATAGAAGCCTTAAGATAAAGAGAAACCACTTGTGTATGTGCTTGTGGCACTGCCTCTTTCCCGGCTCCACCAGCTCCTCTGGTGCCTGACAGCCTACAGGAAAGGAGAAGAGGTGGTGAAAAGCTTAATGAGAGAAAATCTCAGCAGAAGAAATACCTGGTATTCTCCTCTGCTGATGGAAAACTGCAAGCATTGCTACAAAAATTGCTGTCATTTAAAGCTGTGCTCCCCATTCTGAAGCCGTGCAAAGAAGCAAGGATTTACATCAATTGTTTTAACCCATGTTTTCAAAAGAACAAATGAAAGCCTCTGTGATAATCCATCGCTAGCACTGAAGTCTTATTTTCCTATAATCAAGGCAAGAATTAGGGAGAAATGCAACAACTTTTATTAGTTCAGATAGCATATGTGACCATCTGAAGTAAAACCAGACCAGCTTTGGGTATATGACCTCAGGAAGAGTTAATGTGCTCCAAATTATCTTTATTTTTCCAGTGATATCAGCTGGATTAATGGAAGGTATTGCCTCTCCCTATAAACTGCTTTGTTTATAGCCTTGGACTGTCACAGCTGCAACAGTACTATCAAATTTCCAGTAAAACAAGCAAAACCAGACTTCACTCTACAGAAATAACCTTGGCTCAAAAATCCTTGCATCATGAAAAACTATGTGGTAAACAGCTTGAAATGTTTTCTGCGTGTCTTACATTGCTGTGTTTTCATTGCCCTGCACAACGAGGGACCTGTAAGTGCTGCAGGAATGCCCTGTGTGCTGAGGCCCTGATATAGTGCAAGAATTTCAGTAATGAAGGGAAGCAGAGAGCTGTTGTCACTGTCACTTTTTTCAGTCAACCAGAAACCAATTATCCCTAGCTGACAGGCCCAATTAAATCATTGGGTAGAAGTGCTAGGTAATTGGAGTGGTTTTTTTGCATTCAGACCTGGTGGTGTTTGTTTGGCTATAGAATAAGAGTCAGAGCCTTTCTGGTCTCTGTCTCTCCATGCTGTCCATAGACATTGCTTTTCACCCCTAAGAAAAGCAGTTGCTTTTCTTTAAAAATTAGTAGTCTTTTAATATATATATTCTCTCTCATTGTGGAAATCTGAGGGTCAGACTAGCTCTTCAGGTTTATAGAGAACATGAAGTTCAGAGTTCTGCCATGAAAAGTCTCATGTGAAGGCCTTGTGCTGATTTACACTTAGGATCCTAGTACTATGCATTGCTTGCAATAGCAAAAGGAAAAGGTACAGAACTAGTTCATTTTGAATACCAAGTTTATAGTAAGATTAAATTAACCTTGTCTTTAATGTTATAAGCAATCCATCCATGTTAATGCTAAGTTTCACATGAGCTAAATACCCCACGTCAGTTATCCAGCATAGCTTGTTCAGAGTATGCAGCAACACATGCAGTTTACTTCTGCCTGGACATAAACGACATGTTGAATTACATATAAAATAGTAATGCTTCTTTCCACAAAGCAGCTCTTTCACATGCCTCTCCATGATATCAGAACAGAATTCTTTTACAGGCTCCCAAAAGACTTTTGCTATACAAGTAACGCAACACCTGTTGTGCAATGAGAGCCAACTTGTGGCTGCTTGGCCTGGATGTGACAGATGCTTTGTGGTATTTGAACCATTCAGTCACACAGTTGCACTACACTTGCATTGCCTGGCAGAAAACAGAATTTGGGGCAAAAAAAAAATGAGAAGGACGACAGTGGTATTTTGTTAGAAGTGCAGCACGTCAAACTGACAAAATTACCAACATTATTTAAGCCTTTTTGTCCCCTGATAATGTCCAGTATGTAATTACAAGGACAGCTAGAAGTAAAATGTAGTCAGACAGGCCTATCAGCTCAGTGCTGATTGGGGCTTTTCAGAGCCCTTCTCATTTCCTTTGTCTTGAGCCCTCACATGGTTACAGTTGTCAGGCAATCCAGATCCATCTCTGTTATAGAAGCAAGGTGTTTCAAGGTGTAGAAGGAGATTACAGTGCTATTCTGTACTCTCCCTAATCACGACCCATGTAATTTTTAGCTGTTCTTTATATTGAATCACAAAGTTAAGGGTATATATAATTTACAACACATTTTTTTTCCCCCCAAGAGACATCCAATTCTAAAAACTGAAGAATGTTTTAGGGTTATATGAGTGTTTCTAGCTGTGTGTATTCATTCACCCAAACCCAACTTACATAAGCTATGATGCACAGCCACTTCACTTACAGTCAGGATGAAAGGCTGCTGTTAGAAAGCTTATGTCTTGTATTACTTTGCATTATGATTAAAAAAAAAAAAAAAGCTACATAATGAATGTATTACATTTGTTTCTGAAGCATCACTAGGGTATAAGTGAGGACCCAAAAACCCAAAAAAGCAAACCTGCTTTCAGTCAAAAAAGGAGTAGTTACCATATTCATTGTGCAAGCAAGCAGTATAGAAGAAAAATGTTAATTAATTCTGCTTAAATAGTGATCCGATATGCATCCAACAGCCAAAGCAGTTTGCACAGGAAATCTCTACAGGAAAGGTATTTAAAAAAATAACCAAAACAAGAAACAGCAGAGTATGCAAAACTTCAAAATAAATGCAGTAGCAGTATAATGGCATCATTCTTTAATTCCAAAGCACAACAGTTCTTTAATTCCAAAGCACAACAGTATGGAACAGTTCTGTAAGAATCACCTTGTTACAATGACATTCCTAAATTAAAATAAAAATGAAACAAACAAGAATGTACCAAGACAGCATGCTGCTTGGGATATTGCTGAGTCTAAATCCATTTCAGTGCATTCTGGCATTCAGGACAGTTGTACATGTCTCTTTCACTGCGGCTACTTATTTTCCCAAGGTTGATGTTATTTCATTTTAGAAAGTATACTTCCCCAGTAAAAAAGGCTGATGGGAACAACCAGGTTTTAGTTTTATTTTATTAGGAAAAATTCACACAACACTGTATCACTTCTAAACAAAAGGCTAGCAGCATTTCTTCTGGAAGAATGAATGTGAATTCTCTCAGATTGTTTTGAAGTGCAAACTTCTGTGCAACACTTCTGTTGTTAACAGTAGTGCTGTGTCACCAGTCCCACCCACAGATGCTGTTCTGGTGGTGAAAGGGCTGACAGATGCCTGGGTGCCCTTCTTAAAGATCCACAGCTAACACCTTTCTTCTTATGAGCATTTTTAAAATTTGGCTTACAGTAGAGCATTCGAATCAAGACAGGGAGAAGATACTTCCAAATAAAAGTGAGATGCTTCTCTTTCTTTCTGAAAATACTTTCCTTTTGGTAAACCAAAGAGTGAAATCTTTATTACCCTGAAAATATTTCACATAAGAAGTGGCTTGGATTAATTGAAAGGTTTGATTGGAGGAATCTTAACTTAGTTTTCAAATTTTTGAAAGCACTTGAAAAATTATTTTACTTGCCCAGAGGGGAAAAAACAATGAGCCAGAAGGTTATATTTTTAAAATCGCCAAAACATTTTTCCAGAAAATTTTGAATAGAAGACCATTAAAACAAACAAGCAAAACCCACCTCTTCCTTCTAAAAGGCTACAAAAATCCCTCATCAGCTCCCTCATACGGCTTCAAAGACTGTATTGTTGAGAGAGATGAGCATATGTTCATACTGTTGCTCAGTTTTTGGAAAGCAGTTCCCATTGACAGTATCATTCAGCCCAAGCTACTTGTGCTTACTTTTGTGCATAAATGTGCGTGGATACATTTTATTTACCATCAGTAGAGAACCTGTGAGATTTTGTCCAGGTACAAAAGTTGTTTTTTTTTTTTTTTCCCCCATTTTGAATTACAAGAACAACAGCTACTTTCAGAATCAGTGGGACTTCTGAAACATAGAAGAATGTGGTCCTAAATAAATGCCAGATCGTTACAGAATCTGTTACAGAATCATGTTAATCGGTCACAAATGGTGCAGTCTATCAGACTACTGGTCTCCACAGCTGCTAATAAACAGCATGTACATTAAGTTCTGCATGCATGGTCCTCAGAAAGTTAATTCCATAGCTTAACAAGTTAGCCAGCTGTAATGATCACATCAAAATGCAATTCAGAGTAATAATTTACTTTGAGATATTGATTTCTCGCCTTACTTAAAGAGAGCATTGTATACAGACATATTTTAATAATCTACTTCATTAAATTAATACTGCAGTCTGACTTGAATGGAGTTGGTCAGGGTTGACATGGCTCATCTGACCCCTTCTTCAGTGGCCAGATTCTGCCACAGATTGCATCACTCATTCTAATTAATCTTATTTAAGAAAAGAGAGAGCTGTATGAACTGTGTCTTTAAACTACAATTCATTTCTACTCTTTAGCAACATTCAGGACAACATCTTCAGAAGAGCTCAGCACCTACCATTATTTAAGCATGTGTTATTCCTGAAGGTTAGCTGAGGACCTGAGGCAAAAGTCTTCAAAAGTCCTGTAGGGAGAAGTCTGATTTCCACAAAGCAGTGTGTGGTAAACACAGCTGCTAAAGTCATGGATTCTAAGACAAAAAATCTCTCAGCAGCTATTGGTGGCACAAAAAAACATAGTAACCACAGCTGTATTGGAGGAAGTTACTAATAAAAATGACTTTTTTTTTTTTTTACCAAAAGAAATCTTGATACCTAAAACAAGATAAAGTTCAGCATGTGCAAAAATATCAGCATATCCTCCCTTCCCCCCCAGAAAATTTAAGATGCAGTAAAGGGATTGAAGTCAGCAACAAATCGCCTGGTGATATAAGTTGGCCTCTGGATACTGCCAGAACATAGATAAATTATAAGAGTAATACCCATTCTTTGCCCCATCACATCCAACATGATGCTTGGAGGTCCAGCTATGTCATCTACATCCAGGGGATGTTTTCCTTTGACTGGTATGGGAACAGGGTGACATCATGTCACCTACATGTATGTCCCTGTCACTGAAATCAGAGTCACCCTTAGTGAATAAAATAGGTGTGAAATATTCTAAATCAACACAAGTTTGGAAGCCAGAATATTTCATTTTTACCTTGTGAACAATATAATTCAAACTGACAGTCTTTCAGAATGTAGTTTGGTACAGAAGTGCAGCCTATAAAAAGTGCATTGGCATTAAGATGAATGCTGTCTTAACCAATACTTAGTAGGAACTTGATATCCCTTTGGGGCACTTGCTACTACCTACTGTTACTACAATATTATCCAATGCTTTAGCACAGAGGCCAAGATTTTCAAGAGGAATTTAATGCTTGCCAAGACCCATGCTGAGATACTTCAGAGATGCCTGCAGGGAAGTTTTGCTTTGCACTTTCTGTAAGTCACATCCTTCAACTGGTAACCTGTAAATTAAAGAGCCTCAAATCATCAGATGTTTTTAAAAACGTTGTTGCAAATTAGCAATACAATAATATTGTATATGGAAAAAAAGGGGAAAAATTGATATTAGAGATTAGGAAAAAATAAGAAACCTTCTCTATTTTCCTGTTACAGCTGTTTCTCTTTGATGAGTACTGTGTTCTGCATTTCCATTGCAAACTGCTCTACCTGCAAATTGCAGTAGTCAACATATCTATTCTGCTAGAGTGAAAAGCATAGTGGTAAAATATAAATTTGCAACCTATTTCGCACTTAACATAGCAGTGCTGTTGTAAAAACACTGTTTGCTTCATTTGTCAAGTACTCCTGTAACCGTGGAGCTCACAGGAAGATTATTGGTACTGACAAACTTCCTGATTAGACAGTCCATTAGCAGAAAGATACAGAATACTAATTGCAAATTTTCATCTGCGTTGACAAGGCCCGACCTCGTATTCATCTGCCAGTAGAACTGCTTCCCTGGTGGTATCAGCCACACACTTTACAATAAATAGATGTTATTTGGCAAATTTCATCAAACATGGAGGTAAGTGAATCACACGCTACAGAACTCTGCAAGTCCCAGGGGAATCCTGCAGTTCCTTACAGAATCATTTGTTTTGGCTCAGTGTAAAATACTCAGGAGAGGCTCTGTATGTAAACAAACGAACAAACCAACCCAAACAAAGCAGCTTAAAATCCTCTCCAGAAATGCAATGATTTGAACAGCAGGCCCTGGACTAGTGGCTGACCTGGAGCATGTACTGGCTGCCAGCAAGCACAGCTTGTAGTTCTGTGGCTGAATACACTGTTAGAGCAGTAGCTGGATCATTGCTCCCACCATTTCTGTCACAACCCAAACAAGATTTATCTGAGTGAATTGGCTTGACAATTCTGTAATCTCTGGTTCATTCATGTTAACAGGTAGAAATCCCAGATTACTTTGCTGGAAAATGGCTATGTGGAAAACAGAAAAGCAATGAAGTGCTCATAACATCAAAATGTATATTGTGTCTAAGGAAGCAGAAGGCTAGGCAGAGCTTGCAAAATATTTTGCATTGTAAAATACAACCCTTTAGTTTCATCAAACTGTTTATAATCTGCATATTGGTAAAATAGAAAGCCAGTGCTCTCTCTGGGTCTTCTGGTAGGATGTGTTCTGCTCAGGCCAAGGAGGAGCAAAAGAGCAAAGCAAGACTTCACAAAGGAGATAAAAAATAATGGTACATGCTAATAGCAAAAAAAGGGAAGCTCAAAGATAATATTCACAGACTAACCTAAGTTAAATGTAATTATAAAAAATTTATCTCTGGAAAAGCATCTGTGGCCAAAGAAATTTCCTAATGCATCTTAAAGACAGTAAACTCTGAAAGTGTTGTGTGAAATCCACACACATATAATTAATTGCTCTTGATGCAAGATGCCTAATTAAAATGCAAATGGATCTATAGCAGTTTTGTTATTGAAGTAAACAAGTTCCTATTACAATACGACTCTCTCTTTAGCCTTATTCATGTTGGTTTGTCCATTCATAATCATCTTAAGAACTGCAATCTAAACATAATGTAAGCTGTGCTTATTAAAGATGGTACCAATATCATGAACAGGAAGATGGACTGTCAGATGCATTGTTCTAACAGGCTCCATTATCCTGAGTTCCCAAGAAGTTCATAAGAAACACGTTCTAATGCCCCAATAATGACGACAGTATCTATACATGCTCTTAAATTCATACAGGGGGCACCTGCATTTACCTGGAGATAAATATAATTTTACTGCTTTTCTCTTAAAAATGTGCGGTTTAAAATAAATCTGTCACAACCTTAGACATAGCTACAGATTACATTCTGCTCATTTTTCTCATACGAGCCACGAAGCATCTTCCATATGTATCTCTGAATTCAACAGGACAGCTTGAATGAGAGAATCAGTGTAGGCTGAGAAGTCTGCTAGTGGTTTGAAGGCCCAAGGGACTTCACTGAATGATTTCATGCCCTCATGTTTCACAGGTTTTTCAGAAAGTGAAATTCTACCAACAGTGAACAGCAGCACATAACTGTGATGAAATTTGGTCCATCCACTTGCTCAAAGCAGGCCCAGCTCAAACAGCTTGCCCAGGAAGGACCTTGTGCCACCAAGTTTTGCATATCCACAGAGTCTCTCTAGGCAACATTATCTGTATCATTGTTTCACTCTTCCATGAAATCATCCATCTGCTTCTGACTACTTGCCTGTGTTTTCATTGCCAATGACCAAAAAGCACCTACTAAAAAAAGTTCAGGTTAATCAGCTACGAATGGTTTGTAAATTTGCATCACCTTTCAAGGGAATTTTACATTTTATACGGAATATTTAGCTTCATTAGTTCTGTTCACTTTAGAGTTTAGATTAAAAAATACTGCAGCATTTTGCAGACTAGAAAAGATTAATTGCTTAAGAAAATCACCTGTAATTGTATTTGGCCTAGAAGGCACAGAATCACATTAATAAAAATTGCACTTTAAATGGGACGAGTAAGCAATCTCACCATCTAGCAGTGACAGGCAAAAGACACGCCATTAATTAGTGCTGCTGTCATCGAAAGTTGAAAACTGTGCTTGTATCAGGCAACAAAAGATGTTAGATGATGAAGTTTGCCTGCCAGAAATGCAGCAAAATATTTCAGAGGACACGACACTGTGAGTGTAGTCTGATACCACACTGCGCTGTAATTATTGCAATCAGAACAGGAGCAATCAGAACAGAAAGGGCAGCACTTAGGTAAAATAGAATGTTCAACACAAGACCTTTTCTCTGAGAAAGCGGCACAGCCTACAACTTATTTAACTGCAGAATCTCATCAAAGTGAAGAGATATTGAGAAAGTATCAAAAATACATTTGGATGTTACATTTCGCTGCATGCAAACGATGTTCACAAAGTACCAACACTGCAGAAATTCAAACCCTTCTCTTTCAGCAACTTTTAGGAACTGGAGCAGTGGTAAGTTAATGTAGTCTGCTCATCATTAAAAGGGCTGGGATATGAATCGCTCATGAGAAAGAAGAAAAATTTGAAATAGGCATTGAGAAAGACAGAGCGAAGTTTCAAGCAGGATGAAAAAGCAGCTCCTTTGGCATCCTCTTTTGACTAAAAAGGCAACTCAGATTATTGAACTTAAACATCAGCACACACATTTACATGATACAGTTGCATTCTGTGAACAAAGCTGCAGGTCAGCTGAAGAGCATCAGACACGCAGGCACCTTTGGGCAGAAAGGGCATCCCTGTGCCTGTGCAGTGCAGCAAGGAAGGAATAGCAGCCCGGGGGGAGGCTCCTGCTGCATCATTGGGCTGACTGAAAGCAGATGTGGCCAGAAAGAAGTGGTCTGGCCCCTGGCACCATCCCCTTCTCTTATCCATCTTACTCTGCCTTACCCTGACTTTGCAAATGAAAGGCCTCCCTACTTCAAAATTACAATGAGAGAGCAGGTCCTGATATCAGCTTCCACTTTTTATACTATCTCATTAAAAAAAAAAAAAAAAAGCTGACAGAAGTAACTAAAACCAGCTTAAAAGACAAAATAAACAATTGTTTATTGTATACCCTCATTGTACTGTATATTGTATAACCTCAACAAAACCCCCCTAAACAAACTAAAAGCGGTTTAAAAGACAAAATAAACAAGAAAGCCACAACGACCCCTCCCCTCCCCCCAGCAAACAAATTAACTATCTAAGATTCTGGAAGATAATCAAGTAATAAATGACTGCAAAAAAGACTGAAAATGGGATTGTTTCATCTTTTTACTTCATCTGCTAATGAGGTATGATACAGAAAAAAAAATGCAGAAAACACAAAGTGTTTGTTAGTAGACTGTATGTGAAAAGGCACGAAGGGTTTATACTCTGAATCAGAAGGAACGCGATGTAATGGAGCTTTAGCAGAAGATGATGCACGAGGCTCTTTATCTTTCCAAGCACAGAGTGCTGCCTGCCCTGCCAGCCACACACCGCACAGATTGCGACGCTCCCGCTGCTGACAGCCGGGCAAGACTCCAGTCCGGCTCGCACACAAATCTGCACCAGGTTTGAAAAATCACTCGGACCTGCTGAAGTAAAACCTTAACAAGAACAACTGCCTTCCAAATCAAAGTCTGCAGGGAGCCGGCTGCTGAGGGCCACAGGCAACGATGGGCTGTGGTGCGCTCGGTGCTGCTGGTAGCACCTCAGTGCTGGAGATAAGGAGAAAGCTGTGAGGATCAGCACCAGCCTTTTGGAGAAGAGACAACTTGTCAGAGGATGTCCCATCAGGATGAACATGGATCATTCAAGAATTAACTCTCTATTCGTCTTCTACCTCAGTTTTTTGCTGCTCCTCCACTTAAAAAGTAAGATTGGTTCTTTTTCTTATTGTTCTGACATGTCCTCTGGGTAGACTGGAAGATGTGCGCTTCCAGCAGGAAGCTTCTGTTGTCAGAAGGCTTTAAAGATTTGATGGAGATGCCAAAAAGATTTGGTTCTAGGAAACTAGGTTGCATAAATGCACTGTGCGTTGGCTTTCCTGATCTTCATACTAATATTTTGCCTTAAAAGAAGAATGGATGCATTTTTTTATTATTTTGTTTCACGTATTGAAAGCACAACAGTAGAATGTTCTGATAAAACTCTAGCTATGAAGTCTGCATTTTGGTTGCATTCATCCAATGTACTTAAACTTAGCTGTTTTAAATACATAATATTTTGCTAAATCTGTACAAGTTATGTATTTGAGCAGTACACATTACTTTATGATATAAATGTTGACTTTTTGATTAAAACTCCAAAGGAATCAGTTGTTGAACAACTAATATATTTGAGAGAGTATGAAAACTCAACTACTTTTAATAGAGAAAATATTTACAGCAAACTTCCACAAAAAGAGAAATATGCAAAGTGCTGGGAATGGCAGTGGGTTTCCTTGGCAGTTTTCTCAGAGGGCTGAGAGATCTTGGCTAAATCAAATCCAAGGAGGCTAAGTGGCCTCAGCTGGTGTATGTTTATGTAAAGCAGCAGCTCTTAAACACGCTTAAAATGAAGACAGGCGGGATGCGTGTCTGTCTGAGGAGGCTGTTTGATTTGTGTATGCTGAATGTGAATTGCAATAAGACAAAGCTTTGAGCAGCTGCCATTAAACAAGAAGACTTGGCATTAGCGTACAGTGTTGTGTAATCTGGGTCACCTTCTGTTGCTGCATCACTCAAATTGTTACTTGGACAGTTTACAGCCTGAGCTAAATTAGAGGATGAAAAGCAAACAGATGCAGTTAGATCAACAGGCACTGAAAAAATACCTACTTTAAAATGTAGTAAAAATGACATATGAGATGTCACAGAAAAATGGCTTGATTCTTGCACTTTTCTTTAGAAATATACTGATATGAATCTGTTAAGCCAAAATGTTCTGAGTTATCTCACAAGAGGATATTTTCTGGGAAAGAGAGAATTGATCCTGCACTAATAAATACCAACTTTAAAAATCAGTCTACTATAAGATGAACAACTGGAAAGTCTGAAACAAATTCTGCTGCCTGATTACAAGGAAGTAGCAGGAATGGTGATAATTAAATTTCATTTGTACGTGCGGCATGGAATTTTGAACAAAATAAATGCCATGGGAAGGAAGGTAACAAATTAGATGTTTATAAAATTGAAAAGGTTGCATTGAAAACATCATACATAAAGAAAACATTGCAAGGATGTAAACAAGAAAAAGCCCCCCAGGAACCAGTAAAGAGAAAATGGTAACTACAGGTCTTGGCTTTGATTGAGCTTTGCTTAACACAGGATGTCAAAGGAGAGAAAGTAATGATATGTTGTATTACACCTTTTCCTTAATAGGAGCTGGCTGGGTGACATTTCAGAGGTGGTATGAGCTTTTTCTCTGGTATATGGCCATATGGCCAGTCTCCAGCTACAGGCTTTTCACTCTTGAGGACTCACTTTTCCCTAGGTACGTTTGTGCCTGTTACAAACTGATGTAATACAACCTGATATACCAGCACAGAGCAGTTACACCAGCAGCCAGAATCAAGCTCAGGAGCATCTGTATCCGTGCAGTGCACGTATGGGTATTCTCTCTCAAGAGTCTGTATGTCACTTGAAAGTGCTGAGTTTCTGCTAACAAAAATTTAATTGGGAACAGGCCAAGCAGGTCTATGCAGAAGAATTGATTGTTATTACTTATTTGGAAAATATTATTTGAAAAGCTGAGAAAGGCTGAGACAGAAGGATGTGAAGCAGAACAGAGATATTTGGTGATGTGTATAAACATCATATCAACTGTTATTTTTTAGATTTTTTTTTTGCAAGTCAATTGACTGGACTAGTTTTTCCCTAAAGTATTCTTCTAATCACAGGTCCATCTTAAAGTCTCTCATCATTATCTATTTTAAATGACTCGGGAAATAAATAGCATTCAGAAGGCAAGACTATCTAAAACATATTTATATAGGTTTATAACATTTCTTCCTTCTCATCCACACTCTTTAATTTCTGTACAATATTAAGCATTAAATAGACGGTAAGCTTTTATTAGACACTTCTGGTTGCAAATAATGCTTCCATAAAGCTGAAGGTATTATATAAGAGCCCTGTCACACATGGTTCCTTTTGAAATCACAGGTTGTGTAAAAATATCTTACATTTATGTGACACAACATCAAACTGTACAGTGACAGGATTTCAACCTGGAAATCAGTCTTCCAACAAACAATACAGGTTTTTTTCTTTAATTCTAATTATCTAAAATGCTTTTAAAAAGACCACTCATTAAGTTTAGTCTCCCAGAGCCCCAGCATGACGCTGTTAGGTGCAACACCTGCACAAATGTGAGTTCTCAGAAATATTTGTGCTTGACAAAACAGAATTTTGCAGGGGTGGAACTAAAGCCATCTGGTTCCAAACCCATTCCTCTAAGTGACGTAATCAAAAAGGGAAAGTACTATGTCCTGAGAAATACATTAAGAAGAAAGTTTCAACTGTTACTTCTTGTTTTATTATAGAAGAGCTTTGAAGTATGCATAGTAAAACCCAAGACTGAATTCACATCTGGATGTAGGTTTTTATGACACTGACTTGTCCCAGGTACCCCAACAGATAAGTGAATACAACTGATTAATAGATGTGAGCAGTAAACTGCCTTGTTGCAAAACCTTTATTAGAGAGAGACACTGGCCTTCTTGTCTCTTAAGGACAGTATGACAATCATAACTGTGCTAGTGTTTCAAATGAAATGTTAGACATAAACCCAATGGTGTCTGAAAGCAGTAATTCTTCCTCCTGTTTTAATTATACATATATTAAAACATTTGACATTTAATTGTGATGCAGAATTACATCCTGAAATATCAACCCACTTTCTAAGGTATCACTGTAAGATTCCCGTTTGCTGGGGTGTTAAAGAGAATGGGTTTGGTCATCTTAAATTTTATCTTGTTAGCTTCTTGGAAGTGAATTTACACCAGATAGAATTCCTGCTGCTTGATGCACCAGAGAATTGATTTAATTTTGCCTCTTTTTTCAGCTGCTATTTGTATCCGCCTTTGACAATCAATAAATCAGATTTATGAAAGAAGGAAGTAATGGTCAACTTCTGGATTTAAAGAAGGAAGTAGTAGTCAAGTCCTAGAGAACACCACAATGATGACTTATCTCTAATAAGGTTGTTTAAAAGATCTTATAGAGGAGAACCCATCTTCCTGGAAGTTAAGGTGCTCAAACATCTCTTACTTCAGTTGGTATACTGATTAGCGCAGTGCCTGGAAAGACTTTACTTTCAGGTGATGTCTAAAATGGCCATTGTGAAGTAGTGTTTCCCATTCCCTTAGCATGAGAATGGTGCTACAGCCCTATAAATTCATTTGTGCCTTGTTCCCATGGTTATGAGTTCTGTTGTACTGGATGTAAGCCTTCAGTACGCATTCATAACTTTTCCCCAAAATGTTAATAAATTAGGAATGGAATTTCATCTGAGATTAATGTGAACAAAACATCCAAGCTTTCTCTGCAATCCTTTTCTACTCCTCTGAGATGCTAGCACTATGCAATTTTTCCCCGTGGACAAGCTCTTTTAGTTTCCTGCAACTATTCTCAATACTTACCAAACTTCCAATTAATGCTTAATTACTATGTTAGGAATAAAGCTCTTCATATGAAGAGAATTGTGGTTTTGCTCATAACCACTAGTCCCTCCTGCACGATCAATGATGCAAGTAGCTTACCAATGGAGTATTGTTAAGATGCAGTCAATGCATTCATAGCAGATGCTGTACTTCTGCAGGTCCTCATTATTGCACCAAGAACTGTTGCACCAGGGCCACAGCCCCCAATGTCTGAGCACCAGGAGCAATACAGCTTTCCCCTCTGTTCTAGCTGTTGTGCATTGTTCCCAAATTGTATAAAAAAATGAAATCTTATTTAGAGGCCTGCTAGCATCCTAAGTGAGATTAATGCCTTATCATTTTTAAACAAGGAAGTAACTTCTTCAACCTTGTTTCACTTGCACAAACATGATATTAAAAACATCCCAACCACGTTCATTTTTGAGCCTTTTAATTCCAGTTCTTACAAGCATCCTTAAGGCTAGATCTACCATTTCAACAACAGAGCAGCTACCAATTTGAGTGCTGCCTGTGACCGATCTAGGGAAGAGATTGATGGGAAAGAAAAGAGCTTGGGCAAAAGAGTGCATGTCACTTATGCTCAGCTAGCTGCACAGACTCCACAGCTGATCTTGAAACGCTAATACAGCATCACTGTACAGGAGAAACTGGTGCCAGGCACTTAAAGTGCCATATGAACAGAAGACGTAAACAGTGTTTTAATGGGCACATAAACTATTCAAAAAGTGCCCAGCCAAATCTTACAGCTACAGCTAGTTAGCCACAGGAGCACTGGCATGGGGATTTGGTGACCTTTTGTTCCCAGCTGTTTTGTTTGTTGGTTTTTTTTATATATAATTTGGAAAGTTCATTAAGGATGGAGATTCAGATTAGATGTTGGGTAAGTTTTTCACAGAGAGGGTGGTGAGGCCCTGGCTATTGCTGCCCTGAGATCTGTGGTTGACCTGGAGGTGCCAAGGCCAGGTTGGATGGGGCTCTGGGCAGCCTGATTTGATGGCTGGCAACCACCCTCAGCTAGGGGTTTGTAACTGGGTGATCTTTGAAGTTCCTTCCAACCCAAGCTGTTCTATAATTCATTCTACAGATGGCCCAGGTGTTGTTTTATTGTTTCTTCAAAAAAAAGCAGAAAAAAAAAAGCTGTCCTTAAGAGGTGTAGGGGTTTCTAAGTCCAGTGTTACCATAGACACACGAGGACAGATCTATGCTGCAGACTGAGAAGTCAGTCAGACTCTTCCAGTTCTGCAGTGGGCAGATTTTAGCCATGGCCAGAGCACAGCTGTCCTCAGTAAGCTTAAACAGCATGGCTCTGCTAGCATCACTTATCTCACTGGAAGCAAGAGTGTGCCAACATCAGTCTTGAGGCACTTGATTTTATAAAGGTTTTAGTTTTATTAGTTAACTTTGGGATTAAAATGCATGTTTCCGGTATAGATAGAGTGCTTCTTTTCTGCCCATTACCTTGTCTCAGTTTCAGAACTGAGAGACAGGAATCTGCAGTCATTAATTTCTGTTAGATTTTGGAACTTTTCCACATCTGTAGTGATAGTATTTCTTTAAAGTTGCAAAACTGAATTGTTTGAACAAACAGTCTTTGTGGCCACATCAAATACTTTCCTACTGAAAAGCTGTATGAAAAGCAAATATATTCCTGCTATGTGATAACAGGAAAATGACATGCAAGACAGAGGTGAGCAATCAGTGCACCCTTCAGTACTGAATACATCCAGCTTTATAAGAAAGAAAAGCAATTAGGGAAATGCTGAAGAGGGACAGCAGAAGTAGGGAGACATTTAAAAAGACGTCACCTATAAGAAAGGGTCACAGCAAGAGAAGCCTGGCGGAGGGTGTGATTACAGAGTTTCCTACACCAAAGAGAATAGCAATCAACATCCATCGGCTGCTGCCACGACCTTCTGAAGGGCAGGCACTCTGCAGCCATAGATTGCACAAGCAGTGGTGAGATTGCAGTGAACATTTCCAATTGCAGGATAATCAGATCTCTATATCAGAGCTTTTCGATGAATAGATTAGATAAATATCTGTCAGAGAGTGTCCAGACTGCTGATTAAAGCTGGTGTGACACAGACGGGCAGTCAGCACCAACCTCGGGTATCTATAGGGACCCAGTGCACTAGAACCCCAGGACATGCAAGCCATGCCATGGCCAGGCCCAGCTGGGCACAGCTCCTGGGCAGGGCGAGCAGATGGCACTGCGCTGAGGATTCGTGCTGATCCAAGCAGGGGCAGCCCTGTGCCAGCCTTTCTCAGTGCACGGTCTACAACATCACTGCTGAAATTTCAGCAAGGAAGTAGTTCACTCCCAGCCTTTGAGATAGCAAGTATCTACTCTTAATTTTCTGGTATTTAAGCTGGCACTTCAAATATCAAAGGCACTTATTTCTATGGGGATAGATAGCCTTGGTGCTAGAAAACATACACTGTGACTTCCAGATTTTTTAATCAAATTATTTATCCTTTTACTTGCAATTTAGGAACACTGAATAAATTCACAATACAATGCAAGGAAAGACTAATAAATGGATTACCAATAGAACAGTTATTGTGGCAAAAAGCCTATAGAGGAATAGAAAACCGACTGCCCTCTGAACCTTAATTTTGCAGCCAGTTCCTCATTCCTTATAAATATGATTCAAGACCAGAACCCATACAGCAAAATAGACACCAGGAATACTCCTAGGAAACTCAAATGACATTTCCTGACATGCAATAATAAATAATCATTCTGGAATTCTTCACTATGATGTTTCATTTGAGAAAAGCTTAATGTTTAGACAATAAACTCATATTTTTAAAAACTGAAGTTTGGAAAAAGAAAAAAAAAAAACAAATCTATTGCGTCAGCTACCAAGCAATACACATCAGTCTATTCTCCTAGACCCTGGATACGCAGCATATTCCATCCAATAATACAACTGAGAAACAGCAGTCTAAGTGCCTTTGATCCTACTACAAGAGGTTGCAGCCAGGGACCTCTCAAGAATATTTCTTTTTGTTTTCTTTATAATTCACATCCCGGTATTAAAAAAAAAAAAAAAGATTTTGATTGCCTCAATCTCCAAGCAACCCTAATTATTCCTTTTACTCTTTGTGGTGGCTCAGAAGAGGAAGAAAGGCCCTGATATTAACATAATTTTCTACAGAAAGCCTTTAAACGTAATTGACTCATCTGGAGTCACAGAGGGTAGGCAGCAAACAGACAAAGTATGGATATTATTTTCTAGATTGATATTACAGATTAATCTGTTGGTTTTAGAGACCGACATGTTTCACCAATCAGTTCCCACTGTACTTTTCTGTTGTTTTTCAGCCATTCGCGGTGCGATAACACGTGAAAGCTGACAGACCAGCAAACAGCAAAACACTCGGATAAACCTTTTCCCGAGACTCTTCTGTTTACTTCATATTGATTATATTTTGTTCACCCATAAAATGGGTCAGCAGAAACCGCCCCAGCCCTTTGACAGAGACGCCGAGTGACAAGGCGCTCTGCGGGCAGCCTGGCAGGCGGTGACACACCACGCAGCTGCCACTGCAGCTCCACGGGGCTCCGGGGGGCCGAGGCAGCACAACGTCCTCTCCAGGCATCAACAAAGCAAGTCTGCGGCGGTGGCTGCTGCAACTTCAGGGTTAGGGCAGCTTCTGCCTGCCTGAAATCTCATCAGCGGGGACAGAAAGCAAAATATTTCTAGGGCTAAATATTTCTGTGGGTAGAAAAGGGGCATGGGCTGCTAACCCGCTGTGTGCAACATCCCTGCTCCAGCAGACAAGGCTCAGAGGCAGTGCCCAGGCAGGGCTCTTGCCTGGTACAGCCTTTGTTGGGAAATGCTGTGCTGGAATAATTGTGGCCTGGATGGATGCTTAGGGGAGAAGTCCTTGTTTTTTTTTTTCACTGCTTTTGCTTGGCTGCCCAAGGCTCAGAATACTGGGATCCTATTCCCTTAACCTTTCCTGGAGTAACAGAGACAGACAAAGCATCTTCAATTGCATTACTCAGGAAGTCTGAAAACAGGATGCGTTCCTTTAAAGTGTTCTCAATCACAGTGATTGAGAGCAAGACTGTGGGAAGCACACTAACTGGCATAGCGCAGCCGAAGGACTCGGCTAGGGACAGGATGGCTTGAAATTCCCCTTGCCTCATTTCTCAGAGGTACTGCTGTGTTTTCTCTGTTGTGGGAATGCCAAAACTGCTCTCTAAAGTAGTTAAGCTCAGAGCTGCTCTGATTCACATCCAGGCTGCCCAGGGAGCTATAGGAGTAGATGAAAGGCAGTATATATTGCTCACACTGTCCTTGACAGCTCCCATTCTCCCTTGTTGACAGTCCTAGCAGGGATAGTACAGAGCACTTCATTAGCTCTTCCTTCCACAAGGAAGCCCCAGAATTTGATTGTGACATGAAAACTTTGAAAACAACAATTTGACAGATAATCAAGGCAAGGATGGAAAAAGCTAGACAGCCATCAGCCTGAAAGGATCCAATAACTGCAAGTTAAGTAACCTCCACTGATGGACTAATCACAGCACAGAATCCAAAACTCCCATTATAAAAGTCTGCCCTTGGGAAGACATCTGTATGCAGCAGTACTCTGAAATGTATTTTGCTAAGCTTTGTTACAATTTGTAGGGACAGTTGTAGCAGTGCTCTTGCTATGGCTGGCCATACATGAACCTGAACTGAACATAGTCAAGTGCCCACACTGCAGAAAACAGAGAGCAGGGTCTGTTATCAGCAACAGGTCTGCAGAACTATGCATGTAATTCTCTTGATGGGATAAAGAAGTATAGCAGAGCTGAGGATTACATTCATAATTCTGGTAATGTTGAATATGGGACACATGAGATGCAATTAGATTGCAATGGACAAGTCTATAGGCCATGGGGCTCACAGTTCCCTTTAGAGTCAGCTGACTCCCGTAATTGCAAGAAGGGCAAAAACACTGGAGACATCTGATATAATGTACAGCAGTGCAAACTGTAGCTGTTCTTCTTCAGCAGCCCCTTGCCTTCCTTGGGTAGCTGTGGTGCAGAGAAAGGATGCACCAAACCAGAGAATGACATTAATGTATCTGAGATTACATCAGAGATATTGAGTGGGAAGATGCGTGTGGCTCCTGTAGGCTCTGTCCCTACAAAACAGTAATTAAAATGAAGTTGAAATTAAAGCTCCATGTTGTTTCTATCCTAAAATATTGGAAAAATATAAGAAATGTGTTGGTGGGAACAATAATCCCTAAACTCTTTGCTCACTACCTGTGTAGTTATTTGGAACAGCGTATCTCATGAGAGCAGAAAGAAAATAGGTGCCTCTACAATGCAACTGCAAAAAGAAAATACCTGGCCCACATTTTGCAAGGAACACCATTTCAGACTTTCCATCTGAACACATCCCTTCTCTCACATTAAACACTGCTGACATTGGTATTTCTTCATTCACTACTAATGGTACTGAACATTTTGCATGCCTCAGTCTGTGTAAAAACGCCCTCTGCTTGATGTAACAAGAACTATCTGTACTGTTCTCTCTTAAGTATGTCTTAAATGTCTGATTCAATTTAGTCTAACATCTACGCATTCTGGAGCACGTGGACAAGTGCAAGAAGAGTAAGATGCCCAAAATAAATTGCTATTTCTGTATTCAATTGGCTGATTCCAAAGAACACTGAATTTCCCAAAGAAAAAGTAGACATCCCAGACCTTCTGCCTTTGTCCGTGATAGTGAAGAAACAGATATGTTTAGGGGGAAGTCTTGAATAGGATTAAACATAAGAAAGGAATCTGATAGAGGAATCTGGATAGAAGTCTTTTCCTCAGGCTGACCTAGTGATCCAACACGCAGCGGAAAGAAGGAAGAGGTTGTAACTCTACACATGTAGCAGAATTTGACCAAATGAATCATTACAGTCTCCCAGCCATATAAGATCCTTCAGATATTCCACTTTGTCTGGCAAAACGCCTGATGACATCCACATGGGCACTTTCTGTTCTGCAAGCATTCTTGCTGCCCAGTGACCTGTGAAAATAGGTGACAGTGGACCTGCTGTATTCCCGACCTTCATCCCCGCCTCCCAGTCATCTTACTCCAGTAAGAGGTGCCTATGTTTTCAGTACTTCTCATATTCCACGTATAGCATCCAACAGAGCTGATTACAGTTCTGATTATTCTAGCTTAACTTTAAAAGCCTTCTGGCTTCTATGTAGATGCTGCTGTGCTGTCCAGTAGGTCCAGCATGGCTCTGCCTTACAGCACCAGGGATTTGTGGCTGCTGTCAAGAATGGTTTCATTTCAAGCTGACTGAGAACGATGTTCTTTGAGATACCTGAGATCATAAACAGCACTACATTATTTAATCTTCACTAAGGCTTAACTGGCTTGTGACAATGACTGGCTTTGTTCCTTATATCTCAGCTCTTAAATCTAACTTTGAGGGAAAAAACATCACTGCTACTAAAATCAAGAGGACACTGTTATTGCAATTCACAGGGATTTCTGTATAACATGCACAGCAACCAGTTGGAAACATGCTTGCATCCTGAGCTGCATCATTTCTTCTTTGGGTTTGTACAGAAACATGCTGTTCTAGCGGAAACCCACAGGATAACTTGCCAATGCTATTTAATTATGCCTCATTGAGACTTGTGGTGTCATCTTTATTACAGGCAGAAGAACTCTTTCCCTACTTTTATTAACTACAAACATCCAGGCAACTGAGTGACAGATTCTCCTGTCTTCTTCTAGCACTGCACATCTTTTATACTGCATCTCTGAATCAGGCTAAGGAATGCTGGTTCCTCATGGATGACTGCATCTTTTCTGCAATCACTCACGAGCACCAGCACTTCCATTAACCACAGGCATGAGGTTACGCATGCTTACAGTAAGTCTGGCTTCTGAAAAATAAGGGATTTTTAAAGAAATCATTACGGAAAGTGCACACTGAGCTTTCTGCTCTAGTTGATACTTCTTGAGGAAGTAGGTTGAACCAGATGACCTCCAGAAGTCCCCTCCAATCTCATCTGTTCCATGATTCTGTTCTGCAAAATGTTCTCAGTTTGTCTGAACCTGTTACTACAGTGCTTGTGTGGCAGTCATTTACGGGACTACATCAGAAAATGTGTCCAACCAATTCTGGAATGACAATTACCATTCAGTAATTAAGAGATTATTAGAGCTTGTAGGAAACGAGTTAGTGACCGAAAGATTGAGAGATGGAAAGTAAGAGGGGAAAAGAAGACTTCAGAGTTTATTTCAGATCCCAACTTTAAAAAAAAAAAAAAAATGCAAGAAAAATCAGTTACTAGCTTCATATAAACATCCCAGATCTCTGCTGTGTTACTGATCTAATACAGACTTGGAGAGCAACAGGAATACAAATGTACGCCTGAAAAAATCCCCACAATCAGAAACATACCCTGACATCAAGGCTGGAAGATTTGAGACAGGGAAAGCGCAGAACAGAGCAATGACTGTTCAGCTGCCCCAGGAACATCTGCAAAACTTGCCACTTGCCTTTTAAAAAAGTCTAGCGTTCTTCAGATCTTAACCTTGATGAGAGGTCCAGTGATTCAGCCTTTCATAGTGCAGTCATGCCCTATTCCAGCTATTACATGCCTCATTTCTGTTAATCTTCTCTAATTAGTTCTGCTTCTCAAGTGACATCTTGGAATCTTAATGTTTTCCTGTGCTAATAGCGAGAGCTTTGCTTTCATGTTCAAGGTTGGACTGCCATTTCACCCTGTAAAACTCATTTGTTCTCCCAGCACTTGCAGCTGTACATTGAGTTTTAGCTTAGACTCTCTCAAAAAATTCTTGCTGACTTTCAAGTTATTGAAGTTGTGAACACACCAAAAGCCAACACATTCAGTGTTCAAGTGAGGGCAGAGGAATAGGTTCCTTTCCTCTCCTTGCTAATGTGCTGAATTTTATTTTTTCCCCAAAAAGCACCTTCAGCCTTCTCCTCATGAGAAGTTTCATGTGTTTTACAAAGCATAAGCAGATTGAACGTCATTGCATCTAAACTGGCAGCATCTCAATTTTAGGGATGGAAAAGCTGAGTTAGAGAAAGGCAAGGCAAATAAGTCTCCTGCAGTGGGACAGCTGAGTACAGTCTCCCTGTTCCAGGCTCTACTAATGCAGACCTTACATTTTTCACTTCATGTCATACACATGTATGCCTATACATACAGAGGAAGGAAGACACTTTTCCAGATTTGTAAGGAGCCTGAGACATTCACAGCATATATATATATATATATATATATATATATATATAAAATAAAATGATTATTTATTCATTCTTACATTTAATACAGGCAAACCTAGAGTAGGTTTTTAGTTGCTAACTGGAAGGACTTCCTTTGTACATCACTTTATTTGATAACTTTCAGCCTTCTTCTACATAGGGATCAACACACTCTCTGTAGTCACTAACATGCCATCCTATAGTCTTTGCTCTGGGAGAACTAGGTGCAGCAATTTCTAGAGGCTCATGATGGCTGAGGTGTGAGCACTGGCAGGAGAAGGCTTCTGAGCCTTAGGCAAGATAAGCTCTTCTCCAGCTGTTGTTCTATTCAAGATAGCAGATGATTTTCAGGTTAAAGAAATTTGCATGGGCAAGGGGGAAAAGTCAACCTTCAGCAGCATGTAAGTTAGACTAAAAGCAGTGTAAACAGCTTACTTAGAGTGTTGCTTTTGCAGCCATAGTTAAATTTGTAATTCATCTCAATAAAGTCACACAAGGTTGATGTTTACAGATTTAAAGCTGTTACACATAGCAAATAGACAATACACGAATAGCATGACATTAAAACAGAAAGTTTTTCCATGACTATTTTCAGTTATTTCATAGGATACAAGTAAAAAAAATCTAACTATTCAACCTCTTCTCTTGAAATAAAATAACAACATGTATGTGAATGTGCTATTTAGGAAGTTCCGAGCATTTTCACCTTTAAATAGTTCACTCCTAACTCTTATATCTGAAGACAACACCCAAAATACTTTGAAGGGTTTGTAGTACATTATTCCCTGGAAGCTACTTAGGAGTTGTTTTTATGTTTTAAATCCCTTCAGTGGGATTTATAAAGACATTGAGAAATCACTAAAAAGCCTTTTTGTCCCCTCAGAACAGAAATGAGACAAAGCATGCACACACACACACACAGCCACACACACACACAGCAAATTCACAGGCTCACTGCGAGATCAGTGCTTAATTTGGAAACTGCTCTGAGGGTGAATAGCACCTCACCCTGAAAGTCTTTTGGAATTCCTGTTCCCTGGCTTCTGATGAAGTATGCTTGTTACAAATCAGTGCAGCACGTGCTCATATCAGAATGGCATCCTATTGATAGGGTATTAGGAACTGGGATGTGGTCTAGAAGACATGGGATAAGAATTAGGCAGGAAAGGCATCCTTGCAAACTGTTTTTGCAGTCTAACTGCAAGTGGTCAACCAGATACATTCATAGTGCAATAACCTAGAGAGCTCCACTTGCTTTTGCTCATGGTGGCAATGGTTTTATCACCTAAACATTTTCACTGTGGAGCACTGACTGCTTTCCCACCTTCAAAGCATCACCTGTATATATTTGCCTTGACACTGTCTTCGCATCGTCTTGATATTGTTCTGACACTTACAAAAACTCAATCACTGTAGCCAGCTGCCAAGACAAAGCAGAGAAGCATTAAGAAGATTGTTAAAGAACTGTGAAGGACAGCAGACTAGAGAAAACAAGACCTTGCTTTTTCAAATTCATATTCTGAGTAGGTTTTAATAAAAGCTGCTTTCTAAAAACTTCAGCCAAGGCTGGCAAAAACCAGCTCAAAGAGTGATGGACTCTGCAGCTGAAGTGCATGTGTTCCAGTGACAGCCCTCTCGGTGCTGAGTGCTGAGGTCTTTTGAGTAGCACTGCCTGGCAAGCACAGTGTGTTGAGCACTGCAAGATGTTGACATGAGGATCTCCCCAGAAACTAATTTGCAGCCTTTTTTTGGGACAGTCAGAAAAGAAAGGCGACAGAAGAAGAGAGCCTGGAACATTATAGCCCTCTGCTACAAATAAAGCAGAAATACACATTTTAATTTCACAACTTACACGAGCAGCCTAGAAAGAAAGCATCACCTAGCACTGATCTAACAAATGCTGAATATTGTGGTAGCAGGATAACAACATGCATGGAGTTAGGTTCAGTAAGTGTTACATGCTGAATAATCTAGGAGAGGAGAAGAAAAGCAATCTGCTTTTACTGAAACTACGTGCAAAGAAAAGAGAAAAAAAAATTGAAGGGCAGGCATACAACAAGCCCTCCAGTGTCTCAGTACCCAGTGTATCAGCATCTTTTGTACTCACAGATAAAGCCCTCAATGCTCACAGAAGGTAATGCTTAAGCTACACACCTAAAAAAAAAAAAAAAGTTATGTCACTATAGCAACTCCAAATACAGAGAATATTAACTGACTTCTGCCAGCTCACTCCAGAACAACACCACATACAGCTCAGCCACCACAGGCACGTGCAAAACACTAGTGCTCCTGAGTTGAGCATCAGAGCAATTTGTGAACTGCTTCAGAGGTAGTAGGGACATGCTTGAGGTACTTGTGATGGACTCTGCAGCTCAAGTTCAGGTGTTCCAGTGACAGCCCTCTCCGTGCTGAGAGCTCAGGTCCACATGTGTATTTGCTAAATAAAGCTTTGCATTTCAGCCATTTGACAAAATAACTACTGATAGGAATGGGAATTCTGATCACTAGGAATCACATTATTCCCCCCTTTAAAAATCTCTGCATAGGTGCAAATTTGATACTAATCCAAAGTCTTCACTCTTAGAAGAACAAAACCTAGGTAATATAAATATCACTTTATAAATCGATATTATACTTGTACGCATTCAGTTTGAACCTTACCTGAAAAGTGTAATGAAAGCATATCCAAGGCAAAGCAGAGCAGAGCTCAGCTCATCAACGGAGCAGACTGCATCACTCAGCAGGTGATGCACTACACTTCCTTGTGCTCAAGGAAGGACAGAGCTCTCTGTGTTCTGTTCCTTTATTACATCTTGCATTCTCACCTTAAGGTAACAAGGGAGGGAAAGCATCATTTCCTTTGCTGCAGAGCCCCAGGCCTTTACCAAAGAAGCACTGTGCCAGTCAGCCCAAGTGAAACAGAAGCAGCCATGTGTAAAGAATAGAACTAAAACCCCAAGGACAGCAATACTGGCAGCTAGGCACTGACTTCTTAGAGCATTGGTGCTTTACCAAAGCCTCCCAATCTGCAGGACTAGCCTGACAATGGATGCCTAAATGATCTGATACAGGATTATGCTCCAGAGCCAGAAGAAAGCTCAGCCTCCACCTCATTAGCTCCCTAAGGAACCAAGGAGGAGCAAGGGACTGAAGGTGCTAATTTGTAATCTACTGACTGCCCTGCAGCTGTCCCCAACAGGAACCTGCCCTACCTGCCCTACCTTGCTTGGGAACTAAGCTTTCTTTTTCTCAAATGTAATTCATGATTGCTGTACATGGAAAATACAGCAACTACTGCATCAAACTATAGCAGGAATATTTAATGTTGCAGGATAAGGGGAATGCTAATACGAGGTACTTTCAACAGAATTTACAGAAATAAACCTCTTCCAGTCAACAAATACAATTTCTGTTGATAGTAGATGACAGAAACAAATCAACACATGTACTTACAGTCATACCATGCTAAGAGTAAACTAGGCATGCACCTCTACAAGCTGATGATCATGTTTGTGCTCATCTGCCACAGCTGCCAGCAATTTTGTGGCTATTTGCATATGTTCAAACACAATGAGTAAAGCACAGGTCAGACAAAAACAGAGCAGAGGCAAAATTAGTCTAAATAGTTATTAGCAAGAACAACATTCTTCCATTTACCCAGAGATAAAATTCAGCTTGAAATGCAGTTATTCACTTAGGTAAGTGAACAAGATGACTTAACTAAGCATGTATCCAATTAAGAAATATGGCACAGAGGAGGCAGCTCCACACAAACACAGCCACTTTTGAACTATATGATCCATAGTCTATATGGATGGTGATGGTCCAGCTGCCCTGGCAAGTTGAAGGATAAATGTTTTAGTGCTTCCTTCCTATCATGTTATGCTTATGAATTCCCTTGATTAGTAATGGAAAGACATTTGTTTCAGTAGGCTACCATGGTCCAATCAATATCAAAGTGTCTTGAAAAGACACCACAGTTGACCCTCTAATTAATATATTTTATTCATTTTAAATGAGACACAGTTTTAGGAGCTCAGTACCAGTGCCTTTTTCTGTTCAAGGCTATCCATAATTAATAATCTCTTTGACCAAAGGAAATGAATCCTAAGAGAAAATGGCTTTTGAGAATTCCCAGGTGCCAAGTACTGAGAATTCCTTTCCAATCTGTTCTGCAGCCTCTAAGCACAGTATGCTGTATGGTGCCCTTTGGGATCATAAAGCAAGGCCTGCCATGGAGCTCTCTGCCAAAAATGCTCCCGGTGAGGGCAGATATCCAGTCACTAAATATTTAATAACAATTATTGCCATCAAATTTGTCATGTTTTTCTTTTTTTCTGGGCAGGTCTTTTATTCTAAAACAACACCACATTAGGTTTGTTTAAACAATTTGCCTTTTAGTGATATTCCTCCAATACAAGGGGCTTATTGCTTAGATCTCCCCACAGAAGGCTCCTGGGTATACCCTGGCATTGATTAATCTTCTGTTTTTCCTTACCTTTACAATGCAGCATCTTGCAAAGGTTTCAGAGAAAGACATCCCTAATTGCTGGGAAGATTTTCAATTCCTATCCTTGCTACTGCTCTGGCTCGCGCTCCTCCTGTGCATGTAAACTGTGAGCCCCTGCAGTCAGACTTCCAGCAGGGAAAGTAAGCTTGGGGCTCAGCAGGCAACAAGTGGCAGAAAACATCTGTATCTATATTGTCTGTTATCGTGTAGGAGTCGAGCCAGGAGAACTGTCTTCTCAGTGGTGTATCTGAAGTGACATACACAGCCATGAACTCTGAGATAATATCAGGTGACTCAGCCAGGCAGGCAAGTGCTACTGCACAGAAACAAGCCAGAGCTGATGAGAGCAGAGGCCCCGACTGGCCTGGCAGTGGCACAAGCTCAGTGCACTTCACTGTGGACACCACGACACAGAACAGTCGTCATGCTCTGCTCTGAAGTGAAAGGAAGAATAATGAGCTGCACAAATAGCCATGTGATAAAGCCAGCTCTTTATCTGTATGGGATAGTAGATGTCAAACCAGGGACTTCAGCCTAGTAAGAATTCTAATTTTCCTCGCAGCCTCCAAAGTCTCATGCATCTCTCTGCAGGAAAGCAGTTCCTGTTCTTCCTCAACCACAATATGAGTTTTATTTAATTTATATCATTCATTTTTTTAATGTAGTTTGTTCACACTGCCTTGCTATCAGCTCCTCTTAAGACCTGGCTCTCAAGGAAGAGCCTGGCCAGAACTCTCTAGAACCATAGTATGAACAAGAGAGGGTGGCAGCGTTTAGAGAAAGCTGGAACAACAGCCCTTCAGACTACACAGTGTGCTGGGGGTCTACATACAGTTTTACCCTTAATCAGCAAACAGTTCTTGAAATCAGAGAGGAAACCATGGTAGTCTGCACAGCTAAACTAAACTGAACTTTCATTTCATGTAGCTCCCAGCCTTCTTAAGATCTGTTTCTGAACCTACTTTGGAATTGAAATATTCGTTCCTTGTATAAAGCCATGAACCAAATCCTTCTTCTGTTACAAGTCAGAAGACCTTCAGGATGCCACAGCATGTCTGCAGCCTGTTGCTCTTGCAGGCAAGAGAAGTGACCATGATGCAGCACCCACGGTGGAACTTCATCACTATGTGAAAACTGTAGCATTCTCACTCACTGGAAGCCTCCTTATAGCATCTTTCACTTGGGTCTGTGACTGAGTTTTACCTGTGAGAGGTCAGTGAGGGCAACTGGTGCAGATGATGGCCCCATTGTTGTTCTTCACCAATCTCAGTGTTGTGGCTTTGGCTCCACCACTTGCAACCCTCAGCACCAGAGCTCTGCAGAAGCAGAGTAGGTGGAGCCTCTGGTTGCCCCCTTTACACATCTGGCTCTAGCCTGGTCAGCAGTACAGGAGCTCCCACTTTCCCCACACAGTTTCTAAATCCCTGTTGGTGATGAACTCACAAAGGGAAGAAATCATAGCTGATTTCTGAGCCAAAGAGTTATTCAGTAAATAACAGAGAGGGCAGGAACATGATCTCCTCCATGAAGTTCACCACTCTGAAAAAGAAGGACCTATTTCCCTGTGCTCTGTATTGAAATCACAGTGCACTATATATCTAGCAAAACAATGTCAATCTGCCACAGGGCTGATTGTTTTTTTAAAGTCTGGCCAGACTGGAGAAGCAGCATTGTGATTTTGATTCAAGAGTACTGTTACATTGTATGAAACAAATTGTGTGAGAAAAGGACTGTGCACACAGGGAGCTCAGAGGGACAGCACACACAGTCAGAGCTGATCTTGCTGTTCTGCTGCATTTTGCTGGCTTCAGCAAAGTTTAGTCCTCAGCTGTGTTACTGAGAACCTACTGGAGGCGATCCCAGCATCCGCACACATCACTACGCAGCTTTGCACTTACAAACTTTAAATCATTTGCTTCCTTACAGACTTCAAAGCGGAGCACAGTAAGCCAGCTGGAGAAAGGAACAGATCTATGAAAGCCTTATGCATCTTGTCATGGTTTTTGCCCCTGTTCTAGTGCATGTTAAAAAACATCATTTTCTAAATATGCATTTTGTTGCTGGAGGTTTGGCTGTGCAGAGAGGATATGGCGTGTCTGATATAATGTGCCTTGATGGCATCTCCTGGTTATCAGCTGCTATAAGACAAGTGCTTATGGAGACCATGTTGAACTGGGAATCGTCAGCATATGCCTATGTGACACAGCTGACCACACCATCTTCCCCGCGATTTATCACCATTGTATATTTGACCAATGAGCTTATACATGTCTTCTTGAAGCCAAAATTTAACCAGGATGTAAAGAAATGAAAATCTAAGAATTGGTGACTAACAAAGTGAATGTGAAAATGTTACTTGCATGAAAAGAAATTCTTGCCCTATGTTACAGATTGTTCTGATGCATTTCTAACACCAAGGGCTTTAAACACATCTAATTTTGATGTGGAAAAAGAAATCATACCTGCATCACCGTTACAAACATTTGCAGTCACTTTTTAAAATCACAGCACCTGTATGTGTTAATGTGCATCAAAATCACTGCTGTATGCATTTCTCATATTTAAAAAAAATAATAAGAGGCAGTGGAGTGGATAGTAGAATCAAAGGTAAAGAAGATGCCTCCTGGTGGCTTTCAAAAGCAAACACACAGGGACAGAATTTGAACCTGAAGTCAATTTTGCACTCTGTGTTTTGCAGGGAAACATGACCATGCTTCCTGCAGCCCCCCTGGGTTCAGGCACCGTTTCCCTTCTTAGTCTGCTACATGCTTGCTTCCAAGGTGTATGCTTTTGCCTTCTTTTTTTTTGGAAAGCTGTGAATGCAGGTGGTACCTCCCCAACTACAAGCATTGCTCTCATTTTTCTCTGGTTCACAAGACAAGTTTGGAAACATATGGCTTTGTATCCTGAGCCATATGCTAAGGATGTCCCCAGCTTTATGGAAGATCCAAAAGCACTGCAGGCAGGAAAGGCACTGATTGCATCCTTAGCACCTAGTTAAAATTGTTTTAGATTTTGAGCACACCTGATTATCTCTGTTTTTTGCCTCTGAAGAAATAATAGAAAAGCTGATCTGAAGCTGGCTGCTGGATTCCCTCCATCAGGTACTGCAGTTGTTCATCACCTGCCCACATATCCCCATGCCCCTGCGAGAAGGAATCCAGCGCTATTGTGTTAAGAATAAATTCTGCTACATGAATTAAACTAAAAATTATTTTCATCACTTGGCCACAGCCTCGAATTGCACTCCCATCTTTACTCTTCTCCAGATTTAGCAGATAAGGACTTGCAGACACACTTTGAAACCATGAAAGAGGAATGTTATATTCAACAGTGTATACAGCAGCAGAGATTGCACAGCAGCAATAAACTCAGTTTCTAATCAATGCTAACATCATTTAGGATAGAAGTGAAGGGGGGCTTTGAGAAGAAAGCATTTACCTCATTTTGGAGATGATTCGTTTGCCTGTTGCTGACAACAGAGCTCGCCAGCTAACGGGCTGCAGCCACCCCTCTCTCACACTAGCTGGACAGTGTGCCAAGCGAGTGCCTTTGAGAGAGCACACCTTGCTGTGGCAGTACAGCCTGCTAGAACGTACATCAAACAGACAAGCAAGTCTGGGCTGGCACAACGAGAACAAGATGGCAAGGGAAAATGACAGCAAATGGTAGCATCCTTTGTTCCTGGGGAGCAGCACAAGTCAGCATGAGCTTGCAGAAATGATCAGCACAGAGACACTCATGTAATAACATGCACTGTAATTTGAATCACAAATAGCTTCAATCTTAAAGTGCTTCCTAAACAACATTTTAAAATAGGCATAAGAATAATGACTGAATAGCATTACAATATGGAATACTTCTCCTTCAGATATGTTATTAATTTACTTTTCTTGGGTTTTGGATACAAATGTACCTGAAATATTTTCAATATAAAATAGAACATTTCAATTAACTGCCCTTTTTCTTTTGTGCCTGTGTGCGGTGGCGGTTACTATGGCTATAACTATGATTCAAGATTTAAAGCCTGAAAGCGGTTTCTATAACAACATGCTAGGACATTTTGGACACACAGCTGAAGTTAGGGATTCAGGATTAACTCTTTATGACCACAGTGACAAGCTCCTGCTTGTTTGTTACAGGTTCCCTCCTACTTTCCCAAGGTACACTTTCTCACTGAGCAGAAGGAGCCATAATTCCAACCATGGATAGCACGGGGCAGGTCCTAGAGAGTGGCATTTCCATCCCCAATGAAATTTACAAGGAGAATCAGCATCACGGTATCTAAAAGCTGCTCACTGCTTTCAATAATTAGGACAGCAGACAAGCATATTGGGAGATGGGCTGCATAGGGATGAAATAGTGTCAGCGCAACGTTTTGGAAGTTTGAGATTTCAGTTTGTAAATCAGAACTGCATGGGGAAAAAAAAAAAAAAGATCTACTCACAATCTTGATGGAAATGCTATTTTGAGGGCTAAGACAGCCCTTTACTTAGCAATGCTTAATCCAGAATGGCATGTTTTTATGTCCTTTTCTTCAACATTTGCCAAATGCTGATTCTTGAATGGCATCTCTGCTTTTCAGTCTACAATGAAGGTATCTGAACCCAAACTCTTACTCCTTAGATTATGCAGATGCATTCACCTCATCGTTAGTTCTTCAAGATTTAATATATATGCGTATCCACAATTTTCTGAAACTATCCTTGCAAGGAAGTTATTGCCATTGGGAACTGTATTTTCCATGTTACAGTGCATTGTATGTAAACAAAGATATGCTGAGTTATACTAGAGCCAAGTGCTATTCTATGCAGCACTCAATGCTGTGTGACACGTTTGAATATTTCTAGTTACATGCCAACTACTTCAACACCACACTGAAGTTGCAGATCTTTCATCAACAGATTAGTTTTAAAATCTCAAGGACAAATTTTAAACAAGAAAACAATACAAACATGTCATCCAGACGTCGAGCTATCTGAGCCCTTGCTACCCTCATGTTATATTCAAAAGTTCTTTTTAAAAAACAGTCCTCCTCAAAGCCCAAAGCACAGTAAAACTATTGTTGTTGATGACTCTGGACATCAAGAAGTTAGCATCTCCTCATAGTATTTTTGTTTTCCTCCTTAGAAAATTGACTGCCTCTGTTAAGAAGCTCAGAAAAATCTCTGCAGCGTATGCAAAAAAAGGCCCTGAAGCTGTTAGTGCTGAGAGCCTCTGTATGGCTTAGAGTCCTCCCTTCAGGGAAGAAAAGGCACATTTGAAGAACAGCCTTGTGAATCACAAGGAGCCCCCAGGCATGATGAGATGATTAGTGATGATTAGCAAAGTGCAGGCATAACCGCACTGAAGTGAACCCAAATTCATACCAGTGTGATTGGTGGTGATTGAAATCTGATTTTAAATGACACTGCTGATTAACATATTTCACCAACTTGTGGGAAGAGTCACTTGCAGGAAGAACAGATCTTTGCTGAAAGACATTTCTGCCAAAAACAGCCCAACACAGTTTGCAAGGTTTTGTTGGTGCAGACTGGATGGCTGATTGCTAATCTGATTCACAGAATGGGGGAAACTGGTGATTTACTTTAAATTGCACCAATTTAAGAAAGCAGAATTTTTTGAAAAGCACACCAGAAGATTCTAGCTCTGATTCAAACAGAACTTAGAAAAACTCCACCCAATCCTCAGGAAAGATTTGAGATCAGGCTCCTCCGTATCACTTGCTTAACTGAAGAGCACTAATTTCCTTGACAGGAGAGTAAGGAGACAAATAGTTCCAGCTTTCTCACAACTCCTGCCCTATTTATTTTAGCTTTCCCACTAACTTAATTTTGCCCTACTATGTTCATTTCTATGCAGTTCCACCATTCCAAACCATTCTGTATTACATCATGGAGTCACTGCCCCAGGAGGTGCTCAAGAAACATTTAGATGCTGCAATAAGGTACATGGCTTAGTAGGTGGTAGGTGGATGTTGGACCTGATGATCTTGAAGGTCTTTTCCAACCTTGGGGATTCCACAAGTCTACGATTCCAACCAATGACGAGTTTCTGATGTCTAAGGAAAGAGCTGGGGAAAAAAAACAAAAAACAGGCAAAATCGTGCTTTTTAAGTATTGATTGGTATATGAAAAATTGAGATTATATTATCAAGAGCATCACTAACTTAAGTAAACTTATTCAAGAGGAAAAAAAAACCTACTTTGTGTTTCTCAGCATTTCTTACATTTAATAACTCCAGTACTTCTAAAAGAAGGAAAACACTGACACGTTTCTGGCAGTACTGGCGGTTCCCCAGTAGATGGCAAGCTTTACTGCAAGGAATTTTACTGCCAAATGCCTCAGATACATGAAAAGGATTTAATCAGAGTAAAATGCTTGGCACAAATTCCTCTAGTAATTAGATTAATGTATCAGTGTTTATAAAGAGACTGATAATTATCTCAAGTGTCAGTCAACGTAAATCCAAAGTGATCAGCATTTGGTTTCCATTTTTCTGATGCAAAATACAAGTTTTAAGAAAGTCTGTCAGAACAAGTCACAGCCAAAGTGATCTTAATTGCATAAGAATGAAAATGACTTTTCTGCCAACCAGAGCCATCACACGTCAGGCTTTCCTGATTAACCTTGTGCAACTTTATTTAAAAAAGCCTTTACCAAAACCACCAAAACATTTATTTCCCTTACAACCCCTTCTGCAAAAGCAGTAGAAAACATTCTTGAATCATTTCCTCGGAGTCAGACTTCACATCAGACACCATCACACCCTGCCACATCACATCTCAGAGCACAGGGGTGTTTGCTTCCACATGTTTTCATCTTCCTCCTCTGCTGTTTCTGTTTAGCTCTCAGTAGCACTAGGTTTCCAAATCCATCCTTCCCCATCACTCCATAGCAGCAAGGAAACTGAGCGTCCACATGGGAGATAGGGAGGTGCTCTAAACAACTTGTCCTTCATAGCTGGGAAAACAGGTGGAAAATAGATTCTTGAACTATGAATCCAAGCTTCAAGGATTTTCTGAAGCCACATGATTTAGTAATATGACTTTCGTTAAAAAAAAATAATAATCATAGGATGTCTTGGTAAACTTCATACCACTCAGTTGGATAATTGCATTGCCTTTGATGACCACCTCAAAAAGATGCAGATTTGTGGTAAGACTTGCAGTTCTTTCTGGTTTACTCCAAGCGCTGGGGAAGTCCTCAGGACCTTTTTTGTTTCCTTCCTAGAGTCACTTTCCACGAGAAATGATTCCAGGTGCCTGCCAAACTCCTGCCAAAAGAACTCCACATGCATCACTGGTCACAGAGACGATATCTGCCATTGTGTGGACATGTCACTTGACACTATGGAGGAACTCTGCAATAAAACCTCCGATCCTTGCTCCTCAAACCCTTGTCTTCAAAACGCTACCTGTTTAAGTTCTGCTGGAAACCTCAATTTCACTTGCGAGTGCCCGGATGGGTACAATGGGACCACTTGTGAAATAGCTGTCAGTATGTGTGACACCAACCCCTGTGAACACGGAGGCACGTGCCTCGATGGCCTGGCCAGGCCCACCTGCCTCTGTCGCACAGGATTCACAGGTACACGCTGTGAAATGGATGTTGATGAGTGCAGCTCGGAACCATGCCACAACGGAGCGGTGTGCAGGGATGGGATTGATGAATACTCCTGCTACTGTGTCCCAGGCTACCAAGGCAAGCACTGCGACCTGGAGGTGAATGAATGCATGTCAGACCCATGCCTGAATGGGGCAACGTGTCTCAACCTTATAGGGAGGTATTACTGCATCTGTCCTCTCGGGTACACAGGTAAGCACTGTTTTAAACAAACTGTCATGGAGAACTACCATACTCCATGTTCTAAGTTCTATTCCTGTACAAATGCACACACACACATTTAGTCGTATCTATCTTACTAAATGGTCTTCAGCCTCAGCACCAGCAGCTGCACCTTACAGGCTACACCTTATCATAGTTGACTAGTGATAGTGCATAAAAAGATTTCACATCTTCTACAAGCTACAGAGCACTCTAACAAACATCAGACTGTGCCACAGGCTCGGTTAACTTTTGTTTTAACAGAAACATTCTCAAAATACATCCTTTTTCATCTACAGACAAAACTTATGTTTGACAGTGATAAAATTAGACTTAATTAGACTTGGTTGATTTGCTAATCACAACAAAGAGTATTCTTAAAATTAGGCATTTGCTTTGTGGGAGCCTTTTCTTTTAAAACATTCTTCTTTCATTTTCCCCTGTTTTCTGAACAAAGGTATCTTTTTCAGCAACTTTCAAAAACATCCAATTCAGACTTTCTTTCTCTTCTAATGGATTCCCTTATCCACCCTTGCTAACAGGCCTCTTTTTCCTCTTCTATTTTACTGAACCTCAAGGCCAAATAGATTATTCTATCACTTTCCCTCAACATCAATTCTCAGAATGGCTATGCCTTTCTGGTTTCATTCTGGTAAGTTTTCCTAAGCTATATGTCCTACTGATGTCACATATTATAACTCAAATTTTCCCCTTTTATTATTTCTCTGATTTAGTCTGGCTGAATCCACAGATAGATTTCTTTTCTTGTTGCCAGAGGAAAAGTTTCCAAAACTCATTTCAGCTTCTTTTCTGAGAAGGAAAGCAGAAATATTGCAGTGAGTTACCGGCATTCAAAAAAAGTGTGCCTTCCTCTATAGTGTACCTCTGCTGACCACTTCAAGTGATATAGAAAATTGCAGCTGGACATTCTAGAAGAATGGACATTTGTCAAGAAGGAAGTTTATCAGTTTGAATCAAGAAACAATTATCCTCAAACACAATTCTTATTGTTCAGGTTTTTAGCAGTTCAAAGTTGATGAAATTTTATATGGCCATATAGTGGCCTTCCCAGTTGAGTGAGAAGGTTTGGTATCAATGTGAACTATGAGTAATGCTACGAAGAAAGAAAAGAAAGAAAGAAAGAAAGTGTAGTACAAAAGTCTAGAAAGAAAGATTTTCAGGATCAGAAAAGGATAAAAAAGTGAGGAGTAGGAGAAAAATGTCCTGCTGACAGAGAATAATAGATATTTTACAGCCAAATTTCAGCTTTCCAAACAGAATCAGGAAAATCAAAGAAGTGCCACCACTTCTGCAACAGCCATCCCTCCCCCTGTCCATAAGTCATACATATCCTGAACTCACCACTTACCTCATGTAGACTTAACCTTGACTAATTGTATTGACTTTCTCGCCCCTGCCCTACCAGAAACAGAGGATTCATATGGAACTGCAACATCACAGAAGTTACACAGAAGGAAAAGTGTGATCAGGTGCCCAAACCTGGTGTGATCAGGTTTGGGATAAATTTCCATTTTATCTGGTCCCATTTTTAAGGTTTAGGTGTGATTTTTCTTGCCTACTTCCTCTACTGCAGAGCACAGAATCACTGCAGAGCACAGAATCGCTGCAGGGGGCTGTTCCCTTCAAATTTCAAAGATGAATTCACAGATAGGATAGCAAGAGAGTGCACACTGAATCATTAAAGAGCAAAAAGGGGATGTGTTTTAGCAATAGATTGCCAACTAGGTAAACAAAGAAAAAAAGAATCACACAGCAACAGAAAGGGAAAAAGAACAGCTCTTGCTTCAAGTGATTCAAATGAATAAGAAATAAGAGATGCGGTTTACAGCTCCATCCCAAAATCCCCATGCAGGAAGGGAAGTCAGAGGTAAAAAGCAGCTTTCCAGCTCTGACGCAGCTCTTGTTGGAAGCCGGCCCTCAGTTAGCATCCCTCGTGAGCAGGGTGAATGTTGTTTGAAGGAAGCTTGTTACCTTCCTGCCACCCCGCTGCTACCAGCGGGTGTCCGAGCCCAGGCCAGGCGAGGGGAAAACTGCATAACCAGGGGAAAGCAGGAGGAAGGAGAAGCCTATTAACAATCAGCATGGCTACTCTGCAATGATTAGACTCAGCCCAGACCTCCTGTGGTATTCAGGAAACTGTATTTGTTTAACCTGTGCTGTCAGTGAGGCCCAGGCCTGGATTCGTAGACCAAGAACTCAGCTTGAGAGACAGAATCTGTACCTTAGAGACAGAGGGAGAAAACATAATAAAATAATAAAAGCCCAGACAGAGAAGTGAAGATTTAGACCAAAATAAACTGCTGGAGGGAGCCCATCCTGCTGGAGTTGCCCTGCTTTCATCACAAAATTCTGCAGGTTTCCAGGTGGATGCTGTTAGGTCTTGCCAAAAACAAGCAAAGTCACTCCGAGTGCAGAGCACTCAGAACAAGCAGAGTCAGGAGATTAGAGAGCCAAGGAAGGAAAAGATGTCTAAAACACAAAGGAGAGGGAGCTGCAGTGCTCTGACACACGGCTCTGACGTCGCTCTCAGCAGCGCAGAGATGAATCACCACTGCTCCATACAGCAGTGGCAGGCTGGCTGTTCCTTCAGCAGTAAAACAGCAGCTTTTAAAGGCTACTTAACCAAATGATTTATCAGAAGCATTCTTTTTTGTTGTTTTCTGCACCTTGCTGTGAGTTGTGCTAAATGCACAAGCCAGGGGGATTATTGGATGAAAGCCCCGAGGTGTCCCCACTGGTAATAAAAACCCTCATTTACTCCACCGGGGGATCTTGCCAACCATTAGTATCCCAGCCCGACACCATGAATTACTGCGGGAAGTCATCCAGCCTCATCTCATTTCCCTAAGATGTTAAAAAGGTGATATCTCCTGATATGGAGGTAGAGAATGCACAGTAAATTCTACAGCAGTAATGTTAACCAAATGCCTGAGTTACAGGCTGCAGTTGCTACTTGCTTCGTGGACTACGACCAGTATTATGTACAATTGCTGTGCTGCAGCACTTCCTAAAATAGCTGAGAAATGTCACACATAATTCTTACACAAATGGAAGAGGTTAGAACGCACCAAGAGCCCAAGACTGGAAAATTTAGCATGAAATCTGCAGTTTCTATGATAATGTTCTACATGTGTGAAATTATTTACAAGACATGTGTCATGCAGCTGTTAAATAATGAAGCCCAATTGCCTCGTCGAAGTTTTGCTGGCTACCTTAATCAAATGCCTCTTTCCCTCCATTGGCCTAATTACACTTGCTTTAATTCACCCCAGCAGAGCCGGGCGATGGCGCCTGTTGGCTGCCCACAGCCGGGGATGCTAATTACCATGCTGCACTCTGCTGAAGGAAGCCAGTCCTCTCAAATGCTTTGCTGCGAACTACCCAGGACCTCTGACTGCTTCAAAAACAAGCCTGAGCCAAAGACAGTCAGTCCCCTTTTGCATGGGGAATGTGCTTCAGGGTTAGACAAGATAGGTACAACAGACTACAATAACTTTTACTATGATGCAACTGAAACAGACTCTGTACAATACAAGGAAATTATTAACTGATGAATCCTAGTTCTCACTCAGTATTCTTAGCAGTAAATACGCACCATGCAAATATTTACAACAGATGCACTGTATGCCTTAGGCACTAAAAGAAACACTCCCAAAGCCTTTAGGCACCCAGTTGTCAGGCTACCAGCATGGAACATCTATCCCACAAGCTGGTTGTTGGTACAGATCGTCACACTGCTATTCAAACCAGTGCCATGCCAAAAAACATAGGAATACTGCTAAGTGGCAAAAAAATCTTGCTAAATCAAAGTGCCACTGCTACCGTCCTTGTGCCTGCCTGTGATCAGCCTCGATGTGCCAAAACATCACTTCACCTCACCCCATAAAACCAAACACTTCCTTCCAAGTGGGGAAATCTTCTATGAGTTCTGCTGGAGGGAAGGTACAAGCTCTTTGCCTGCTGGTGAATAGGAAAAACAGGAAGGCTATCCAACACACCCCATCTGGGTGGTGGGACACAATCTCACTCCATACAGATAGAGGAATTCTAGGAAGCTCTCCCCTTCCAGGGTTCCTGAGCTCCACACGTCAGTGCAGGAGGAGAGAGGGCCTGGATTCCCCATTTGGGCTGCACAGGGCCCACACATTCCTCTGTCCAACCCTGCCCACAGGCAGTGAGTTGGAAGTAGGGGCCACACGCCTTTCGCCTTCACCTGCATTTACTTTTTATTATCAAAGAAGAGCACAGCAGGACTTAGCTAGAAAGCAAGCAGTATAAAGAAGTCTCCCAAGAAACCACAGAATTTATAAACATCACTTATATCCATCTTCCCAATCCCAAGCACCGGTGTGGCCAGGTACACATGGCACTGCCACCCCTCCCTTACTCCTGGACCCGCGGACTGGCCAAGGAGTGCCCGGCACTGCCCTCCTTTCCTGCCTTCTGGCACATGATGTTTGGCACTCAGCATATTCATGACAAAACATGAGACTGAGGTGCAAACGCAGATCCAATCTTTTCATCTCTCTTCCTCACATCTGAGAAAACCTGACAGCAGACTCGCTGCGGCTGGGAAGGAATCCCCGTTCGTGCAGCACATCACATCGGCTGGGCACATCAGGGAGGGAAGTTTTCTTCTGAGGCAGCATTGCCGAAGGCAGGTTGCTGGGCTGATAGATTAAAGACGTGAAGCACAAAACAGCGTTGAGCTCTCCTGCTAATCGCCACGGTCTGAAAGCTGGCCGGGCCGAGGCTCCGCTGAGCAGGGCTTGTTTTGTCACATGGCTCGCAGTGCTTGCTGTGAGCTGTTAACATGCTCTGGCAGATTTACGGTCACTAGACACACTTCTGCAAACACATTGCTTACAATTACAGTGGATTCACAGGGCAACGACTGCAGAGGGATCGCTCACTACGTCTGGATGTGATGCACATTACCATAAATCCACACAGGATCATTGCGGTGCTCCCACTGGCAGCCAAATCCCTGATGCGCAGGCTGGGGGTACAGACTGGGAGCATCACCCATCTCATGCGTTATGTGCAGCCTCAAGAAGTTTTAAGAATACATTCCGTAAAACCATGGTACTTTTGCTTTGTAACTACCAGGAAGATGAAAAGAAGTGCATGTACTTTGATGAGAATTAAGTTTAAATACAGTGAGAATAGTTACAAACTAACACCTTCCCATTTTGTTTTGATACTTTAAGATATTTTCAGATACTTATCCATTCTATGGATTTTTATTCTTTAGAGGAGCATGCTACATTTAGAGGGACAAAATAAACCAGAGATCAAGAAATAATGCTAAATAACAGCAATATCATTGTTTTCAGAAGAAACAAAAAGTTCCTAGTTAAATGTAGTAATTTCAGAACAGAACAGGAAAAGCAGCGTCAGGAAAGAGTTAAAGATGAGCTCTTAAATGAACTGCTAAGATAATCCCAATAAACAACCTGGTGGTTCATTGCATCTTTTGAAAGCCTGCCCTTCACCTGAGAGAGGGATGAAGTTCTCAGCCCCCAGAAAGGGCCCGAAGTCCCTGCAGTTTCTCCCCTGCTGAAGATTCCCTCCCAGTCAGGAAATGCCCTTGAGAACTGTTCACAATATCGCTGCTCCTTTGGCTGCTGAAGGACAGACAGGGAGGTCAGCCTAAAAGCAGCTTCTTCACTACAATGTGCCAATGTATTTTGAGGCTGACATGGCTGCTAAAACAAGCTGACTTGGCAGGTGGAAGTTACTAAAAAAAAAAAAAATAAATCAGTGCTTATTACCGAAAGCATGAAATAAGTAGATAAACATACAGAATGCTGGAATGACTAAAGTGGAAAATGTAGGACGTAAATCATCCATTTTTTTTAGTATCTTGTTCTATAGTAGAGATAAGGAAAAGGAGCAGGCACATAACCTGCCAACAGTCATCAAGAGCTGTGAACTGCCATTAGCACTGCTGTGGTCTCATCGCTTATCTCTGCAGAGCAGTTCCAGAACCGCAGCCTTCCCAGCACCCAAAGCTGGGCTGTTTGCACTTTACTATGTGGAGCAAACACACACTAAGCAGCAAAGCACAGCTACCAGTCAGTGATCTCGGGTTCAGCTACTGGTGCAGGTTTGATGATATTGCTAATCACTTGTGTTACATAAAAATGATTGTAGCACGGTTTGAATGAGCAAAAATTTGTTTAACTTGTTTCTGTGTTTGAGTTAACATTAAAAGGCCTGCTCTTGTGAATTATCATGGAATGGCCAGGGTTGGAAGGGACCTCAAGAAACATGAATCTCCAACCCCCTGCCACAGGCAGGGCCACCAACCTCCACATTTAATACTAGACCAGGCTGCCCAGGGCTCCATCCAATCTGGCCTTGAACAACTCTAGGGATGGGGCATCCACAGCCTCTCTGGGCAGCCTGTTCCAGCACCTCACCACTCTCATAGTAAAGAATTTCCCCCTGACATCCAGCCTAAAATTTTCCCTTCCTCAACTTATAACCATTTCCCTTTGTCCTGCTGTTATCTACCCTTTCAAAGAATTAATTTCCCTCCTGTTTGTAGGCTCCCTTTAGGTACTAAAAAGCTGCAATGAGGTCACCCCGCAGCCTTCTTTTCTCCAGGCTGAACAAGCCCAGCTCCCTCAGCCTGTCTACATATGGGAGGTGCTCCAGTCCCCTGATCATCTTTGTGGCCCTCCTCTGGACCCTCTCCAACAGCTCCCTGTCTTTTTTGTACTTGGGGATCCAGACCTGGACCTGGTACTGCAGATGGGGCCTCACAAGAGAAGAGCAGAGGTGGACAATCACCTCCCTGTCCCCGCATCCATCCCTCTTCTGATGGAGCCCAGGATACCATTTGCTTTTCAAGCTAATTTCAGGTTTTGGTGAATTCCCCCAAGCCTTGCAAAAAGCAAACAAACAAACAAACCAAAAAAACGAGAACAAAACGCCGCACACTGCGACACTTCCACTTGAAACCTACCGTTGCTTGGGAGAAATGACCAACCAGCCACACACCCAAACAACAAACCAGCACGTGAGCCTCGCGCTAACCCCGCGCCCGCCCTCTCCCCGCAGGAGCCAACTGCGAGCTGGACGTGGACGAGTGCCAGTCGCTGCCGTGCCAGAACGGCGCCACCTGCCGCGACGCGCCGGCCGCCTTCTCCTGCTCCTGCCCGCCCGGTTTCCGCGGCGCCCTCTGCCAGACGGACGTGGACGAGTGCGCCAGCAGCCCCTGCCTGCACGGAGCGCGCTGCGCCGACCTGCCCGGGGGGTGCGCGTGGGGACGCGCGGAGAGCGGGAGGGGGAGTGGGGTGGGTCAGGGGAGGTGACCGCGCAGCCCTTTGCTCGCTGTCACCTCCCCTCGCTGGCAGGGCGGCAAGAAGTTAAAATGCCCTTGGCTCTGTGCAGCACTGCTCAGCAACAGCTAAGGCATCTGTGTGTTACCAACAGCGCTGCTCTCCTACAGCCACAGCACAGCATCGTCCCAGGCACTATGAAGAAAAGAATCCATTCTCTCCCAGCTGAAACCAGGACGAAAAGGAATCTGCCAACAGCAGATAGGCAGAAACATTGGAGAAGAGGCAAAGTGATCAGAGTAGCCATAGCAATAGGCTCCATTAGGAACCTGTCTGATGCTCTATATGCCTGTTAAGTAACAGCTCCTGCTGCAAAACTACCTGCAGCCCATTCACAAAAGTGTAGTAAATGAAGAGAATTCAGGGCAAGGAAGCTGCTTCACCCAGCATGACCAGCCCTGCACAGAAGTTCAGCACAGCCCAGGCAGCCAAAGCTCTGGTTTACCTTTGCTCATTGGCATCAGCACACAATTTTTAAAGTCTGAAAATGTATCAATATGAAAATTATTTTTCTGATTCACATCCTCATCATTACATTTTATATCTTAGATCCAAATGCCACCTGGACTGCGTCACCTCTAAATTTAAGCACAATCCACACACAAGTAACACACTGCCCTGCCATACATTTTTGCTTGCTTACACTTAAACAGGACACTGAATAGTTTGTACTTGACTGCCAGACCCAGGGGCCAGCAGTTCCCAGGCATTCCATCAAATCCAGCATGCAGCTCCCTTCATGTATTTACTGCAGGTCTGAAATTTAGGTACTAAACACAGAAATTACCAAAGAAGTGTACTCTTACCTGTTGCTCAGGAAGATTCCCCATGATTTCAGATGCACAGTTTCTAGAATTGGTATCTGTTACCCAGTTGTTCAGGTCTAAACCCATAGCAATGGCATTGCTATCAAAAAGAAGCTAACATTACTGTTACTATTGAAACTACAGAAGTAATTGACAATTCTGTATTGAAACCTAAGAAAAGCACGCGAGCTCTGGGCATATTTGGGAACTGAGGCTGGGCTCCTGCAATGACTACTTCTTCCTGTGTACAGATACAACTGCAACTGCACTGGCACCGGGTTCATGGGCCTGCACTGTGAGACCCGTGTACCCCCTTGCTGGTCACAGCCGTGCCACAACAACGCCACATGTGAGGACAGTGCTGATGGAGTCACCTGTCACTGCTGGCCAGGTAAGCCCCAGGTTCTCTTGTAACACCCCCTATGAAGCCACATGGCCATATATGTGGTCCACGAGCTCAGTGCCCACTGGGTACTGCGAGCCTGGGGGAACTGCTCTCCCTGCCTACAGCGGTGGTGCATTGGTGAGGTGGTGGGGTCATTGTCCCTGGAGGCGTTCAAGAACCGAGAAGTGGCACTGAGGGACGTGATTAGAGACATGGGGGGGATGGGCCGGTGGTTCTTTTCCTTCTCTGCTCGCCTTTGCAGGCTACACCGGCTCCCACTGCGAGACCGACATCAGTGAGTGCAGCAGCGCGCCGTGCGCCGCGGGCCGCTGCCTGGAACGCTCCTGGGCCGCCCGCTACGGCCAAGAGCCCGAGCTGCCGCCGCCCTTCCGCCACGACCGCGCCGAGGGCTACGTGTGCGTCTGCCCGCCGGGCGTCCGCGGTGAGCGCTGCGAGACGGGGAGCTGGGGCGGCAGACGGGGGACGCGTGTCCGGGCGGCGCGGGGGTCCCTCTGGCGGCCGTTCCGTGGGGCTGTGGGACTGTTGCTGGTAACCACGTTTGAGTTAAAGCACAAACTTGTGTTAGCGGCACGAGTTGAAACTCAGCGTGCACGGTTGCTGTGTTTGTGGCGTGAAAAACAAAGAAACAAGCAATAATCAGAGAACATTTACCGAGTGGCAGTGCCCAGGACCCAGTGTTCTCATCCCTGCACTCCTCCCGACACTCTACAGAGATGCACTGGGACTGCAAGGAACACTTCTTGCTGGGAGCATAACACCCAGTTTGTTATAAATGCAGCCTGTTGTGTGGTGATATGCTACAGCTGATATTAAAAATAAATGGTGCATACAGCCATGCTCCTAAGAAGAGAGATTCAGTCCTTCAAATGACGACTTGCTGAGCTCTGTGTCTAACACAGCTGTACTGTTCAGCACAGCCACTAACGTGCTGGCTTTGAGTTGCGCAACTCTGGGCCCAAAGTCTGCTCCTGCCTCTCCGTGCCCTTACTCTAAGCAGAAAACATCCGTAGCTAAACTCATGGAACCAGGCTTCCCTTCCTCATTCATTGCCTGCGCAGTTCCCAACACCTCTGCGACCCGCTGGCTCGCATCACTGATCGCTGCAGCTCAGCAGACACAGCAGCACACGCAGAGCAAAGCTCGCACTCGGAAATCCCCACGGCTTTCTCTCCGGAGTGGCAGCGAAGCTCTTGGCTCCGTTCCACTCTCCCCCAGCTGTCCTTCCCCGTCCCGTCACTGCGCGCTGCTGTTGCACCGCTGTTCAGCAGCGCAGCGCGGTGCTCCCAGCCGTGCCAGTTACAGCCGTTACCTCTCCGCGTTCCCCTTTCGACGCTGCTTCGTGCTCTCCGCTTCCTTCCAGCGATGTCCAGCTGCCGGGCTTCTTTTGCTCCCCCTCCTGCTCTTTAACGTCTCCCGTGCTCTGTGAGACAGCTGGGGAGGTGGGCCCTTCGTTAGGCTTAGTCCTTTATCTTCCCACGGCCCCATCTATTGCCCTCACCTGCATCGTTCTGGTCTGGCTAGGGGTGCCGCTGCTTTCAGTGGCTCTAGGGACTCTCGCTCTCCAGCAGTCACTGGACCCACGTGCAGGCAGGCTCTGATCAGTCTGAAAGACAAACAAGTGTCAGAATCTATTAAATCTATTAGTCTTAAATCCATTTTGTCAATAGCTAACCTTCTAAATCAAACTGCAGAGCTCTTTGGAGATAGCACTGCTCCAAGTCTTGAGGACTTCGACACTCCTGCTAATGCTGTGTGCAAATGGTTTCACCTGAAGCCTTTGTGTAAGTTCAGTTATTGACATCCCTGCTGGATGCTTGATGTACACTTAATTAGGAAAAAGAAACAAATAACCAAACACAAAACAACAACCCCAAAATAATTATTCTTAGCAAACAGTGAGCTCAGACAGCTAAGGTCAGGAGCAGCCTTTAATAGGGGTGGCTCTAAAAGCTGCTGGTGAAGTGCCTTTCATCACCTGGCTGCAAACTGATGTCAGGACAAGGGTAATGTGCTACTGGTCGGCTCACTCGCTGCCTGCCTGCATCTATATGGGTTAGATTTTAAACTGTTTTCTTCCTGACCTATGTGAAGTATGAGGCATTTGAATAACAGATATCTGTAGAGCAAACAGCAGCACTGCTCTAGTAGGTGGAGAGCATGCTTGGCACCCTGGGCTCTGCTCTAACAGCTGGACATGACCTGGCTGCTGAAGGTGTGGCTTGAACTTGTGGGTATTCCTGAAGTGGTCACACGAGTGGACTAGTAAGTCTTTGTATGTCCCTTCCAATTTAACTCTTCTATTTCTAAGCAAAGAGCCTGTAAAGTGGAATGGAAACATTCACTTCTGATGCTGAAAAGTCCACTTTCTCCAATTATAGCCAAATTCATGATAAATTAAGCACATTCTAATAGGAGTTAAGGAATACAAAGAACTGGAGCTGACTGCAGTAGTACGATTCTGAGTAGCAGATGAATCCCTGATCAGGATCACTGAGTTTATGGGTGCTTATCTCATGTATATGAACTAAGCCAACCGCCCTTCTGCAAGACAAAAAGTCAGATCCTTTCATCTGGGTGTCAGAACATCTCATTGATGCCAAAGTCTTGCATTTCTGCAGCTGAGGGCCAGTTCTTCTGGCCTCCACATCTGAACATCCATATGTGTTTTAGGTGTAAAACCTCAGGTTTCTGCTGAAACAGACAAAGATTTTCTTTAATATATGGCATTCAATATTTTATTACGCTTCTTTCCTCAGTAAAGCATTAACAGAAGATTTTAAGCATACTATGCTGTTCTGAGTATTGTGAAGAAATAATAATCCATGTGGTCTGTATCATGAGGGCCATATCCAAAAGCTGCTGAAATCAGTGGAAAGGTGTCATCACATCTGGGGACGTTTGTCGATTTTTGTAACGAGTATAAAATGGCATCTTTGTCTTATTGGATAAGATGGCACATTACTGTAAGTCAGTTGAAAAACTGGGCTACAGTCTTCAGCCCCAAGGGCAAGAAATAATGGAGCCTATGTCAGGGATAAAGTATTGCCCCACCCAACTGGGAGAGGGGAAGAAATACTGTCTGCTATTTCTTGTTGCAGATGGTGATTATTCAGCTGAACTGAAAAATAATCAGTAGACTACTAGAAATCCTGAGAGGATCAAATCTGCCCCATTTGGTAACTCAAATAACTCATTTGCAACCAGACTTATTCATGCAATTTGATTCTAAGGAATAAAAATCCTGGTGTGGCGAATTTTTCCCAGCCTGTGATTTTTGGAGCCCATTAGATATTTGCCTTGTCCCACATCAAAGACAGAAAATTTGTGAGCAGGTTCTACAAAGGGTTAAAGTTCTCCAGCTCCCTTCTAAGTCAGAGGGTCTGGGGACGCTCGGATTTCAAGAGGTCTCAGTACTCTGCAATAGTAAGCCCAACATTTTTGATATTACCTTGGTCTGCTGGCCCCCTGGAACAGAAGCACTTTTAATAGACTGGGCTTTCATTTAAAAGTCTTGTGATTTGTTACTGCTGGCTACAGGCAGCACTTATCCTGGAACTTCATCCTTTCATATTGTGCATATATTGTATTGCTCCGGCATCACACTTTTTAAAAACAGAGTGTTGTTTGAAAGGTCCAGCTTCTCACTTTCCTCACGAAAACATGTGGGAAAGGAGGAGAGCAGAGCTATGAATTTGGTAGTGATGCGTTTCACCAGGTTGTAATAAACTTAACACCGTGTCAGAATTAAGGAGTCTTGAACCTGCAGGCCCTGTGAAATGTCACATTCCAGCACTGACTGGAACCCGAGGAGGGAGAGGAAGTAGCATGGGCTGCCAGGGGACGTGCCACCAGCAGGGATAGAGCTGCCTATGTGGCTGTGGGCTGCCAGGGGACGTGCCACCAGCAGGGATGGGGCTGTTCATGTAGCTGAAGTAGCAGCGTGAAGGAGTAAAGCCACCAACCAGTCTGTAGGCAGTGTCTATTGCCTGCTGACATGCAGAAAAGTGCTGGCTGACGAGGTTCTGATCACTTCTTGTGTGTTGTTATCCACTGTGGGCCAGCTGTGCCAGCAGCACTGCTGCTCACTTTGGCATCGTGAGATCCTAAGTGGGTTTTTTTGGCCTTTTTATTTGTCGTGTTTTCTGTTTTTCCCTTTTAAATCTCCCTGGCCCTTTTCCCAGCATGTTGGACTGCTGCAAGAGAAAATGATATGATCAGACTGGAGTCGTATGCGTGTTGAATTTCTGGCATAGACATGGGGGAAAGAAACTGTCTCCTGGAGCCAGAAGATGAGGCAGATAAATAACCAGCCAGCGCAGTACAGCCAGGGTACTGAACACTCAACTAACTAAAGAAAACCTCAACCTAGGCACATGGGACTGGTCTTAAAAATGGTTCATTTAGACTCTTACTCTGCACAGCCAGAGTGTAAGAAGCACAGGCATGCACAGAACATTGGGCTTCCATTTCCCTGCACATCTTCAGATGCTGCTGCGGGCAGGGCACTCAGCAGATAACAGGGCTGCCTGTGTCTCAGCCAGACATACTTCTCTAGCCTCCTTTCTATGTGTGACAGTATTACACAAAACATAAATGATATGAGTCTTCCAAAAAGGAAATCAAGCAGATAAATAGCTGTGTTCTCATCTTGTCCCCAAACTCCAGTGTTTTTCCTTATTTCCTCATCTGTCCTTCAGCTGTTCACACCACAGCAGTCAAGCCTTCCTCCATCACAGCAGGTTAATTAACTGCGTTTCATGGGCCATCATCACAGTTTAAAAGGTTATTTTCTCTTTATTCTGAAGACAGAAGACAAGACTATTCAAGGGGCATTCACCAGCTTTCTTTTTCTATGTCCAAGGAAAGGATCAGGAGAAAAAAGAAAATACAAAGAAAAAATGAGACTCTTTTTTCACTGCAAGGAGACAAAAGAAAAGAGAAGCTGGGCTGGCTTGAGCTGGAAGGCTTTTTCTTCTCTCTTCCCAATCCTCCTTTGTGAAAATAATCGTTAGGATCCCTCCTAATGCAAAATTCTTCAAGGTCCTACGGCAAAGGAGACGTCCTTCCTGATTACTGCAGAAGTTCTTTGTCTCTGATAGGGCTTTTCCACTGATCAGGAAGGAAAGCTGTGGGCTGCACCTTCTCCCAATCTTTTGTGAGCCAAAAATGGATGAAAGCAGTTACCCAAACCTGTTGGCACTACAGCAGGTTAGGTCAGATTCCTACCCATGCTGTGGTCAGTATGCTTTGCTTTATGGCTTGTCAAACACAGAAATGATCCTGGAGACTGAGATGGCACTTCTCTGATGTGTTTCAGAACAGCTTGGCAGTGGGCTTGGCAAAGCAGAAAGTCAGCTGGAAGTGCTGATGGAGATGATGGCTGTGCATGCAGGTTTACAGATAGCTGTGGTAGGCTGGGTCACAGCAGCAGCCATTTCTTCCAGAGTGAGAAAGTCATGGTCAGCACGTGTGTTCTGTGCACGGCATTCATGATCTCATCTCCAGTACAAGTCAGGAAGATGCCCAGAGCCCTCTCACTGTCTCAGTGGAGCTTAGGCCCAATTTAATATCAGCAGGCGGGAGGTACAGCTAGCTAGTGATTATTCCTGTACAAACAAAGGTTTGAGAGGGCAGATGTTGCTACTATCAAGCACTCATTCAGAGGTAGCTGGTTTAAGGAGAAATTCCAAATACAACATGTGAAATAAAGAATGAGGATTTACAGGATTTGATGTATGTATCAGCTACTTACCATTCTGGAATTGTAGAGAGGCTGTAAAGGGAGTGCAAACATACATATTTTGCACCCAGACACAATTCATTCATTCTAACTATACTGTTAGATTGCTGTGAAAGGATCTCTAAAAAGTGAGACCTTTAAGGGGCTTGCTGGCGTTGGTCAGCTGTGCAGCAAAATGAGGAAATAAACTGCCATTTTCTGAACATGGGAAAGAAGTTCCTGTTTACCTAAACCTAACTGCAGTTCTGCCCTATCTCTGTTCTGGACTGTGAACTCCTTTCTACACACCTGTGCTCAGAACCATAGGAAGGGGAGATTTCCCCTCTCTGCTCCCCATCAACCCCTGCAGCCCCAGCACTACAGGACCAGTGTAGCAACCCTGTATCAACACAGGATGCCCTCAGGGCCTGGCAGGCACTTGCTGCCTGTGAAAACCCAACAGGGAAAAAGACAATTAGCACTTTAAAGTACTTTTTCAATCTCTCCTAAGTCTCTGATCTTGAAAGAACATTTGGACAGGCTTTAATGATCCTGTCCTCTAATACTTTTTAACCTTTCTTCAATCTACAGCATCCTGGTAAGTAGCTGTTCTCATTTTCATCAGAATCGATCATTTGAGTTTCCCCTCTCCTCTACTTTTGTCACCGAGTTTTTCCATCACCCCTTTTTTCTTGGTGTTTGGAACTGGTCAGGATATTCTCTTGAATCACAATATGTATTCTTTAGCCCTGTCCTGTGCACAACTCCAAGGAAAGATGCAGAGCTTTGTAAACAGTTGCAGAATCCAGGACACAGCACATTCACAGCATCCTCACAGCACCTTCATTCACTATTCATCAAGCTGTTTTCTTTGCAATATGCACTATTCACTTCTCATGTGCTTAGCTTCCAGCCCCAACTCATTGCACGTGTGGTATGATCAGCATCTCCTTTGACAGCCCCCAGAAGGAAGGCTGAGGCTGCACTTGCAGGTTGCACACTGCACCATAATGGCTATAAGATGGAAGCATACCTCAAAACATCCACAGCATACTGGAAGTTTGGTTATTACTGGAGAAAGTTATGAATCTGCCATTCTCCTACCAGTTTCCAATCCAGAATATATCATGGGATATTCCTATCTGCAGCTAGTGCTGCTCTTAAGCCACTGCAAGAAATACTACTTAAGGCAAGCAAGCATAATTTTCACGTGCTCCAGCCATACAAACCACCAAAGCAGCTAAGACTGACTTGCTTACTCATATCAGCCCTTTCATTATAGACCTACATCTAGAGATACTTTGTGAAGAACCAAAAATTCATTTTATTACTTACTTTGCCTCTCTGCATGGCAGCAGACTGAGCAATGTTTAAATGAAACTGTTTTTGTGATGGTTACCCAGAGATTGTCACAGGTTAAAAAATTCTGGTTTAGTGGAAGACTATGCAGAAAACAGATTGTGTAAGTCTGTACATCGTGTTGCTATCACCTGATCATCTTTCTCTATTTACCTCAATAATCTGCAACTTGGGTTTCACCTCACTGAAGTCTGAACAGTTCCCAAACACAAGCAAATTCATTCATACAATTTCTGTGAGGTGCATAAGTATTATCTCCATTTCAGAAATATGGAAAAAAAAAAAAAAAAAAAAAAAAAAAGGCTACAGTCCAATATGATCATAAGCATTCAAACAATGCATTAAGGATGTATTTGTGTATCAGTATCAGATCCAGCTACCATATTTGATGCTAAGTTGACACTGAAATAGTTTCAGGTTCTGGATACACACTGTGAAGTTACCATAGGCACCAGCTATGCAGAGGTCCCCTATTAATGAGGTAAAATGAAGCTTTGTTGAAAGCTTTAGCTTGTTCCTATTCTTCCTGCTGTAGGAAGGAACCTTTTGGTAGAAGGGTATTTCTACTGGCTATGATGATCTATTAATGAATAATCACAGAATCATAAAGGATGGAAAGACCACTACAATCATCAACTGTCAATCCAACCCCACCATACCCACTATTCCATATCCCTCACTGCCACATCCACCCTTTTCTTGAGCACCTCCAGGGATGGTGACTCCACCACCTCCATTAGCAGCCTGCCAGCACCCAACCACTCTTTCAGAGAATACTTTTTTCCTAATATCCAACCTGAACCTCCCAAAATGTTAAAACTGAACTATGATCGTTAAGAAATGAGCTCTAGAACACTTCATGGCAAAAATTTCCAGAACTAGCCCCAAGACCTGAAAATTTGTTTGCAACTCTGAGAGTCATTCTTAGCGCCCTAATATAGTAATGCATATTTTTTCATGAGGAATGAAAATGACTCTCAGAAATAACTCTCCTTGTTGCAAGTTGCATTGGAAATGCAAAAAGATTGCTGCATTATTCAGCACTTGAAGAACGCACAAATATCAAGGGTTTGTGTGTTAGAGTTAGAAATATAGAAAATGAAGTGCTAGAAAGCATCTACCAATGTTATTTGCTGAACATGTATACAATTTTATACGTTAAAATTTTACAGCTGATCCTTCATTACTATGATCTATTTTCTCTGGTTATGCCGATATGTTAAATTGTATAATGTAGTTCGACATGATTGACAGAGCCTGGGAGCAGTGGATATTTTGAAATCTGGCACATCTCTCTGCGTTAAACATTGTTGCACATAAACACTTTTTAGCATGAAGAGCTTTCTTCCTCGAAGGGGAGGAGGAGGGGATGGATGGATTTTCAGCCATAAGCTCCCAGGTCCTGCAGAAAGCATCCTTAGATTTAAGGAATACTTGCAGAAAGTCTCTTACTTAAAAAAAAAAAAAGCAATATATATATATATAGGTGTATATATATATATATATATATATATATAGGTATATATATGTATATAGGTAAAGAGAAAAAGTTGTGTATTATTTGGCAGCAGGGATAATGCTTTTAATGCACTCATTATTTTTGTGGCACTCATTCCTAATGGGTCATTCTATTATAGAACTGCTAAAAATAGTCAAATATTCAGTGAGAATTTTCCTTCTGGGGACTTGTGCCTACTTACTTTCTTTCTGAATACTGAGAATAAGCTCTTCCCAGCCTTTTTAATTGGTACATCTCTGATATTTATAGTCTCCTACAATCCTGTTTAGCCACCTCTTTGGCTGAGCTTGTGAACGCACTCAGTTCCATCTCTCCCTGCTGAAGTCCTTAAGTCTCTCCAGCCTTTTTGTTTCTTGCTTGCTTGGCCTGAGCATGAGCATAACAGGCAATATCTTATGCAGCCTGGAACCAAACACAGTATTCCTTTTGCCATACCCTTTCTATTACTGAATACACAATAATATTTCCCTGTTACAAACAAAAACTGCCATGTAACTCCCTCCCTGTGTGCTGATAGAATGTAGAATGTTCTACATGTCTGGCACATCACTGGCATTGCACTTAACCCTATATGCTTCCTCAGATGAGGTGTTTCTTGCATACGCACATAGCTCCCCTGTGGATGTATGCAGACTGGAGACAAACACAACCACTACTGAAAGCAGAGTTTCAAGTGTGATCTGACTTATAACTGTGCACAAACTCTGTGAAACTAAAGGAACTGGGCAGACTAAGCTGACAGCAGAACCTTGTGCATCTTCCTAAAAATTTGACTCTATTTCAGGAACTACTTTTAAGCACTATATCCTATAGAGAGACATCATTTTGGTCAAATTACAATCAAATTACAAAGTCAAGCAGATGCACAACTTGTTCTTCAAACTGAAACAAACTCTAAGTCTACATGTACAGTCCTCACTAACCTGGAGAAAGCGTTCAATGAGTAGATAGTACAGAGAAGATCTGTGTTATGGGACTAATATATTTTACTTCCTCAATATATTCTAATTAAAAGAACATTTAAGGTCAAATGTCAAGCGATAAACAAAATGAACCAATTTAATAGTTCAGTGTTTTACTCAATAGATGATTTTGAAAACAGCCTTAATTATTTCACCATTGTGAAGCCCATTAAAATCTAGTTTATTGGAAATATGGTAAATTATACAGCCAAACATTTAAAAGGCATTACTTCTCTTTCCCCCACAACAGAGGAAATCAAGAGTGACATTAAAGAAGCTGAAGGAGTTCCTTCAGAAATAGCACATGGGCAAGTAATTTTGAATCATATGCTTGTACATGTAACAATATATGCATGTACACATGCATGTATGCACTCGTACACATGTACATAAATCTGTAGACACATACATTACAGCTCTTCAGAGTACTTCATTGCTCTGCCTACAGCAAGCCTTTCTTTGATCACTAATTTAAAAGGTCCACAACTTTCATCTTTTCTATTTTGAAGTGCACAGTTTTCTGGCTGGTTTGTTTTGTGGCAAGAATGAAAGATTTGTCTTAACTCCTTTCGTCAAGATTTGCAGCATGCGTGTTTATTAACAAGCAGAGTTTATGTTGGTCTTCATTACTAATTAATTATTTTAACTGCATGTCTTCTGACAGTGGGAAATGTGTAATGTTTGCATGCCAAACCTGTGTATATTCGATATGCCAGCAATATTGGCCCATATTCAGGAAAAAAATCAAGATGCTTGAGTAAATTTATTTCAGATTAAAGTATGCAGGCTGCCTGTTGCCTTGATATGGCATTAAATTTAAATGGTGCAAAACCATTCATCACTTAATTCTTGTCAAGGTCACGGCTTTTGTACAGCTTAGCTTTTCTGTTTACATGCTTGTTTTACATGCCTTTGAAATACCATTTCTTACAGGTTAACATCTCCAAATAACTTGTAGCAGAGGGATGGTATTCTGGTCCACCCTCAGTAGAGAACTTTGTTTGGTGAACTGCTCTATGTACTTCCCACAAAATGTGTAAGTTGCCCTACTATGTGAAAATATGCAGTTTATTTGAACTAGCATCAGCATTTTAGTACCAGTGTTGCTCTCTGTACTCTGCCTGTACCTCTTAGCCTAAAAGAGACCATGAAATACCGCATACATGTAGCATCTGCTGCACACTAACAAAATACGGATTTAGTTGGTATTTCAACACAGTCACTAGACCTTCTCTGAGAGATGCTATTGCTCAAAGTATCTGTGATGAATCCCATCATGCAAAGTCCACTCAGAGCTGTAAGAGTTATGGAGAGAACAAGCACCTGGGTATTAAATGCAGAAAAATAATTTAGTGATTGAGATCAGAGCTACTCTTACTTAAAAATTGTTGGCATCTTGGAGGATTGGCTTTCACACAAGAGTAACTACATAATTTTTCATCTCAAAGTTCTGGGTTCTGCTGATTGCAGTAGTGGTCCTGCTGATGGAACTATTTAGGTGAAAGTAGGCAGAGGAATTCCTCTTCTGCTGAAGGTTAAACACTCACCATGAATTTTGCATCACCCTTTGACAAAAAATACATTTTACCCCAGTGTTGTGCAAAATATTCTTGTTTTCTTTTTTATCCTTAAAACACCAGCAAAAGACTTACAGATTCTTACATAAGGTTCCCATAATTCCAGTGGCATAAATGAAATCAGTTTTTAAAGCATAAAAAGCACCTCATCTAGGCTCAGAAATGTCAGTAGTAATTACAAACTTTGTTTCCAAGTATAATCAATTCTTTATTTATGGTGTGAAATGTTTTTTACCCTTTTGAACTTTCACTATTCTAAGCGAACCTATATTGTTGGCATGTTCCTTTAAAAGTAATTGCTTCTGGACTGAGAAATTGAATGTCAAGTTCCAACTTGACGTAAATTAAATGGGTTACATTAATAGTCTGGCCCATGGTAGAAGTGAGTGTTTCGGTTCTGGGTTTGACTTCAGGACACGACCCCTTGATCACACAGGTCAGCACAGATGGGAAATATTGAACAGGTACCCTAGGTTGACATGGGAAAGAAAGTGTCTTGTACTGATGTATCACAAACTGTCTGATCCACTAAAAAGAAGTAGTGTCAGGCTCCACAGAGAATAAAGCTTGCTTATCATAGGTCATTACGCTCTTCAAAAAAAAAAAGAGTGGTTGGAAGGACAATCACAATGATGGAAATCCTCAGGGCTGTCATGCACACATAATCTTCTAAACCTTCTTGATTTAACACTGACAAGCCTACATATAGTATGAAGGGATTAAAGAATCCAAACATTTTTTACAGTACAGCCACGTCTCAAATTTCTCACCTGTACCTGTTACATACAACATACAGCATTTTACATTTAAAAGAGGGTTATCACTGTAGCTGGGTCTCACACTTATGTGATCTGGTCTTACGTAGACTTCTATTGCTGGCAGCCAGGCCAGCAAGATCAAGCATTCTTCAAGGATAAAAACCATGTGAAGGTTAAGAGAAGCTTTAATTTTTTCTTTTCTTTTCTTCATTTAATTTTGAAACTGGAAGACACCTCTTGAAATCATCTCACACAACCCCCTTGCTCAAAGTAGGGTAAGCTTAGACGCACTGTATCTTACCAGGCTCTGCTGTGAAGTCTTCTCCCTTGCTTTCAGGTATTTATATGCACTGAGAAGATGCCCCCGAGCCTTCTTCTCTCTATGATGAACAACCTCAGCTCTCTCAGCCTTTTCTCAGAGACATATTTTCCAAACTATTAAAGATTGTTGTGATACTTTGCTGCACTTCCACTTGTTTCTTTATCTGGAGAGCCTGATGTGATCTCACTACTGCCGAGCAGAGGCAAAGGGTCATCTCCATTACTTGCTGGCAACTCTTGTCCTAATTCAGCCGAGGAGGCTGTTGGTCCTTTTTGCTGCAGGAGTACATTGCTGAATCCCATTCAACTTGTTAGCCAGCACTGCAGACACTCAGCCTATGCATGGCTCGGTGCATGAGGCTGCCCCTCAGCAAGTGCAGGGCGTTGTACTTCCCTTCCCTTTGTTGAACTTCTAGAGGTTCTGAAGGTTGCCCATTTCTTTGATTTGAGGTTCCTCGGAATGGGAACACAACTGTTTGATGTATCCACCACTCTTCCCAATTTTATATATGTGTATGTACGTGCGTATGTATGTATGTATGTATATCTATATGTATGTATGTATGTATGTATATCTATATGTATGTATGTATGTATGTATATCTATATGTATGTATACATACCCCAGTTTTAATCCATTTGCTGATCACTAGTGCTTTTTCTTTGATCAGACTTGGGAGAATTATACCTTGCTGGCAATTAGTTATCACTGATGAGACCCAGGTCTACTGTCTTCTCAGGGAAATAAAAGCATGTTTGGACAGTGAATAATAAAAATAAGCTGGTTAAGAGAACACCAAAATTAATTTTATGTGATATACTACATGAAAGCTCTTTTATACAAATTGTTCCCTGTAGCAATTAGCTCTCAATTATTCAGGGCTTGCCAGTGGGAGAAACAGAAGTGATAAAACTTAATATCCTTATGTCTGCCCATTTGCACTATTTCAAATAAACTCTGGCTAAAATAAGGCACAAACTGTTTCTGTTTAGGTACTCTGACCGATTTCTTCAGCTAATGAAATTTAAAGAATATAAGAAAACCTTTTACTGATTATCTGGGTGTCTATACCCTTATTTAGAAAAAAATAAAAAGAATTTACTTAGAAAAGGACTTCTGCTGATTTTTTTGAAATACATGGATTAAGGAAAGCACGCTTTCTCTGGCTGACACTGAACTCTGCACTTTCCATAAACAGTCTCATAAAAGAAAAGAAGCCCAGTACAGACAGCTAATTTGTGCTGATAATTAACTGCCTGAAGTAGATTTGGTGGATCTGATTCTGATTGCTCTCCCACTGCTGTGATTCTTAGAGTCTGGCTGTGTTAAAAACACAACACTATTACAGAGTATCATAGTGATCAATACTTTTATGGCTGTACTCACTGTACTGTGGGCACCATATTTTCTTAACAGAGAGGATTAAGAATCTGTTACTAGGCCTGTGTATGAGGCCAGAACACTGTGTTCAGTCACTAGCTGTAGTAACAAATAGAGAAAATGATTTAAATGATGTCTTTCAAGTATATCTGCACAACAATAGGAAGACTATCTGTATTGCATACCTCTAGCATGAATCATCCTTAAAAATGATGGCCAAAAGTCCACAGCATGCTCATACAATTTTAACTGAAGTCCCTCATGTTCCCAGTGGGATGGTTATGTGACCTGGTGAAAATGGCACTTGTTTAGGTGTCAGGCTTCCCAGCTTCAGGATGTATTAAAAATATATGAAATCTTAGATAAACAATTCCTAGACGTTGTTTAGGTGAGTTTTCACACTTCAAAAGAGCTAACATTGAATGGAATAAGAGAAATGAAAAAGTCAAAAGAGTATGATCTCCTGCCATTTCCATCGGTATTGAATTTGATGACAGTTTACAATCCAAGGTCTTCTGCATCTACTACTAGCCTATAGCAAGCCACAGCTATTTACACAGGAAAGAAAACCCATCAGGTAGAATTGCCTTATAAAAGATTGTAGAATTGGATAGTTTGAGGTAAAGTAATTGTTCTTCTGCATTTAAAATGATAAGGATGTACAAATACATCCCATAGGAACAGAGAAATATAATTTTACAAACTATGAACCAAAACCACCTTTATACAATTTATACAGCCATTCAGTCCACAGCTTAAAATGCACACAGTATGCACATGCCATGTATGTTCACACATACATAGTTTATATTTTTCTGTTCTCAGGTCTCCATCCCCAGTTAGGTTCTATAGGCCCAATTAAAACTATGATTTTCTAGCTTGCTGCCTTTTTCAGATTCTCTTAATATTGACTGACAATGAAGTTATGTAAATACAATCGCCTTTGTGCATTGTGGAGACTTGTTTTAGTAATATGGAGAACCTTGCAGATGGCTGATTATTTTCAAAGCAGAGGCCGTGCCACACCAGGCAGCACAGTGGCTGTGCTTGCCCAGCTCAGTTAAAGCAAGATAGAAACAGCCAACAAGAGACAAGGTAGAAAATCCCTCTTAGGGGAGACTAGTCACATTTCTCAGTGGAAGTGTTCATCAATAGCAAGCACTCTTCTAAAGCCCTTACATGTTTGTAAAGGTGAAAATTCATTTGTTTTCCAATTCCAGAGTGAATCATATGCTCCAAACAGATTTTTAAGTCAATGAAACATGACCTTGTATGATCTAATTAAACAACTCAAAGGTATTGGTTGCTTTAAGATCCCTCTGGATACACTTCAGTTCAAATGCACACACATCATCTGAATGTACAAGCTCGTAAGTCTACCAAAAATGCAAATTAGATAATTAATGATTTGAATTAAGGAATCTTACTGCAGCAGTAATCTTCTGAAACATAAAGCATGAAAAACGCCCGAACAAAACACACAGAAAATAGTCTGAAAGTACAAGAAGAAATAACTTTCTTCATTTCCAAATACCTACTACATAACCATATATAAATTCATCAAATTCTATGAAACCCAGTAACCATTCCAGTTTATTTTCTGAATGATGTCCTGACCTTGCTTTGAGTGGAAGACTGGATGTCTAGCCTTCTTGGCCATTTAATCTCCAAAATCTTACTTGCTAAGTGAGAAATTTATTTCTTAGTATTATCCCCTATCATCTTTCTCCACTGAACTTTTTCTTCCTTCTTTTATTTGCCCTTCTTTTTTAATCTATCATCTTTCTCCACTGTTGCCTTTCACAGCCTGTGCTGTCCGTCGCTGCTCTCCCATCAGCCCTTCCCAGCTCATGTCAGTGAGCTGCATGCATGTTGTTAGTGCAGCCAGAAACCCTGCTCAGGAAGGATGCTGCCTGGAAAAACCGGGCTGCCACTGTTCCATTTTCATTCTTCCCTCCATCAGTCAACCACAACAGCAGCTGCTTCTTTTACTAATATATAAAGCTGACTAAAAATAGGGAAATTAAAGGAAAATGAGTGCCATGCAGGGACATATTTCTTCACCACGTTTCTCTTTACTCCAGATTCAGACCCTAATCCTACAATTGGATCCACATGGCCGGCTGTGTTAATCAAAATATGGGACAAAGGTGTAGGCTACAAGCAGCAGTTTTGCCATGCTGCCTGTCTAGGACATGGCCCCGTGCCATTCGCAGGCGATATTTTTCTGACCTCTGGCTGTGCCACTCACACAGCCTTGCGTACGGAGCACTGCAAAGCAGGCACGTGGAAAAGGCTGCCTGATCTACTCAGAAACCAAAGCCAATGCTTAAATCGGTCGGCTGTTTCCAATATATATAAAATAAAATAAACACGCCGAATCTCACTAAACAACTAATCACCTACATGGCTTTTTTTTTTTTTTTTAATGTATGAATGAATGAAAACTGTTTTAGGTGTGACAAAACATGTGAAACAAGTGGAAAAACATTTCCAAGTACTTCTGCCCTCAAAAAAACTTTAATGATTGAAGAGATTAAGGGATTGGGCTTTTTAACTGCTTTAAAAAAGAAAGCATTTTTTACTGAAAATTCAAACTAGTCTGTGAAGGTTCAGGCCAGCAAAATTTGAAAGGATTAAGTTACAGCATGCCATACTGAATGTGGCACATTATGAATTCCATATTCCTCAGCTAGAGTGACATATTTAATGATTAAGCCAAGTCATTGCACTCTATTTCTATTTTAATATTTTTTTTCCTAACCAGTATTAACTTCATATGTCCATTTCAAATGGCAAGAGGAAAAAAGCAGAATAGTGAAATTGTCTTCAATAAAGGAATAACTAGGAAGGTCTTTCAACTTTACAAAACTAGAGATCTGTGTGAAAGTTATCATGTGCAAATTATCCCAATGTTAGGATGCTTATTATCTTCCCATTTTAAAGTATCCCGTTTTCCATACGCTCCAGTTCTGCCCTGTATTCTGCCTTTTGTTTCAAACGAGTATTTCCTGCTAAGACAGTAACAGAAATTGCCATACTAGGTCAAATTACTGGTCACATTAAGTTCAATATCCAACTGAAGGAAAATAGCAGAATACAATCCATTTAAATACCCCTCACTTTCTCTACCGTGATGTACATAAGAGAAAAACCTCCTTCCTGACCTCCATGACAATTGATTTATGCCCAGGAGCATGAATTTTAATTTGATGACATGGAGATGGTCAATTTATTGCCTTGCTCTTACTCACTGATGAACATGCATTTCCTCCTTCCAGCAAAGAGTAATTATCCCTTCGCAATTATCAGCATAGATGTGGCAAAGTTAGAATTTCCATGATTGTCTGCTAAGACCTGGAGGCCTGAAGAATATATGCACTGCTAGATCTTTTCGCTGGGTTCAGTGTTAATGAGCCCCCTCTAAAATAGTTTTTTCTGCCTAAAGCAGGATTTTGTAACAAGCATTTCTAAAACTATAAAATGTAGGTAGAGGAAGTGTTATTGCAGACTCTTTGTCTTCATCTTCCAGAAAGCATATTCTAAAGGGTATGCTGCTATTTAAGTTTCTCTAACATTTACTCCTGCTTGTATTTTATACCAAGATGTGTATACATACATCTGTATTTATAAATAGTTTGACACACCTACGGCTCAGTTGCTGGGATTTATTTTATTTAAGAAAATCACAGAGCTGTAACCACATCCCCTTTCCTCCTCTTGTCTTTAATAGCATGACTTTTTCAGTCTCTACTCACAAGCCATATTTTCTAAACCTATGATTATTCTCATTGCTCTTCTGTGAATTCTTCCCAACTGATCCAAACCTTCCTTGCAGGAGCTTGATATTCCTGCTAAGCTATGACCTATGACTTTGTAAACAGGTGTGATTATTCCACCTTACTGGTGACCCAAGACTATATGAACTGAGTTAGTCCTTCCAGAATCTAATCCAGCACTTTTCAGACCATCACTCCAATTTCTTAAATTCATCTGCAAAGCTAATCCTTTTCTTTAAAATACTCAAATTTTGTCTTTAACTCTACATTAACAGACAACTTAATAAGCAAACTTTCTATCCCATCATCCACATGTTTTATGAAAATAACTAGAGCAGACGTAGGACAATCTCAAACCATACTCAGCAGAACAACAACTAATTTCTGGTTGGAATTACACAATTTTTACACCCAATATATAGTGGCTTTATATAGATCAGTTTCCTTGTTTAGCATATGAAAATGTTATCAAAGAAAATACTGTATTTATTTCTGTTATTAAAAACCTTGTAACAATTAGAGTAGGTTACTTGACTCTACCATCTCCTGTAACTCACTTTTTCATGACACTTGTTCAAAATAACCTGCTAATGGTTCTGACATGGCTTTGGGCAGTTTGCTAAATACCCTGGTATGAGGTTTTTCATTCTTGGAGTGTCAGCAACTCAATGTTGTCACTGAGCTGTAGTAATATATGTCTACCCCAAGCTGGTGACAAAGCATATGTTCATAATCTTACCTCAGAACATTTATCAGTGTCATGTTGTAAAAGGAGGCTGAGAACCTCCAAATTTTTCTTGTTATTTCCAAAATAAAAAAGCATTATTAGTGCCACAGCTAGAGCTGCAGCACAAGACATCTGATAAGTACCTGCATAATAACTTGTCAACGGTTACTTCCTTTTGCTTAAAATTTAGTTACTTACCTTTCAAAGAGTCTGGATGACATTCCTACTCCATGATGTTTGAATATGAATAATCACTCTGTGCCACACGCTGTATGGAAAAGCAGTTTTCTGGGCACCACAATGGAGATAACCATGCACTGTAGATTAACTGAATCCAAAATTGTATCTTGTGAGCAGGTCTTCTGGTGAACCTAAAGCTACATTTAACACAAAGTCAGGAATCTCCTAATTAATGAAGAAATGAGTTGAGGGAGGGGAAGGAGTTGATAAATACCTGTTTGCAAAAAAAAAATAAACAGTTTCCTGGGAGCTTTCACAACTTGATCAAACCTTTGTGAACAAAGATCTGGACCATAGAGATAATTTCTCACTCAGTGATAAGATTATTTTTATATTCTGGAGTGAATAAGTCAGAAAGAGACTTCAGGATCCATTGTTGAAGTTTTAAAATGGGAAACTACCAAAAGAACAGATCTGAATGCATAGCTGGTCATGTGTCAGTTGGATGGTATAAATAGCAACCTGGGAAAAAGCTATCTTGCTTTGGAAGTATTCCAGTAACTGCACAGGGTTACTGCTCTAGCAATATTTTATGCAATTCATAATATAAATAAAGTGATATGAAAAAGTCTGTTGTCACAGATAAATACTTCAATCTACCAAGCTCTATCATTATTTTTCAGTCATTAAATTAGGGCCAAATCAGAATGTCTTTCTCAAGAGCTGAAGAAGAGAAATATTTTGATAAATGATTTTTTTTTCTGTCTTCAGCACATTCAAAAATCTGCAGATGCTAATTTCTGGTGAGTGGTACAGTGAAAGTCAGTGGAACAAAAACACTTTACAAAACAAAGAAACCAGACAAACTGTAGGTCTTGTCTGTTTCCTTACAGACATAGACAGATTTCTGAATGGCAGTGACTGCAAAAAGATTGGTCTGGCTTTATAAACCACCTGAAAACCAAAGAAAATATGATCCTTAAAAGAAGAAGTCCTATCAAAAGAGTGACAAATCAGTTTTGTATAGAACCTCGAAATGTGACTCTCAATGAAACACCACCAGAGTTCAGTGCGAGCATATTCAGACTGAATGTTCTGAAAAGGAATGTAAGTAGAATACATATCTATTGCGTAAGCACTTTAATGAGTCTTACTTTAAGCCTTGTTGATCTGGCTTGGGCAAAATACACCATCAGACTACATCAGCAGGTACAGAAGTGGAGCAAGCTAATCCTGGAACAGACGCCTTTATATCAAGCACTGCTTTGAATTTTGCAGAAACTTACTTTGTGGACTGCATAAATGCTAAACCATTTTTTTTTACTTCAGAAAAAGATGGTTGCAACTAGGATACAGGTTTACATCATTTTAATGACAATGTTTACAGGTAAATATTTTCTTTTTGTGTACTAATATGTGCACTTAGGCTGTATAGAACACATCACAGCTGTCTGTCCAGACTGCTTGCTTGTACTTGCGTGGTATTTATTAAGTGTCAAGGAACAGGAAAGCAATTTCTAACTAAAGGTGTGTATGAAAAGTGTAATTTGGGTAACAGTTTTATATTGGTTTAGTAGATATGAAAATTAGAGGTGCTTAGTAGAAGTAGGCTTGAAAAATTGCTTTTGTCATTCTGCTTCTGTAAGAAAAGCTTTTCTGCTAAATTTGAAGCAGATAGTTTAAAGGATTAATGGGTAGAGAATAGCTACCCTGTAGTAGTAGCAGGTGAAAAAAAGCGACAAAGCTTTGACTGGTCTTTTCAAACATAGTCCAAGGGGCTGCTTCATCTCTGTTTTGAATGAAGCTTTGTAGGAGGAAGAAATACTTTTTACCTATAGGAATAGGATAAAAAATATTCACAATATATTTTCCTGAAATTTTGGGTAGGCATGTAATATATTTAGAAGAGAAAATGCTGAATGACTTCACTTTAAAAATACAAATACGTTTAGCTGAGCAAATGTACACAACCCTGAAAAAAACATTCCTCACAGTTGCTTTTCAGAATTCATTTTTTTACATGCTAGCTTCTCCTCCAACCTGAGCTATTTGAACTGCTTATACAGCTCTATAAATATTGGCTAATCCTTTTATCTAGAGTGCTTTTATCTTGAGTGACAGTGGTCTTTGCTTGCATAGCAGTTGGCAGATAACAAGCAGTATCAACCACCCACTTGTAAGAACAGCTGATTTATTTATTCCTGATATGAAAAAATGATTTGCTTGCTTTTTGTTGCGACCTATATTTATGTTTCTGTTTCTGCTAATCCTATTATGAGATATCAGCCATTTGAATCTGTGTTTATATGTATGTACAAACAATATGTATATAGGTACCTCCAAATTCATTATTTCACAACATATTATTAACGTAATTACTTAAAAAATAAGCATTTGTATTCTGACACTGAAACACTTATGAAATTGCACATAATGAAGTCATGCTATGAAAGTCACTTTGCAGTTAGAAACTGATGTTTTCACATTCTATGGGAAAATAACACACCAAAAATAGCATGTCTCCATTTTAAAAACTGCTGCTATGTCTCTGTTAGACACCAATATTTGTGTTACAAAAGTGTTATCTTTAAATTTAAATACAGAAACATACAATTTCCAAACAAGTTTAGCACATTCATGAAAACTTTTCATTAATTTTACTTCTAGTTTGATGAGGTAGAGAACGACACAGACACTGAACATTGCATTGGGTTTGGTCCATGCATGTTTCAGCTGCCTGTGGACAAGTCCCTCCTACAGTGTGCGGCTGCAGGCAGAAGTGCTGCCTTGCAGGGGCTTGGAATACTGAACAAATGTGCACAGAGTGGAACATGCAGCAGTAGAGTAGCTGGGCAGGCACCACTGCATGCCATTCACTTGGTTGATCTTTTTAAATGATGGTTTTATATTTTTTTCTATGAAAGGTTTAACAGTAGCCCCCAGTCTATAAATCCTTACGTTCGCACTGATCACTCTGAGGCTCAGTAGCAAAGCTAAGTACAAACCTGATCCTAGTGCTTTTAGGAATTATTTTTTCTCTCTGACACAAAAACCCAATGAAACCCATATTTCTACAGCTGTCACAGTAAGACCGAGCAGTCTACAAGACCTGTGGACACATCGCTCTGGATGTCAAAGCAGGAGATGTACTAAAACATTGATTGAAACAGGAAACAGCTCACGGTGACTTCACTTTTCATATACCAGAGCAGTAAAAGCAGGACAAGTCGCTAACACAGAAATTGCCATAAACCGGGCAAAGCAGGCATTGTTCTGGCCCCCAGTCAGAACAGGTTTGTGAAGCGCACATCACTTTGGGAAAGTCAGTCCTGATGATTCATATTTCTGCCAGATGCCACTATACATTAAGGTATACAGACATCTCATGTTGGAATAAATATAAGCCTGGCTGGAAAGCAGAGAGACTGCTGCGTATAACCCTGCTGTCAGACCAGGGAGGGCACGGTGGTGTTTGATACTCTGAGGCTTCAAGCAGAAACTGTGCTATAATAAAGGAGAACACTGTAATGAGGAAGATCACTGCTAAGAGGGCCTTTTACGTATGTACTGTGACCGCTTCACTTTGCCTAATCTTAAAAACAATCTCAGCCAACTCTGAGTTCCCTCTATAACTTACCTCTCTCTAAGATGGATACAGTTACAGCTGTGATTGAATAAAGTGGACAGGCAGGGAATTAGCCTTAGTAGATACATTTATCTGCTGCTATCTGAATCTATTCATTGTGGCTGAATGCTGCTCTGTAATTTTCCATGAAAAAATGACTGTATTTTGCTATAAAATAAAGCTCTATGTGAATTTGTAAGTAAAACTAGGTGTGGTGCCTAGTACCTGGCTGTGGCTCTGTGGGTCTCATCTTGCAGGCACCTCATATGGTGAGCAAGCAAGGAGCTGCTGAAGGCAATTCTGCTGCAGGGACAGACATCATTATGCTTATAAATTACTTTGCAGTTATCTTTCAAGCTACTATTTCATATTCTTATCTAGAACAGTGCAAATATTAAGGGTTGTACTTTGCATAAATTTTCAAAAAAGCAGTTGGATATTTTGAATGCTTTCAAGACAAGAAAGATGTTTTCCCTGATCCATTTCATGCTTACTAGCACAGCAACACATCATCAGTAGAGTAAAACTAACCTGTCTCATGACAGTCTAAACCTAGCTCACGTTCCCTATTAGTGGGTGAACAATCCAAGTGCTCCTGAGAAAAGTTACCATAATTACCATTTTGTAGATGGTCAGTAGTCCAGAGGGATAAGCTGATGAGTTTTACAAGACGAACAGATTTGTCTTCCTTTGTGCAGCCTGACCCAGTATACGTACTTGGGTCACAACCTATCACATTGCAGTGAATGTAAGATGAGGAGCACTCCTGTTATCCTGTATACCAGAAAACAAGCACTATCTGAGAGAAGAGGAAGTAGGAGGCTGCATCACTCATGCTTTAATCACCATCTCTGAGGTATTTGGGAAGATGATCTGTTTCTCTTTTCTTACTTTATAGCTTGAAAATAGTAGAGGTAAAGAACGTTCCACAGTAGATACACCAGGAATATTTTTCTGGATCATGTGGGTTCAGATCCCTCCAACTGCTTCTCTCACATCCTTCTTGTCTCAGTCTGAGATCATAGCTGATAGGCCAGAAGTCACCTCTGCTTTCCTTTTTTTTTTAGGAGATCTGAGATCTATAGTTCATTTGTGAAAAACTACAGTATGCATCTATTCCTGAAATGTGACAACTGCACATTCATTGTGGAGTGGTGCATCCTACACAGATCTCTGATAGAATGCGGGGTCAAGCTCCAGCAGCTCCCTGCTCAATCTGTGAATTTCACTCTTAAGTTAAAGATGATTTAACAGAGCACATGTTCTTAAAAACACCATTCTAGGCTCTAGGTGCTCAATCCAGAATGTCTAATTCTTTGTTCTTTAGGTATTCACTGTGATGAAGACATCAATGAATGTCACACGAACCCTTGCCAAAATGGTGGTATCTGTGAGAACTTTCCTGGGAATTACACTTGCCATTGCCCACCTGCAGACAAAGAAGGGATTTTTTACGGCGGCTGGAACTGCACAGAAATCCTCCATGGCTGTACTGATCAACAATGCCAAAATAATGGAATATGTATCCCGAATTTAAAAAATGGCCATCATGGCTTCAGCTGCATATGCTCACCTGGATATACTGGAATACACTGTGAAACTGTAACTACATTTTCTTTTCAAGGAAATGGTTTCCTTTGGTTGAAGAATCCCACAACCACTACAGAGGAATTTTCCTATAATATAAACCTGAGGTTTCAGACTGTGCAACCGTCAGCCTTTCTGTTTTACCGAGGGGAGAAAGACACATTTGTGAAGCTGGAGTTACTGAATGGCTACTTACATTTGTCCGTGCAAGTCAAAAACCAGCCACGGGCTCTTTTGCATATTTCACATAATGTCAGTGATGGAGAATGGCATTCAGTGGAGGTAACCTTGGCAAGAGCTGTTACTCTTAATTTACTTGACAGCTCTTGTGCAGAATCATGTGTCAATAAAACTTCTGCTATGATAGATAATGATCACGTGAGGCTTGCATTTCAGAGCACATTTTTGGGCAGCTTACCAGTGGGGAACATTAGCAGCAGCTCTCAGCTTAACATCAATAATATACATTCTACACCTTCATTTGTAGGCTGTCTTCAGGATATTGAAATAGACTTGAATGTTATTACTCCAGAGAATGCATCACCTGAATCCTCTTTAAACGTCGAGACAGGATGCAGGAAGAAGGACTGGTGTGAAAACAACCCCTGCCAGAACAGGGGCCGCTGTTCCAACCTGTGGCTGAGTTACCACTGTGACTGCTACCGGCCGTACGCGGGGCCGAGCTGCAGAGCAGGTAAGAGCATGTGAAGCCGTCAGCGCTGTCAGGGGGTGTTGAAAACATAACCTGGTCTCAGGGGTGAACCAGCGTGACCCTAGGGATCTCTGGAACTGATTGCCCACCGGTAAGAAGCACGAGGGGTCAGCAGTAGCACATGCTCATTATTTTCTAGTTATTTTCCAGGAAGGCTGCTTTTCAGCTTGACAAAAAGTCAGGCCAAACTGGGGGGATTCTACTCATCCAGTTTTTAAATCTTCTTAGCGCTCTTAGCACTCCATAAACTCTGGAAAACTGCAGTTCACAGGAGGTTATGCACCCCAAGTAAAATTTGAAAGCAACCAAGTCACTTGGAGTCAAAGTCTTATTTTCAAAGCATTCTTTCAGAATTTTATCCTCTCTAGGCTGACATAAAGAAACTCATTTAAGGCCATGAAAGGCCAGCAAAGCACTGCAAGTTAAAAAAAAAAAAATACATACAGATTCCAATTTTACAAAATGAACAAGATTATCCTATTAACTTAATCTGATTAGCCTGAGGAGAATCCAGGTCCTCAGAGGCCGTTCCTTCTCAGCCAGGTCCTGCACAGCTCCGGGCAGTGACTAACGAAGGCTGTGCTACCAGAGAGCTGCTGAGGGCCAGAGGGAGACGTGCCCATGTGTTAGTGAGCAGAAGAGCACATGTCAGAACACAGCCTCTTTGGCAGTGAAGCGGGGATTCAATAGCTGGCAGTGCCTGTAGCGCATTTCCTGCTACAAGTGATCATACTAAGCACAGGCTGAGACAAAGCGGGAGGACACCAGCAGGGCCCCCGCTGTCCCACATCCGTGCTGGAGCAGCAGCAAGTAGCCCTCTGGAGCTGAATAAAGCACATCTCAGGAGCACCAACAGCGCCGTGGTCAGATGAGAACAGACAGACTGTACTGGTGTGGGCTGGCACAGCCGCGCTGCAGCCAGGACAGTCCACTGCCTTACCGCCGCTGAATGGCTGGGCCCAGGGGCTTGCCAGAGGCACTGCTGAAGAAAGCTGTGGCTTGAAATGCACTTCAAAATGTTTAAAGACAGTTTCATTTTGTATGCTGTACTTGATAGGTATCAATACTTTTCAATAGTGTTTTTTTCCCTTATTGCAAAATGACAAAGTCTGAGAGGTAATTGTAACAGACTTCTTTGAAGTCTAGCTGTAATTTATCCAAAGGTTTGGAAAGCAACTTTGGAGTATAGGACAACATCTGGTAAATATGTTGGCCTCCTTATATGAAGTGAAATTAAAACCAGTCAGGGCCAGGAGAGGCTTATGCTGGCATTACAACTGTTGAGAATGATTAGAAAGCAAGCTTTTTTTTTTCCTTTTTTTTTTCTTCTCTCCACTGACCACAGTATTCTTTGCAATGCGTGGCACCATGCCACTTTGATACACAGGTTCTAGATATATGCCATTTTTAAAGGACTATGCTGGGTTGCTTAAAAAGCAGAGTGGGGGAGACGTGTGGCAAGGGATAACGTAAGAAATGCTAGCATCTTTTTGAAGAAAAGTTGCTGCCAAGTATTTAATTGACAAGAGGCAATATTTTCTCTACATACACAAAATAACAAACAGATGTTGACTCATTTTGATCAACATCCAGATGTTGCGACCCAAGAGGTTAATACTGACCAAGGTGATGCTAGCCATCTCATCAAGCAGAAGATCAGACTGATGATATATATATGTATATATATCATGTGTATATATACGTATTTATAAATAGAAATACAACAAAATGATTGCAAACATGAAATACCTTTTTGAGAACTAACAGTAACTAATTCCAGCAGAAATTTTATTTTTACCTACATGAAAGTATGGTTCAGTCTGTAGTACTACCTTCCCAAGAAGGTACTATCTGAAGAAACTGCATGCCTCAAAACACCCGTTTCAATAAATAATTATTTCTACAGGCCAGACTTTTCAACAAGTAGATTCAGAAACAGAGGTAATGTTACTCTTAGTACTAAAATTTTTGAAATTTGATTTATGAAACTGTTTATGAACAACGAAGGGATTTATTCCTTCCAAATAATTGCCAAATAATGCAACTGTGCCACATAGTAGTGAAGTATAATTATTAAAGGTCTGCTAGGATCCTCACATTCAGCACCCTATTTTCATGGCTTTTTTTTAACGTATTCAATTTAAAAAAGCAGTGCTGCAGGCAGCAACTTGACCCATGAGGTCTCACACTAGGAGTTTTACTGTGCAAAAGGGAACTGACTGTTCAGCTATGTGAACATTTAAAAAAAAAATGCTTGGTTTATTCTTTCTATGAATTTGATATATTAAAAAATAGCTCTTGAAAGTGTTTAGGCAGGAAGTCTATAATACCAAGGACAAGATCATGAAACGTGAAGTGCAAAAATAGAAACACTTTGTTGTGCTTTAACGAGATGATTCATCAGAATAAAATACGCTTTGGACTACATATTTTATATCCTTACGAGTCTGAAAATCATTACTGAAAATAAAGAGTAAGGCAGAGAGACAGATGGTTTTGGTTTAATCATTTTAATTGATAAGCCCCCAAAAATAAAAAGGCTCACTCAATCCTAGCTCATTTTTCCCCATGACACAGTAGCATTATAAGCACTCAGGAGTGAGCAGAACTCATATTAGAACTTACTGAGTCTGTTGAAAAACCTGTGCAAGACAAAATAGGTGTGCTATCTGTAAGTTTTACACAAGAGGGTTTTGCTAAGCAGCTTTTGACAATACAACATAAAAAATCAGTGAAGGTCAAGAATTATGTAAACTTCCCTCATCAGAGGATCAAAGGAACTAGCTTCTTTTCTAAATGATTTTTCTGATGACTAATCCAGGAAAATGTAGAAATTTGTCCTTCTTAACCTGTTAGCAAACATAGTATCACATAGAGCATGATAAAGGGGAAAATTGTGCACAATAATATAACATCTGGTCCTGTACTGGGGCCTAATGTTACAGCCATGGAAGCTGACAGGAGTTTTGGAATAGAAGCTATTTATGGCCAGAAGAAGTCTTTATTCATCCATACATACTAGCACATCTTACTACCATAAGTAAAGTATATAACCAGAAGTAGCTATTTGATCATTATACCGGTTCCTTTGTCATTTAGCCCTGACTATTTTATTTTTCCTCTTTCTTTCCTTTTTCACCTTTTCTCCTGTTGCTAATCCCAAGAGTATATTCCAGGTCGATTTGGATCTGAGGACTCCTCAGGCTATGCTGCTTTTTCTGTTGATGCTACTGAGAATGAAAATCTGAATATATCAATGTTTGTCCGAACACGGAAATCTTCTGGCTTGTTACTGGCTTTGAGAAACAGTACCTGTCTCTATGTAAGAGTCTACTTGGAAGGTGGGAAACTCACAATGTTAGCTCCAAATTCCATGAAGTTATTAGGGAAACATCCTATAAATGATGGAAATTTCTACCTAATAACATTAAAAATAGAACCAAATATGTTGGAATTATTCCAATCCTCTCAATACTTAGGCTTTATTTCTACTCCAGTACTAACCACCCAAAGTAAGGACTTTCTTTACATCGGAGGCCTACCAGATAGCAGAGAAACTGATAGAAATGGCAAGTATTTCAAAGGCTGCATCCAGGATGTAAGAGTGAATAACCAGCCGTTGGAATTCTTCCCCCTCACCAATTCACTGAATTCTTTTATCAACCGAACCCTGATCAACGTCACCCAAGGCTGCAGTGGTGACAATCTCTGCAAGGTAAGAATGATATTTTTCATTGCATTTTCATGTGTTTATCATGGGGAATTAAAAAAACAACAACAACAACAAAAAAACAACGTAACTTTTTGTACAATATATCATGATAATAACATCTTAGCAAAATGTGTAAAAATGCTAGAAAGAGCAGATTTTTATATGCTTTGATATAGCAAAGTTATGATAAATATGATGGATAGTATCACCAAAATGTACTGGCATAGAAGAAAATGAAAATATTTTAAGGTTACAATACTATGTTCACAAATTATTAAAATGTTCTGTGTGGTCTTAGTATTAATCTCTATTGCTTTCCATTGGATATAAAAAGAATTTTCCTTCTTGACAAAAAGTCCTACATTCCTAGAGTTGTGAGTCCACCAAGATTGATTCATACTTTGATTGTCTCTTCTTTTTCCCACAGTCCAGTCCTTGCCACAATGGTGGTGTATGCTATTCAATCTGGGATGACTTCACTTGCACATGCCCCCCTAACACAGCAGGGAAAGCGTGTGAGGAAGTTAAGTGGTGTGAGCTTGGGCCCTGTCCTCATGAAGCACAATGCAAGCTGGTGCATCAAGGATTTGAATGTAGGTAAATTTCAGTTATTCCTGTCATTTTTGGAAATTAGAAACAATTGAAATTTTCATCAGTATTTTCTTAAAACTAAATATTCACTTCTTTAAAAATTCAATGCTATTTCTATAGTATGTGGGTTGCTCTGAATGTAATGCCTCCTATTTTGTTTTCATGAAAATGACAACAGCTACAAAGAGGACAATATTTAAGAGAGCAAATTCTTACCTACAAAGCACTGTTCTTCAACACAGTCACCACCAGTAGCTGAGCATTTTCACCAGTGATGAACAAGAGCCTGCATGCTACGCTTGTGAAAATCTGCACCAGTGGAGCTGATCCACGGTCGCTGCCACCACTGCTGAAATGCACCACCTCTTCACTGCAGTCTCATTCATAGTTTGTCTCCATAAATGTTCAGCAAACATCAGTGAATGTCAGTGGGTGCCATTTTTTCCCTGCATGGAAGAATTCAGGGACATACCTTTGCTTCCTAAACACTTCCATATCAGATGCCAATTTGTCAGACTTCTTCTCTGCTGCTGTCTGTTGCACAGAAAAAAAAAAAATATAATAGGATATGGGCAGGAAGTTTCGACCTCTACTGTCATATCACCAACATCTCCCTCTGACATCACTGGCAAAGGGAATAAAATAAGAGGCATTACTTTTGGAGCATCCCAGTATAATAACAGAAATAACAGTAATAATAACAATTGTAAGTTACATTAATAAGAATATCCTGGCAGATCAACATCAGACATTTTCAGCTAGACCCAACGATGCAGGCACTGATGTTTACGTAACCTTTGCTTTTGACTTATCCAAGAGAGCATGTCAAAGCTGCAGAACAGATTGATACATTGCCAGGCTGCAAGGGTACCCCACACCCCTCCACTGCAAAGAGATAAGACGACATGCAGTGTTGAATCAACTTAGGATGTTCTCCATCCTCCTGAAGATAAAAGCAACATGACATAAATTGCATCACTTTATATTCTTTAGTGTTTAATATCGTTGTAAAAAGTCACCTCAAAACCAGCTGTACAGTTATTAAATTAGTATCTTGGCAAGAAGCAGCATGCCAAGTGGTCTATTTGTTTGAAAATTGATAGCCATTAACTGACTGAACATTAGCCAGCCTGCACATTTTTCCTTCTCTTTCTTTCTCCTTACCACCCTGAACTAGAGCAGAATATAAGCAAGTAGGGATTTTGAAGCCATATTTTCTCTTTTTGCTACCGAAGGCAGAGAAATATACACAGAGTCTGCTAGAATGGTTGATTCTTAGGAATGAGAAGGTTTGTCCACAGAAGATTTCTATCATGGGCAATTTGCATGCAGATCAATATGGTGCTGTTTTCATTGAGATTGTTAGAATCAGCACTGCAGCACTTGTAAATATTTACAGCTGTAATTAAAATAATTGTGCCTTCTCTAATGCACATATTTAATGCTAGTATCAAATATGTTCTCTCAAAATTCACTTCTGCATTTCAGGAAAATGCAAACTCCAACTATACAAAAAAAAAAAAAAAAAAAAAAAAAAAAAAAATCAAAGCAACAAACCAAAACCTAATCATGAAACACACACACACAAATCACACAAGAAGAAACAGACAGAGAGAAAGCTTCTTCAAGAAGTTGATGCAAGGAGAGTCTAATAATGACAAAAACTTATACTCAGTGGTACAGACGACAGTAAAACCTCTTCCCAAATACTGTTTAGAAATTGATACAGTTACATTAAGTCAAATTTGGCTACATTTGTAAACCTGTTCAAAGAGACTGAGCGCCTCAGGCAAAATCAGTGCAGCACCACTGGCTATGGTAACCTGGTTTTCAGCTATTATTTCTTTGCTAAGTGCTTATTCTGGGCTACCCTCACAGAATAAGGAAGGTTCAACTCTTATCTACACTTGTGTACTTACATCAGCTCACTGGTTTTAGTAGACCTACTTCTGATTTACATTACAGTAAATAAGGCCAGAGTCAGTGGGTCACAGTTGCTGTCCCCCTTCCCTCGTTAAAGGGAAATGAGCTGGAAGCTGTAGGATTAGAGTTTCAGGTAGCACTGCCCTGTAATCTTTGCAGCTATAAGAGGCAAGCAAGAATAACTGGGACACTGATGGAATTGGATAGCTTTTCAGTAGAAACAAAAGGATTGAAGTGATGGGGATCATGGGATCTTCATCTCTCTGAAGAGATGCTGTCCAGGTGGACTGGTTTAAAGCTGGCCTGGTTTCTCAATTATTATCTTTGCACAGGTCTCACTAATGCAGTGTTTAGCGGCCGAAGCAGCGCTATATTTTACAGAAGCAACGGGAAAATCGGCAGAGGCCTCACCAATATCGTGTTTGGCTTTCGAACTAGGGACACAAATGTGATACTGCTGTATGCGGAGAAGGAGCCTGAATTTGTTATCATCAGCATTCACAACTCCAAACTGGTTTTCCAACTGCAAAGTGGCAACAACTTTTACATGTTGACTCTCACTAGCTCGCTGACCGTGAGTGATGGGAAGTGGCACCAAGTGATGGTTTCCATGCTGGAGCCCCTGTCTCAGTTCTCGAGGTGGCACATGAGTATTGACAACAGGGACACTGCAACCAGTACAACTGCTACAGGAAGTCTGAACTTTCTAAGAGAAGAGACAGACATCCATGTGGCTGACAAGGCTTTTGACAATTTGGATGGCCTGCGAGGATGCATGAGCACCATAGAAATCAGTGGAATTTATCTCTCCTACTTTGAAAATGCTGATGTCCTGACTAAAAAACCTCAAGAGGAACAATTTCTCAAAATATCTGCAAACCCTGTTCTTACGGGCTGCTTGCAGGAGGATGCCTGCAGCTCAGAGCCCTGTATGCATGGGGGGACGTGTGAAGACTTGTACACCTCCTATCGCTGCATGTGTCCCCCAGGGTGGGCAGGCACCCACTGCGAGACCAACATCGACGAGTGCTTCTCCAACCCCTGTATTCATGGAAACTGCACAGATGGGATCAGCTCTTATGAGTGTGTCTGTGAACCTGGCTACACAGGGTTCAACTGTGAGGAGGACATAGACTACTGCCGTGGCCACCAGTGTGCAAATGGGGCCACCTGCATAGATGGGATTCATGGATATTCATGCCTGTGTGCTGGTAACTTTACTGGAAAGCTTTGCAGGTAATACAGACTAGGTAGGTCCATATGAATTTTTTCAGGTCTCATCTGAGAGATTGTTACACCACTGATGCTTCCATTTAAATGCACATCTAATAAACTGTATATTACAGATCTATACATTATAAGATGCGCATCTACTTGTATACTAACTGTGGCTGTACAATTGATGTACAAAGAGTCTGCAGTACAGAAAGCCATAGAGATCAGTTAGATATGGACAAAGAGAGCGGGAGAGGCACCAGCTCAGATGGGGACAGATGGCAGATTGCAGAGAGGTGGGGAGCAAGGCAGAGCTCTGCTGCCAGCCTGAGTCATACAGCTCCTCAGTGGCAGCATTACAAGTCAGCTGGACAGCTGAGGTAGATGCATTGCAAGGATTTTGAAAAGGTTTTGAATCTCTGAAACTATGTTTTATTAGAGTAACAGCAAACTAGTGAAAGTCTTAGTGGGTGGGTAAGAGAAAGAAGTACAGAAGAGTTTGTAAAAAACTTTTTTTGCCCACCCATAGCATGTTTGCTAGGTATGTCTTTTCCTTCCAGGCTTCTCTCAGCCCAGCAGTTCTGCTGGCTGTGGCACCACACTGCCCACTGCATGCATCACATCTGCTGATCTCACTGTACTGCTTACAGTTCCTCCCAGACACTCCAATGTGAGGGGTGCAGGCTCTCCCTTCACTTGCCCTTCTCTGCACACTGTACGTTTCTCCCTTCTGAAAGATATTAAACAGCTAATTTCTACAGTTACTACAGCTAAGAATCTCTTCCTTCTAATTTAATTTTTAAATGAAAGTCCCTAAAAATGATACAGTTTGATATTCTGACCTACTACCAGCAGTTAGTTATTTTCACCATACAGTCATGTTGGTCTGAATGTAAGGATTTTTTTTTTTTTAAGAGATTAGATTGCAAGAAAAAATGTTAGTTTTTCCAACATCCTTCTACTCTTTGCAGCCACACGCTGCAACGTGACCCAAGCTGTTGTGACCCTGGGGTTGGTGATAGAACTTAGTGCATCCTTGGGAAAGCAACTTCAAATTCAGGGAGTTAAATAAGTGGACCCAAGCATACTGTGCAGTCCCAGACACCAGCTCTGCATTTGTGTAGTGTGGCACCTACCCTCCCCATGCAGGCATGGCCAGCCCAGGCACCTGTCCTGTGAGCACACATAGGCATGGGGTTTCCCTACGATGGAGAAAACCAGGGAGGCACAAGTTCTGTGTGTATTTCCAGAACTATGTGGTCATCTATGGGTAAAATATGATGCCTCCCCTGTTTGCACTGGATGGCATTTGCCAATAGGAGCGCAGCTCTCACTGTTCAGATACTAGCAGTGGTAAGTTGTGCATTCAAACAACAGATTTGCAAGATAGATCTAAACATTTTCCTCTAAAGCAATGGACTAGACTCAGAAAAAGTGAGAACACAAGACATTCAGAAGTGAACAAGGAGAGAGCAAATAACAGCTGTCATTGCCTTTCTATTTATCCAGATATCGAAGATTACCCTATACAGTTTGTGGGAATGAAGACAGAAATCTCACCTGTTACAATTATGGCAACTGTACTGATCTTGGAGGCAAGCTGGCCTGTGTGTGCCTGCCAGGGTTTGCTGGAGAACGGTGAGATGCTTCACTGTATGGAACAGTTCTTGCAAAAGTCATTCCAAGGGTGCACCACCTATAGGGAAATTACCCTCCTGCAGAAATACAGAAAAAGCTGGTTTTCAAGTGTAGCAGTTCTTTGCCTGAGCACCTTTCAGGGCCTGAAAGTATAACAATCTTACTTAGGCAAAAATTACAAATTAACTCAGCAAGGGTCAGTCCAATACAGCACCACTAATGCCAGTACAAGCCTTTATTTCTTAGTGAGTGTTGTACAACTCCTGCTGTTTGGATTCAATGCCATTGTTGTATGTAGGCACACTAGAATGTTATTTTTCTATATATAGGCACACATAAACACATATATCCTATTCATATATGTATAAAAATCAGCCAGAATATACACTGACACATAAATAAGCCAAGCTGTCCTATTTTGACATGCATCCATTGTAAATAAACAATCTATTCTCCTACAGGGATAACATGACGTGAAATATGTGGAAGTGTTATTTTCTTTACTGAATGCCAAAATATGAAAACAGAATTATTATTTAAAATTAAAGTTGAGAAATACTTCTTACCTATTACAGTATGAAACAGAAGGGGCCATCCCAATTTGTATGTAGTACAATAGTTTGCTGCATGATCACGTACCACTTGTTGATTCTCTACAAACACCTCTGCAGCAGGGAGGTCTGAAGGTCTCAGTGCATCAAGTGCTGTAAAAACATAAGAGGACATCATCCCAGTCATAATATGGCCTGAAGTAGTGGAAAATTTCTGAATAGTAAGAAAAGGTATGCAGAACATAAACAGAAAACTAATGACTTTTGCTTGCAGTGCAATTAACATTACATCAGAGTGCAATATCCAAACATTCAGCAGGATCAAGCTGTGCCAGGTTTGCAAACACAAAGCAGCATTTCAACAAATGGTTTTCATTCTTTCAAAATCCGATTAATTCACTGACTTTGTGGAACCCGTGCAGTAAACCAAAAAGGACAGATGAAAATTTCCACCTACCCATTGTGCAGTGTAGTTGGCTGACACATCTGCACTGTACTCTTTTACTCAGCCAGAAGGCCTGCATGCCACACTACAAAAAAAAAAAAAAAAAAAAAAAAAGCTTAAGAAATAAAATAATAAAATAATAAAAGCATGTTCTCAGGCAGTTCTTCAGTGTGTATTTTTTTCAGGACTTCAAGATAAGTCAAAGTGCTTTTTCCTTCTTCCTTCCCCTGCCAGGCAACTTGCTAAGTGCAGCTCTGGGAATGAGCCTTGCTTACATCCACTCCACTGGCTGGCAATAATGTCTATTTTATGGTTCCCGTGATCCTCATATTGAGTAGCAGCCTTGCACCAAGCATACTGCACTATAACTGACAATCAAAGCAAGACATTCTTCTCAAATGTCTAAAATTGACTATTTGTCCTCTTTTCCTCCAGGCTGACACACTGTAAACCAGGAATATTTCTGCTTGCAGAACATAATACATAAGAAAAGAAAAATTTCAGCTCAAACAGTGGACATTTCTTTTTTTCAGAACAATTTCAAATGTATCAGTTAACAAGAAAATTCAAAACAAAATCCTTCAGTCTATTTATTGATTAGAATAGTAAAGCAGGCATTTTGGCTTCAAGACAGTATTTCATCCCTAAGAAAACTAATGATGTACAACATTAAAAAAAAAAAAAGAAAAAAAAAGGGTGTATTTCTATGTCAATCAATTGACTTGGGATTACCAGGAAGAAAAGAAATATCAAATAATACTTGAAAAGATTAAATAAAAGGAAACATAGCTGTCTCTTGAAAACAATTATTTCACTGAATTCAGGCAATTTTCAAAATCACCAAAGAGAGTTAGGTTTAAAAGTCTTCCTGTATTTTGTTTTTTCAGTTTTGCATAGGGAAGTTCATAGGTATTTAATTTTTATGGATTGCATTAATACTTAATTTTCAGCTTTCTGATGTACATAAATATAATTTATCATTGGAGGAAGTGGTTGAAACTTTTTCATGGATTAATAAAGAAAACCAGCTAAGAGTGTTTAATGCAAAGAACAGCACTTCTCTAATCTAACACTAACAATGTCTTGAGTGCTTATGGATATAATTAAACAAAACAATTCCTGGTAATTTCCAGTGAATTTCATACATTCTGCTTCAATAGTAAATGTGATTCTTTATCTGGAAAAACAGAGTATTGACCATTATCAGTATTTGAAAAAATGAAGGCAGGGAATTCAGGGGAAGCTTCATCAGGATAGAGAATCACCAAATCGTTACCAGTTTTTAAACAGTTGCAAATGCTTTTCATTAATGGTTTGTTGCCTTAAGAAATTATTAGAACTCAAATTTGTTTTCTCATCAGAATTACTGAAAAGCATGTAATGATACAAATTTAAGCTTTTAAAAACCTTATTCTGCAACTGCCTTTCTTAACATTCTCAGTGCCCACACCCCCTCAGAGAGACCGTATAGGGGATTGTGCTGGACATCTACTGACACTTCAAATTGAAAAAAGAAATGGGTGAATTCTCAGGGGCACAATTCAGTCGTGAAAAAATATGCTTTTGTTTGACTTAGATCTAAATTATCGAGAAGGAAATTGTGCCCTCAGCTTGCAGTAACGATGAAAATGGACCAGCAAGTGTTCAGCAGGACTTGTGCTGTATCCAGCTCTAAAACCACACACCAGCTTTCATTTCACTTTGCTAAGCACCATTAACCAGGAAATGGTCCACAGAAATGAAATTCTGGCTTAACTATCTATGTTTGAAAGTAACACAGGAAGTTCAAGATTTAAGAGAGGCTAATCAAGTCGTTAATAAGATTCTCTGAAGACCACAAACACATGTGGAAATATACTACAGATTTCAAATGGAGCAGCCTCCTCATTAAATGTTTCTGAATTAAAAACGTGCCAGTTTTATGCATTTCGTACCTGATTTCAGGATCTCACTTTTTTTTTCACTCTTCTCCGTAGGTGTGAAAAGGACATTGATGAGTGCAGCTCTGATCCATGCCTGAATGGAGGCCTCTGCCAGAACCTGCTTAACAAATTCCACTGCCTCTGCGACGTGAACTATGCTGGGGACCGCTGTGAGATCGATGTAAGCGACCTCTCCTTCTTTGTCTCTTTACTGTTGTGGCAGAATCTCTTTCAGCTTCTCTCCTATCTTATTTTGAGAATGGATGATGATCCAGCAGTCGAGTGGGGTGACCAGGAAGACTATTAGCAACCCTTTGACTCTTGGTTTAGCAGAACAGAAGATGCCTTGACCAAAGAGCTTAGCAAAGCAATGCAAGCATCTGAGTTTGAAAAATCATTTTATATGTTTTTTGAACTTATGTGAAATGTTCAGTTTTATACAAATCTTCTTCAACTCTGGTTGTAACGTGGAAGCAAACCTTTCAGGTAATATCATGTTACTTTATAAGATATAAGAAAGTGAACGATGAGAACTTTGTGATGCAGTGCTCAGGTCCAATTCTTGCCTGTTTGATGAACTACTTTGGATCTGTGTTAGTGCTTTCACTTCATATTAGAACAAATGCTAGCAAATCTTAAAAAGATTTGCCACACCACTAGAGCATTTCACCACATGCAGGCTGTCAGCACAAATAGTGGAGGAGATCAGAAAGTAAGACATAACAAGGGGAACTTTAAGATACACCTGTGGTAGCATTCAAGCCCTATGCAACGGCTGGCAAAGGTTTGTTGCCCACAGAGAGGTTAATTTTACCATTAAATCTTACTGGTGTCATTATATCTGCACCACATAATACGTTCATTGCTAGTTTTTGGCCATTTGGTCTCCCACTCGTGATGCCAAGTATGGTGCTTTTGGATTAATAACGTTATGGATTAGCAGTGGGGCCCCTTGTACATCCATTTGGATTAGTGGCAATCCTGCACCTCTGCTCCATTAGCCTCTCCATTAACCTCCAGTGTATCACTCAGATAAACTGTGGCTATCTCAGTTTTCATAACAATTCCTCTGTCAAGAAAGGCCCAGGAAGTATGTTAGATTTTCAAAATATAAGTTTGCTGTATTTTTCCAAAGATTTCTTCAAATGTCAGTAAGTCTCCCTTATTCATCAATAGATAGACTCAGTAGACTAAAGTACAACATTTTGTTCCTTCATAGGAAGAAATCAAGGTAGTTCAGTTGAGTGGTTGTATATGGATTCTTTAAGTAATGAAAATTACGAACACTGGGAGATGTAGCAAAAAAAATGGGAAGAAAAAATGTAGGAAATGTAAAATATCTGAATTTGTGGATGCCTTTGGGAGAGTCGACACAAATGGAGGACATTGCTAAATATAAAACAACAGTGAAAAGTGAATTTTTCTGAACAATGGTTCAATGCAAAAAGCATTTGTGAACTGTGCAAATATTTATCTGGGCGTTGATGATCATATATTTGTATAGATTCCATACTCCCTTTAGCCATTTAAAATAGAGTTCTCAAATGACAGTGGCATGTAGCAGAGTTATAGGAAAGATTAAATAGAGTTAAAGAGTCTTTTTATGACTTTTATGAGAGTGATAAGCAAGATGCTTAGGTTTCCATTTTGCTACAGCAAAATGCAGCAGAAGTCACTGCCTGAGAATCAAGTCTCTCTTTTATTTCTCATCTTTCAGAGGTGTCCCCAAGTCGATTATTTTTTCAAACATAATTCCGAACATAATTGCAGCAACACTGGTATTATTAAATAAGGCTCCTTTTTTCCAGAAAAAAACCCTCACATTCTTTTGTGCATTTGTGGAAAATACCATGATTCATCCTGTGAAATGTCACACATTCCTGTACTGAGCATTTGCCTTAGTATGAAAACTTAAACACAATACAATAACTATGGTAATTGCTACACTTATTAGGATAATATTTTTGCTATATTTATCTTAAAGAGTGATTTGGGTAGTTTTTTTGTTTATTGCTCTTAAAAAAAAAAAAAAAAGTACTATTCACGTGAAAGGTCCTTCCCTCTTTATAAGCAAGTATTGAAGAAAGCTAGAAAGTAATACATGTATTAACAGTATGCCTGACAAGCAGTAGCTCTAAGTGCAGTATGCAAACCAACAAATATATCTGTATGGAGATTCCAAAACTCCTTCTATTCAATACCAGAATCATAATGACTGCAAACAGTTTTATATGGATTTAAAGTAACGTGTGAGCTTTCATGTACATTTAGAGTTTGTTACCTGCAGAGCAGCAGTTCAGTCTTTAAGTACACGCTACAAAACTTTAATACAATTTAATTTTTTCCTTCCTCTAATGCCTTGTCATCATGAAACATCTCCTGACTTCAGCTGTGTTCCTCTCCCCTCTATATTTCCATATGTTCAACTACATCATGTACGTGTACAAAACTTTCCTGTCTTTGCACAAAATAAACCTTCTGCCTTTGTCTCTATGTCTGCTTCTCATTTCCTGCTGACAGCTCTGTCCATTTGCTTCAAGTGTGCCGTTTCTTCTGATATTACCACTTTACACACACCAGCAGAGGCTGCATTTCCCCATTGCTCTGCAGTAATGCTGGCAGTGCCCAGGGCAGCCGTTCAGCTGCCACAGCCTCCCCAGCTGCAGCTCTGTTACGTGTCCAAGGGCAGTTGCATAGCACAACCCAACAGACAAGACCCAAATCAGCAGCTCAGAGAAGGAGCGCTTAAAGGGTCTGCAGGGCTCAAAGTGACTCTTGTTACCTGCTTTCTCCTTTTGTACTGTCAATACTTACAAAACTGCTGGGTGTTGGAAGGCCTCTGCTAACATTCTGACAGGTCATTTCTTCCCTTTGAGTTACATCATAGCCTATAGGCTGGTTCTGACCTGTGCAGATCTCTAGTTGAGAATGGACTTCATATTTGTAGTTTATAACGTTAAACAGAAAAAGGAAACAAATTCCAGATTAATTAAAATTATTTTTTCAATATATACTTTCAAAGAAAGATAAGCCATTTTAAAGGAAACAGCTTTAGAAGCAAAGATGAAAAAAAGCTTTGCTAAGCACTAGTATTTTGTAAGTACATCCAATTGCAAAGATTTTTTAGGATCTAAGAGGTTAAAGATTTTAATGTTTAAAATTGAGATACAGCAGCAAGATCTTCATAGATGAATGGAAGCAAAGAAGCAAGCTCACTGTCTTGGGAGGTATGGCTTGTGATGATATGAGCACTGATACTAGCAGTAATGGATCCCTCTGTATTTTGACACTAAGGTTCAAATATTTTTTCATCTCAGTAACTGTCATTCATAAACATGGGTAATGAGAAGTAACAGTGATAGAGCTTGAAGAGGAAAAAGAGATTTCTGAAAAGAGGGGAAAGACAGCAGTGGTTGAGGTACTAAAAGGGGGAGCAAAAGGATCTCCATCAGCTGTGGGAGGAACAAAAGGGTATTCTTTAACGAGTGTGAGAAACAAAGGAGCAGTATTGCACTGGGGAAGTGCAAATAGAGAATGGAAAACTTAGGGTTGCTATACTGACAATAGTTCTTACTTCTGACCCTTAAAAAACAGGTTCTGAGTGATGCTCCTCTGCTGGCGCAATTCAAGTTCTGCCAGCAGCATTCTGTCACAGTCTTAGCCAAAAAGAACCCATGTGTTTGTGAAAGAATCCTTGATGCTGAATGCTTATTTGAATTCTTTTAGTCCCAGATAATTTAATCTGTAAGAAACTAGATTCAATACTCAGTTTGCTCAGTGCTGTTTGCTATGTGACTATAATAAGTTAGCGAAACAAAAAATATCAAAAAATATGCTTCAAACTCACAGTGAATTAAATCAGATTTCCCTTTTTTTTTTTTTTTTTCCACTGCAAGTATTTTCCCTGGCCTGACACCCAGAGGTCCAGCTGGACGGGCATTCTACTTGTCTAAATCATCTTTTAGCTCTTGAACTCTAATTTCTGCAGTTTGATATAGTGATTTCCCCTATAAATGACACTGAAAAGTTCTTCAAAATACTACCTCAAGAACCACTGGTTACTATAGCCTAAAAAAATAGCCACAAAAAAAAAAAAACTCCATCAGGTCATCATTCTATAATACTTAGACAACTATTACCTGCAATACATCTTCAGAGAGTAAAATAAAATAAATGCAAAGTTTGGTTGATCCTTTTACTTTGTGTTTCAAGAGTGCTCTGAGGTCCCATTAGGCCCCAAAGCCCATTCTGTCTGTGCTGTGCATAGCAAAAGGCAAACGCAGTCCCTGTGCTGAGGCAAATGCAATCCCTATGCTGACTGGCAAACAGCTCAGGATGTGCTTTAAAATTGTTTTTTGAGCATTATCATCAGCTGCACCTTTGGGACAGCACTTCCTCACCAAGCATACCCTCTCCTATTGTACTTGTGAATATACATGAAACTTGAAAGCAGTGCTAGATTTCACATCCCAGAATACAAGTTCTGCTTTAGGTAGCTAATGCTGTGTTCTCTGATGTGTGCTGCTGTTGCTTCCAGCTGGTATCATTTGATCCTCCAGGGCACAAGGACAAGCGTCATGCACTGGAGGTTACAATTCACATTTAGTGTCATTAAAAATACACTGATAAGCATGTAAGGTATGTTCAATATTGAATCTGAATTCAGTAAAACTCTCTCAGGCTTCCATAGCACAGGCACTCAGAATTTTGATTGAATTGGCACTGCAGCAATTAGCTAATGTATTCATTAACTGCAAGGGTTAGTAATGTGATCGTAGCAAATGATACTTAATTACAATAATTAATGCCTAGTGATTCATGAATAATGCATTCCCTAACTATTTACTTATTCATACTTGTGAAGCCATTAATGGATAATGATCATTCGAATAAAAGACATGGACATCAGGAATGTAATACTGAGACTAGTTTTTCTCAGTCTCACCATAGCTTTGCCTGTTTGCCTTGCTCTTACATATTTCTTTCTTGCCAATACCCACAGATAGAAAGTACTTGAAGAGCTGTAGAGCAACACCATCTCACATAGAGCCGTACTGGCTAGTTCTCACGCTGCGTCAGTTCTCAGTCAGTGCTCTCATCAGGCTTGGAGAAGGTCCGAAGAGTCACAGAAAAACAAGATAGGTTTTGTTTTGTTTTTAAATCATATTCACACACAATTATTTTGAGGCAGCATTATCATTTTTGTTCTTAGCCTAAGTTCAAACGCTCAACTCTAGGATAGCATTGCTCACCAGCTAGGCCAGGGATGTGGCAAAACGAAGCAAAGCCAGGAAAGTCAACCGAATCTGGAAAGTGCTGCTGTCCCGGCTGAAGAGCTGCACCCACCTACTTGCTCCTCACACACAGCAAGTGAGGTGCAGGGGCGGGCAGCACGGTGAGGGCAAGGCTTTAGCCACAGAGCATGTGGGCACCTACTGGGGTTTTGTCTTCCCCGATGCTCCTGCCTGCTTTCCTGATGCTCCTGGAGCCCAGACAGGCAGGCAGCAGGAGGAGGTGGGCTGCTGGTGGGTTGTTGCTGCAGTGCCTTACAGACCAGCCCTGCACATCAGCCCCTTGGAGAAGAATGCAGCACAGCACAGGTAAACTCACTGCAGTCTCACGATTGTAGGTCAGCCACAAAGGCAGACTTGCTGCTGCTGATGGTATGGGGACTTCATTCCTGTGCCAGGCCAGATGCAGAGTAAGAACAAACATCTTTAGATTTGTAAAATGAGCGGTTCTGCTCTGAAAGTCATTGCAAATGTCACATTGCCATTTTTAGAGCTGTTTTTTTCTTTTTTTTTCCAGAGCTCCTTAATACCCTCTGCTATTTTCTATTAGTCTGTTTTCAAAACACAGGATTGAATTAAAACTTCTAAAAGAGTATTGCAAGGAACACATTTAATATGTGCCGTAACATAAGGTACAGAAACATTAGGTTGCAAAGACAATAAGGTTATCTGATGTGTCTTAGCTGGGAAAGACAAGAACACTCCTCATGAGGCCGACATTAGCGCACGCATCAGTGCAAAGCAGCTGAATATTTAATGTGTGCGGTAAATATAAGCAGCAAAGGGAGCCCAGATGACATATGACAGCATAACACTCTGCAGTATAGAAATCGACTCAAATAGGGTATTCACATAACACATTCGATGTTCAGACTAACATGTTTTGTCTGTACACCATCCTTTATGTTGCACAAGCATTGTTTTCCTTTTCTCACCTTCTGATGTTTTCCTTGTAGACTCCCAGTCACATCACATGGGCATTTACTTCAGTCATTGCTCACCTCAGAACACATTCGAGCACTCCATCCCTGCATTGTTCAGATACTAAATTTTACATGTTTTTTTATCATATGGTTCATGAAAATTAATGTTCTTTTTTTTAATTATTTTTCTCTTTTTTTTTTTTTTTTTTTTTTTTCTGGCTTCCAGTTATACTAGAATATATACTAAAAGTTGTTTCAGATCTTTAGAACAATTAACTCAGAAATATGTGTATATATATGTACATGTATATATATATTTATGTATGTGTGTGTATATATATGTGTGTGTATATATATATATATATATTTGTAAGAGCAGAAGCAAATAATTCTGTCTTCCAGTGACTTTCAAACAATAATGCTTTATGTCACTGAACAGTCTGGCCAAAAGCAGACTGAAAACAGATGATAAAATAAATATATTTTAATTCCTCAAATCCACATTACTGAACTCACTAGAAGTTTCTATAGTAAAACAAATCCCAGCCTCACCTTCAAACTGAAAAATAAAGCCTGGGCTTATCCTTGACTGCTTTTAAAAAGAAAAATAAACTGGATGGAAGTTGAGGAGTTCATAGCGGAAAAGATAACGTATGTGGAGTTGGCAGCAACCTCTTGGGATTCAGTGTTTGTCCTCTTCACTAAAATGAACAGAATTGAGAGATAAGTTCAAAGCTATAAATGGGATTTATTGCCAGATTAGAAGGTGGTTTCAGAGGAAGCTTGTCCACCACCATTAAGAACTTAAAATCTCCTCACTTTCATTCAGGTACTTAAATAGGAACCATGGTCCTTGGCTGCAACCACTACATTATTTAGACAGCAGCAGTCCTGTAGTACATTACTCCTATCTACATTCTAGCTCAGCACAACAAATACATCTGGCAGAATAGTGCTCAGAAATGATTCACGTGCTTACAATTACTACTGAAAGGTCCATGGAGTTATGATGTTTCCAGATAAAGCAAGGGTGGCAAGCTCATCTGCCTATGCATCTCTTGGTGAGTTCTGTATGTGAAGTATGTTCTTGTGCAGAGTGCTTTTCAGTTCTTGTTATGAAACTCCATTCCTAATAGTGTCTGAAAATAGTTTGCACACTTTATTAGACTTCTAGAATATTTGTCCACTAAAAAGCAATAAAAAAAATTCCTATTCTTGAAGATCTGAAAAATATTTTGTGTTCAAATGATCAGAAACACTTATATGTTTTGAAACAGAGTCATTTACATGGGAGGAAGAGCTTGTTACTTAAATATTTGAGATTCTGTTTACCAAACTGTAAAAACAATAGTCCTCAAATTTATTCAAACACTCTTCTCTTTTCAAGAAGAATAAGAACTGCTGTGATACTGCTGTAACACAGTGGAAAGGACGAGGGAATCAGCAGCTGTGCCCTTTACAAACCTTTGCAATTATTTAGCTAGAGCAGCTTTTGCACCACTGCAGACTGCTTTGGTTGTTGGTAGAAAAGAAAAGGGGGAGAATGGTAGCGTTAGGAAGAGGATCTCAAGCACTATACGAGCAGGATAACCAATTATCTGTTTGGGAACGTGTTCTGCCTTCCTTGGATACAGTACAATGAACCTTTAAAAATAAAGTTACTGTATTGCCTTGTCTTGGCTGCTCAGTGTCACTAGACCTAACTTAGTTACTTTAGTTAAAAGTGTAACAAAGTCTATACCATCAAATTCCAAAGGAGAATGAACTTGAGACCCATTTCATGTGAGAATATATTAAATTACAGCAGATTCTATTAACGTTAATGTATGTTAACGTGGAAAGTTAACCACACTGCTTGAATAAAGTACATAAAAGTCATTTCCCAGAATAGCTTGTTAAGATTCAGTGCTTAACAAGTCACATACTGGCATTCAGGAATGAACTCCTGAGTATCCCATTTGTACAGACTCCTGGTTATTCCAGTGGTCAAGACAAAACCAGTAACTCCTATGAGCAAGGTGAAGTATGAGAAAGTCTTTAGTTTCAGTAACTCTATGAATTCAGGTTGATAGTTGTTAAATATCTTTTGCTTATTTCTGAACGTGATTTAATTCCCCACCTTAAATAACAACATTGTAGACTTCAAACTGAGCTCAGGTGCCTGAGGATGGACAGCAACACCTGCTCTGTTCCTGAAGAATGTGATATTCTCCTCCAAAGTAAATAGTGTACAGGAACAATCCCAGCTTGCAGCAGCTCCATAATATTCATTACATGAGCAAAAAGACTACCCATCAGACTCTAGCTTTCTCGTTCAGGGCTGTACAAACACCAACAAGTGACAGACAGCCAAAGGTGAAGACCTGGGGGTAAGTCCTAGCCAGAACTCAATTGGTCTTGCTCTTGGTGGGAGTGTTAGGAACAGGGTGGAATGAGAGAGCCCTCATACAGCCTTTAGGGCGAGGGGCTGCTGTACTGGAAAGAGTTTGCATTTGCAAATAAAGGTGAATTTTGATCCGACTCTGCAGACTGTATAAAATGCTTACTTTCAGCCTGTACTGAGAAGCCCATGGATTCAAATTAATCATCTGACTGAAAGAGAGCTGAGTTACTCACAGTCAATATGCCCTGCCATAGAGAACCAGAAATAAATGCAGTTAGGTGAGCCAGCATATTTTTTTGTAAGAAGTATGAACTTCAAGAAAATCTTCTGGAAGTGTAGGAAATCTTAAAAGAAAGACATTAACAATGCTGCCACTAAATCCTAGCATGTTAGAGTAAATTCCTCTAATGTGAACTACAATGTATTTTCTATCAGTTATCCTTAGGTGGCAGTAAGGTAAAAGCACGGAGCAGAAAGTTAAGAAAAATCTCTAATGTATTTATAGAGACCTTTCCTGCATGTACTGAGCTGGCTATAACATGTAAAGAGATTTCATAAACTTCTTGCATCTTCAGCAGAAATCCAAAAAGCAATTACCAGATTCAGCTTCATCCAAATCACATTCAGTGTTGAATGCTGGCACTATCAGTACAAGACCAGGTGTTTCACTAGGTATGCAGTACCTATCCAAGTGTCCCTAAGATTGGAGTTTGGATTCGTGGGGAGAGACAGACTCAAACACTCCTGTCAACAAGAAAGAAGTACACTAAAAAGAAAAAAAGTTATAAGAATATGGTAAATTCACTTTCAAACATTTGAATCAAGATTAAAATAGGATTTCAAGGAGTGATTATTGATGTGGAGCTCTACAGATTTTTATAAGAATTTCATTTACACTTTCCAAGTATGCATCTCTTCCAAAGTCTTTCTTGAATATAAAACGTACTGACGTAAGTCTTCTCTTATCATCATCTAGTAGAAAAAAGAACAAACACTAGGATATAAACATACTCAAAAATTTTATCAAGGAATATCATTAACTAAGTAATGTGACACTGTCATGTAGCGTGCTAAGGCAAGTATTATGTAGCCAATAAAGGTCTAACTTATACCATTAATATTTACAGTTGGAAGCATGAGATGGCTGCAATCTAAGTGCTGCACCCAACAAAGGCTTGTTGTTGACTTGATACCTTCTTGTCTGACAGTGTGAAACACTCACATAGCTACTTACTTCATCACCACTTGACAGCGTAATATTAATGCTAGGTAGCAACACATGGCTGTTTTGCAGAAGCTTAGCACCAAATAGGAGGAAGAAATTCATCAAATGCTTTGGAGATTGTAGGCCTAGCTGCGTAGCAAAAAAGTAGAGATGAAGAGTATCTGGAAATTATCCACCATAACAGTAATCCTCACTCTGTTTCTGCTTCACTGCACTCTATTGACCCCCTTACTGTGCACCATTGGACAGAGCAGTTTCTTATTCCCATAGAAAGTGGGAAGAGGCAAGTCTGCCAAGTTCAGCACAAGTTGCACCAGTTCCTCCCAAGAGCCAGGAGTCGGGTTAGATGATCTTGCTTCACATCACAGCAGTTGGGTCCAGAACCCTTGGCAGGTGGCTGCCCTGTGTGAGACACTATTCTTTGACAGTTGCTAAGTGGTGATGATCTTAAAAATCTGATTTCAGAAATAAAAGAGCATCTGCCTCTAGCTTAGCTCATTAAAGAAGAGATCTTTTACCTCAGCTGTTGTGAGCTGAGAAGCAGAGGTTCTGAGGAAGCAGTTCTGTGTTTGCAATTCATATCCTGCAAATCCATTAAAGTTAACTGAAGTCAATAATGCAGAACACAACTGAATCAAAACGACTTCACCTCTTTTCCCCTAGAACTGTCCTGTCCTCATCTTCAGCTCTGTAGCATCTTTTCTTATTCTTCTCCAACTTTTGGGTCCCCTTCACCCACCTCATGCTCTCATGGCAGCAGGCAGAGTCCCCAAAAGGCCACTACTGCTCATAGTTCCAAATCTCTTTTCAGGAGTCATTTCTACTGTGGCAACTGTATGGAAGCAATAAACTCAAACCAGATAGATGCAGGACAATGACAGAAAGTTACTGTTTTCTGCAATAGTCTTTTGATTTTAAATATTATCCTAGCCCTCCTTGCGAGATGCTTGCCTGGTAAAGCTTTATTCCATCATCAAGATTTATCTGTATAGAATCTACTGTCTTGAAGCTGTAATGCAGATAATCCCCTATGGAGAAACAACACCTGATATACTTCACTGTTAACTATGTAGAAAAATAATTATATATTACACCCCAAAGCATTTCTCAAGCTAGAAAGGGATGTTGCACCCCAGAGACTGATACCTTCACAAAAACACTGTCATAGTATTTGTCTAGTCTGCCATTTAGCAGCTTTGGGACAAGCTCCTCCTCAGCAAGATTTGCCTGGATTTACACCAGCTATAGACTTTTCCCTCCTATGCTTTCAGACGGCAGCAGATGGCTAAGTTTCTACACCAGAGGCTGTCAATAGAATTTTAAAAGGCATCTCATAACAACACATTGGAGCTGCACATTTAATCTGTGCTGCACCAGCAAGATGATCTTAAAAAGAGCTGGAGTACACTTACAAAATTAGCACTGTCAGTTGCTGCAGAAATGCTATCAGGAGTCTTCTGAAAGTCCACAGCTTAATGACAGCTTACCTCCAAACTGCCAGCCAAATCACTTCGCTGTGTGTATCCAATGCTCAGATGTCTAAGAGAAAAGGCATTTAATACTGTTTCACATGATGCTGATCCACCAAAATATCTAATGGAGATTTTAAGGGGCTACTTAGACACTTAAGGGTTTTCTTGGGTCCGTAGCTGAGTTCACATGAAGTACAGTGGTAAAAAAAGAAGTATTATTTCTTCTACCTAAGGCAGACCATCTTGGACCTTTCAAAGATCATCATTTTTAAGCCTGGGTAACCTCCATTAAACAGTTGATATACACCAGGCATCAGTACTCCAAGTAGTGAAAAGAAAATGCAATTACTGTACACAGTCTTTTGTTATGCGATGAATTCCTAAAAGTGGGCATTTCAGTTTGAAAAGCTATATCCACAAAGCTAATACTATCAACAGAGCTACCATGGCCATTTAGCATCTGTGTAGAGGGTGAGTTGTTTAGGTCTAAATGCAGCATGGTCTCTATGTGATCCAGAAATGATCTTGCAGGCTGATGTGAAAAGAAGGAGGTCTCTGCATGCTGATCAGGCTGTAAGATCAAGGCCTGTGTGATACCCTTGTTTTAACCAAAGGCTGCTTTACAATTACTTGCAATGTTTTTGAGATCTCCACCATCACTTTCCAATTTCGTGTTCTACTATAACTAGAACAAGCTTCTTCAGTATATTCTGTAGAGTCACAGCAGTGAGACTTCAAGTGTCAGGGGGGAGGCTGTCAGAATTTCTTAGGAGGAACATAAATCCCTGCGAGTGAAGCTAAATCACAGACTTCAATCATTTCTAACTTCTTCATTTTCTCACAGGACACCAAAGAAGTAATTATTCCTTAATAAAACAGATTGCTTTTTTATTATCTTGATCTATAATTGCACAATCCAGATGATCAATTTATCATTGCAGCTGCTAAAACTAATTATCTCTACATTCGTGCCTTGATTTCATGAAGAGATGTCAGCCAACTAAAAGGTGACATTTTGCAGGAAGGAATTCATTCAGTCTGTCATATTTCAAATAAGACAAACCATTCAAACTACACTTCATAAGCAAATGTATAATAAATAAATAGGTGTTTGTGGGCTTTTGTTTTCAGACATAAATATCCATCTGAAAAAGAAGAAATAAAATTTAAAAAGTTACTTACCTACAAACATTCATCTTCAAGGTGGGCTGGCCTTACTGTGGATCTTCTGTATATATCCAGGTTGCTCATCCAAGTTTTATATTCAGAAATGGCTGGTCAACTCCAAATAAGACTTGGGGATCTCATTCAGGCCCTCCAGCAACGGAATTGCATTTTCCTGCAAAAATATCTCAGGTGCTGACAGCAGAAAAAACAACAATAATTATGAAAATTCAAGACTTTCTACAACTCTATGTACAGTATAGATTTTCAGAGGACTACAGTGTTACGTGTGGGATGACAGGATGGTCTTCTGTTGGTGGATGTGCTGTCAGAGGGAGAAAATCCCAAGATCTGGAGAGAAAGTTATGGTCTCCTTGGGGTTACCTGGCATGACGCAGGTATAATCTGCACGCAGGAGGCAGAGCTAAATGCACCCAAGCACATGGGACATGTGGGCAGCTTGATCTGGAGCTATGAGGCAGCTGGTTGCAGAGGGAAGCAGTCACACCTTTAAGCAATGACTCCAATGAATCTGTGCCTTCTATAAACAGCCTTCTTGTTCTTTCTGTTTGCTTTCACAAAGAAAGCAAAACTAGCAATCCTGCAGCAGTGTTTCTAGGTCAGTGTTCTTATCAAATAATCCTGAAGCCTGTTAGGCACCAGTTTTAAAGCAAATCAAGTATTACATGTTTAAAGAAAATAACTTTCTTCACACAGAAAATAATGGCTATCTAATATGATGGCCATAGAGAATGCATTTTTGAAGCTGATAGGATAAATTGAAGTAAAGTGGGCAGGAGGAAAAGGAATTGGAAGAAGTGGCCTCACTGGTGATAAACAGTGGAAGATCAGTCAAAGTGCACCACAAACACTCTAGGTGCTGCCACCTATGTTACCAAAGGTACAGAATTATTCACATACCTGGCCAATAGCAGTTACAAGCACGCTCAACAGAGATGAGTGCCCACATGGACAGCAGCACAAAGAAAGCCAGGATAAAGAGGATAAAGCTGTTAAAGGAAGTAGCTAATGGGTATTAATTTAAAAATTAGAATTTAACAAATAGTTTGTCATTCCCAATGGCCAGTGCAGTGTTTGGCTTAACTGAGCATGAATTTGGTGTGTATGAGTCCAAAATTTACTGGTTCAATTTTGCAGCCTAACAATCAGGACAGAACAGCTCACAAGACACAGTGCTTAGCATAGGCAGAACAGATACTTCTAACATGATGCTAGGCAGAATGCTAGGTACTTGCTTGTGAAACTGGAAAGCAAATAATGAAAAAACAGTCTGAATGTACCATCATTTAAAGTACTTAAATTGGAAGAAAGTCAATCTATGGATTTACAGCCACTTTACAGCTGTTGAAAAGTTGTAGTCCCTCAAGCTGAGGTTATCAGTGCATCTTATTATATGAGTCATTAGATTTCTTCTAGAGCTACTGGGTTTCTTATTTGAAATCAACCTTGAACAGAATTATTTGCTGATAAGGTGATTGTAAACCCTCACTGAAACAAATTCAGCATATCTGTGGGCTTTCTAAGAGTGATAATGGCTTTTCTTTGGCTACATATTATTATCCCTATATACTTCCAAAACCTTCCAAAGTAGTTCTGACATGGGCTAGTATGATTCAAGCCAATCATAAAGTAACCCTAGTTACTTTAGCAAATGGTTTTGATTTGGGAGCAGTAAATTTGGATGTCTTGGACAGATGTTTTTACTGCAAATGAAGTGATAACCTCATGGCTGGTGTCAGGACTTGAGATCTGGAGGCTTTGCTAGTGAGAGCTCTATTGCACACAAGCAATTGCGGAATTCCCAGAAAGCACTGCACATGGCAGAGAGGGGAATTCTCCAAGGCTGGGCAGTTCCTGTGTTTTAAAGTTTTGCTGATGTCTCTGTCTTGTAAAACATCCAGAATCCATGCTGGAATGAGGCTGATTAATTCTTAATGCCCAGCAGCAGACATCTGCTTTCAGCGCACACTGCACCATTCCTTTTACAACCTGAAGACACATACCAGTGGCACTTCCCATGCCAAGCTCATGCCCACATCACAGTGTCCCAAGCATCTTGTGCTATTTCTCTTAGACACGAGGGAGCTGCTTCTCTGGAAGCACAGCTATCTGCTCCCTCCCTGGCTCTGGCTCAGCACTTGTGTCTGGGACCATAATTCTCATCCCCCGTACAGCAAGCAGTATTAAATTGGCTAAGTCATGCTGATGTAAAACACACAAGACGAAGAGGCACTGTGTATTTTGCTGGATCCCTTGTGCTATTCCACTTGCCTTTGACATTTGGCACATGTGGAAACATTCTTATATATAGCAAATCTCCAATGTTTCACTCATAAAATAACTGTTTGGAAGACATCTTGTTTAAAGATAACCACACATACATGAGGTTGGTATGTGCTACTGAGCTTTGACTCATGAACTGGGCATTTTTTATCCAAACAGTTCATCTACAAAGTCAAGGAACAAGCTTAATAATCAGCCTATCACAATCACCAAATGAAAGTATCAGCACTATAATGGAGTTTAACTGTATTAAATAATTTTATCTAAATACTCAAAATAACTTTGATTAAACAATTTAAAAACTTAAAAAGTGGGTAAACTTTAAAATGAAATCAACAGTAAAAAAAAAAAAAACAACAACAACAACAACAACAAACAACATCAGCTTTTTCTTAAACTTCTTTTGTTTGGAAATGTTTCCATAATAGATTCACCTTACTGACATCCAAAGACATATAGAGCATGCCACATAAAATACCTTAGAGAGAAGCAAATTGGCCTTCTAACGTTGGCCAACTTAATTTTATTGGTATTACAATGACACAGGATGCCATCTTACCATCCCTATCCATTGCCATTAAGGATATAGCTTTTACGAACAGCAACTGTATATAGGGAGCAGGTGAACTCACAACTGTCATTCATTTGTTACTTTTTAACAAGGCTCATAGCATCACTCAAGTTGGAAGAACCCTCAGTAGGTCTTAGCAGCAATTTGTTTCTGAACAAAACTTCTCTGTACATTATTCTTTTGGCGATCGCCACCAAACACTGTGATGAGCAGATCCTAGAGCTATCAGAGACAGAGCTTTTCTGATGCTTTCTCCAGACCATTCAGTTCATTTTCCAAATTAATGGAAGTGTTCAGCCATCAGTTACTAAAGAAGCAGTTGATTTTGACCAGAGTTCAGAGCCTTCTGGCAACTCTCCTATCAGTTCCCTGCTTTGCTAAGGAGTCTACCTACGTTGTACACTTGGGCAGTGATCTGCAGGCTGATAAACCAAGGCACGGAACTTGGACAGTAGATTTTTTGGATTAATAGAAGCTACCCAAATGAATGCATAAAGGTCAACTTCTACATATTTGGAAATAAGAAGCAACGTTAACGCAGAAATAAGGTTAGACTATGTAGCTGATTATTTTAAAAGAAAAACAAAACAAAACAAACAAACAAAAAAAGAACAACACCTCAAAATATTTTAATCAGTGGAGCATGTTATTTTATTTCTAATATACTGGCTCAAGAGGAAGAATTTTGTCCAGCGAGTTAGAGGCAATATGTGCACTTCTCAGTAATTTTTTCAAGTTCAAGTCACTTGCAGATCAACCCAAATGCAATGAACTCAACATAAATGAAACAACAGGAATGAGGGTCATCCAGTCTAATAGAGCAGAGACATTCTCGTATCTCAAACATACCTGCAACATCATTTTAGAACGAAATGACCTTCTCAATCTGGTTTAAAGGACAAATATGTTTCATGTCTCCTTATTTTAGGGCTGGATTCATATGATCTGTCACTTACACTGAATTATTTGTTTAAAAAAATGTTTTTAAAATCACTGGAAATGTATATGGAGTCATCAGGGACAGAGGAAAATAATAGCCCAACTGGTCATGTATTCCCTAGAGAGATTCCCTGAGCCAAACTTGCTTTCATTATTACAGCAGGACCTTTTACATCAGCATGGAGGTGGAGAGAAAAGAGGCAGGATTGTTTTATGGTTCATCCTCTGGCATTGCTGACCTGAGCAGCACGAGCTCCAGCACTGCACACAGGGCATTGCCACACAAACAGCACTAACAGTGGGTCAGTCACTGAACACACATTCTCATTCTTAGGACAGTAATGGCACTTCCTTAGAAAGGACGAGTAAGAAGGTCACTGAAATATCCTGTAACATGCTGTATCTAACTGGAAAATGGGCTTTGACCTGCTATTTTCTATTTCTAAATATTTGGGGATTTGAAAGTTCAGCCTCAAGCACACATTTATCTATGGCAGTTCAGCTGTCACTTTTAATACAAATCACAGAATGATAGATAGCAGAATCTACCCAGAAGTTCCATTCCTTCTGGGGTTATTCTGTCCACAGTGACCACTTAGCTACATCATCTGCATCTCTTCATTGGCTTTCCTCACCACAAACTCTTTACTTTTTTATGAACTAAATCCACATATGTAGATGCATATATAACATTCATCTTCTATAAAATTTATCTGGTCTTAAACATTTTAGCTGGCAGATTTGTTTATGCGCACTGTACCTTCTGACATTATCACATTTCCTACTGCCACATGAAGATGGAAAAAAAGACATAGCATCCTTACATTCATCTTATGCTGTACTGCCTGTGTTTCTGTAGACTTAGCTGCAAAGCGTATGTGCAGAAGAAGGGCTGGATGAATATTTGAAAACATTTGTGAGGATATACTGATATTCATTTCTCACTGAATAGATTTCAGCTGTGCTCATGTGCAGTCTCTATATGCTTATTTCAAGCAAACACGCTAGTAGAAAAATTTACTGGCAGGAATGGCTGTATAATAGTTACAATTTACGCAAATATTTACAGTAAGCAATTTTTTTATATGCAAGTATTCACAGAAACTTGACTTCTCCAGCAGGAGAAACAGAAATGGGACTGTCTATATAGCCAGCCAGACTAGCTCATGTTTAACTCACAGTACTGAAAACTAGCAGTAATATATTCAGAACAAAAGAAGGAAGATGAATTATTATTGAAGTGATTAAATGATTTCCGAATTACTTCTAAAGTCCACAAAACTGTAGCTCACAGACTATTTTCAAGCAGGAAGTTGTCAAATGAAATGGGTCGTTATGCTAAAATTCATCCAGTCCTGCCTTGTATGTTAAATAACCCACGGTGTGTGTGTAATTTTCCAGAGTCCAATGAACAAAAACTGGAGGGGCTAATTTACTTATCTTTCAACAAACAGTGCTTCAGCAGTAGCTTCTTTATGCAAAGTTCTAGCCATAAGATGGTTTTTGTTTTCCTTCCATGGTAGTAGCTCAAGTGTACCTCAGTGCTTTCTTGACATAAATTATATTGCAATTATTTCAATCCTTCCAGTTGACAACTGACTTGATCTCGAACGTATTCACCTCCCTTGGCTCAGTAACGCTGGCTTTATTGATCCTCTTCTTGGCAGTTGTGGTTTCAGTCATTGCTGCCAATAAAAGGTCGAGCCAAGGAACCTACAGCCCCAGCCGGCAGGAGAAGGACGGCGCCCGCGTTGAGATGTGGAGCATGGTGCAGCCACCGCCAATAGAGAGGCTCATTTAGGGGAAGGCTCTCCTCCATCTTGGAAGATGAGTGGAAGTGGACGATGTGCACAAGCTAGATACGTTCATTTGCATTCTGCTACTGGGAGCACCTGTTGTAAAAACTACAGTGACTTTGAACTTTGAATAACTTCCTTTTTAGTTCAATAACATTTAAAATGTTCTAGCATTTAAGTGAACCAATGCCATTTATCACTATTTTGGGACATTTTTTCAAAGGACAATTTCATTTGCACTGGAAACTTCAGCCTTGGTAATCTGCAGTAGGCATTACAGACAGTAATGGCTTCTGTGATACTTGTAAGTGCCTGTCTCAGACTCAACACAGGAACAGCTTCTTGTTTGTGCTTTGCTTTGCTTTGCCTGCCTAGCAATCACTGCTACAGAAGACAATGCAGACCCTAATCAATAAAGACATAATTTTGTTATTAAAGGGTTTATCACTATAACTGTGTTTCAGCATATTGTTGATCAGGGGTTAAAAGGAAACGTGCAGAAACTCTCCAAAATAAATGTTTCCTGTTTAGCTGGTTTTCTTTCCTTCAATTCTATTATTTTTCTTGCTGCCACTCTACCTTCTGCTGAAAAGAATTTCTCTTAACCTCTCTGACAAATCCATGTTTCTCTGAGTATAAAGGGTATGTCTTAAAATTCCCAGCAGACAGAACCTGACCTTACAGAGGACATAAAACCAAAGCATCCTAAACAAATTTTGCAAATCTATATACTGCCATTTTCTCATTATGATATTACTTGATGCTTCTGTCATAAAATAATTGCATCTCACTTTGCCAGCATCCTTTGGTTGCCAAAAAGGCAAGCGTGCTCAAAAAAGTTTTCCAAAGCTCACAGAAAATACAAGCAGCAGCTTAGAGGTGACGCACCAACTTAGAAATGATGAAAGAGTGACTCAGCACTGAAAACAGCCGTGGTGATTCTTGTGGAGTTCAGACTTCCATGTTAACAAGGGAAAGTAAATTTTTGTGCCCGAATGTTCCTCTGTTGAGACAGCAATAATACCAATGTAATCCTTGGATTTACAAATATGTAAAAAGGAGTGGAATAACTGCAAATGTTTGGAAAATATGTTGTAATTAAAAGAGACTTGAAAATCTTCAAGAGCATTTAATAATCAGTGGGAGAGAGGAAAGAATGTGCCAAAAATACACTCAGGTTAAGGTTTTCTTGAACTGTAGGGGCAGATAACAGTAACTCATCCAGCTAACTTTCACACGTAGTGAAAAAATTAAAGCAATAAGACATGGCTCCCACACAAATTGAGCCAACAATAAAGAGGCAACAGAGTGGAAACTTCTTTATGGAATTTGTCTTTCCTGCAGCTCAGATTATCTGATCCTGCCATTATAAAACATTCCAGGAGTTGCATAATAGAGCACACATACTCAGCATCCAAGAGTTTAAGTGATCGTTTTAACTAATGATCAACTCATAATAAATTTTGAATTAACCTCTCTGGGGACTATAGAAGATCAACGTCAATCACATTTATTTCCTTATTAGCTCTGATAGCAACTCTGATAGTAAGCACATTCTGCTTATTTTTGCAGTCTTAACAGATATCTTTCAAAACAAGGCACTATAGTAAACGATAGCGGACGGTAGGATTCAAACTGAGTTAAAAGAACAGGGTGCTAAGGGTGGAATGGCATCACAGCATGAATGCACAACAGATTTTACTCGAGCCCAGATTACAGCTTTACTACTGAAGCTTATGATTTTGAATGCAATCATTCCTGTACAACTGCAGTTTAAATCTACAGTGCAAATGGCAACAAACTAAAGAAAGAAAGTCAACAGAAGTTAACAAAATAGTTTATAAGTTAATAAAAATATGATGGTAAAAAGAGAGAGATTCAAGGAAGTTCTTTTGAAATATTGCATTCCATAACAATGGCTGTAAAGCTTTTAGTCAAAACTCATTTAGCCCAGCATTTGCCCACTACTAAGAAATAATAAGGAATGCTATAAAGTTTGTGCAGCATTATCATTTCTTGAAATGGATATATATTTGAAAAAAGAAGAGCTGGACTCTAAGAGTATACAACAAGAAAGACAGCAGAGAACTGTGTTTGAGGATGAGTAGTGAAGCAGGAATGTTTTGTACGGATTCTTATACATGTGATTGAAGCTCACCAAAAAAACCTACAAGGGATACAAAGTCAAAGCAACTTTCCAGATGGCGAAGATGCACCATAAGCTGTGAGAACAAGAGAGTGAACAAGTGGAGAAGAAGAAATGGAAGGTTGAGGGCTGGTTGAGGGCCTGAGGAGAGAAAGCTTGGAAAGTGAGGGGGAATCTAGAAGCAGGAATTGGGAGCAAAGAGCAGCAGTGGCTTTGGAACAGTAAGGCAGATGCAGAGAATGTGCTTCCATGTATCTGCTTTATATTCCCGAATTTCTGCTCAATGATAATGGCCATATAGGCTAAAAGGAGGAAAAAAAGTGATAAAGATTTTCAAGTGAATAGCAGAGATAGGAAAAGAAAATAGAAGTGAAAGCAGTGGAAGGATGTAATAAAGATCTAACTTTGAAATCAACCCTTCTTTGAGCAGGAGGTTGGAGTAGATGACCTCAGGAGGCTTCTTCCAGCCTAAATTGTTACACGATTCAAAGAAAAAGGACAACAGAGAGAAAGCAGCTGAAGATGGAGGTCAGTCTGCATGAAGAGCTAATGTGAAGGAAAGCGTTATTGTTCACAGTGAAAGACACAGCAAGGAGGAGGAAGTGGCTGGAAACTCATTCTGCTCTGCTCAGTGGATGGACTTTCTGGATGAAATCTTGAAAACAGTGGGAAAACAATCTGTAATAACACATTCAGGAAAGTGTTATCACACAGAGAATCTTCAGGGCTAAGAAAGATATGCAGCAAAGGGTACAGAGATGAGAATAGAAGGAAGATGAAAGCCTGAAGAGTTTTCATAAAGACCAAAAAGAGCTCTGGAGATATACATTACAAAAGAATTAAAAAGGCACCCATAAAAGCATAAAAATTGGAAAATTCTTACCATGGAACATGAATGTGGTTTGTAGAAGGAAAATCAAGAAGGGAGAAAGTGAGAGGAAAAACCCTTAAACTAGGATTAGAATAAGTCAGGTGTGACTGATGTCTGTCTCAGTGGAAGGGAAACGGTGAAAATAGGAGTGATGAAAATTCTTGCAAAAGTAAGAGGAAAAATGGGAATGAAAGCAGATGACATTTGAGGAAAGTGAAGGCAAAAGCTGGATCACAGTCTTTCCAGTGCAAGGGTAAAGCTGGGCATTTGTAACAGTGAGGTCATGGAAGAGGGATGGAGAGGTTGGTGGAGAGTCAGAAAATGAGGTCCACCCAGTGAGGCAGATCTGTGTAGGATAAATTAGGAGTGACTTTTATTGAAAGTGGAAATTAAAATGTGAAATATTTTAATTGCTATTTATGATCTTATAAGAAACAAATAAGAAAAAGCCCCACCAGCACAAATTCTGTTCTAAATGTACTTTCTGAAAAGCTGAATTAGAGAACAGCACCCCAAAAAGGGCAGGGAGTCAGACTCTGCAGTTGGAAAAGTCTCAGCACCTGGAGAAGCAGAAAAAAAATCTCAAAACTGTGGTTATTTAGCAAGCTGAAGTGACCACGGTGAAGAAGCCTGACCCTTTTGGGCCACACCTCAGCCAAGAAGCAACAATTAAAACAAAGGGGAATGCACCACAGAGTGTCTAATACCGTTTTTGCTGAAATTTCAACCAAGGATTAAGCAGGTGCCAAGCTATTTACTGCTTCTCAGCCTAGGTGTGTAATAAAATACATAGTGAAGCACACAAGGAGAAGCAATAACATCTAAGAGTTGTGGAGAGCACCTGCAACTCCACACAGAAGACCTAAAGTATTTTGAAAATGCATTTTCTAAATATCTCTATTTGACTCAAAAGGCATAAGTAAAAGAATTTGTTCATAATCACTTGCAGCCTATCCATCCAGGAAACAAATGCGTAATATGGTCCCAGACCTTACAGATTTCAATTTTCTTTTTATGTCTACCAGTCTTTTGCAAAGAAAAAGGTGCTAAATTAAAGCATGTGACCTGCTCTGTGCCACATCCCTCTGAAGATGCACAGAAGCATGGAGAGAATTAAGAAATTGACTCCTCCCCTTTCACAATCCCGCCCATTTTCTCTTGGAAAGCGGTGACACCCAGCCTGTGAAGCAGCAAGGAGAGCCTTCAGACAGCTAGAGGAAAGTTTATGTTAGAAAGAATATACATACTGTGGCTGCAATTTGGCCAGCTCCAAATGATCATTGTATATTGTTACGTTATGTGCCTTCTCCGTCTTATGTAAAATTAACTGTTCCTTCTCTGCATGTACATAGTATATTTATAGCTTAGGTGGTGTATGTTACTATGCTCTGTGTACAATACAAAAATGACTAATAAATAAGAATTATATTGAGCCCCATCTGACCTATATTTTTTGCTTTATGAGGTTATTTAATCATGTACTTACAAAGGAAATTATTCTCACACCAGGACTATATTTGCAATTTTAAAAGTTCAATTTGCGGTTTGGAACCAAGTGATCAAGAAACATTTTCCCTATGTGGAAATGAGGTGAACATACTTTGTGTTTCAGAGCACAGGAACTGCCCCATTCTGTGCTGGCATCTGCACCACTGCCAGCATTGTGTTCATCCCAGGGAGAGACATTGTGCCACAGCCTAGGGTGGCATGGATCAGAACAGCTTGCATGGAGCTAATTTATACAAGCCAAGATTCTCATGTTCTAGATTTTTGGTGTTGTTTCTTTTTTCTCGCTGCACCTCAAACTCCCCTGCACCTCAAACCTGCAGTGGTCCGAATTGCTCTGCTCTGTTCCATGAGCAGTGTTACACACCACTACTTGTTTATAACTCTATAACTAACTGAAAATATTTTGTTTTTCAGAAGTTTGAATAAAACTATTGTTCAAATGCACAAGTTATTGTGAGAGTGAGTACTGAAGTACGTCAAGTTGAGAAGTTTAAATCAGCAGTACCCCTTAAAGCCTGAGCTGGAGAACCTCTCAAAGCTAATGTTCATGCTTTGCCAATATTTTAGTAGCTGGACACAGAAAAACTTTGCTCTCCCAACCAATTAACACAGTCAGCCATAACTGAACCTTCAAGCTTTTACAGAGGAAGCATTGCTTTTCTGTACTTTCTTGAAAATGAACGCTAACACCAAGTGAAGTGGTGCTGAAGTCTGGCTAGTGACTGCTGTTCAACATACGCTATTTGATAATGAACATAATCTAAGTTATAGTTTTAATTAAAGAACGTAAGTGACACACTTTTAAAACAACCTTAATAGTGCAGGCCCACAGCAGAAAGCTTGTCTTCAGAGAGGAGACAGCCAAGTCTTTTTTCCAGCCAAAAATTTCTGAGCTATGTTTTGTATAACTTAAGCCCCAAGTCTCCTACAAGTCTCAGTTCAGGACAAATGTTACATTTGTGGTGTCACATAATGTCAGGAATCACAACTTGGAGAATTTTGGTGAAGTTCCTTTTCCTATTCTATTCAGTCACCTCACAGCTAAGGAAAACTGACACCTTTGAAAACAACTTGAAACCAGAGACATCATAAGTCAATGAAGTAGACTGAGGAGTAGCTGACAACGCTGAAATTTTGCCTATTGCAAAACATCAGAGATGGATGAGTGGATGGGGCTTTCCTGCCACAATGAGGCACGCATAGGCTTCAAACTACAGGCATGTGTAAAGATAGAGCAAAACCTAACATTTATAAAACATACATCTGGTGTGTATTTACAGGGAGCAGAGTAAGGTCTTGTTGAAATTGCACACATGAATTTGATGTGGAGAATGGCTGATACCCTACGCCTCACAGTAAAAGCATGCTTTAACCTAAGCCCCTCCATCTATAATGCATGCCATGAGGTGCGAAGGCCTCTTGCACATAGAAAAGTCAGAATATGAATTATGAATCAAGGCACAGGTGGAGTCCTAAAGGCCAAACAGAGTTCTCACCTCAGTGGTGATTTTTTTCTGGGTTTAGGTTTTTTCAAATTATTCTTATGGAATAAAAATATATTGGAGATTTTATACCATAACCAATTTGAGCAACTTTTGGTTGTGTTTTTGCTTGATTTCACAGAAGTTGCTTTTCAGTTCTCCTTTTATTGGGCTGAAGGTTTTCTTTCCCTGAGATTGTTTGGCAAAGCTATTACATTTACCATCAGTTCATCTAACAGTGTCAGATACCAGCAAGACTGGCACGTCCCAGTCATAACTTTAAATCATCTTTTTTGATCACAGAAAAACTACACAGGCCTTCATCTGGTTTTATGCTCTTCATGGTGCTGTTTAAAACATGACATTTTTCTTAGCTCAATATTGTGCATGACCTTTCCGATTTCCCCTGTAGTTTCAGCAAAAGCGCAATTTTCATTGGCATGTATTGTAATAAATAGCGATGACAAAAATGTGTGTTTCCAATTTAAAGCCACTTAGTTTCATTTGGCACCTGGTGCTCGGCTTTACATTGTGATAGAAATTCAAAAACGTTGACAGCAGCATAGGCATGGGAGAAGTGAGAGCAAACCGACATGGCGGCTCCACGCGGCCATCTTGGCTCCATGCATCTTGGCTCAACGCACCCACTAGGCCTGCCAGCCTTTCTGTAACTGAGCATGGTGACACCTTCCTTCCTTTAAGCATAAGCCTTTGATGCAGCTGAACTCAGCAAGCGTTTTCAGAATGAGCTGCCCCAGCATCATGCACAACGGGAACCCCAGCAAGAGAAAGGCTGTCAGGGCTTCCTGCTTGAGAAGCGTGCCCGAAAGGGAAGATGCAGATCTGCCTTTTAGCTATGCTGCTCTGTATTATGGCCCATTGCAAGCAAAAGTGAATAAACCAGCCCGAGACAACATCATCCCAGTTCAAAAATGTGGGTAATGGTGGATACCGTCCAGGAAAATACATGGCTATACTCAGGATCTGCACTGACAAGATCAGGTCCTATTTGTCACTCATATCTGAGATAGATTTTTCTAATGTGGCCTGAGATCTAGAAATGGATTTTCAAATTTTCCAACACCGGGGAGAAAAGAAAAAAGGAGAAAATAAACCAATTACACAAGTACTGGTCTGTTGACATTTAAAATGAGACGATGATGAGCATAAAAAAAATGGTTAAAAAAAATATCCTTGGCCAGCAACCCAAAGGACAAAAGACAAATCACAGAATAGGATGCAACTAATTAGGCTGAAATGCCAACAATGTTCAGGGCATCGTTCAAAGTATCCACAGTGTCAGACTGCTGCCGTGACCCTCACTTCAAATATGCCAAGGGGAAAAGCAGGAAAGGGCTGAATCAGATAAGTTAAATACAAATATATTAAAATGACATTTTAGCTCTACCTCGCCATTTTAACATTTTCAAAATTGTTAAATAAGCATGTCGCCTTTTCTCAGATCAGGCCAAATGTCAGGTGTTTGTATGTATTATTCAGCTGAACATCTTAAGTACATAATCTTTCCCATTGCTAAACAGGTGGTACTATGTTAACGGGTAATTTTCTTAAAAGGAGCAGTGAATACAGAATTGCTGATGCTACAAAATGTTATATTACTGAATGCAGAGTCAGTGCTAGTAGAGAGCTGAACTAAGGATGCAGGGATCCGCAATTTTCTACTGTATCTCTGACTTTTAAGGCTCACTGCAAGTCATTTTTAGAGTTTCAGAAGTCATCTACCACACTTTAGTTTCAATAATCAAAGCTGAAATGCTCTCTAAAAAAATCTGATTTCCACTTTGGCCTTTGAGCCATTCAGGCTTCCTATCCTGATGCACAAAATCAAGCTTCAGTATTGTATCCTCTCATGCTCATAACCCAGAAGAGTTTAAACCTGCTCTGCCACCATGTTTTACACTCTCTTGCATTGCCTTCATTAGCACAGTTCTCTGCCCTTAGACGGGGTCATGGTCTGCTCCACAGAACACCCACATAAAAGACATACAGCTCACATCCCCCCCTTCACCCTCACAGTGCTTGCCCATGTTCATGGCTCTGCAGTGGACTTCTTCACCTGGCACTGTAGATCTCAGCCCACAGTGCTTCCTTGTTGCCCAGGTTGCCCTACTGCTCCTCACTGTCTTTATCTGCACTCTGCCAGCTGCTCAATCTGGCGCTCCATGGTCATTCTTTAGCCTTTCCATCACGTTCCTCCCTCTCAGCAGCTGATATTCAAGAGGTCAACTGGCCACTTCGGTCATACCACTCCCTCACAACACTCAACATGCCTATCTCAATTTTTTGGCTTTTTTTTTTTTATGAACATCTGAACTTCAGGCAGTACTCTCGCACTCGTAGGTGCACATGAGCACACACAGACGTTCCCTTTATCATTCAGGAAATGTATTAAGACAAACCAAATGAGGTTATTTAAAGCAACTATAAAAACACTCACCTTGGGAGTGTATGAGTTGAGCTCTTCCTGGAACTGTGCACACCTGAAAAACAAACTTCTGTTGACAAGTGTTTGGACTATACATGTTGTCCCTGATACTGAGCACTTTGCAGGACTTAGCAGTTAAAAATAGATAATGGAGCTGAAAGGAAGAAAAGCCGGTGTTCAGTAGGTGTTTTTGTAGCCCATGTTTTCCCTTTGGTTTTCAGTATTGTTTTGTTGGGTTTTGCCCTTGCATCGTTCCCATTTGCCCTCCCATTGTTCCACAATTACCTGCGGGTAGACTTGGAAAAAGAAAATGAGAGCAGCAGTATGCTGCCAGGACTCTGGCCCTTCAACTTCCAGAAGAAATGTGAGATAGGCAGCAAAGGAAAGGAAATGATATACAGCCCACAGCATTCTGCAAACGTAGTTCCCAGACTTTCCTCTAAGAACAAGTACTTGTTTATGTTTCATATAGAATTTGTAACAGGATTTGGGTTTTAAAGCTTAAGGAGGAAGCTGCTGGCGTTCTTTTCTGATTGATGAAAATCTACAGACTGACTCTACTTTCCTTTAGCTGAATACCAGTGAACCCACAACATAACTTCAGGCATTGAAAAGGTTTTGTTGTTGTTACCGCTTGTCACATCAAATAAAAATCTAAATTCATGAATTTGATAAAGTTACTTTTTTTTTCGTGAACACGAAGCTAACACATAATGAGTTTGGGAAAGAAAATGAAATGCTTTGTCTATCATCCTGGTACGGCTGCAGCACTACTCGCAAAAGCTGCCTTTGGAGCATAAGCAGCAGAGAAGTCACTAGTGGAGAGAAGTGTTTATGACTTCTTCTCTTAATCCAGTCCCAAATGTGACAGTTGGAGCTGCATTTTTCCCACAGATGCCACAACTCTTCGCATTGTGTCAACTTTCATACTCAGGACAGTCGTGTGTGACTTACACCAAAAAGACTTCTGAAATAATTCATTTTTCATAGACAGATATCTGGTATGGTTTTACTGACAGGAATAGAGTCCTGCTGCATCATCTGTGTAAAATTTCCCAAATTAGACTGGCTTGTTTTATTACCTGCTCTTTTTCAATCCTTCGCAATGCTCAGTTTTGGAAGAACTGTTACTCCTGTTGAAAGCTAGCTGCAAATGCATTCTCAGAGCACTGAGATAACAGACTTTAAAAAGTGAGTAAACTTAACGTGAAAACAGCGATGCACGCTCATGCTCACTCTGCTTGTTTCTCTCTAGAAAAATTAAGGGCTTTAATTTTTTGTAACTTCCACCATTGGCTTGTAATTTGGATCTTTGAGAAGCTCCTCCCTGCCTCAGCCATCTGCTTTCAGAGCTGAATAAATACGTGGGCACACCTACTGGGAAAATGAAGAAATGACTGAAAGATGTGCCATGCTTTACCTAGCTGTCACGAATCCTACACGACCATTACAGCTTGCATCACTCTGCTATCTAGAGGAAGTTGGTGCAAGTCTAGTAGCACGTGTTAAAATCACAGCTTCATTGTTTTCTATGACTGTAACTTGTATTTTTATCAGTTGCGGATTGAGTATATCAGTACTAAAATCACAGCCTCTGTGGTTTTTCTGCACAAGACATCAATTTGCCCTTAATTGCGATTTGCTCTTAATTCAGAAGAATTCACAAACCAATAAACAGTGGATAAAAGTTTCCAATAAGATACAGTACTTTTCTATTATTCTACATACGTGTTAAGTATGAAAACACTATTGATGCCAACCCATCAAACAAGATCACCCAAGTTGTTTAAATATCGATAAGTTTTATTTTATAATACAGTGTTGGGCACTTGATGGCAACGTGGACTTCACCAACAACTTCTACTGACAACCAGAAACTTGGAAGGAAAACGCCCGCCCCCTCCCCTCCAAATTTAACAAAACCAAACAAACTCACAGCTCATTTCCTACATATTACACAGTGCACTACTAAGAGTAGTCTAAGGTCTGAAATACAATTCTTGAGATGACTTTGAACAGTAGTCCATGGGGTGCAAAAGCATGGAATAATTTTTTAGATTTGGTTCCAGTTGTATTAACGGTCAGTGATTAACTAAAATGCTAAACCTGTTAGCATAATGCTGGTTAGGCTTCTTTATGTCTGCAAAATCATTAAAGTGGTCAATAAAACTTCAAAATGCCCTGTATTTTATACCTTTCCTATAGGTATTAAAAAAAACAAGGACATTAACATTGATTTCAAAAGTCAATAATAAAATGTTCTGAATAAATTAGAAGTGATTGGCTATACGATGTGTCTCTCTCCACACTGAGAATTTCTCATCATAACTGAGACAGGTCTTAAAAAAGCAGACAAACACAAACAACCAGTTTGCTAAACATCCAGGCATCTTAAATTTCCTTCTCAAAAACCATAAAGTAACAGATGCAATGCTCTTGTGCATTAGCTGCACCAAGACTAGCTGCTCCACAGTGCTTTATTGCCTCATTCAAGTAAATTAATTTAAAGAAGCTCTCCAGGGAAAACCGAAGGTTAAAACAAAATTTACATCAGTATACAAAGATATAAATTTACAGAAAATTAAAAGGATACTGGCAACATTAGTAGATCTTTTAAGTAATGACTTACGATAATTAGGGATGTCACAAACTAAATTCATAGTAACTATCAGGTCATCATCCTGGACTGTTCCCTCATTGGTGCTGATGAAAAGCAGTGCCTAACTCCTTGTTTATTTTCAACAATGATAAGAAAAAGTGATCAAATTATAACTAAAGATTACAAATTCTAATATTTAATCCTACTTCATCTGAAGTGGATACAGTTTTAACATTACCCACTTGTACATAAACACTGGTTCAAGCTTTATTATTTCTGTAGAACGTGACATCCATAATTATTCCTGGTCATTGGAAATATACATTTGCCTCATTAGAATATATTCTTCATGTTTTTATCTTACAACCATGTTTCAGTGCTACATGTAATTTTACACATTTTCTAAAAATACAATTTCGAAGACCTGCTTGTAAAGCAGATGTGCACATTCAAAACTACTAAATTACTTCGAAACAAGGAGAAATATTGCACAAAATTCACTGAAGATTTGAAAGTCAACACATTCCCCCCGAAACCAAGTAGCTCCCTTATTTTTAACAGAATTTAACAGAAATCAATTCACATAGGACCATAACAAACTCAATTTTCAAATGCTAATACTGTTACTGGATTCTAAATACTAATATTTTTAGTATTGACCTAGGGAATAGTATAAGTGAATCTCAGTACCCTTTACTACAGTAAAACTGAGGATAATTTTCAGCTGTGTTACCTGCTTCTTATTCCAACTCAGCTGAAAATGGCAACCCTGCCAACTACCTGGCCCTCCACACCACACTGGCCACGTACCCTTCAGAAAACTAGAGGAAGTTAAGCAGCCTCCAAGAAAGTCCTTAATCAAGTACTTTCAGCTGGCCACCAGATGAAACTGCGAAACAGACATTACAAAGCAAATCAAGGAAAGTTTTACACATAAATAAATACCATCCCTTTTTCATTCCTTTATTCTCATCCACCCTGAAGAACATGATACGGACCACACCCTTGGGGTGGGGACAAGGACATACTCTGTCCAGCCCAGATTCTGTTAGCAGGTGAGCAACGCTTGGCAGACACACATCTAATAGCAGCAAAGACGACGTTACAGAAGACAAGTCACATATCCATCCACGCTGGTTTTGCTGGTGCATTCCTAGACTCACACTTCAAAGATTCACTGTGGGAGCAGGCAGCTTTTACTGCTCTGGGCTTTGCAATAAAAAAGCTGCTTACCTCTGACACCACTTTTGGTAGACCCAGTTATTTAGGCTGAAGTTCTAGCCTGCTGGGAGCAAGCTGACTGAATTCTCACAGCATCAGGACGGAGGCTGGCACCAAGAGATGAGAAACCATCTCTCTGGGGAACGAGGGGCAGCCCAGCCCCTCCCCGCAGTTGGGGAGGACAGCAATTCAGAGGCTTTCTGCTGGGCAGGTACCACAGGCAGGATTTCACAGGGGTGCGTTTGCAAAAGGGCCTCACACTGGCACTTTGTTTATTGCATGAAATGTTACTTCAAATTACATGCATAGAAAAAAGCTTTGAGATGCTCCTAGCAATTTGATCAGACAGTTGCACCGAAGAAAGATTGTTCTGTAGGACTGAATACGACTGATTGTAGGTGGAAAAATGGAAGCTGTTTTAAAAACCTGGCTTAGCTTTCTTTTGCCTAAAACTTTACACAGTTTACAAGAACACAAAGCTGTAACACATTCATTCTAAAGTCCAAAAAGACATCTAAAACAGATTTTTGAGATCTAAACATTTCTCTAACAGACTGGGTGAGATTTTCAGAAGCTCCCAGCGTGTCTAAAGCTCCATCTAAAGTCTGCATTACCATGCCTGAGAGAGACTTCAGCTACTGATGGGGTTTCTGAGGACCCCACCTTCCACCAAACAGCAGCACTACCAATGAAATGCTAAATGACAATGAAGATTTCAGTCAAAATGTTATATGAGAACTTCTACAACAACATTTTTTCCTCAAAACAAGTCTAGTTTTAGGAGCTGCATGATCTCCAAATATGTGGGATGGGAGAGCACACCACTGCCTTCCCTCTGCATGCTTAGAGGGTAGGCAAGGATCACCTTAGTGCCCACAGTACTGTTCTTCCCTGAATATCCATACTGTTTCCACAGCGTTGCAATGCTGTATGCATGGATGGAAAGGCTTTGACTGGGACAACATATTATCCATTCCAAGAATCCCAGAGGGGATTTATCCCATAGGCAGTACTATTTTTGCCTGTATGATTCGGTTGGAATCGCTACGACTGGATTCTGAAATCTGGATTTCCATAAAGTCCCTCATGGGGACTGCCAGGCTCTGCTTCACTATCTCATTGGAACAATTCAGCAATCTCTTTCTACCGCATTTTCTTTTTCCCTCAAAAATGCCTTCCCTCAAAGATGTCTTCAGGCAGACATCTATGTTAAATGAACTGTCTGTTTAGGTCAGAAATTTCTTCCTAAGTCTAAGAACAGACTACAGAGCATAACCAAATAACCTGATATCTCCCTACAACACGAGGAATGGGAAGCTTTTTGAGTTCTTGATGTGTTAGGAAAAAAGAGGACTCTGACGACCACCACAGGAGCTCTGACCAAACAGAATTCAATTCTCACCAGCAGCTGGTGAGGAACACTGATGATTTTCAATGACATTAGAACAATTTCCACAAATAAGAAGCATACAAGTCTAAAACTTGTTAAAAGTACTGGACCTGAACAATTTATCTAAAAATAGAACTCAATGTGGTAATAAAAATACTGCATATGTAGCCAATAGACAGTTTTATATTAGCACAAGGACAGAGGAGAAGAGTGTTGAATCAAAAATATTATTTTGGACTTGTGTCTATTTGGTAACTGGTAATGACATTTCAATAAGGCACAAATGCTAGCCTTTTTAAAAGATCACTGATAGTAAGTGGAAAAGATTCTGTAACGTTACACACCTAAAAAGGTACCTACAGTTAAATTCAATGTAGATATAAGACTGAGATTTTTGAATATATACAGGGTTCAAAACCAAAAAGACTTACTGCTTAGTGACTATAAACACTCTGCAAGCTTTATAAACAGTAAGGAAAGAAAGTAGAAACATTTTGATGGCAACTGAAATAGAAAATCATTCTAAGTCAAATTTTATCCCCTATCTATCGTAACTCAGCTGTTTATTTCTTTTTAGTTTATTTTTTTTCACTCAGTGTAACAGCAAATTATTACTGTGATGTATCAATCTTGATCAACTAGCAAGTTTTCAATTTTACTTTCCTTATAATAACTACATGAATATTACCAGCCTCATATGACTTCCATATTTTTTCCACAAAGGTGAGAATGGGACAATCTATGTGATAATAGGAGTTCAGTGCCTAACTCTCATGTAAAGCCAGCAGGATTTATCCTATCAGATAGACATTTTTGAAAACCATTTTCTGGCAGCATTCCTGGACTTGTGTGTTTGATTGATTTGAAAGGAACAATGGCCAGAAGTTCTGAAATTGTTCCATTTTCCTGCATAAGACATCAATATTATCTTCAATTAACAAAGATAACAAGATCATCTTAGAAGTACGGACAGAAGCACTGCGTTGGATGCAAAAGGCAAATTTTGAAACTCCATTTAGCAAATTGCAAGGATGTGGATGAGAATAAGTGAGAAGTTCTACAATAACACAGACCTTTCCATCGGCTGTCTTCCCTTAGATGCATTTAGAAGCATCTAAGTAAGCATACATTTGGACAATCTTTAGTACAGCAAAGAACGTCCACTACTGTGTCATTAATATCACCTCCCAACAAGCATCTATCAAGTTTTCCTGCCGTTCTCATTTGAACAGAACCTGAGTCAAACACTCTTGACCCTCCAGAAAAGGTTACAACAAAAATGATTTAAAATCTTAGCTCCTTTTGACTGTGCAAAATATTTTGCCAAATAACATTTTTACATGAATTTTAAAAATCTACTTCCAGCTTATACAGCATGTTGTTACACATTACCGTAAACCAAGGGACAGAGCACAGAGCTCAGCACATAAAACCTCTAACTCAGAAACACTGAGATTCTTCAGCAATACATATTGCAGATGCCCTCAGGAATGCTCATGCTCTAATCAGACGCAGACGTTTCCCTAAGATTTCCACTTTTACAACCTTTTACCTCCCTTGCTCTGATTGTATCTGGAGCCTTATCCTCAATGACAAGTACTTAGTCTCCCCTTCTCCCCAAATGAACCAAAATTTTGGAACACATCATTGGAACTTTTGCTTTAAAGCTTTATGCAGAGATGCCTTTGCAGCTCTTCAGTAAAGCATCAAACATTGCCTGTCTAATGATATCGATCCATTCCCTTAGGTCAGCTGCTTTGCAATAAAGCAGTCAAGAAAACCCTTTCCATTTGTGCTGGCTAGAAGGAAAATTCATTCATAAATCTCAGCGTGGAGACTGATATTAAATTTTGCTACAAACTACTAGAAAGATATTAAAGCGCAATCTGATCCAACTCCTGACCTCATTAAGTTGCTCACTCAGGCCTACGCCGAGGCTATGACTAAACATTCGTGCCAAAATGAGAAAGAAAAAAAACATTTCTGGCACCAGTTTAGAAGAGCAGGAGAACATTCATCTCAGGCACGGTTCATTTTAAACCCACGTGTTACTTCTGCTAACTGCATCACAAATATCCTTCAGAGCTGACAACGATAATCTACTAAAACTTGACTTCACACCTTTCCTATGCTGAGCTATCCTGGAAAAAAGAATGCACGTATGGTAAGATGGAGAGGTGGAGAAAGAAAAGTGGGGAAATTTTTTTTTTAAAAAAGGAAAATAAAAATGAGAGAGTTGCCCCAAACAGCAGGAGTAATTTTTGGACTTTAAATATGTAAATATTTTTCAGGAATGCTGCCAGAGGAAGACAAATGCTTGTTCTAAATGCAGTGTACAGTATGCCCATTTATTCTCTTTCACAAAGTTTGTTAAAAAGATTTTTAGGTGTGGCTAAGATGAGAGTTGGATATAAGCTGTCTTATGCTGAATCAGCAATTTTAATTTTCTAGTGTTACATGACATTCCCAGTGATGAGTATTTAATAATTTAACTAAATATGACTTCCAAGTAACAGCAACTCAAGCTACTTTCAGAAAGTACTAAGAATCAAAAGAAAACATTGCAGAAGAGGCACAAATTAGTTTCCAAACACTAATAGATTGTAGAAAATAATAATAAAAAAGGAATCTATCAATTCCACTTACACTTTCCTTCTGAAAATTTGTAGATGAAACAGCCTACGTAGGGAAACTGGATAACATGCCTTTAAAGTGTCTTAGTTGTAAACAGAAGTTAATAAACTTCACATTATAATTCAGCACTTCATGTACTTTACAGAAAAGAGAAAAAGCACATGCTACCTCTTTGAAATCGGGAAGACAGAGCCACAGTTTAAGTTTGCAGTAAGTTCCAAGTTATAGTCACAAATGGTTCCTCAATCTAAAAAAAACCTTCCTTTTCCCCCTCTTTGCTGAAGAAAATTCTTGTCATGGAGTATCATTATTGCTGTTTAGTATATTTGCATTCATCTTCTAAGATAGTTAAACCTCTTCTCAAAAGATTAAGGCAATTATCATTCACTAAAAGTATTAACATTTGTACATTTCAGACAAATCTAGATTGTTTGGTTCATTTCCTGCTTAATGGGATGAATACAGTACCTTCAAAACCTGGTTACCTATTAGGTGATAACTTTCCTGCTGCTTAGAGGAAGTAAACGCTAGGAAGCACCATACACCTGCTGTATTTGTAGCACAGAGACTAACTAGTACCTGATTTAAGAGTGCATTTATATATTTAGTTCCATTTTGTGGACCTAACTACAGCCAACAAAAGAACTGGGTAAACATAGAAGCAAATGTCCCAGTGGCAGAAGATGCATACTGAATTGAATTGTTTTTTATAATTGAAGATCTTATTCCTTTTTCAGATTTTGGTTATCACGTTATATGGAGTCCTGAGTAGCCTCCCTTTAAACTTCTGACGGGAGTAAAGTTTCTTTTCTTGTAGTTCTCTTACGTTTTATTTCCACTGCTACTGCTGGATAAGCTATCCTTTGAAATATTTAAACCATAATGAAAAGCAGAACTCAGCTTACATAAAGATACCACTTCCTGAAGAAGCCCTCCCTCATCTGGAGTTTCACTTCCTTCCTTCCTATCTTTCTCCCAAGGGACAAGAATGGATGGATGTTGAGCAAGATTTGCTGGGAGTGGATCTTCTGAGGTATTGCTTAGTGTTTCATTCTGCTTCTCATACTTATGGCTCACTTTGAAACTTTCTAGAGAAGCAAAATGGTCACTTGATCGTACTGGAGATGGGGATGCTGTACAGCCACTAGTGGTGTCCATCTTGTCAGTAATAAAGGTTTTCTCACTGTTTTCCTCTTTCAGGTTTGAGAGTGACTCTCTATGGCCACCAGAAGAAACTTGTTTTCTTGGAGATGGAGGGAGTTGTTTCCCGTGGAGGACACTGTCATCCTGACCGAGATTCCAGTCTGCTTGTTCATTAGCACTGCTGCACAGCAGGGTAAGGTTGCTCTCACTAGGTGCATTCGACTTGTTCTGAAAGAAAGAATGTGTTTATACTTAATGTCACAAGAAACACTAACACTTTTAAAACAGAAATATCATAATGGATTTTGTGGGCTCCTAAATCATGAGTTGTTTGAGTTTCAGTGTTACAAAGCAACAGTTCCAGAAACAACGTAAGAGCAAGGTTGTGGTTTGTTTTTTTATTTTTATTTTTTAAGCTCTCTTTCCAGAATACTGTCTTTTATCCAAGGGATCACCTTTTGTACAAAGATTCCGCATCCCCTGCCCATTCAGTCTCTGCACAAGCAGTTTTGACAGTGAACAAAGACACTTAGCTGGTTTGTACCATAAATATGAGAAGGAGCTAGACTAAAACTAAAACCAGATGGTATTTCCTCTTTGCTTCAGTAATTAATTATACCAACTTTTAGCTAAACAAACAAAAATGGGCATTTTATTAATGTGACCCCTGCGTGACATTCATAATATCAAATTTTACAAGCTTTTTAAACATTTGTCAGAATTTGTTGTTTCAGTGACAAATCTCTGACTATCAGATTCCTTTCAGCAAAAATAAATGTTGGACAGCTGATATAAGCCAGAATTCAAAAAACATCAGTATTTTTTCAGCTAACAACATGGCAGTGAGTTGGGAAGGGTATATAAAGTTGTAGGCAAGAGCTCTGACCCATAAAGCAGTTTGCTTGTGGATTCCAGACTTCTGATGGAAATGGCTTCGTATCAATATGACTAATTTAATGATGCAATGTGAAAATGGAAATTCCTTCTAAACCACATAACATAGATTAAAACTAGCTCTGGGAATTCAAGATTGGACAGCTAAATATAATACTAAATTATCTGATTAAGTAAATTATTACATTATTCACAGTTTTGTATGCGGTTACTGTTAAAAGAGAAAAAAAACCGTTTCCCAGATGACTTGGTAAACTGAACAAAAGTGTAACCAATATCTTGACTCATGAAAATCCATCACAAAGCTGCCAGCATGGGTGTGCTGTTTTGCAGCAGCAGAATGACATGCTAGCAATTCTAAGGACTATTCAGTAGTGACTGGTCTGCATGTAGTGCAGGATTCCAGTATAAAGGATTGTGGTTATTTTTCAAGTGAAACCAGGACACTAACCGTAGTCTTGTAATCAATGTCATCCATCGACCTAAAGAAGTCCAGGCTCTTTGCTCCTGAAAGCTTTCCTTGATCTGAACTGTGTGTGCTCAGTGTGTCCAAAATCTCCCCAAGCAAGTCCATTTCTCCTTGTTGCTGTGAAGTTATTCCAGTGTCCCCAGAATCATCACTATCATAAAAGCAAGCAGAAGCTTCCTCACTGTCTTCTGATGACAACCTAAAGACAAAATCTTTTGCATCAGTTGGGAGCACAAAAATTACATTATTACAGACACTCCTGAAAGTAAGTAGCTGTATACATTCAAACACTTAAAATGAATATAAGCCCCTCTTTTCTTTGAGGTCAACAACCTTACCTAAAGATGTACAGATCTACACAGAAGCAGTGGCCATTTGGTGATTCTTCGGTCTCTTTGCTCTTCCTTAATCACTACAACTATTAAGTTATCCTTAACATGATCTCCCAAACCTTCCCTGAAGTTTGATAGTTATTCCAAATCTGGCTCCACTTTTGCCTTGTCTATACCTTATATTTAGGTAAGCATTGCTACACCTCTCTCCAGCTGATCTAGTCACATCTTTTGTTCTGCAGGCTCTCATACTGCAACTCTTCTGTCACCTGAGCAGATTTACCCAAGTAATACTTATCTGCAATTGCAAGCGGTGCTTTTGTCTCTTATCTTCTCTTTCACTCACTGCAATAACCTTACCTCTGATCTCCATCCTACTGCAGTCTTTCCCTACCATTGTCTATTTGGAATACCTCTAAAAAAGCTCTTCCCATGGCCAAGAACTCAAGGACCAGGTTAGATGAGGTCACCATGTTGACAAACAATTTCACTGCTTCTTTGTGTCCTGAACCTGTAAAGATTCAGGATTACATCAAACTCTCCTAACCACCATACATACACATGTATCCCAACAGGCCTCTTACTTGCTTGTTCTCTCGATTTCATCATCATCATCTTCATCCAAGGTAAAATCCTGGTTATTGAGGTGCTGGTTGAAACGTGTCTGGAGGATAGAAAACTAATGTTACACACTTCTTGTCTTTTTTAAACAAAGAAAACAAAACTCAAATGCATGTCAGCATTATTTGGAATATAACTGCTACCACACTCACTAAAGACTTTCAAAGCACCCAATGAGGAAAGGCACATAGTGACCCAGTCTTCTAGAGGTTCTTATAAGAGAACTCAAAATTCACAGATGTAATCAGTTAAAGAGCTAGAAAACCATTTTTTCTCATGGTCTGGAGTGTGTTACTATTTATGGAAAGCCTTGATTAGCAGAAGGCTGCCTATACAATGTAAAGCATCACTCAAGCCTACTACCTATCCTTTCTCATAAAGAAAGAGCACTGTGATTTACTGTTTTCTGACAGAAATATTTGCAAAGTTCTGAAGTTAATGTGGTCTACTGAGCATGAAGAAGAATGGATTTTTGAAGTGGCAAGAAGCCTGGAGTCTCTTTACACAACTGTATTTATATTTGAGTGTTAAACAGAAGGATAGAGTAAACAGTATGTCAGCTTGAAAGCTGTGCACCAAGAATGCCTTTGTACAAGATACTTTATTTTAAATTACAGTTGCTTCAAGTTAGTGTACACTCAGAGCATCCTATTAGAAGCCTCTACAGAGTAGTTTGCTGTAAATTCACACATCATCATACTGAATAACCTGTTTAATCACATTCCTATTTAGCAAACATACCCAGGCTGAAGATTCTTATGACACTTGAAAAAAAAAAACTCTATGTCGACCAGAATGTTTAAGTTAGAAATCTGTGAAACACAAGTGATAGTCGGAAGGTCTGCACATCTCTTACAATCATTTCATATCAAAACCCACAAAAAATTAACTGTGCAGACAATCCATCCATAGAAGTGATTCCAAGCTTTGTGAGACTGGCCATAATTTAAAGACACATGGATGGAATTTATGCAAAGGGATAACAGTGTTAACTTTAAACAAAATCATACACAAGTATAAAGAAGTGCTGCTGCCTACATCTCATCATACAGTTCACCAAATGCCTGTAAGCCCCTGGTGGGGAGGAAATGCAGCCTTAATTTCAGGCAAGGAGCTCAGAGATCTTGTATTGTGAGGATTTCAATATGTCACCTATTACAGATGTTCTCAGTGTTCCACATGTACCAGGATAAATACTATACTTTTTTTTCCTCCATTATTAACAGGAATGACTCAATGCATATTCTTTATAGTCTGACACATTTTCTCTTGTCCAAGAGACTAAGCACTTCTTATACTTCTTTGTCCACAAAGAAATGTGGCTTTTAATGTGATAAACCAAGTAACAGCTGATAAAAAAAATAATAATACAGCATTAAAAACAAGGAAAGAAACCAAGCTAAGCTTCACACTGAGCAGAAGACATAAGATGGAAGACAGAGAAACAAACATTATTAATATTTCTAATGCACAAGGACTGTTCTGAAACTAATGCCTCCTATTTTATTATGGCAGCTCATGACATTAGGGATGCATGTTTGTAGTGTGGCAGTAGAGGCTGAACCTTCCTGCCAATATTCCACCATACTTTGTTACCACACGACAGATGGCAGCAGAGGGGCAGTCTGACAAATTGGAGTCTGACATGGAAGTGCGTATGAAGCAAAGCTGTGTCACTGAATTCCTCCATGCAGAAAAAAAGACTCTTTGACATTCATCAGTGCTTTCTGAATGTTGATAGAGACCAAACAGTGGATGTGAGTGCAGTTAGAGTACTGTGACCATGGATCATCTTCTCTGGTGCAGATTGTTATGTGTGCAGTGTGCAGACTCTTGTTCACTGCTGGTGAAAACACACAGCTACTGGTGGTGGCTGTGTTGAAAAATCATTCCGTGGCTGAGAATTTGCTCTATCAGATAGTGCTCCTGTGTTCTTTGTATCCATTGTAGTTTCCATGCAAATAAATAGGAGGCATTACTCTCAGAGTGATCTACATATTTTACTGATAAACACCTCATAGAACATACTCTCTGGTTTGACTTAGTTCAGCAGAACAAACAAATAGTGCTCAAATGCAATATTAAGATGTTTGGACCATTTTCTGAAGCACTGCTTATTAAATATAAAACTGGGAAGGTTTAGGAAATATCACAGATAAACCAGGTAAAACAGCTTCGAATAAGTCATCATAAGAAATAACTTATCTGACAAAATAGTACTTCATTATTTGTCAGTACGACAGAAATAGGAATAATTTAAAAACTTTGAGCAGGAATGGTTTTACTATAATTATTTTAATGCAAAGAATCAAAATATGTAATAAAACATTTAGAAATATGTAATAAAACATTTAGAAATAGAAATTTGAAATAGAAAAAAGACTCTTAATGAATGCAGACAAGATCTATTAAATACAGCATAGATTGTCAAGAAAGCAAATTGCTAAAAGATGGCCCACTGGTCTTTCGGTGGATACACACCAGAGTAGTTTACCTGCAGTTGTACTGCACCATGCTAAGTAGAAGTATTTTATCTATTCCTTTCATTAGCAGTAGTCAATTAAATTTCCTTTGTAAATTTAAGTTATTTCCAGGCTCTGAGAGTTCTTTGAATTATTCCCATCATTACTGAAATCAATCACACTACTGCAAATAACTACAAGGAAGGTTAACTACTTTGCCTTAATTGATACTGTTAATTGGCTACCTCACTGATTTAAATTTTAGAGTTTGTCTTCACAGAGGCAATTAAAATGGTTTACTTATGTAAGACTGGAAATTCACTACCTGGTCTGGAAAATTCTGACTGATGTGACATTCACTAACATTAAAGCTCTAACCCTGGAACTGACTTTTGGAGGGCAAAACCCTCTTTCACTTGAAATTTGCATCAGAATTAGATGCAGCCATCTTTTACCTCTATTAACATAAAGTCAAGATTTTTCAGGAAAGAATAGTCTTTAAAAACACTGAGAATTTTCTGAAAACCAAACCAAACCCTTGTTTATTCTCAGATGGGTTAACTCTGTCAATTGAATAAATTCCCACAAGATAGCTCCATGATTTGCCAACGTAGGAAGTAATTTTTCCAAGAGCATAGTCTGCAAGTTTAACAATAAAAAAAGTTGTCTCTTTGAAAAACAGGAACTGAATGAAATTACTGAAGATCAGCAAATAGCACAGACATAGCAGTTACATATATTTGGCCCCTTGGGGCATCTTCGGGTAGTATTATGGAAGCAAATTAGTGAAAGCAAGAATATTGTATATGAAGAGTATAACATAGCATACATCAACAAACCTTTAAAAAAAACAACCAGAATATTTCTAGCTCCTGATGGTCAGTCTCTGAAAAGATTTTTGCTATCAAATTAGATGTTTAGGCTTCATACAAGAAAAAAATTCAAGATTAATCCAAATTAAATCAGATCCCTATATGGAAAAAAAAATGTAAAAGGAGAAAGAAAAGCAAATATCTGTCTGTAAATAACAACATTCTCCAGAGTTTACAGCTCTGCAAGCTAGCCACTGAGACAACAAGCAACACATGTTTTTGAATAGGTGACTTTCCTCTAGGAGCTGCAATAAAAACTACTGCAAGGGAGGGGTATGTCCAGACTCTTTTGCAAAGAAAGAGAAAGAAAAAAAGAAACTCTTAATAAATTGCAAAAGGAGAACCATAAATCTTTTTTCAGTGCTCCACTAGGTAAAGTGACATAGTACGTGCACCTGCAAAAGCTGTCAAAGTCATTTAAGAAGTCCTTCCATTACTGACGTACCCTGCTGTTTGCAGTTATTTAAGCTTTTAATTTGTCTTTTCTGCATTTTGAAGTGTGTAACCTTTTTTATACCATTTTATGAAAAAAGGACAGACTTCTGTTTCCTTCCTGATCAGCATTCTAATAACAACCAGACCATTTAAATTTATTACCGCAAGAAATGATATTGTAACACTCCTTTCTTGCTGCACCAGAACTTTATAAAGTCTTAATAGACTGCTGTCATGTTTTTTCTACCAAGTGAAGAAACAAATTTCTTAAGAACTACTCAACTGTTTTTCTTATTTCAACTAGTTCTGCTAACATAATAAATGTATTATTTTATATATCTACCTCATATCTGAATATTAGCTAAGATTCAGCGTTGGCATTTTATATTTTTCCATCTTCAAGCACCCTGCACCACAAAAACCCGTCTCTCACCTTTCTCAGAATATAGCAGAGTTCAACACATTCTATGCTGTTTATCACACAACAAGCTCGCACTCACCTCAAACCACTGTTGAACCATCTCTCAAGCCTGCATGCAAAACACAGCAAAGGATCGACCATAGTCTGTGCGAGATTATGTTCAGACAGCCCAGCTCCACGGAGAGCAATGGTTTTTGCTAGTTATGTTTGGAAGTTGCATTCATTCATTCTGGTGGCAGCATACGACTGCAGCTGATAAGCTCCTGACTACGGACAATGTTGTTGCCATTTTTCACTGGTTGCAAGCAATGGCCTTTAAGCCCAAATATATTCTTTCAGTAATAAAGGTGATGCATTTGGCTAAAGATTCAAACCTTTGGTTTCTGCCTGACTTCTGACTTCAAAATCTCTTTCCACAAGTGGTTTGTTACCTGTACAACTGCGGCAAATGCTGATCACTGAAACCAGAAAAAGGCGATGACAGGATAAATGTGGGTAGAATCAAACAAGTGAGAAGGGGTCCTTATACCGTTTTATTCTGCTTGATGGTAGACTCACAAAACATACCACTTTAGCATAAAAAAGCAGACAAAATACAGAAATGCTAAAGGATTTAAATTTAAGATGGTTACATTTTTGATTGGGCATGAAAGTCAATCTTTGAAATGCCAGTTTTTTATTTAATACCAGACCTTTCAGAAGCACAACTTTCTGGAATGAGTGCTTATTGATCAGCAGCGAGGCAGGAAGTTTAACCAGGCTGCTGCCATTAATTGTCCTCGACGTAAGAAACAAATAATCTTTTGAGTAATGGCAGCACATATATAACTTCACATTTACTGCCTGCTCAATATATCAGCACGTGTAGAATTTCAAGTAAAGAAAAATATCTACTACACTTCAAATACATGAAGTACAGTTTGCTTTTTCTTAATAATTTTAAGATAATTCATTCAGTATGAGAAAGTAAAATAAACAGAAATCCACTATTACTTCTGCTTCAGTTTTTTATTTCACCTATCCTCTATGACACAATAACAGAAGCAATTATAGTTTCACCTCCAGTAGGGAAGCAAAAGACCAGACTCTGTCCAACTTTCCAGTTAACCACAACCCACTTCTTTCCAGTTAAAGACTGAGAACTGAAGCAATGGTAATGAAATCAAAGGAAGCTTACTTAACCTTGCAATCCACAAGAGCCAGGACTGATAGGGAGGAGGGGAAGAACAAACAACAAGTCTCCTTTCCTTTGATGAATCGGAGTGGTTTTCTTTAGGGAAGCCCATGACATCTCCCACCCCTATGCACCGACCGAGGCCCCATGCTGCCCACACCTGGCATTGCTCTGCACAGCCAGCTCACTCTCATCCCTCTCCGTGGCACAGAGGCCATTCTTAGTGGAACTGGCCACTTGCAGCTGACACGCTTTGGCACCTGGCCGCACAGAGCGCAGCAAAGGAAGGCAGCCTGCCTGCACTTCTGTTGGCAGCAAGGAAAAGCATTAGCCTTTTAAAATTGGACATCTGAGATTGCCAGTGCTATTTGCAACAGCTAAAGGCAGCAGCTATTTTATCAACAATAATTCTTTCTGGTTTGGTGGGGGTTCTTTTGTGAGCGATTTTATGAATGAGATTTACCTGGCAGAATTTTTAGTTACAAAAACTAACAAAAAAAATAGCACTTATTTTGTTCCTTGACTGTTAGTAACAATATGACCAAAGGGAAGCAACAGGATGGAGCACTGAGAGCAGTAAAAGATGAGGGGAGCACACAACAGAAAGGAAAAATTAATCCACGTCCATATGTAGAAAGGTATGTGAAAGGCAGGAAAGAGAGCGTGTTTCTGAGGAAGCATGAAAGCCCATAGATCAGAATGTAACACAGAATATAGCTTCAGTGATTCAGGAGAGTTGCAAACATGGTGCACCTGGTTGGAATATGTTATCTATTTGATATCATTCTTATGCAGGTAAAACCAAGATTAGTGGTTAAGCCAATCTTTTAGTTAAAACATCTGACATATTCTTGCATCAGCAGAACTATCACATGGCAAAATCCCTCCTGGAATTAATCACGGCAGATCACATGCAACTTTTCTCAGAAGAAAAATTATCAAAAGCACAAACATGTTAAGAGAATAACAGAAGTGACCGAAGGTAAAATGCATTAAGCAGGTGTGACCCTCAACACAAAAGTCGTATTTTTAGACCTCAAAATTTAATGGGAAGCCCAAATATTACAAAAAAAAATTACATAAAACCTGAGCAGCGCTGAACTCTGTCCATCAAACCTCCAGACAACTGAAGAACCAATAGATACCAGTCACATTTACAAAGAAAAGTGACTGTGCCCTACAACAGAAAGATTGACTCCAAATACATTTCTGCCCAAGGCTCCCAACCAGAAGAATTATGCAGTTAGAGGAGTCCACCCACCCACCTGGCACCAGTAAGGCTATTTTGACACAAAGGGTCTTTACAAGGCACCCAGGAACATGGATGGTACTCTGAGGTGGGTACCTGCACTAATTCCAGCTGCCCTCACGCCTAAGTTACACAACAAGCAGCAGGAAAGCGGAATTACTGGGATGTATCTCAATCCTAGGGGATCAAAGGGCTGAACTGCCCTTTGGCCATGCCTCTCTTACTCCACTTACTGTGGAAAAAGCACAAGGTACCACTGCAAGTAACTTTGACATTTCAGTGAAGTGTCTAAAATTATCTGGGTTGAATCCTGACTCTCACATTCAGGGACACTGAGATCCCTGCAGGAGAGGGTTTTTCTGTTTCTTCTACTTCTCCCTCCTTCAGCCCCCAGGGCAAACTTTACTTTCAATTGAACTTCTTTATTCATTTTTTTCCCCACTCAGTTACAGGATTAGAGAGAGAAAGAAAAGGTTAGGGAACAGTCAGTGACAGAGCTGAAGCTTTAGATACAAGGTTGTGCTCTCCGAACTTTCAGGCCAGGAGGCAAAAGCAGTCTGGAAGGGACATCGGTGGACTGACCCCTGCTTTGGACAGGGTAGGTCAGAACTGCCTGTGATTGCTCCTCAGGAACACAGAAGAAACAGTAATTTAAACAGAAGATATCACTGTCACATTAAGATGTCCATAAGCTCTCCTGTTTGTGAAAGAGCTTTTTTTCTTTTAGATTCTTCCATTTGTTTGTAGAAGAAAGGCCCTTGGAAAAGCTGCTCTTCTGTTTGCTGACAAAGTAAACTCTAGTAGTCAGATCTAATAGCCAGGAAAAGCATCTGCAAACTTTTTACTACCTAAATCTCTCTCTTAGATAGATCAAAGTTAGATGCACTGGTGATGTTGCCCTGAAAAATTAAGTGTTCCATTAAACTTCCCACCAGGCAACAAAAAATTCCAGAGCAATTTCCTGACCATTAAACTATCTTTCCTTTAAAAAAAATAAAAAATAAAAAATAAAATAAGAATCATGGTAATTAGTGGAGAGATTTCTTGAACACTCATTGAAAAACCCACAGAAGGGCAGGCAAGGATTACTTCATTTCATGGGTTAACAATGGACAGAATCCTACCAGAGAGGTGCAACAGCCCTTTGCTGAAGCCCATGGAGAGAAGAGAGTGGGCACAGAAGAGAACAGGACGCTCACTAATAAAAACACCAAAAAACACTTTACAAAGCTGTGTATACACACACACACATATATTTCACTTAAATGCGTTCCCTGATTAAATGAAAATCAGCCACCATTGCTGCAGAGGCAGTGACTGCTATCACCTGGTGAGGCGAAGCTCTGAGCAATGTGGGAACAGCAGCTCTGCTTGGTGCTGTGCATTCCTGACAGTAAAAGGATGCAAGATACATGGAAACACCTAAACCTCTAGGTTACATTAAACCCTGCTAATCTTCTAGTTAATAATAATAATGCAAGGAAATGGTGCTTGATTTCTAAACGATCTGCTGCCACAAAAAGCAAGGCTTTTACATGGCAAAGGATACACTCTTGGAGCCACGAGAGGGCACTCTCGTAATCTGCAATTTGAATTTTTGCTGCCTAGGTTTTCATTTTTAATTAAAAGGAAATCTGTTTCACAGAATGAAGAGATCTTATTTGACACACCAAGACAAAAGATTTTGACCAAGTTAAGAAAGCTCATGATATTTACAGCATTTTTAAATTACGCCATTTTAGCTGAAGAAACGGAATTTACAAACCAACCAAAGCTTATTCCAAAACCCTATTTCTCAGAAATAAAATGTAATTTCCTTTAAAAACTGCCTGTTACTGGTTATGAAATTTGTCTATTTGTAATATTTTAGTCAATGAGGAGTAAAGATACTTCCAGCTATACAACCAGTATTTTCCATGGATGTAAGGCACGGATGTGATCTCAAGCACATTAACTGAGTACATATAAAGACAAAGTTCTGTAATCAGAGCTACTATAGTTCTGAAATTATTACTGAGTTGTCTGTGAGGCTTTTTTCCCCTCTTTTTTTCTTTTCCTTTCAAGTTCATTCTCATCGTTCAGCCTCCTAATATAGAATATCTACATTCAGCACCACATTATCACAAGCATTCTCTCACTTCTTTTATGCTCTTGGAAAAAAACAACTCCTCACAGCCCACTCTCACCATCTTTTTTCAGGTTAGGTGGGTAATCACTTACTGTAGGCCCTCGGTAGCTAACGATGATGTCATTTATTTTCCTGGTCATTGTAGGGATATTGATAAATGTGGCACTCCTGAAGGTGAGGTTATTCTGAACACATCTTCCCTGACTCTCTGTCTCTGTTGAACCGAAGCCAAGTACCTACTCCAATGTGAATTACATACTTTCTAGCTAATAACGCTACAATAAAGCTGTAAAAGCTACATTTGTGATATCCTAAAAAAAAAAAGTTAATTCTGCTCAGGAATACTAAAAAAGTCAGACTTATACGGCTTTTATTACCTCACGCAAAAGTGTTTTTGTTTTTTTTTTTTTTAAACTTTTTTAGACACTGCATTTAAATCTTGCGAAGTCACGAGACGCCGAGAGAACGACTTCTCAATATACGAGCACTCAAAGCAGCGCTGACACTCTGGATTCCCGCTAAATCCACACTTCGAACCCAAATGCCCAGGTTTCCATTACGTCTGCAAGCCGGTGCGTGCCTAACAGCCCAGGTATTACATACCTTTCCTTAGAGACAAGGGGGCATTGCTAACTTACTCATTATACCATGAACCCCTTCTTCTTACTCGGTTTTCTGCAAACCTGCAAGGATATTTTATTAGCCACTAAATACGTTAGTACTATTTACATCCTCAAATGCTCTGTTTTTAATAAGCTACCCTATCACCTGATAAAACAGTAAAATTACAAAGATCTTATTCATGAAATCAAATAGATCTTCTGGGCTCATAATAGGCATGTTGTCTTTTCAATTATTTACTTATTTTTTAGCAATTCTGCGGCGCTCTCACTGCATACAGGCCCTCATCTACTCAGAAATCTGCTCTACCTGCACATATATAATGGAACAGAATTAAAGCAGATTATGCGAAAACTGCTCAGCACTCAGCACCCCCTCATCAATAGTTAAAGGAACTCAGCAATATCATCGGCAAGATGCTGCAAGCAGAGTTGGAGATCTCATGCTTGCATTAGTTTTTATTTGAAAAATGTATAGCCAGTAATTTCTTAGATATCCTTTTGTATCTAATTAAAGTAGGAGATAAAACAGAGACTTATTCAATCAAGGCATGAAACAGTTAACAGCGGTGCACATGCCAAGGTTTTAATAAGGCTTAACAATAAAAAGCTTCAACCCTCCACTTTCCCTAGATTTTGTTGTGGTTTTCCCTTGCTTAGGGCAATCCATCTGTTAATGTTGATTTGCAATACAGTTAATCTCATACACGTAGAAAAGTGTAGAACAGCTAACCTAAGCAAGAGTAAGCTCAAATGAATATTACAGAGATAGAACAATTCATCCTAGGCAAAGATTAATTGTGTGTATGTGCGCACGCGTGCACGAAGGCACACACGAGCATGCTCCTGTTATTTCATTTTTTTTTAGGAAAGACTTTCAAAATGCCAATTAGAGGAGGGAAGCTGATCACGAGCATTTGCAATAACACATTTAATTATTTATCCTCCGATTAGATTTTGACAGCTATTTTACATGCTACAATTTGCTTTGATTTGTTGTTATTTTTCCGATAGCCTATTGCTGATCATGCAAAAAAAAAAAAAAAAAGAAAAAGAAAAAGAAATATTATAAGAGCACCGTGAGAGCAGTGCTATAGCTTAGTAAATATTCATTGTTAAAAATGGCTCTGCGCTGTGACCAGTGCTGGTATTCTCCCCGGGCCAAACTGGCCTTGTTTTCAATAAAACCAGAGAAGTATCCTTTCCCTGGAGCCCTGTTAGGCTGAGGCTGCAGTTGGAACTGTCATCTTCACACAAAAGCAAAGGGGCTGGGTTTTACAAACGCAAAGCCTAATTGGGAGATCTTCGTGGATGTACTCTTGACATTTATTAAAGCCTCATCAACAAAACAGGAAATAACCATACTAATTAGCAGACTCACATACAAACTACTATTTATTGGGGTAAAAGCATATTCAGAACAGCAGTCATTTAAAATGGTCTGTCAAAATGAAGGAAACTTTTGCGTCATACACAACGATCCAAATGAACTATATTGTACAGTATCTCAGGTTAGTATTAGATGGCTTTCATATGCATTCTTTCCAGGCAGCAGAGAATGAATGGCTCACAGAATGCATCTGAAGGTCAAAATCTAACACCAAATTCTTTATACTTAAGTTATTAAATGATTTAATATGGAAGAAAAAGCAAGAAAGTGCAGAGGTGCCTCTTCTTTGGAAGCAAGAAAATCATCAAAAAGCACACTCTCTTCCGCTTGTTATTTGTCTAGGTTTAGGGTGGATATTCAAACAGACTCATGCCACAACTTAATCAATACCTCGTCCCTATATTAATTATCTATCAACATGCATGAACTGCCACATTAGCAGTACCATTATACTGCTGCTGACACTCACGGGTACCATTTTTAGAAATCTAGGTGGAAAGAGTGCTATAGATATAATATTAAGCAATAATAGTAGCAATGAGACTCATTTGTTGTATGCTATAGGTTCAGTACCAGCTCTGAAACACTGGCTCTCTTGTGCACTTGTCAATGCATACATTTATATTTATTTGGATGTAAAGATTAAAAGAAACACCTAATCATAAAGACACTGCATTTATTTTTACTTAAAGTCTTACCAAAGAACAAAAATAGAACCAAGAGTAGCAAACAGTGCTGTTTTTTTTTTAAAAAAAAAAAAAAAAAAAAGTACTTGCCTTTACCTGCTTCTGGAGAGGAAGAAAAGGGGAACAGTGTAAAGAAGAGGTAAAGGCAATAGTGCAAGATCTGAGTACTTGTGAGCGAGCACTGCTCGCTCTTTCCCTAATCCTGGGCTCAGGTGGCGTTGGGGACAAGAGCTGGGGAGAAGACCAGGGACATTCTGGTTGCAGCAGGACAAGAATGCGAGGCTGTTAGTTACTGTGCTTTGCCAGTAAACAAACCCTTTTGGTACCTACGTATGCATGCATGTATTTACATGCGTGTCTAACTGTATGCATAGAAACGTACGGAATGATACGCCTTCTGTCTTGCTCTCAAAACCAGCAAATGTCTGATATGAATAACAACAATAACACTGAGGGATTTAGCAGTGTGCAGCTGTATGAACAATCACACATACACGGGTTTAATTGTTCTGTCAGAACCGGCCCTCAAAAGAAATGCTAAATTGCACGGAGATAAAGTAATCCCTTGCTTCCTGCACTTAGCAATAGGCAGGACTACCACGCTAGCAAATTACTGCACATTTCTTTAATAAAAACAGCATATAAGAATTCGATGGCTGCAAGAGTGCATTTTGTGACATATATACAGATACATACAATTGTAGATTCACCTACACTAATCTGCGTATATTGCTTTATGCTGCACAAACATTATCAATTTATTGTGGTGCAGCGGAAAGAAGTTGCTGTATATTAAAAGGAGTTATCCATTAGCAGTAAATATTTTAAGAACCCATTCTTGCTTTTAGTACTACAGCACTAGAGCCATACGTATAGCACAGAATATCTTCTGTTCAGATACTGAGTGAAGAGAATGTGCTGTAGGCAACTTTCTGAAAGAAGGGAGGCACCCCAGCTGCCTGTACATAAAAATACGGCGAGGGCACACAGTTTGACACTTTATCACTAGCTTTAAAGGGATCATGAAAGCATGCACAAACTAAAAACTGCCTAAATAATTCAATGCAGAAAATCATTGTATTATTTATAACCCCACTAAAAATCATGACTTAATGCTAACGTACAGTTTCAGCATTATTTAGCAATTATCTGCATCAATTCTATGTTGAACTTCACTGACTTTGTACTCATTACGGATAAAACAAAGCTAATTTGAAACTAAATTGATTACAAGGGCAATTCAGTTTTTATCATTGCATTCAAGAGCAAAAAGAAAATACTATTACAATCAGCTGGAGTGAATTTCAATACTTGGTATCTGAGGAAGATATACGTGTTAAAAACCCACATGTAAAAATTCATTGTGTTCATTAAAAGCATGCAATAACAATATAACACAAAACCTATATCCAAACATTAAAATACATACATACGCACATTCCTTTCAAGTAAAAAAGTATTATGAAAACTCTTTTGTTGATAACTCTGAAATAAATTGTCAAAATGAACGCAGAGCCATTAAAACCCATGCCAAAGTTGGGACGCTACACCTGTTACTGCAATTTGGGGCTAGAGCAGACTGGAGAACAAAAGGATGAGATTGACATCGTATTAACTACTTGGCCCATTAATAAAATAACAAACTGTAACTTTCTGAACAGGGCTAAAAGTCATGCGACTGCCAGATCAATTTATTACAAATACAATATTGATGTATTCCATTACCAGAAACTAAAATAGATGGCTTAACACAGGTCTGTGAATAGAGCAGAGCGTATTTGCTACGAGAAACCTTTATCAGAAACAGATTTAAGACAAATTAAATCTCAGATCTATACTGATAAATCTCCCGGGTTTTCCCCTCTCAGCAGAGATGAAGTACGAATAGCATATTTTCTCCTTCTGAGCAGTATGCTATGACAGAAGTATTGCTTTAAACACCGTGATTTAATCATGCTATTCAAACACAGACAGTAAAATAATCTTATATTCACTGATGCATTACTCTAACTGGAAAAAATTCCCTCACATGCATGTGAAGTAGGACAGACATTTCAGGGCTCTTACCTGTGCAAGTCTTCGCTTTTCTGAGTTCTCTCTTTTCTCACTACGCACTGTGTAGACCGGAGCACTCTGCACTGCAACAGCACCACAAGTTCGATAATCTTCCTCACTCTCCTATGCAACAAAACAGATTCAAATTCCTTCATTTATAATCATTATCTGCACATGTATCCTCCATATTATGCATGCAGAAAGCATTCGAAATTATCTTGCCACAATCTATTACTGTCATGAAAATACCATCTGTAGTAAGAAAATCAAATTTAGCTGTTCGTGAAGCCAAATTATCAACATTGTCATTTAAAAGATGGATTGTTCAAGTCTCTAGGAAATATTTTTGAAAGTTTTCTTAAAATAGAATAAAATATATTTTAAAAATGCTTCCTTCTCTCTCCAGAAAAATCTCAAGTGGAAACAAAATCTTCAGTAGGAAAAGCAGCTGCAAAATGCCCAAAACATCTTTTCTGATATTTCTGCAACATTACTTTCGTAAAATGAAACTCTTCATTCATTTTTAAACATTGCAATTGTTCACATATCCTATGAAATCCAGAGAACTACACCTTCTGAAATACGCTGCACTGCAAGGCTCTTCCATCGCAAATTCTCAGCTTGAAGCAAAGGCTACAATTGTGATATCAAAGCAATCAACTTTATGAAAACATACATCCTGTTAATGCATCTTTGAAAACCTCTGTTGTTCTATGATAAAATATGCAAACAATAAAGAGATTATTCAGTGGATGCATAGAATGACAGATAGTTGCCAGAGGGCTCGTTATGAAAAATGTATTGTTGAACAAAGGGCTAAGCATATTTCAAAAGTCATTAAAAACACAAATCTCATGTGATTTGTTAAGTACGAGCTTCAAGCATACAGGAAGCAAGGTAAGAGAGTAGAAGTGTACTACGTACCTTATGTTTCAACTTACTCCTCACTTCTTTTATTCCTTGCCTCGCGTGGTTTTTTGCCTAGAAAATTAAAAGGCCGCATGTAACTCTGTAACCATGCAACACACGTTATGATGCTGCACTTATTGTACCTATTTCCTTTTTTTACACGTGGTGCTACAAAGGACAATTACCTGTATCACAAATGTTCTGCGTGCCTCGTCAGGATACCTGATATATTCATGCTTTGTCAGTATATATAGGGCTCTTTCAGTGCACGCATGCCAATGCAGTGAAAACATACGTGCTCAAAAATTCTCCGGTATTACTACAGACAGGCTGAAAATGGCCTTTACTCACTCCTTTATTTGAAACGGTCCTTTAAATTTCAAAGGCTATTTTAGCAGTAAGGCACATCGGAAAAATGTTCAGATTTTTCAAGATGACTGCTACAGTGTTCCAGTCTGGCAACTTGCAGGGCAACATCAATCTTAAGAGAAATGAAGTGATTTCATATGCAGATGGAGATTTTGCCCAGTGTTGCTGAACAGAATAGTGCTGCTATTTAGGGCAGAATTGTGTATGTATTAAAATAGGCAGCTAAGGATCACTGTTGCATAGAAAACAGAATCAAGAATGTTCTTCAATAGAGAAATGAATTATCAATACAGAATACCGTGTTCTTATGTGGAAAAAAAAAAAAGAAAGGGAAGGAGGGAGGAAGATGAAAAGGGGGAAAAAAAGGGAGAGAAGGAGAGGTGAGGGGAACAAAGCAAAGAAAACTAAGCCTAATAGAAAGTATGTTCTTCTTACATGGGTATAGCTCATATAGGAAAAAGCTAGAAAAGTTTTCAAGGTTGTCTTGAAAATAGAACACTATAAAATACAGTTAGTGGCTGAAATATGCAGAAATCACCTATTTTCTTATATTTTTCAGTACATGGAAATTTGGATGAAAAAAATCATTTTCTTGATTCAAGAGGTTGGGGAGTTGTTTTCATCTTTAAATCATACATCTACAAGCTCAGTAAGAGCACAGTGGGGTGCCATGTAGCAGATGCTAACCTGAGAGCCACTTTAAACTTTCCAGCTCACATTCACAGCTTTTGGATGCATTTAGGAGCACTTTGTTCTAACTCTGAGGGATGGCACCAATCACATTATTTACTCAAGGACAGTTATCTAGCAACTAAGACATGCATATGCCATTTCTCTGGTGCTAGGCTCCACAAAGTGCAAGTGTGTGAGAAAATACATGACAATACTGCAGGCACACAGATCCTCAAAAAATCTATCAGCTCCTTGGAATGAACAGAAGATCGATTTGAAAAATCTTGATCATAAAGGACAATTAACAGAATTGAATGCTGGGATAAGATTATGTAATCACAGTCTAAGCTAATGCAAACCACAGAAGAATAATTTCCAAATAACCTGTTAGTGAACCATTTCTTAAATTATGAATGAGTTCAAGATATGATGTAGATTTAATTTATTTACCTGTTTCTCTCTTCATGACTGCTATTTTTTTCAACTGATGTAAATTAAAAATTCTCTTTGAAAACTTAGAGTACACTGGCTTAGACTGATCATCTAATTTATTCAGCACTACTTATGCATTCAACTAATGAAACATTTGGAAAAGCAAGAAAGAAGCCAAAAGTCTTTCCTCGTGTATTTAAAATCTAACCTCTAAATACTTCCCATTTCGTTTTAAACTATTGCTTTGCTTTGTTTTGTCCTGTGGGATTTTTTCATACTGGCTATAACTTAACTATTTATATGCTTTGTTGGTTAGACAGGATTTTAAAACAAGATATCTTTAAGCTCAAAGCAATAAATCCAGCTAAGTGTGACTATTCTGACAATTCTTAGAACAGCAGATGATACAAAAGACTTGCTGCCTGCATTACTGATGCTTCACCATGTCTTTACAATAGTGCAACACATACTGCCAAAGAGAAATCACATCTGTGTAAGACAGGACTCCATTTGTCCTGCACAACCTTCTCAATTGAAAAGACTCTCTATCACATGTTAAGGCTATACACTATATAATTACATACTGTGAATCCTTACTTACAATTAATAACACATTTACAAAGCGTTTGAGACTCGTGTTAACTTTGCAATACATGAGCTACGTCACCAGACCATAGTGCAAACGAGAATTTCTATTTTCAGACTCCATACTTTGATGACTTTCCCATCATGATACAAAGAGTTTACAGCTGTGCATCAATTTGTTAAATGATATTCAAGTAAGTACTGTGATTGAGACAACAGCACAGCGATCCTTTGAAAATGTCTGATTTTATGTACAACCTATCTGGGAGATACGAATCAATTCTAAAACCCAGTGCTCACTGAGAAAGTGAAGCTAAAAGTATTTGGTAGGCTGAAGTGCTTCTCTGCAATATATTTATAAAATGTTTAAGTTTTTAAGTATTCAGGAAGAATCAGGGATGATAGGTAGAGAAGGCATTTTTACATATCATTTATTTGAAATAGATATCTTACAATTTTGTATGCTGTTTTCACAGCCGGAGTGGCTTTGGTCATTGCTGTGTTGATCAGTGCACCGCCCTTCTGCAACGAGCAAAACATGGCATGTTAATAACATTTATAACCTAAATCAAAAGTTAAGACAACAGGACAATTTGAGTGTGCTGAAAAGAATTAGCAGCTTAAGGAGGCAAGAACAGCCACAGCTGTGTTTCTTCCACAGCCTACTGTCTGCAGGCACACAAGGGTTACAGTATGTCATTATCAGAGCTGACGCTTTTATCAATGCATTCTAACAGGATGATGTATTGTCATTCTTTATTCACTGCTACCATATCAAAATCAATTCAGAAGTTACAGCTATTTATCTTGCGTTCCTACCCTAAATTATGTAACTTCAAAATACTTCAACTTGAAATAAATAACTATCATGTTTAATCACCTAAGAATTCTATTAATCTAAAATAATATATTTTACTAATCCTGCAGAACAACAAGGTTGTACCAAGTATCTTCTGTTAGTCAAATTGCACAAACCCATATTAACTATATGCTGTTTATTAGAAGCAATAAGCTTCATATAAAACTGTAGTGAGTCTCACTCCTACAGTAAGTAAGCGCGTTATATTTATATGTTTTCTTTCCAAATAAACTTTTTTTTATTATATACGTAGGAAGAGGGCAAAGTTTTGAAGAAAGCTGTCAAGAATACAGATTTTTTTGTTTTTATTTTTTGCAAAAAATCAATTACTTAACCAACAAAATATTTATACCTTCACGGTATACATCCATTGCTGGTAAGATCTTGAATTTCCTGGAATAAAAATATAAAAAAAGAAAAAAGAAAAAAAAAAACAAAATCAAACATATATTCAACATCTTAAATGTCTCAACCCACTTCAAAGTCTGCATTAAAAATTCTCTTAGAGGATTATTCATTAATTTTGTTCTTTCCAGAGAGACAAAGAACTTAAAGATAAGAATATGTACATCGGAAGGAAAAAAAATCTTATTTAATGTTTTCTGTTTTCTTTATGAATTCCTATCTTTTCACAATGCTTTTTTAAATTTCAGTTGAAGTGCAAAGAGAAATTAAAACTACAGAAGCATAACATACTGTTAAAAATTCTGAAAAGAAAACACCAAATTAAAGGAAAGAATATCTAAATGAATTGTGTTCAAGAATAATGATCCCACTGGGTAACCTTTCAAGTAAGACAATGACATGAAATGCAGATGGTTCCATCCCAAGGAAAAAGCACTCGAGAAAAGTCTGAAGATTATGTCATCATCATGTACTTATGTATAGGAGAAATCACTGCAAAATGCTAACTATCTACTTTCTTTTCTTCTATAGGGGAAAAAGAATAACTATAAGGCAAGGGATAGCTATTGATTTATGTAAGGGTACCATACCACCAAGCACAGGGTTACATTCTATAGAGCTCTTGTTGAAGAAATGAATACTATTTCCAAAAGGTGCTTCCGCTGAACACCACGACCTGTCCCCACTCTGTAAGTTTTAGAGGAGATGAATCACTTGAAAACCCTGGTACCGTGAGCTATTGCTAACCACAACCAAGACACTCGTGTTGACATGATGAAATTTTGGAGACTGGCAGCTTCTCAAGGAGGATATTGATACATCTGTGAGGATACAGACTTCTAAAATGACATCACAAAACTTTAGCTTTGCAATAAATTAATAAACTAAAGCCTTGGTAGATTTATTGCATGAGCTAATGGAAAATCAAATCACACTCAGTTCCTAGAACTAACTGGATAAGAGGTATTCCCAAGTTTCTTTACCAAGTGAGATGGAGAAACTGAGCCATGTGCAGCTGTACCAGGCAGTACAACTTTCACCCATGACACTAAAATTTGCATAAGCCATTTTGAGACAGACTCTCAGGAAGGATAGCATGAGTGAAAGCAATACAGGCTTAGAAATGAGAGAAATTCATGATTCTTATGAGCTAAACTCCATTAAGAATGTCAAAGAGAAACCAAAAGCAAATACCACTAAGTTTTTACTTCTTCTGTTTGGCTCCCTGGAACTACCAGAGAGGGTAGTGTGAAAAAGCATGCAATATGAGAATGAGAAAATGTAAGCATAAAAAAGATGGCTATTGCATGTCTTTTCACATTTAGGGCAATAAAACTTGATCAGCTTACTTAAACAAATTACTTAAAAAAATATTTTCCAATTTTCAGTATAATTTCTCTATTATTTAGTTATGGTGGCATATGTGGGAAAATGCAAACTGAAAAAAAAACTTTCCATTTAAATGTGCAATTTTTAAATTACATTTTCTCTACTCTAAAATAAATTCAACTCTCCTTCTAACAGCTTATAACTCTCTAAAGTTCTATGACTTTACTTAGAACTGGGTTGTCATCTGTGGGCTTTCTTTGGTGTTAGTGTTTGTTTGTTGATTTGTTTTTCTGGTTGTTTTTTTTTTTCTTTGTTTGTATGTTTAAAACTTTGGACCACTTGATAAGATGCATGGGATTCAACTCTGTGAAAAGATCATAGTTCTCTGCCATTAGTGTCAAAAATGTCACCTTCAATTGCATACATATTGTTAGCCCTGCACTTCATAATGATAATGAGACAGCAGTTATGTAAATACTGAATATATGCCCTAAGCAATTTGTCCACAACCTGGCAGTATACAGCTCGAGAGACTTGGAAAGTCACCACACAGTGCAATCCAAGTGAGAAGGGCTCCTGAGGCTGACACTCCCGCCCAGATGAGAAGTGGTTCACGAGCTGCCAATACATGGCCAAAAATCAAACTTTCTCTCTGCTCTAATACAGTTTTATTGAGGACTCTTGACACTTAACTGCAGTGAGCAAACAGACTAAATACTGATATCTGATTAACTAATGCTGAATGGCTAAAATTTGTATACAGAGTAGCATAAGCTACGCTGTATTGACAGAAAGGAAGCAAGTCTCTGTTGAATTTAATCACACTTTAATCATGAAAAATAAAAAACAAACGATGTGCTAGACCGTAGCACAGACTCAGAGGATGGAGAAGGCAGTGAAAACCTTTTAAAGGACACATGTATTCTGAGTGTAATGAGGGCGTTTTGCAGAAGGTGAGGATGGCTCTGAACTAATACACCATCTCATGTTCTCTGCCCTGGGAACACACCCCTGTAAGAGTGGTCCTGCAAAGGAAGCCCATCTGTCGCTGCCATCTGCAACTCAATGGATTTGGTAGAGCCTCCATTTATCAAGGAAGCTTCTACCTTGCTTTCATAAGGTAGTGCTCGTGCTCTGTCATGCATGTTGTGATCCAACATTTTGAAAGTCGATATAGTGCCTCAAAAAGAAATACAGGAGATAGGGTATATAAATGTCTAACAGGGAGCCATGCAATAATCCTGCAGTAATCAGAAATTGATTCAGCACACTATCTTCTATATTGGTTAATTCTGTAAGCTGACGAACGTGAAAAGTGTTAAAATAACTGTCAGTGAATACAATCGTTGAAAACATCACCAGGAATAATACAAAAATTAATGAAAGAGGCAAGCATTTCTATATTCCTTCTCAGATAATATACAGTTGTTCAATATCAAAGTTCAATTTCTTTTCCCTCGGTAGTACATTTGTTAGAGATAATTAACTTATCTAAACAGAAACCACTGCTTTCTGCACAGCAGAAATAATTAGATGTGAAAAAGTTGGGTGAGCTTTTGAAAACCCAACTATCCAGAACACAATCAGCAACACAAATATGAAGATTGTTTTTAAAAAGTTAGCACAGTATTTAACAGTTAGTATAAACATGCAGATAAAATGCAGTTGACATAGTGACACATTTGATCACATCTTAAAATCTAAGTATTGTTTTACTGGATTAAAACAAAATATCTTCATTGGTTATACTGACACAACTAGATACATACTATTATTCATCCCAGCAATCAATTGTTGAAGGCTAAAACCTTTCAAGAATGAATGGAAACATTGAAACAATACAAACATTAATGACTTCTAAAATGTATAAGGACATCATTATGTTAAACAGCTCTCAGAGAAAAAGCATCAGGTAAAACACTCTAATTAATTCTGTACCTCCACAAAATCCTCCCGCTGTGATTTCTTCTTCAAAGACATCAGAGAATCCCCTTCCTGCATTTAGTTTTGATAGTCGACCATCAATAAACTAAAACAAAATAAAAAATAAAAAATCACACTTGGTTGGTCCTTATATTTCTTTACAATGCTATAATGGTATGTATGTATGTTATATGATGGAATTTACATGTTCAAGATAACATATGGCCTATGGATAATATATAAATTTTTATGGACTTTTCAACCAAGAACACCAGAAATGTCAAAATACTGTAAAAATATCACTATTACTTCCTTTGAATTTCTGCTACTTTTAAGTATATTGAGTAAATTACATGTACAATGCAGAATTTATAAAAACAATTTGTGAAATTTTATAGCCAGTGAACTTAAAACAGTTTGTTCAGAGTTACTTTCAATTGCTTTCAAGCTCTTCTTGCTTTCCTAATGGCATTAAAATATTTTAGCATGTGTTTATGATAACTCTTAATAATCAATTCAAGACAGACAAGAATTCCTTGATTTATGTTGGAAGTCCTAAGGTTACCCCTTATCGTAAACAGACAATGATAAACAAACCTCCCTTTCTGCTTTACACATCAATGGTCCAAAGTAGAACTTCTTGAAGTACACAGAACAAACAGCTGGACACATTTCACCAGGTGAACTTCAAAGAAATGATAAGCTACAATGTCTAATCAAGCTCCATTAAAAGTCCAATGGATATGTTTTACAGGAAGAAACCTTATGAGAACAGTAAGTGTGGGGACATCATAGAAAACTGCCTGTACTGAAAGAGAAGAGAATCACTGTGGCTTGTTTTCAGAAATGGTGGCATTAGCAGCACGGATTTGATCAGCAGTGTGCAAACTAACTTGAAGGACATTTCACTCAAGTGCAAAAATGAAGTGGGGCATGATGCCAAGGCAGACTCTCCACTTGACTGAGCACAGTTCAGATTGACACCGTGGGATTTTTAAGTTCTAACACAAGTAACACCTATTTAGTTGCACCTACAGGTACATCTTGCAATAATCATCCCTATGTACAGGCTGCAGTTGCATGAATATGTGAATTTGTATCTAAATGGATATATAAAGAATGAAATGATTCATATAGGTCAGAAAGAGTCGAAAGAAGATAACTAATAATTAAACCTCTCAGAAGAAATGAATACATTCTTTTCAGGAATTAACAAGCTTCAAAGAATATTTTTAAAGGTTCAGAATTCCTTCCAGGAACAGCCCCTCCTTATTTATTTTGAAAAGGCTAACTCAAAACTGAGAGATAAAGGGAGAAAGCACTTTCCTAATTACACACAGTTCACCTCCTAACAAGAAATATGATTTATTCACTGTTACTAAACAGTACATAGGAATTGACCAAAATTAATTGTTTGGTTATGTCATATATTACTACAGATTAACCAAACAACGTCAGTGACAATCTCATGCTTGTAAATATCTTCCTGAAACAAGTTACATTCTAAGAATAGAAAAATTCCAGCAGCAATAATGAGACAAGCACAAAGATAAGCAGTCCTTTTTTTCTCCATCTCAACTCCTTGTTTTTTCATTTTACTCCAAGTTGGCCTTTTTCCAAACAGGTTGGGTTCATGGTCATACTCTTTGGGATCACTGGATTATTTCACAGCGAGAAGAGAGATAAGAACATCTTTAGCTACTGCTGAGAAAAGAAAAAAAAAGAAAAAACAGCCATACTTTGAACTGTAAGGCATTATCTCTTTGTGGAGGGTTATGAGTTCATTCCATACCATAGACTAGCAAAAGATTTATGGACATACACAACATTTGGTAAAATTCTATCAACAGCAGGCTGAGACACTGGCTGAATTTTAGTTTTTAGAAGATTAGTTCAACTGAGTATTTAATGCAAAATAGATCTGTCCAAACAAACAAAAACAAAACAAAAACCAACACCTGAAATTATTTAAAGGAAGTGATAATATTACTAACTGTATTAGCAATCATTACTTTTGAGTCACTTACTATTACGAGTTGCATTTAAATCACTAAATGAAAAAAAAGCATTGGGAATCATGCATGCCTTATATCACACTCTTCTCTCATTTTTAAAGCCATAGTTCCTGGAAAATCAGTTCAAGTAATACATTCTCTTACAGATCCAGAGACACTATTCCTAACTACCACTTTTAATGAAAAATACTAACTCTGATACTACTCTTGGATTTTATTGGACTAAAGAGAACTATCAGACTCCTTAAAAGTTTTTGAATTCTAAAAGTAAAGGATGGACCATATGATACTCTGAAGGTTTTGAGGCACAACTGCTAAAGAGGGAAGGCAGAGGATACTGTTTGTCAGTCAAACCCATACATATAAATAAATGTAGGGACCAGTAAGAATTCCAAGTGAATCATCAGTTACTAAGAACAAGAACTTAGAGGAGCAAAGAATTTCCAAACAATAGCAGCTCAAAGTGTATTATTCATACAATTATATTGTTTAATGAAGTATTCAAACATCAGTGTTCATGCTAATTCTATGAATGAATTAATAGTTTCCCTGGACACTCAAAAGTACTATCTGACACATGCTACTATTAATTCCTTACACTTGAAGACAGAAATACAGTGGAAGCAAGTAACAGTACAATTCCTCGAAAAACAAAGGAAGCTGGAAATGTTCCTACAGATCTTGGTAATTTGATGAACTTCCAAGAAGAATAGAGGTGGAGAGGAGGGAGAAGATTTTTAAAAAATACCCCCACCAAAAACAAACAAACAAAAAAAAACCAACAAAAAAAAACACAGCAACAAATGACATGAGTTAAGCTTACTTGTCAGTCAATGCAAAAAACACCCAAACATATTTTACATACCCATTTTCTGCTTCTAAAATTATTTACTGCTTAACAATTAGTCATTTTCAGGAACGTAATAGAATATAGTTTATTCTGTTGAAAAGACCCTTTGAAACAGCTCATTTTCAGTGGGAAAAGCTATAAAAGATGCAGCTGGGCTGAGGATTAGCTGAAGTGGGAGTAACAATCACAACAAAGTAAGAGAATGAAAAAAAATGTTTACTATTAAACCACACACATCAAAATTGTTACTATTTCCTACTCCTTTGTAATCCTTTGTATTATTTCCTTTAGCATGAAGAAAATTAAAAACTAACTATAAACAAACTATCAACTGATTATTTTTACTTGAGCATATTAAAACACAATGAGTAATTTCAGAGCCATACCAACAAGCCCATAATTTCAGTGAAGTTAAAACTTGTTCCCTACAACTGAAGACCTCACTTAGTAACTCAACAACAATTTGGAAACTTCATTGGTAAGTATCTTTCTTCCTAAAAAAGTTTAAGTCTTAAGATATGCAAAATGCATACAGCTTGCTCTGTTATTTCTTTCCACTTCAATCACTTGTACCAGGTACACCAACAGGTTGCAGGTATCTTCATTATTTTTTTATTTACATTTTGTAACCGTATAATATAGCAGTAAAATTGAAGGAACCCAATTCTATGATCAGTATTTCCTTATCAATTAATATTTTCAGAGAACTTCTACAAACTATCATCCCAACATAAATCTTTACTACAGACATTAGCTACTGATTAGCACCAAGCATTTTCTGGAAATCAGAAAATCCTATTATAATGAATTTCTCTTATCCATTATGGTAATCTATCTTCAGAGGGGTCCATTAGATTACTTCAACATGAACTCTCATGCCTCAGTCATTCCAGATATTTGCAGGAAAATAACAACTTTGACTCTCAGGCTCTCCTTAATCAGCTACAATATTCTTCTGCCTCTATGGCTTGGGTTGGCAACATTCTCTGTATGCCTACTTCAGAAACCCTAGCAATGAAAGCTGTAATTACGGTATGAATCCAGTTTTTAAATAAAAAGGCACTGAAGTCCAATTTAAGCAAGAACTTTGCTGTTTAGATCTTTGGTCACGAGCCAAGGAAGCTGAAAATGAAGTTCCACCATCAAGCTGGGAGATCCACAATTTTTGTTGTCCAGATGAGTTGCTGACTGGCTCTGAACAGGTGCTGCCCCAGTTCTGCACCCTGAAATTATCTTCCCTTTTTTTTCCCCGCTTTTTTTTTTTTTAAACTATAAATGAAATCGTAATAATAGATTAAAACTAGGATGACTGCTTGTACACAAATACTTGTGTTTTATCCTGGAGTTTCATAAGATGACAGAAAGGGATATATATTTAAATACGGATGCATTTCCAAAGCAAATAATTCAATTTGAGTCTTTTACCATCTCATACCTGTTTAAACAGCTGAAGATTAACAGCAGTTTCCAGGAACTGTTTAGTAGTACTGGAACGATGCTTCACAAAACTATTCTCACAGAAAGATATAGGTTCTCCCTAAAAAAGTTTAAATGGAAAACATTGGATGTTAACTACAATATACAAAGATGCTGATTTAAGATCTCACTATACATGCATAAAATAAAATAAAAAACAGACAACAGCAAAGAAATCTTCATACATTTTAAATAGCTCTCAGAACACGTTGCAGTTGAACCTTTCATTTATGAAACTTGAACGCCAGTCTACAAAGAACACTTAGCAAGGAAAAGGTAAGTGGTTTACAGTTGGTTCATATTACCTCTAAACTTCTCTCCATTAAATATTTTAAAAAAGTGGTTCAAAGTTTGAGGGATAGCAGGTCCTTTGCATTGAATAGTTCAACAGTCATTACTCTCATTTAACAGGAAAATATTGCAATAAATTTAAATTTATTTTGACATTATTTCCACAGAAACAAAAGTCACAAACATTAGCTTTTGGAAAAAATCTAAATAGACCAGATTAACATTTTGTAAAATAAAATATGATTGCAACACAAGGAAAGCACGTAGTCCATAGTTTACCAAGCACTCTACAAAAAAAAAAAGTTTTAATGTTGGAAAAATAAACAAGTAGTCATTGAAAATGAAGTATTTGTTGAAAACTTATTAACTGTAAACAGCCCCCATTTGAAAATAAAGATTCTTTATAAACAGTTGAAGTGGCTCCTATGTTATCCCTTCATCTGATTTATAATTTGCTATCCACAGTGTGCACAGAGCACTAGAAGTTACTGACAGGCATTCTCTCAAATTGTTATTCTTGTCAATACTTTGCGATAAATATTTGAAGCTGTTAGATTTAAATGAATAGGTAATACATACACTAAAATGTTTGCATGGTGATGAAGACATTAAGTGATTTCATCACAAATCCAAGAGGCCTCCCACCCAAGTATACAGAACAAAGAAGTCATCAGTTTAGAAATGATTAGTAAGATGAAAAATTGGAATCCAACAAAATTATGCACTTAAATCTGACTCTGTGATGATTTACTACCCAAAAAACTAAATATCCACGATGGACTAAGACACCTCAGCCACTCAAAAGAAAAGAGAGATCAAAGGCACCTCCTTATATTGATCTTCCTCATAGTCAAACAGGAGTTCTGTCAGGCTCCAACTGTTAGTCACTTTGAAGACAAATGTACTCATGCCCATGACCACCACTGCTTTCCACCCTGGTTAAGTGTAATCGCACATGGTACTTCATACACTCTCCTGGCTTCCTGGGACCTTCTATGATTCTAGAACACAACCAGGTATTCTTGGCACGTGACCTTTGTGAGTTTGTCAGAGTAGCTCTATATCACTTACAAATGCTTTTTTATAACTTGTATTTTCTTTTTAAATGATGTAATTATGATCCAACAAAATCTAGCAGTAAAACCACCCTCAGGTCCTTTTAAAATCCTATTCTAATGCTATCAAAAGCTTCCCTCTTTTTCAATTTGCAGGGGCATGTTGTGATAGATAAAAACAAATTTTGGATATCTTACCACAGCACTTAAATTCAAAGTATCGAAAAGCTGTAGAGGGCTCCAATCCTACTCAGAAAAGCATGCAAGTTCATGCTTAACTTGCTTTTAAGTTTTATGTTCCAACATCTTTAAGGGAACACTGATTTTAGAAAAAAATTCTCCCAGGAAGAGTTAGAAGCAATATTTAAGCAAATTTACTTAACACAATCCTTTCCCTTTCACAGAGTACCTGGCATGAAATGATACACAAAACCATCTCAGTACAGCATCTCCATCACATCTCCGAGATGAGCATTCCAGTTACTCCACCTACTGCTTCTCTGGAGATAACTGGTGAACACTGTACACATGCAGGACACACTGAATCTGTCAAAGAGCTTGGACTGTTTGTGGCACTTTAAATAGCACTGCCTTCCTGACCCACTTTGCGTTAGCTTTTCTTGAGCTCCTGAAGACTCTTGTCTTAAGAAGATGACCTCAAGCTACTTAGCAAATTCAAAGTGCTTCAAAACAAATGAAACAGTCTCCAGTGAGATATGGTGGTACAAGACATGGTGTTCCTGAGGGCAGACTCTCTTCTCAGTTCTGTTGTTCTTCCAAAAAAATTTCAAGGCAGCAAATTAGAAAAAGAATCCTTATTTATTTATTTCTTTACACAACAAATGATTTCTGAAAATACAGAGGCTATGTGGGAGTGCAGAATTGGCTAGATGATGACTCACAACAGACTATGAAACCTTAAATTTAGAACAAAAGAAAGAAAAGGATGTTACTTTCAAGGCTTACTTTTTAGAAAAATTGAAAGTAAGCAAAGCCTTTACTGCCACTTTCCCCAAAGTTGTGGGAAAAAGAAAAGACAGAAAGGAGAGGTTATCTCCCAATAAAAGAGAAAACAAGCAATCCTGCTCTTCCCTTCATATCAGCCTAGGAAGAGAGAGCAGCAAGAGTTCTCCTTGGCATCACCTCTCCAGCCTGAGCCATGTAGCAGAACACCAGGAAATGGCAGTTCAACGCATATTTTTAATGTATAGCTGTGTTAGTCTCCTAAATATTTCTCTTTATCACTGGACACATCAGATATTTAGTAAGCACTCATGCACTGGTGCATTTTTTGTTTTATCAATAAGGTTCAGAAAAAGAATAGCCAAGGCTATACCTTGGCTGAAAATGTATTCAGATCTAATTTGGTTCACATCCAAAAGCAATCCAATTATTGCAATCTACTGATGGTAAGGTTGCTTTAAAAACTTGATTTGACAGGTACAAAGCTCCTACCAGTTCATCACATGAAAGGAAAAACATTCTTGAAACCTGTAGAAATTTCAGACTTCAGTTTTAGAGTATCTGCTATAATTTCATTGAAACCGCATTAAATAACAAACACTGTTAACACTTAATTCTTTCATTTGTTTCATACTCTGAATAAATACATTGTTTTCCTAATAAAGCTTTCCCAAATCTTCAAGACTGTTACTCTAATCCCGAGAGGTTTGGGATTGCTATTTAAAAATGAAGCTATTTATTGAATATAAACAAAAAAGCTCCAGAAGTTTTTGGACATGAAGCATGTAACATTCATATTTCTGCAAATACAGCTGGGTACCGTTAGAAACTCTGAGTTTTGTAAGAATGCTCCACTGATATTTAACTACTTCAGTATCAAATGGCCCCTTCCGTATTGATCTACAATGTACTTTCAAAACCAGTTCGATCAAAACCCAGTAGGGACTCCATACTGAAAAGCAGACAGCTAATACTCAGACCAAACAGCCTATGCCCAAACAAGATATCTGTCCTTTTAACAACAGTTGCTATAGAATTTTCTTCCCCTTTCATAGCTTGCCACACACAGCAGGCATTTTTCACTCCAAGCTACATTTGCAGTTTAAGAAAGCAACTTACGCAGACCTCAACAGAACGGGAAAGTAGTGATCTAAAACTGTGCAAGGGTTTTAAAAGGAAAGTTAGTGTGGATTAGAAGGCATGTTTAACAAGAAGTACTCACACTTCAACTGTTTCAGAAAACATTCGTATCTTTTTAGAACAAGATGACTCTTACACTGTTTATATTATTGCCATAATATATACACGCATGTCAACTCCTGCTTATATAAAATGAGTATATAAGATAGTAAATATTCCTCAGTGTTGTATCATTTATCAAAAAAGTCCATTTTTAAACATCGTTCTTACTTTTATATGAAAATCCCTTTGTTTAAAATCAAAGAAGTAAAAAGATGAAATTTCAGCTGCTGGCCTGACAGTTAAAGACAACCATCCAGGAAATAATTACAAACAAATTACTGCAAGATTTGCCCATTTCTTGCCATCCACTTTCTCAAAGATTCAGATGAGCTGGTATTTCTTGTAGTTACAATTAGGCCATTCTAACACTGCTATTAACATCTATGTTCAATAAAGAACCATTACAACAGTATGGTTTTAACACGAATAAAAGGTTCTTAGAGAAGGGACAATAAAGATACACAACAGGTGTAACACAGGATGGTTCGGTATTTAAACACAAGCTACATTCTGGCATTTTACTACTCTCCATTTCCCCACTTTATTGTAATTTTTACGCCTAACTTGGGGAAAAGGCAAACAAATCAATGCCCATTTCTCAAGGCAGTTGTGTCCTCAAAAGAAGATTTCATTTTGAAATTCGATTGTATGCAAGTATTGCTTAAGCATTCTCATGCATTCAGGAGCACTCTGAATCTTAAAATATCCTTTAGTTCCCCTAACATAACACTTAATTGCACTATTCTAATTTTTATCATTTGGAGTAAAATACCTGGGTCTGTTTGAAAGTTAATATGACACTACTTAAAGTGTACTTAAAAATGTGCAGGCTAATGCACTCCAAAAAACATTCAAATAAAGCAAGGTTTGACAGGCTGTGTTATCTCCAATACGGAAGCATCCCATCCCCTCAGAATGCCAATCAGACTATGAACTCCTGCTGGCAAGAATTCCAAATCATGCCATTAGCCTTTGCTCTTCTTTTCCTAATTTCTGATGAATGATGGTACAATCATCATAACTTAAAACAAAGATACGTTGAGTTTATTTCTTTTGGTTTAACATTAACAGCTTTGATGATTTTTCTCCCCAAAACTGGAGGTGATTTTCTTGAATGACTATCTTTTGTTGGCTAATTCTTGAAGAAAAGCCAATTCTTCAAAAGCAGAAAATAACTTATTGTTGCTTATAACCCCCCAGTTTTCAAACAGGTATGTCACCAAGAAGATTTGTTTCTTTGAAATACATTTGAAATGTATTTGTCTTGTCATGATGGACTACATTCTTCTTGTCTAAATCACACCTATAATTCTTCCTGATGTTTGCTAGTTATAAGCAAAGCAGGAAGGCCGGTTTCTCCTTTTTCCAATGATAAAAGTTATCTTTTATTATTTGTTATTATTTTTCCTCTTCTATCCCCAAAATCTCACCTACCTTTTCCTTTCTAGACACAGTCAGTGAAATATTGCCTTTTACATATATATATATATATTTTACACCACTCACTGTTTTGTCCTCTATTTCACACGTTTAATGGAGATAGAAAAAAAGTCTAGGCTTTGCTTATTATCTACAAGGTTTGCATAAGTTCATGTGTAAGGTTCACTTCTCCTGGCCATCATAGCATTGCTAAAATTACTAAAATGTTTGATTGGTGGGGTTTAAACCTGCAAGGCTGTCTGAAAAATACCTAGGAAGAATATGTGAAGTAAAATAGCTGGAAAGGAATACAATATTGCACATGCACGGATTGATAAAGTGTAACAAATGGTATAATTGTAATCTTCCTATTTAACTCCCACCTTTGCATGTTCTGAAATACAAAATATTATTTTGTAATAAATTCCCAAATGTTGGACTACCTAAAGAAAATAGGAGCAACCAAAGGTTCAAGTTATGACTAGACAAAATAATTTCTATACGTACATGCATCTACATGGTTTAAGGACACCTCACAATACTCTGATCCTTGCAATGTCACAGCAGGGGCAGACTCTTGGAACCAAAATTGTTCACGGTTACTGACTTCAGAGATCACACAATGGCTACTACTGCAACCTCTAGTGGGCTAGCACAACAAGACACTGATATTTCACTGAGGAGATTTTCTTTTGAATATATAGAAATTTCTCAAATAAGAAAGTCAATAAAGATAAAAATCTGTTTTATTTTCTTTTTCTCTTCCCTACCAAAATCTTGGAATGGTGATGGAATATTAAAACAGGTAATAAAAGCAATATTTTCACACTCTTCAACAACCACGTGTGAAATGGCTTCCCTCAGTATTAAAGTAAATCAGAAAATGGTCTTCAGCTATTGTAGACATTTAGTAGTCAACACTAAAATAAATAATACGAATAATAAGAAGAATCACATAAAGCTAGACATGCACACTCTGAATGCCAGGTCCTTATCACCAACTGTACTGATTTGCCCTATAGATCCACTCCTATTACGCAATAGTTGCTAAAGTAAATCACAACATATTATAAAAAATAATTTCGGCAGTTATATCAGATTTGACTGATTTATCTTTTTTTAATTCAGTGTCACGATTAAATCATACAAAACATATTTCTGCTTTACTTGAAAACTTTACTAGATTGATATTTTTCTTATCATTTATTACACACAAAAAAATATTATCACCTATATCCATTGCACGTCATGTTTCCTGCCAGTATTCAAGTAGTCAAATTTTCCATATGGTCTTTTGGAGTCCCATGAACTCCTTTCAAGACCCCTGAAGCTTCCCGTTTTCCCTTTCACCAATCACATTATTTTCAATAATTGCTAGACGTTTGTTCAAGACATATTGCTACACCAAGGAGAATCTGTCCTACGCTGAAAACAAACAGTTGCACAGAATGAGTGTTCAGTGTGACGAACAGCGTTTGGAATGAAGAGAAGTGTTGGATGAGTACAGACACTATCAAAGCTGTTCTTTACTCAAAGTGAATATTAATGACAGTTGTTTCATGTTTCAAGTAAAAATCATACAGAACACCCTGCTGCAAATAAAGTAGTTCACTTGAACATACTTTTGAACCTATAGGCAAGTGATAATTATCCAAACATTATTTTATTTTTCATTAGGATGTTTATGATCCTAAAAAATGGTATCCTGAAGCCTCCCATTTTTTTATTCTGAAAATACAACAAGCTTATTTATAGCAAAAGTATTTCAAAATCATATAGAAAATATTTTAAGTTATCCCTCACAAAGTCTTGGTGAGAATATTACTTGCGCTCTAAAAGAGTATAAATAAGCTCTCTGAGTTAGATTTTCTTCATCAGATCTAGCATGACAGACTCCAAGACAAAGGATAGTATTTTCTTTGCAATAACAATTCACATGTCCTAAGTCTCACGACAAATGCTCCTGATAGAGTCAAATGAGACCGGATTTCTGGAACCTTCTAATTTACAAGGCACTAAATGTGGTTCAAAAGGCTCATCTAGAATGAGCTGAACAACTCCTTTTAGTCTCTACAAGTCTGGAGCAAGTTCAGCTCTTAGTAAGTTTTCCTATCACAAACCTTCTGTAAAAAGCTGTATTAGTTAATACAGTGAACACAGCTCTTTTTTAAATTTTTTTCAATACATATACACTTGGTCTTTGGACAAATTGATGCCAGTCTAAGATATGCTGACAATTGCCAGCATACAAGTATTAAAAAAATAAACAGGCCACAACAATTTCATAAATATTTTCTCTTATATGAAGTTGTCAAGCTAAAAAAAAAATACTCAAAAAAGGATACAAAAACAAAGATAGTAAAGGTCATTTAGACATGTGTGCCAAGAGAAGTGATGTATGGTGCACTAATTCCAATACACTGCAAATACAGACATCCCAGGTATAGCAAGAGACAAATTAAAACAAAATGGAAAGCAGAGCTGAATTCAATGGAGATGCAAATCAGAGTGCTGAAGAACTCATGTTCCATTCAACAAACTCACCATAAAGGACTGACTCCATCCTGTTTATGATCAGAACTAAGGTTAAGAACATCAGCCACACTGACATCATTTTGCTTGGATATATTGACTGTAGTTTAAGACAATTTTTGACACAATTGCTTGTAACATAAGCTGACGTGACTTGACAATGACCAATGTCTTCATCTTTGGACTAAGGGACAAATGAGATTACCCCTTCCCATGCAATGCCAAGTAGTGCCAATTTGGAATAAACTGTGTCTGTTTTGTAGAAAAGATCTATTTTTATTTAATTCACACTGCACTGTTCTTCAGCAGTTCTGAAAACAGGTAGAATAATTTCAGTATCATATGCAAACTGAGTTTCCATATAAAAATAAAAATATAATGTCTGTCAAACAAATACTTACACGAAACCCTTAAACGTTACCACATGGGTCACTTTTTAATCCTGATATTTGTCCAATGCTTGTTAGTGACATAGACAGCAAGGCATGGCAATAAAGACTACATGAAAGAGAACCACTTGGGTAGGAGGCAGACCCTATTTAATGCCTTAAAAACGATGATTTTTTCACCTGCCAAATCTCAGTATTTGTCTGAATCATTCTGAACTTAGACCAGCCTTGATTAAAAAAAAAAAACAAAACAGTTAAAAAGCCACGTTCTGAGACTCTGATTCAGTCAATGTCGATGCACTTTTATCGGATGGAAGGAGTTTGTAAATGTCATAGGAAAGTAATTTGAAATTAATCCACATGTTGTTTCTGATAAATAATTATATCATCAAAAAGGCTCAATGTGTGCCACCTACATATACCAGAAGGATGAAAGCCTAAAACAATTAACCATCAAAACCTCAGAAATACAAGTTCTGAAGCTCTGATGGGATGAACTGGGTTTTCCTTTGTCCTGTCCTGTCTTCTCAGTGGAATCAAGGTAAGTGTATAAATGTAGAGATACACATTTGAATCATCATATCTGGCATCTGCTAGACAATAAAGAACTTCTGGCCTCAAACACAGCAAAGTATCTGGACCTGTACAGTGAAAAATGACTGAGTCTCTGACAGGCACAGTCTCTTCAGTACATTAAAAAGGTGAGTTGTAAACACTTTCGTTAGTATAATCAAACTTCATACTAAATAACTTACAAAAGTAACATGAACAAGGTTGACGCTGGACAAGCATTCATTTTTCAGTGCAATTCACCATCAGGAAGCAGTATTGTCATCTGAATTGCCAACATATTCTGAGTTCAGAGTAAGGCTTAAAACAGTTGATTTGAAATGTTCCAGATTGGGATAATATTTCACATTTCCCTTGCAAAAAAAAATGAGCTTGTGCTCTTCTGTAAATTAATGGAATAAAAAAGTTGTCTTACTGGTTTGTATCTCAGTGCATCTCTGTAGGATCCAAACAGTGATGCCTGTGCCCGAAGAAACGCCTTGGCTACTCCGTCACCCGTAGCTGTAGACTGCTTTTTCAGTTTATTTTTCAAGGCCGAGACCTGCATGACAGAGTAGAACAGTTAAATTAACACCTCAGAAATTGGTACAGCGAGGTATGAACCCAATCAGCAGGCAAACCATGGTGTCTACAGGTCAGCCAAAAATTCATCCTCCTCCTTGATAGCTTATCTTTTTAACTGCAAAGAGCACCTGCTGGTCTGTTAATTGAAATGAAGGCAGGGGATGATGGTAGAGTGCTAATGCAAATTGGTTACGCTCTCTTTTTTTCCCAAGGCCTCTTGACATAAATAAGCTTAATTATTTTACAGTAAACTGCATGTGAGCCACTTTTCTGCAGATCTTTTTCAATCATAAATCTTGTCTTCTCATTTTGAATAAAGACTGTGAGGTTTTTTTTAATTTATATTTCAAAGGTTTGTTTTTAAGGACACCCAGTGCTCACTTGCAATTCAGTTATTGAGGTGTTTTTTCTAAATATCACATTACTATCTTACATCATTTCTCATGCACCATAGGAGTAGCTGCTACCAGTATCTAACAATGGGACAGGTTTGCATAAATTCAGTGGTACGTGGTCTTTTGAATTGTTCTTGAAAATAAAACATGTGAAATGGGAAAAAAAAAAAAAAAAAAGATAACTCTGACAATGCACTTCTAGCTTTAAAAAAAAAGGAAGAAAAAAATGCATATTTATTTTTGTGCTTGATTTTCTTTTTTCCTTTTCTTAAGAAGATCCATCTTTTCTTTCCGTAGTATAGATGGCCATTACTTGGAAAAATTCCAGAAAAAAATATCCTATCAATCTGGAATTGTTGCAATACTCCTTAAAGGTATGTGGAATTACACCCCGTTACAGTTTTATTTTCCTAACTACAACCATGAGGGAAATCTGGAGAAATAAGCCAACTTCAATTATGCTGTGAATACAAGTTCCTGCCTCTCTTTGTATTTTGACATAACCATAACAGCAATATTTACGTCATTAAACGCTATATGAAGTAACACGTATACTTACTCTTTAACCAGAACATTATGAGCACATACCATCAGCAAAACATCTTTCATTCTTTGAGAAATGTATGCAAGAATGAATATCTTTTTGTTTCTTTATGCAAGCAGTCACGACTGTTCTTGTAGATGATGATTGTAATTGAAGTGTCAACCTAATTAACAACTAAACTTTGAATAATGCTAATGAGAACTGAACATGGCATCAGAGAAAAGACCGGCTCTACAGGTGATAAACCTTCACAGTAGTGACATTTTCCAGTGTAAAGTCACAGTTACTGTGATCTGATCAAAGAGAGAGACCCCCATTGGGTCCAATTATAACTATAGTTTTGAAAAAAGAATTATTGAGTTATGATGTTCATAATCTATGCAGAAAGGCCTTTACAGTACAGGTCTTTTCCCCATAGCTGTGATCTTTTCAATTTATATCCAAGCTCCATAGATCTAGATAAAAGTTTAGAGCCTGCTTCGTTTAGCCCATGGAAAGCATACACCAAGATTCATTTATGTTTTTCCCTTACACCTCAAAAGAAATTAAAAAAAAGAGTACAGTTCTTAGTACAAAATCAGTTAGGGAGGTCAAGGTTGGAAAAACAAATGCTTTTTTTTTTTTTTTTAATATGCTGTATTGTTATGTTAAAATTGTTAACAATTAGGTTTATTTAATTCTGGCGCAAATAACTGGGAAATATACTTCGTTGAAGGGAAAAATCTACCCATCAGTGGTAGCTCAGTTTCACCAAAAGCAGAGAAAAGAATTCTCAGCCTTAGAGCATTGTCTCTGTAACAATGGAAAAAGCATGCTTAAATATGTGAAAATGTCCTTTTTCCTCTACTTTCTTAGAAATCTACACTATTCTAAATTATAACTTGCATACATTGATGCGAAAAAAAGTTTTAAAATATGTCTTGTATTGTTACTTATCTTACACCAGTTCATGTCTTGTAAAAAAGTAAAATAAAACTGAACACAGCCACTTTAGTACAAAATATTTAATCTGCTATAGTTGCATTAAGTAATTATCGTGAAACATTCATTAGAATTCAATAGGTTTTCAAAGCAGGAAACATTAGTTTTATTTTTTAAAACAAAAATAACCCAATACTATCTCTTCAAATATATTAAGAATAACTCAAACTAAAATTTAATTCACCTAATACATTGGAAAATACTTTTCAGCTACCAAGTCACGTATTTCCCAAAGGCATATGTCACATGGTGTGACATGATCAAATGATAAGAAGTTTCAGAGCTCTATCTTGTGTTCAAGTTACTTCGTACTTTCAGCAGTACTGTTCTAAATAGGCATGAGTTCATATGTTGTCTTGATCGAGGCCTGACTATCATTATTTTTAGGACTGTTCACAAGTCAAGCGAAAAATAACTATTTCATCATACAATGCAATGGGGAACTAGGAACACAAACTTTCTTCTTACAGATCAGCTTCACGGACACTCAAACAGAAGAAGCACAAACGTCCTCTTCACCTGAATTTTGCAGCAACACATCTGTAACAGTTTAGTATGAGTTTCAACAGTGACTAAATCAAATCACACTGTCAATTGCCATTTTGGCAAGCCTAATCTCAGCATGGGGCTCTACCTATGCATACACAGATAAACACAGTAGTGTCACCAACCAGCAGTATGTTACCTGTGTCAGTAAAGAATCTTCTAATGAATCAATATTAATGGAAACAGCAAAAATAAAACAGTCAGTTAGAAAACAGACATCACTCCAACTTGTGTGAGATTACTTGTTTCTATGTTCACCAGCATTTAGTGCCTTTCCCTCCAGATGGATAAACAGTTGAACACTCCTCGTGTCATTCTTGGAGGCAGGGGCACAATGAATGCAATTAACAAAAATCAAGAAGAAGGAATGGGTTTATTTCAACTGAAAGAAAAAAGGTCCTATGCTGAACACCGAAAGTGATGAGTTTGGGAAAATTTCAGCAGGTGATAAGAGAAAGGAAGAAAAAAAGGAAGAAAAGAAGATATGGAGGAGGGGAATTATATAACGACGTGAGGGAAAAAGGGACCGTCTTATTTTTTCATTTCTGGCAGGACCCATATGCCCTAAAATAAAACAGTATCAGGATGCTTTAGGTAAACACATATTTAAAAGAATACTAAAAAGCAAAAAATCTCCCACTTCATTGCCTTATTAGTACATTACTAGTTCAATAACACTGAGAACATTCCAATGGACTGGGCTGAAAGGCAGAGGGCTCCAGCACAAAAATGTGCAAGAACACTGCACTGTCAGGCATGCAATACTGAGCTGCCATCCTGGAGGGAGTTCTGGCCTCAGAACAATTCTACTGGAGTTTTAAAAGTTTCTCCAAGCCTGATTTCTCAAGCAGCGCAGCTGGAGTCCTCTGCCAAAGCACTCCTAAGCACCAACACTGCCTGCCTGCCCAAGTTTCCTGCAAGCTGAAGTCATCAAACACCCATGTGCTATCAAACCACCAAGAGACAGCAAAGCCAGGCTGCCTCTTGGGGTAGTTACCAGCTCCACAATTTAACCAGACAGACAGCGACAGAGCAGTTACTGCACTCGGTGCCACAGGTACAGACATGAGAATGGATGCTTTGAACTCCTTGTAAGGGTTTGGTGCGCAGCAGGTCTATGATCACTTATAAGCTAAAACTCCTTTGGGTGATGCAATAATGACAGAATAAATCACTCCTAAAATTTCAAAGGAAATACACAGCACTGGTACAAAGCCAAAATACGCCCCAGTGGCAGCTTTACCTTTTTTTTTCTTATATATGTTTTCATCCTTCTACCAATGATTATGAATGCCAAACTTTTTTCTCCATTTCTTTCCATGACTTACACAGAAATAGCCTTTACTAAAGTTTAAAAATAAAGACCTAGAAACAAACCACAGAGTTAGGATGCTGTTAATTTTTTTTTTTTTCTTCTGGAAGTCACTTAATGATCTGTCTCAGAAATGATATTATTAATTCACACTAGAAGCAAACTGTTTTTATCTTCTCCTAGCAACTGCTTCTCATAGGAAAGTGACTTCACTGGCCTGTTAAACACCACCAGTGAAGAGCAATCAGAGCTTTCAGAAGGTTTAAATCAATAGAATAGTTTTTCAGAGATTTAGAAAGTCATAAGGTTGGTATGTGGTTTTGCTCTCATACATATGAAGTAACTAAAGAATGCCAAAACATATTGTATTGCTCACTGAAAAGAAGCCTTTTTTTTTTTTTAAACTAGTCACCATATATCCTTTCAGTTTCCAAACACAGTTACCTGATCAGAAACAAGTCATGACTAATATCTCTTCAATATTCATGTGAGTGAAATAATAGAACAGCACAAAAAAGTTTAAAAGAATCATAAACTGATGTAACTATCAATCAATCCCTTCCTCCTGCAAAAGCTTAAGCATGCATATAAATTTAAGCATGTATGAAAGTATTTGAAAGATTTGTGCCCTAATGCAGAGCCATGCACTGTACTTCCCAATGACAATCACACTCTGAAAAAGAGATACAGGGGTATTTCTTTAGTGTGTGACATTTGCCAGGCTATACATCATTTCTCAGTGTTCCATCAGATCAGGTGACTGTAGCAGTTTCTGAAGCAAGAAAGTAAGAAGATGGTGGAGAAGAGAAACAAAAAAAAAAATCTTAAAAGAAAACGGAATTTGAGTTTATTTATATTAATATTGTTAAACAAAGGGTTTCTACATACTTATCTACACACAGAGCACCTGAGACAGTCCTTCATCATTTAATAAAAATACTCTTCACCTATTCAAATGCAAATGTTTTTCCAAAATAACTGCATTTTTTCAATCTGATAATCCAGCTTCTAAAATTAGATCTAGGTTCAAGAGAATCTCAAGCACCACATTTGAGATTCAACATAAGTATCTATTTCATACTACTGCAAATATTGCATACTGCTGAGTTTTTATGAGAGAGTAGAAGCATTTCACCTATTTTCTCATGGAAAACCATAATATGATAAATTTTAAAACAGTCTTTCATTGCACGTTGAAGCACTGAAGATGTTTTTCTCCAACATTGTATTTTCAGGAATTACTTTCAGTCTCAGTAATTATTTTACAGAGCAACTGTTAAATTTTCTATGTGAATTACAGCCTACTTCTCAAATGCTACCTTTAAAACAGTGATGTTCATTGCCTAAGTTACCGTGTTAAAATACTGTGACTTACCTCAAAACCAATACTGAAAAAAAATTGAATTCTGTATCGTATCATAGTGCGTATGTTCAGTGTGCTATAGAGCCTATGCATCTTTCAACAGCTCTGTACATTTTACAGTTGACGATATCGAACAAACACAGAAGATGCAATAAGCCAATAAGGCCTATTGTTTTCTGAAGATCATATTTATAAAAGCTGTGCTTGAAGCCCACAGTGATTTCAGTAAGGCTTAGTTGCTAAACACGCTATCCTCCATTCTCTGAGGTTTTCCCAAAAGAGCTCAAGTAGAGCAAAGGACTCACCTTTTTCAACAGTCAACTGCAAGCAGGTATTGCACAGTCAGGCCCAAGGTTTATAAACAGCTACGCATCTATAGTCTATATTAATTTTTATACAAACATTCTTTTGCTACTGTCTTACACTGTTAAGTGATGATCAAAGTATAATTGCATCAGGAAATTTACTCTCACAGAAGTAGCTACTTATTTTCTTCTTTTTTTAGTTAAAAAATAATAGACAAATTCGCAGTGAAATGATAAAATTTAAAAACAAGTGTTCTTGTCAGAAGGGAGGAAAAAGAGGGTCTTTCCCCCTTCTAAGAAAACAAAGGATTCCTGAAAGTCTTGCACTGATTTATTTTTCCAATTTTAAATACCTTAGGAGTAGCGGAACTGCTACTGGCATGGTAGTATTTCTAACAGTCAATAAATCTAAAATATTATGTGTGAATATTGGAATGAAGCCATTAAGAAGATTACAGCATGCAACACAGCAGAGGGTCCACATGAAAAAAGGACTGGTAATTCAGGACAACTGTGACCACTGACCTCTGCACAGTCAAGACCACTGGTCAGTCTGACAGAATAATAGAGTTCACATGCGTAGAAAGTCATCCAGCCTGTAACTATAATTTAAATACTTAAAAGAATGATTTAAAAATGCCTTTAAATCTCAGTTAATTTATTATGCAGCTTATTAGACAATGTCATATAGCAATATTTTTCTATCTTAAATGTATCTTAAAAAAAAATTCAGAATGGGAGCATTTTATAGACACTTTACTAAGGTAAACTATTAAATACCTATGCCACAAGGATGCTACCAGGCAAAGTGATCATGAAAATAAATACCCAGTTTTCATCAGAGACAAGAAATAGTTTTAGAGAAATCTTTGAGAATATTATGTTCCTTTTGTTAGGCTGATAATCTATCTGGAATCAATTTATCAAAGGCATGGGTAGACTAGAGTTTCTTTTATATTTCCAGTTCTTCATTCTATTTTAACACCCTTCAGCGGTACTCCTGCTTATCATATTTTTCATCATTAGTTTTACCACCTTTGTACATAGGCTTATGAGTCTTATTTATATAGGCCAAAATATTTCACGTACGTAAGCATCTGACATTTGCTCTGATGTTTCAAGTCTAACATGCCATTTTGGCTCTACACTCCTACCTCTTACAATTTTAACCCAGATGTTAGCAGTTGCATTGTCCCTGATGAATACAGAAGGATAAGCATTCTGCCATTTTTTGTGCCAAATCCTGAGCTCTGTCTTTTGTTTGCAGATTTTCTAGCTACTATTTTTGCTTTCCATTAATTTTTAATTAAATTGTTTTATATATTGAAATACAGAAGGAGATTAAATTATTCAGAAGCTTCATTATAAAATCCTAAAATAACTTCTATGAGTATATTTTACATAAAACACAGTGCTGCTGTTTTGTTGTTGTTTTCTCACAATTTTCTTCAATGAAGTCTATTGTACAGCCTGCACAAAAAACAATAGTTTTTTATATGTGTATCCTGAGGAAGAATATACTCCTAAAAGTACAAAGAACTGTAACTTCTACTTTTTTCACGCTAGCATATTTATTTAGACACAACTTTGGTATGCATCTGTAAAATATATGAGAGCTTACATTCATTGAAGATTCATTTCCACTTGTCCAGAGGACCTCCAGCTTCTCTAGTATGTAACCAACGATGATGCCTAATTCTCAATTCTACATCCAGCTATTATTTGACAAGAGGCACATACCTCCATAACATTATAACCTCAACCTTTTACACTGAACACAAGGTCAATTAAATCACCAACACAATGGAAGTTTACTTTACTTATTACACTCTCATAAAATACAGTACATTCAAAATTCCTGTGCATCTGTGTGCATATACTTTTTCATACACCAGCATAAAAATCGCATAATACCAGAATATTTTTAATATAATCAGTTTCTTATACACTACTGAACTGTAGTTGATACTGAATCAAGAGGAAGACTGACCAGACAAGCTACACAAAGCCTACGTTTAAATGTTATTATAATCAAAGGGAACTTACATCAATATAATCATAAAGAGTTTGATTTCTGTTGTTTCAAATACATACAAATTATCAGCAAAAACAAAGTATGTAGTAACAAAAATAGTATGTCACATCAGTGCCTTTCTTTGATTATGACAGTTTGTTTTTATGATTTTACAATTTCAGAAAATGTAGCTCTTTGATTTCAAATTTTGATATAAAATTCTCTGTGCTGACAACAGTTTGTGCATCTATAAGTAAATAATCAAAACAGTGATTTCAAAATAATTTTTTTTTCAGAGCTCTGTTGAAGGTAGGTGAATTTTGTGACTATATAAAATGATATACAGAACATGTTCCCCTATAGGCAATAGGAAAAAAAGGAGGGGGAGACCCTCTGCAAGATCAAAGTCCAGAAAGAACTGGCACTTAATTTATCATCCTTTACAGACAAAAGACAGTTTTCGTCATTTCAAAAGGATCAGATGTCTTTTATGACAAACTGGGTTTGCAGTTTAATTTACAAATAGAATTCTAAGTAAGCAGTCTTTGCTCTGCCAAAGCAAATGACAAACAGTATAGGTTTTCATTTGTGCAGCCCTCAGCAGGATAGAAGAGATTAAAATAAAACTGAAATAATTTAGAGAAAACAAATAAATGTTTCAGAAAGTTGAAGAAGATCAAAGCCTGAATTTTCTGACCCCAACTGTACAAGCATTTCTTATTATATTGACCAGTGCCATCAGATCATTAATTAAAAGGAAAACGCTGGCAGGTGGCAGGGAAGAAGAAGCCGATAATTGGCCCCCTTCTTCTTTTTGCCTTCAAAAACTCTCTCGTTCTTTTGCAAGACATGCCACTAGGCAGACAGAAATGCCTACTTTGTAATATAATGATTAAGATGAGATGAAGAGACTCTTGCGTTTAGAGCAGCTATGCCTAATGAATGCAGCTAGCTTTATAATTATGATCCTACTTTTACAATAAGGAATATGATGTACCATTCAACATCTCCTCAACTGTCAGAAATGTAAAATATCAAACATAGAGGACTAAATTTGCTGCTTTTTACCCCCCTATTTCTTTTACAGCAGTTAGCAAAATCAGGCAAAAAAAGCATCCATATAAAAGAGAAACCCCAAGAAGCATCTGTAAGACTCACCACTTCACCGGGTAGGTTGCTCAGGTCGTTAAAAGGGTTTTCTAGATTGTTTGTGTCAACATTTAGCAAAACCACATCTTCCAGTGATCTATTTTTCACTCTCTGCAAAGAGAAAAAAATAGCAAAAAAAATTTTTTTACTACAGCATCCTTCTTGAAGTGCCTTTTTACTGTAATAGCTGGATTAAAAATTATGATTTTTTGAAGAATAATACTGGCAAAGACAAGGTTGAGCTTTTGCATGTAGGATCTATGAATTAGACATAGGAGTCAAAGATTATTAGAATACTTCCTTCTCATCAAACGCTATGGTTATATTAATAACCCTGAAATACAAGAGTATTCAATAAATTAATTCCTGAAATCAGAGAATTGTTTAAAACTGTTAAGCACAATATTATACATATATGCACACACATCCACACATAGATATCTTTTAAAAACATTTCATACTTCATATTTGTGAAAATTAGATAGGATAATAATCATATAACCAGAAGAAAATAGAGCAAAGTAATTATTTTCAGATTTATGTAAGTCCCGTTCATGTGAGCATGTGACATCTACTAGTATTTCAAAAGGTACTCTTTTGTCAATGGATTTGACTAACAAGTAAGAATTAAACAATTTATTCCTTTGAGAGAGCAATTTTTTAAAAAAGCAGATAAAACTATGTATGGTCCTACAATAATATGCAATATTATGGGTCAGAAAATAATACCAGGATTTCAGTGATTTCATTTACAGAGTGTATTTGTTTTGTCATTTTCTGACTAAATAAAGATCCTAGTCAAGATATTACTATCAATGTAAATAGATTATAGGAGCTTGGTCAATGAGAAAAGAATACATGCCTACAGATAGGAAACAAACTTGCCAGAGGTTCAGACAGGAGGAGAGCCTTGTTGGTTTTGCAAATGTGAATTCTTCCTCAGCAATTGCGCTAGTAGAAGAATAAAACAGTTCCTGGATCAATTACCTACACTGCATGATAATCATACTACACATGTAGACAGACCTACATGTGTCATCAAACAGTAATTAATAGAAAGAGACAAAACAATTTATTTTTCTATGACTCAGCTACTATTTATCACTTGGGTGAGATCCAAAGTTTTATTGTATGTTTAAGTATGAAAAGGCTTTTGGTTTTGGACAAAATTTTCTGCTGTCTAAAATAAAAGTTATAAATGTTATTGGATGAATGCTGGAATCAGATTTACAGTGAAAGAGAACACAAGTCAGCTGAGGAATCAGAAGGATGCTGACTTTCACTTGACAACGACCCAGAAATAAATATAATTACTATTACTGGAAAGATCTGAAATGTTGTTGAACCTCTAACAAAAACATAAAAAATAGTATCATTGAGATAGTTAACACACAGAAACAAATCATGATGTAGAGCTTGTATTTTTCAATATAGTGTTTGAAAAGTATCATTTCAAATAGGGACAACTTCACTTTTTAAAACATTGAAGCTTAACATCAGTAATTCTGATCTAATAATAGGAGATCTTTTCTGAAACATTTTCATTGAAATTATCATTTATGGTACACACATCTCATGCTCATCACTACTCAGAAGCGTATAGGAAGCTTACCTCTATTAAGCTTAAGTGGACGCCAATTAGATAAGGCATGGGTGCACTGAAGAAAAAAGAGAAAAACAAATTATCTTTTAAATCTACAAATGCTGTTGTAGCTAGACATTTAAAATGTTACCTTATTTGGTCTCCAGGTAACATTCGCTGTGTAAGCTTGTATTAAACGTATAAGGTGCTCTTGAAATTTTTACTAGCTGATAGAAATTATTATCGTTATTACAATGTAGTAAAGATGACCACAAAATAAAGGACACTGGTTCTAACTGAGGAATCATGAAGGAAATGGCATGTAATGCTTCCTAACCTCCTGCATATCTAACTTCAATGACTACTATATGGCTACTATAGTGAAAGCAATCCTATCTTAGTGAGAAAATTGTCCATCACCTAAAGTACAACAATTTTAAAATGCCATTCTGGAGAATGTGGTGTCAGTGAGTTTCTGCAGTGCTCATATAATATCTCATGTAATATCTTATATGACCCAAGACAGCAAGCTTATCATTTCCAATCTGCATGAAACAAGGAATCATTCTTCACAGTATCTCTGCAATGAGACCTCCTGCAGTATGCAAGCAAGAAAGTAAACTAGTCAGATCAATTTTCACTGTTTTCTATGATGTTCTCTTTCTTCTATTAATCTGATAAGAAATATATTCACTATTTGGTGTTAAAGGAAAAAAATAATCATCATTGTGCTTTTTTATGCTGTGAAATTACTAAAAATATTCTCTCCAGAGAAACAAGCAATAGATAGATCAGTTCAAGGAACTCTGTGGGAAATGAAATACTAAGAGAGCAAAGAAAAAGATCAAAATTAAGGACTGAAAAATAAATTGAAAGCAAGACCTTTGATATGAACAGTGCATCAATCCGATCACCTAGCTGAGCTTAACGAAGCACTGACCACTCAGGGACCCACTTCCCAAAGCCCAGGAGTGGCTCCCCTGGCTACTTTCCATGGCCTCAGCAGTGCAGAGCAAGAGGAGCAAACGCAGCTGGCTACAGCCACAGATATTGTAGAAAAAATCCGAGCACACTATGGATTATCCAATTGTACTCATTAGGAATGTCCCACAAGAGAATATTGACTGAAACAAATGAAGACAAAACAATCTAAAAAGTAACTGACAGATCAAAACAAGTTTTCAAGATGTCTACGCTATCAAAAATCAAAGGTTTGAACAGACCATAAAATCTCATGGCTTAAGGCTTTCAGGCAGTGGGGTGCAGACTTCCAAAAAGGGAAATGAAGACTCCCACATCTTCACAATGTCTTATTCTTAGCCCAATTCTGACAATCTGTGACCACTTCAGCCAGGCTAGGGCCTTATGTCTTCCAGACTAAACAGAAATTACATGAAAACACAAATGTGTTTCTCTCCAAGAATGTGCCCGCAGAGCAGATGCACATACATTCGTATGCAGTGAGGAATTAGACAGCTTGAAGACACTATAATTTCAAGAGTGTCTGACACTAGGCAATATATTTGAGTGAACAAATGTGAACGACTGTGGCTGGCGCGTAAGTGCAGATTCTTCTGCTGAATGCTGGGCAAAACAGATCCTCCCCAGGCTCATCACATCAGAGCACCTCAGTGTTACAAGTGACACAAACCGGAGAAACTACAATGAAAAGAAGTGCTATATCACCTATGTATTTCATGCACACTTTTCTAGCAGCTTCACCAGGCCTGTACTGACTTGTAATAGCTGATGATTTGCTCCATTAATAAATCTGTCATTAGAAAGGGTAGTGTGCAGAACAAAGCAACAGCTACACCATTCCAATTTCAAAGTTAACAGAACAAAGCTAATTAGATAAACATATCTTGAAAACGCATGAAATAAAAAAGCAGGTATGGCAAGTCAACTTGATTTTCAGCAAAGCATTAGTTTTATTACTGCCTGACTCTGAAGCCCTAACACCAGATTTTTGTGAAGTGTACATAAAGTTGCTTATTGTGGTACTACTGGGAGCTGCTATACAGTTTTTCACTTGCTTATGCATGTTATTACAAAAAAAAATGTTGTTAATCTACAGCATCATTTCCTAAAATAATTACTATGTTATGCAAAACATGCATGTTAATTGGAAAATAATTGTCTACTCTCCTGAAAACATACTTGCATACATCCCAACTCGGGAGAGATCAAATCACATAAGACATGCTACAATCCTAACCTTAATTTTCTAATTGCGTTATATTCTTAACACAGCATCAGTAGAACAGACACTTCATCATCTACAGACTAAACTGTCATACACTCTTATATCAGCAACTTAGTTTGCCAAGAAATCACACAAATTCAATATGTGCTTTACCCTTTACAAAAATTGATTTTATTCAAATATAATTACTATTCCTCTGAAAACTCTCTTGAAAGCCAGACCTTTGCTGCATGAACGCAACCACATCATACAATGGCTTGGGTTGGAAAGGATGTCAGGGATGATCAGGTTCCAGTGCCCCTGCCAGAGGCATTGCTGCCAGCCACTGGATCAAGTACTAGACCAGGCTGCCCAGAGCCCCATGCAACCCGGCCCTAAACACCTCCAATGATGGTACCCAAAACCTCACTGAGCAGCCTGTTCCAGCACCTCTCATGATAAACTTCCCCCTGAAATCCCATCGTCATCTCCTCTCCCATAGTTTACAACCTTTCCTCCTTGTCCTATCACTATCTAATCTTATTAAAAGTTGATTTCCCTCCTGCTTCTGATCTCCTTTTAAACACCAAAGGCCATAATGAGGTCTCCCTGTAGCCTTCTCATCTCCAGACTGAACAAACCCAGCTGCTTCACCCTGTCTTCATAGGAGAGGTGCTCCAGCTCTCTGAGCATCTTTGCAGCCCTTCTCTGGACTCCCTCCAAAAGCTCCTTCTTTTTCCTGTGTTGGAGGCCTCAGAATATCTTTTCTTCTGTACACTTCACTAAGTAATCTTAAAAAATACTTAGAGAACTGTATTTAGAAAATCTGCTGCTCAAGAATATGTTGCAGTAAACTTATTTCTCTGCGTTCTATTCTTCTAGAGCTAAAATAAGTTATTTTACTGTCTAACATTTTGTTGTTCTTTAGAAAAAGAAATTGATATCTCCTTTTTTTCATATGATTGTTCCAATTCTCACAGTGGAGCTGTCAGCAGAATTTAAGGCCAATGTAAGTTACATGGGAAAAGAAAATCCTCTCAAGTTAATAGACAGTACTGCTCCCACACAGAGTTCTGAACTTATTCTTAACGAACCCCGATTGCGTGACACTCCACACTGGTGGACTGTCATTACATTTAAAACCTGTCTTCACATAAAAATGCTTGATAGAACCAAAGAGGTTTTTTAATTACAAAGGAAAGTGGGTGAATAGAAGTGTTACAGTACAGATTTAACTCAAAGATGCACTTAGCTTTTCTCACACCCACAAAACCTATCAGCCAAGCAGTTCAATTTCTTAAATTCTAACCCCTATAAAGTTGTATCATTTATCTTTAGGAAATTTTAAAAATGTATAGTTCAACTCATTAAAAACAAAAAAGGTGGATTTCTCACAAAACGTGTTGGATGATTAACGCGCAAAGTACACTGCAGGATCAGGATCTGTACTTAGAGCAGTAAATTTACATGTGTTTTATCTTTGTTTAAACATGCTCATACTCCCTTCAAATGGCCAACATTATCAAAGTGATAATCCTCTCTGTGTTTATTTTACTATCATTCCAGAACAATGCTAAGAAAATGAGTTAGTGGGAGGCATCTCAAAGTGCAAGTTAAACAACAGTCTTTAAGCAGGAAAATATATTATGTTCAAGAGGAAAAAAAGCTTTCTTAAAAGCAATTACTCTGTCAAAAATATCAAAATGAAAATATAAAAAAATTTAGAAAATTATTTCATTTTCTTTTAATTGATCTTCTTGGACCACACACTAGGTCTGGTCTAATGTATACTTTGACTCTACAAGTCCATCAAGCTTTTCTAACCTCGCACACTATATAACTAAGAGGAAGATATTCATTCACTGTTAGACACCAAAGTAAGAAGAAAGGTAAGTATTTTGTGCTTTTATTACACTATTCCAAACTATCTCTGAAAAGAACCATTCAAACCAAACTTGATCAGACAGAGAATCATAAATAGATGACAATCTAATAAAAGTCAGAAATATAGCTACTGTACTAAACTCATCAATTGTGCATTTCCTTCTGTGAACTTCATGTTTCCATTTGAACAACATGAAGAAAAGCAAACTTTTTTTCCCCTTCTATTGTCATGTAGTAAAAGAGAAAAGAAGATATAAATGAGTTTTACAAGTTTTAGAAACAACATGCTTCTTTTTAATGAGTAAAAAAAAATTCTCAGGTCATGTCATAATGACCTAGAGTCTCAAGTATTATCATCATCACAGGGAGCTGTGTACAGCATCTAACATTATTATTTCCTCAAAACATCATCTGTGCTTAGGAGGGCAAATAAAAAATCTTCTAGCAATCAGGATGCACTCGGCAGGGTACAACTTAAATAAGGGGTGTTGATCTACCTTCTGAGAACAGCATTTATGGATGATACTGAAGAATATAAAAAGCTTCTGGCAGTAAGTTCAAGTAATACAAAAACTAAACAAATACATCCAAGCTATATCCCCATCTTGGTGCATTTTATCAAAGCTAGGAGGAAAAAATTGGGACAGAGTTTCTCCAGAAGAAAACTATCATTAAAGATGAAAGGCTTAGCTACTGTTGAAAGCAAAGCATGAAGGGGTGTTTTTAAAAACAAAAAATAATATACAGATGAAGTATAGGAATCATCCTAGACAAACATTGAAAACTTGAGGAAAAATATCAAAGACTTAAAGAAATTTAATGAGAATTTCTTTCAAAACAAAGTTCAGTGGAGTGGGTGGAGTTCAATCGAACATCAATATTTACAGGTTTCAGAAAAGAAAAGTCCTGCAAGTGCATAAGCGCATAAACGTAATTTATTTCTGTGAAGAAAAAATGTTAACAGAAATACAAGAACTAGGCTGGTACGCATCTGACTTGGACTTGAGTTTTGTCTATAATAATTCTTGATATCTAAAATGGCTTTAAACAGTCCATTTATCCACCACAGATTCGTAGCATCTATTCAAAGCGAAGGCCTCCGGAGAGATACTCTTATATTATCTTGTATTAGTTCCCTAAGGGAAGCTCATTGGGTAACATAGGCACTACTGCCAACAGAAGTAAATATTTTCTTAGCCTGAAATCTTAAAAATCAAGTATCTGGAATTGAAAATTACCCCAAATTAGCCTGGGATAATGAGTAATGACCTTCCGAAAGGAAACATCGTCCCTTAAAGGAACAGAAGACACTCAAAAAGTGGCCTTTTCCAGTGTTTTAAGTATAAAAAGGAGATTTAAAGCACATTTGGCTAAGTGTTGAATATGATCCTGAACCTGGATGAGCCTAAAGCACAGACATGGAATCATTCCTTGGACCTAAGGAAAAACACTGATGCTTAAAAACACTAATGCTTAATTCCAGAAAGATCAGTCAGTGTTTTTTAAATGCTGCTATCCGTATCATCTATCTCAAGTTAATGTAAACATTAAATAAATGAAAACCATAAAACTGCTGCATTTAACTTACTGAACATGATAACTCTACCAATGAAACATGAACTGTTATAACAAGCATGATTCTTAGATGCTCTGTTGATAGTAATCAGGACGGTAATTCAAAAACCACGTAAAAGCATACTGAAATATATCTGTTCAAGACATTGTTTGAAGCATTTTCATGAATGAGACCCCACACACTTAGTCACATAAATAGATCTCGTTTTCATGAGTTACTTAGAAATGTAAGAGAGGTAGAATCTCAGAAGTGAAGATAACAGGTTATATCTTACCAGCAGTAGTCCAGGAGATGTGGAGGAAGCACTGGGATGTAAATGTGCTGCCAATACATGGGATACAATAATGCAGCTGATGCATGAACACAAGCAGTTAACTAAAAAAAAAAACACAAAACAACCATACACACAGAATTAGCAACAAAAACTAAGGTGAAGAATAAACAGAAAATACAACATTTTAAAATAACTTCTACATTTGCAAGAAACTTCACCTCCTCAAGCCACATATGATAGCATTTTTAATTACATTAATTGCTTAAATATACATATGAAAAAAACTAATATATGCATAACATTCACAAGAAGTTGGACTGATGAGTCAAATTCCAACTCAGCCCTTCTCAGCTCATCTGAAAAAGATAAGCATGCAGTTGTTGATGCTTGTCATGGTCAACAGTTGCAGGTGCAGTCACACACACACAGCACGAGCGCAGCCCTGCTGCACCAGCTGGGCCAGGCAGGAAAGGCAGCATAAGGACTCGCCCACCTTCCTCTTTGGAAGAAGGAACTGATTGTGCTTGAAGCCACACAAGTGTGCTGCACTCAAGCAGGATTCAATTCTAAACCTCTCACTCTATTTCCAAGCTACCTTTACAAAAATAAAATAAATCTAAAGAGAATGTTCCCTGTGACGGTAATGCAACTGCGTTACAACTTTCAAAACCTCCTGCCTACAGAAACTGGCAAGTCTGGCAGCCAGCACCACCAGAAGATGAAGAACTCCTTGGCCAAGAAAGGAGAAGTTACAGTCAGCTTCCATTCAAAATGGTCATATAGACACGGCTGGTTTCTGTTGGTTTCTGTGTGCTTTTAGTTCATTTTTTGCTTGTTTTCTGGTTAATTTTTAAACAAAGCATCACTATGGAATAGATGAGGAGCTAAGTCCTGTTCACTTCTTGAGCAAACAAAATAATCCACAGTACATTAAGAACTTGGATTTCATCTCTTATATACTGCAATACTATTAGGGAATCAGTTCATTTTATTTATGTTAGTAGGTATCCATAGGGTCCACAGAATGAGAAAATATCAAGATCATGTTCAAAATGAGGCAGCCAATAACCACCACATACAATACTAAAAACCTGATAAAAAATTATATATATATATATATATATATATATACATACATATACACACATTCATATGCATATTCATATGTATAAATAAAGCCTTACTTGAGATCAACTAGGCTAAGAACTGTGCTTGAAACAAAAATTAAGAAACTCAGCCATAAGATTTAACACAATCTCTTACAGGTTTGGCAGGTCGCACCCAGAGAGCAATTTCTGCTATTGATGCTATATTGTCTTTCTGCTTTCCTGCTTTACTTACCAGCATCACTTAATGAAGGCTGAGCACGGAAGCACACACAAAGGGAATGCCCCGCACAGAAGACTCCAAGCTTATGGAAGAAGACAAGACTGTCCTAATGTTTTACATCACAACAAAATTACTGTCTGAGGTTAACTTGATTATCGCTGCCCTTTATTAGACGTGTACTTTTACAGTAACAAAATGAAGAGCTAAAAATAAAATGCAAATCCTGTCTACGTAGCAAGTGCTAAAATATTATGAATTTTACAGGAAAAAACGTCCCTGTTGGTGAAACACAGCAGCAGTTAAAGCTTTCACACCCAGGCTGACTTAGACACTTACTCATGTAAATAAAAATTATGCTGTAATTTTGTATATATATTTTTACACAAAAAGGAGAAAAAAATCATTACAAGAACACCGCGGCAGAAATCGGGGACAATTACAATTTGTGCAGCATAGTTTGCTCGGCACTCAGATTAATATAACACGATTAAATATGGAAAAGAAGAGGGTCTGAAAGCTCCTAAGGGATATCATTAGGGCAAATTGCCAAAGAATGAAACATGAGCCAGTCAGGAGAGCTGGAAGCTGCAGCAGTACCAAGGGACCTGAGCGCTCGACAGTTGGAGCTTCAGCGCGGTGTGAGCTGTGGGTTAAGGCGACGGGAGGCTGCTCGCTGACACGCGGGATGTCACCATTGACCGGCGCACGGCTCGCGCCTGACAGCTCTGCTGCAGGAAGCCAAGGATATCATCATCCCCTACTTAAACTGGTCAGTTCGTATTAACATTTCGCTTCCTAGCTTCGCAGCAAACAGCTGCGATTACTCTCAGTTCAGACTTGCAAAAAAGGCTGTTTTAATAATTAGAGCTTGGCGACTAAGAATTAATTGATTCGAGGGATGAAATTAATAAATACTTACCCCTCTTCTACATGGTGGGATTTATGAGCTTTGTTTTCATATTCTTTCCCTCCTACGTTTAACTTTTACTACTAATAGTGCAAATCAAGCTCAATATCGTGGGTTTTGGTCCTTTAATAATTCCATATTCACTCTGAGTAATCACAATGCCAGCGTAATACTATTTATAGAATATAAATTTCAAATCACAACTACCTATACAAAAATCAGCATATAATTCAATCAGACTGAAATGAAGCTGAGCATACAGTTACATGGGTGATCCCCTGATGTATACATCTACCTCCTCCTCTTAATAAGCGTTGTTAAATTATGAATTAACATGATGATACAATTTGAATAAAGAAATATTTTTCTGTCTTAAGTATGCCTGTGCTGTATTTTAGCTCTTGCTTTAGCAGAGGAAGGGGACAATTCCACTTAAAACAACAGAAGTTTTATTAACTTTTGTTTCAGAATCTGTATTTTGGTGTAGCACTCAGACTGACATTTAACATATTTAACAAAAAAAAATAGCATTTCTAGCAGGAATGGTAAAGATTACTTATGCATCAACATTTTGCTCTATTGGCCCTCACCCTTATTTTCTATAATTTTGAATCTAATGTCTTATTTCCACATATCTATTTATGCTACTGCAGTAGATTTCAAAATATTTTAACATGTCCAGAATATGTTTCAGTTTCCTGCTGTACGCAGCCTCCAACACAAGCAGCTAAGGGATTCTGCTACTCTTCAAACCGTATGACATTTTAAATACTGTGCCAACCCTGTCTTTAAGCAAATACTGATATGATAATTATGAATTTCGTATCAAAACACATTTTTTGGCAAATTTTCTTTTTAAGTGTTTCAACAGCGAAAGGCACTAGCTATTTAAGTAACATATCTTTTTAACCGTCAGTGTTGCAAATATGAAGAGAAGGAGATGCAGAATACTGCAAATCTCAGAATAATGTTTCAAGTCCAAAGTAACCAGTTCCAGTGACCACACAGGGAGAAGGCTTCCAACTTCTTCTATCTGTGCTTGGTGGTCTAGGTCTACAGAGATGACGACTGGATTTGGGATTTGAAAAGAGCCAAGCAGGAGCAAGCACCTGCAGGGAGCTGATGTAGGAGAGGGGAAGGTGGAAAGCTCCAAGCGGAGGAACCAGCCTCTGTTACTTGACTGAGGGCAGAGAAGCGCATTGGTGAGATCTTTTGCAGAAAACAGTCCTTTGCACTGTTCATGGAAAAAGGTACTTGCACGGAGCCTGTTCGGTCACGATCCACTTTTAAACAAATTATTCAGAGAAACAGCATAGATTTGAAAAATCCCCTTTTCAGGACAGGCAGTTATTACCCTAAATCATGAGATTCTCTTCAAAGCTTTGTAAAATCTTTCCTACTTAGCCTGTGACTAGTGGAGATTACATCAGCAGGGAACTCAGATTGCTTTCACAGTCAAACTTGCATAAGATTTGCTGTATTTTTATACACACATATACACACAAATCAGTGCTCAAGTCTATAATATATTAAACATGCTTAAATTTTTGAGAGCAGAATGTTTCTGCAGGGCTTACATATTGCAAATTTGATAGTTTATCACATGGTTTGAAGCAGTGCATGACATTGAAATAGACACCTAGAGTACACTGCATTGGAGAATACTACCAGCATTGTAATGTGCTCATTACAAAATGGGCTGGCAATTTTTAAATAAAGCTTTCATCTTTGAACCCCATGTGTCAATACTGAACAGAACTTTCAGTATGTCTTCAGCATTTGTTACTTCTTTAGAGTGTTTTTCTTTATTGCAAACAATTTCTTCCAGATTAAAACTTGTATTTAATCTAATATTAAAAATGGGTTGAAACAAAGGGGTTTTAAATCACATAAACAATTTGAGTCTATTAAAATTTAATTTTGAATTGCCAGTGTTTTGAGAGGACAAGAATAAAATTTTGTCCCATTCTATCAGTTTATTTATTAACACTAGAGTACAATTGAAAATTTCAGCTTCAGGTCTCTGCCAGTAACTGTGGTCAGCATCACCATCTCAGCTTTCACCACATGGCAAGGAAAGCAAGCATTGTTTTTTGCTAAAATTCTGTAGTGATTCCAGCACAATCATTTTCCCTTTCTCCTCATTAAAAAAAATGCCAGAACTAAGTTTGAGCAGATAATAGGGTCTCTCCAAACAGTGGAAGAAACATTACAAAGTTTTTAAACAATATTCATTATTGGGTGACAGTAAATTGATTAATACCAACTTCCAGCAAGGCTGAGATGATGCACAAATCCTCAAGAGACCAAGGAGTTCCCTTCCTCCTCACAGTGCTGAGCTGCCACTCAGGAAAGACTGTTCAAAATTTACACAGTGCTGAACAGGAACAGTCTGAACAGCTTTAATGCAAGCCTTGATCAAAGCAGGTTTACCCGCTCCTTGGCACCTTCCCTCCCAAGTATCTATAATAATTCTAGTGTGTGTATCTGCTACTCCAATATTCAATTTATCAATGAACTGTTGATTTTAAAATGAGTACTTTTTTTTTTGTTAAAAATCAGAGCAATATATCTAGAACAAAGATTTTCCACAGGTTCATATATTGTTTATTTCATATCCATTACTTATACAATTTCAATGAATAATATGAAAACAATTATCCTGCATCCTGCATAAAAGTATCATTTCTCATCTACCTCTTACTTTCTATAAAAATAAATTTATTTAAAGCAGTTTCAATAACCCAAGGTAGAAAGAGATGCAGAGCACAGGTGACAAGACTTGCACACATTGCAGTGCAAAAGCTAGAAGTATGGAATTTGATTAGCAGAATCTTGTCTGAAAGCCAAAAATGGCAACAGAAGTTAGACAAAGTAAAATTAACCCGTGACACTATACAACCTTTCAAAATCTACAGTAAGTAACTAAAGAATTACTGTGATAAAACCATTTCCTGAAAAGCTTCAAACACTGTCAATCTCTGTCAACACCATGTCCAGAAATGCCTACTGGAGTGCTCTCTCCCTCCTCCCTCGCAGTGCCACTGGGCTAAAGAAATGTTTCCCTCCCACTGCCTTGACCACACATATGTTGAAAGATGCCAAAGATTCTGTTAACTCATCTACTTAGCAATACCTACAGTAGTAAGATGTAGAGGGTCACCATTCCTAACTCAGTAGCTGTAATCAACATGGACCAGCTCTTACTGCACTTACCCCAGCACTCTCACTCATTAGAATTCCTGTGAAAGCAATAGCCTCTTCCTGAAGAAGCTTTCATCAGGTGAAAGGAAGCATCTCTTCTTTATCAAAATTCCTAAGATCATCAGCTTTGTCACAGGAGACCTCCATATCTAAGTCTCATTTGGTCAAGAATGAAATCAGGCCCCAAACCCGATACAGATACTTAATGCTTGCTAAGACCAGTCTTCTCATCCACTACTTGAGTGGGCAGGAGAAGACTGCTGGGGATTAAAAATGGGAAGGGAGCCCTTGCTTTGGCCATTTTATGGTCGAGAACATATAACCCTCCCCAGCTCAAAACAATATATATAGTCAGACTAAATCATACATTTAGTCTACTCTGCTGGCACTGGAAAGACGACAGAAGCCACAGACTTAAAAAAAAAAAAAAAAATTAAGCCACAAAAGAGACTCTACTATCCAAGCCATGATAACCAAAGCCACTTCTCGTGCATTTCTTTAATTTAGCTCCTGGCTAACAGTTTCCCATCTGCCATCCCCATAACCTCAAAGAAGAAAAAAGGGAGGGCCTTAAGTGAGCCATAATGTATTTTCCTCCTGAGGCCCCCAGCACTTCTTCCTCACATAAAGAAAAGAAAAAGGAAACATTTCCAGTCCACAGATGAGAATTTTAACTTCATCCACTGTAAAAATGAAATACAGAGAAGAAAGTAATATTAAAAGCTAGTCTCTGGTGTTTTATTTTAGTGTTATTCACTTCTTTTTATCCTTATTCTAGAGAAGGGAAAGGGAAGAGAAGAGTGTTGCTCATGAATTTGACAGCACATCATATACAATCAATTTCATTCTTTTCTTGCAATTCTTGATTCACAAAGCAGCATTATGGCATCATTCCTGTGCATTAGTTTGTAAAGGAAAAGACTGAAGACACAGTTTGTTCCTTGCCTATGGCTTCAAGAATGACACGTTTCTCAGTAACAGAAGCTGAGCAGAAAATAAAATTGAAGTGGTAGTAGACAGGTGAGGACTGGGTGAGGAATATCATAAGCCTACTATGCTTACACTGAGGACCCACATGCACTTTTATGGATAATCTGAGGTATAGATATGCACAAGTAGGTGTGGTTTGCATAGAAAAAGTCATAACTATTCAGTTACTCAATTTCACCATTCTAAAGTTTTGGGTTTTTTTTTTGTTTGTTTCTTTTGTTTTGTTTTATGTAGAAAAAGAAATGTTTGAAAGTTAGTCCTAAGAGCTTTGATACCTACCACATTACAGATTAGGTTAACTGACGCACCTCCTGCTGATGCTCATTTTCTCTATAACTATTTATGCTTTTTTTCACCATGTTAATTTCTGTTTCCTCTTTTTTTTTTTTTTTAAACATCTATGTATATTCTTAACTTGTTCTCATTTTAATATTTATTTCCTAGCTGCTTTACCTCTTCTCTCTCAGAAAACACAGACAGAAAAACATGCACCTATACATCTTTATGTCCCTTTTCTGACCATCTCATAACTCCCCCTCTCTTCCCTCATCTATTTTATGACTCTGTCTATATAGGAAGAGCTATCCTCTCATAAAATAAGGGAGTTCTGCTAATGTTCTTTGCTTCTGAAAGGAAAGTTTCGAGGAAAATAGTTTTTATTAACATTGCTTCCCCCAGAGTAACTCCATGGTATGTTCTTCTGCCATACACTAATTAAGAAGCAGCAGGGAACAGCTTCCTTGTGAATAACTGACAGACAACTTATTTACTGCAAGACTAGAGATAACCACTGACTATGTTATAATTCATCCCACCAATGGTGAATTTCAGAAAAAAAGCAGTAAGGCAGTATGTGAAAAAGAAATCTTGTCATAATGGCATACCAGCACAGAGTGCTAGCAGTACATTCACATACTCTTCTGTAACTCATCTTCATGTTTCCTCTTCTCACATGAGACAGTGCTGGTCATCCATAGCAGCATATGGACCCCTTCAATTCCCATTTTCATGCAGCCCAACCCACAGCTGTACACAAGATTTTGTTTGGAAGAATTTAAAGTAATTTTGGCAATAACAGAATTGCCAAAGTTCACATGAAGTGAAAGAAAAAGAAACTCTTGCCTATATCTGAATCTTGGATTTCTTTTTTTCTGAAAGCGATAAGTGAAAATTTTATTTTGAAATGAATGTATAGATCAGTCTGTATGACAAAATGCTTTCCTTCCACAGAATTTGTGTTTAAATGACAACCAGTGATACAGTGCTGCATGTTTTACACAAGGTTACAAGTAATAGCAATCTGCAGATTTTCTGAACTTCCAAACAAAGAGAGTTTTCCAGTTCCTAATGTAGATCCTAGCCACATTTTGATGCCATGTTAACATCTCCCTTCCCTGCTCACATAACTCCACTGCCAGCAGCACACACTGGGCACACATCCTGATAGGATCCCAGCTGCACTCACAGCACCCACCTCTGGCCAACTTACCTCACCTCTAGTCAGTTCATCTTAGACTGCTTATACCTGAACTCTTAATTATTAAATGCCATCACTCTTCTTCTGTGCACAGACTGAGTGATCTAATTGACCTAACGTTTCAAAATGAATTCTAACAATACTTCTGGGAGCTCAGTAAGTATCAGCAGAATATCTGTGCTGCTTTGCAAGTTAATGATAAATTCCTACCCATTTCTATTTTCTAAGAACTAAATTTAGTCCTTAACACATTTCTGCCCACAATGTACTACTCACAAAAATTTGAGATAAGAATTTCACCTCAAGTCTATTTTTTTAATTACTCAGACAGCATTATTTGAAATCAATCTATGAAACAACATACATTTTTAGATAAAATTGCAACTAAACAGTAGTGCAGAATGAAAAAAAAACAAATTGTAGCTATGGGTGGTTGAATTAGAGCTGGGAGTATCACATCAGCATAAGGAAACATGATGCTGTCACTAAGCTGTATGATGTTTCCTAATACAATGCCATTGTTTTCCCAACCTGGAAGGCTTGTACAGAGCCAATTCTTTCACTGTTTTGGATCTTTACTTTGCAGCAGAGAAACATCTCCACAAATAGCCAGCTTTGTACCCCAATTAAAAAAAAAAAAAAAAAAAAGAAGAACTGTACCTCTATAGGCTCCCCACTAACGTGCACTGCATTCCTAAAATCACACCTCAGCTATCTGGCCCAGTCACAAAGCACTGCTTGGCTCATTTTCTAAGTATACCCAGCAATCAGCAACACGTACACCACATAGAAATTTAAATGAAGTGCGAGAAATAGACAAGCACTGCAGTTGTTTTTTGAATCAGTTGATAGTATTACTGTTTTGGGACAAATGGATTTTGGAATCAAGTCCACAGTCTTAGATTTTGGGTTAGATATAAAAGGTGTGAAGTGATTCACAAAAATGATGTGTTAAAGTGAGAACTGCTTGGCCCCCCACTCAGCTGTTCACCTGCATCACATTCTCCAAGGAGCATTCTCAACTTCCCAGTGCCTGAGTACCCACAGAGAGCACAACTGTACCCAAAAAGGCAACGGAGGCAAAGAACACACAGCTACTGCTCAGACCAGCTAGCAAAACCAAGTGGAACTGCACAAAGCTCTTTTTACATACAGTAAAAATACTACCACAAGCATGCATTACATGTAGGTGATTTTCAGTGCTATTTCAACACATAAAAAAAAAATCTGTCTTTTATTGACATATACATTCCTTCTTACAGGGAGCACCAGTGAAGCCAGCACAAAGCAGAACACTGCAGCCACAGTGCTCTGACACATCAGACTCGTATTACCTAAAACAAATATTGGTCAAAATGGAGATAACGTTCAGACATTTGCTTTAAAGTGTAGCATCCTTTCCACCTGCCACTGTAGGCCGCAGAAGATACACTCTAGTTAACATATTACTGACAGGATGATGAGAAAGCTCCTGTCAGACACTGGCCAGCCGGGTGTTTGAGACAAAACGCACAGCCCCAGCTGACTAGTTAGAGAAAGGCTGGTGAGGTACAATTACAGAGGCATATGACAAGCTTTCATGCTTGAGTGACTTGAGAACCGATGACATGGCTTTAAACAGCAATCCTTCCTACCTCCGGTCACAAAACAGCAATAAGTCAACTGATGCACTGTTGTAAAATCATGATTTATTCCTTTGCTTTGAATACATGAGAGTATGGTATGATGTTCTGGTAGACTACCACAGCAGGTGCACTTGGGGCCTCAACATCTAGGGCCTGCCTCCAGCATGCATAAAATCAATGTTGTAGTTCAGCCTTTCTGGAAAAGCCTTCCCCAGCACTTTAATAATTTATAGTGAGATTAAATTAAAAACTTATTTGTACTGAAGCTCTCACAGCTCCATGCACCTAACAAGAATACATGCAGATGCTGTGATGAGTGAGGAAACTGTGCTGTGCAAGAATATACAGTATGACATTTAGGAAAGATCTTCCTTTTACAGGTAAAAATGAAACAGCCAGCTCCGCTAATAAATCAATTCCTTTGTTTCATTCATTCTTTCCTATGTTTCAAAGCAGATAATTTGTTTCTTTTTCTGAGTTTACCATTCAATAGCCAGAAATAGCAGTTTTTGCTGCAAATGTATCTTACAGAGCATAATCCTCAGGCTAGCTGAATCTGTCTCACTCTAACGCTGAGCCTAAAGCAAGCTGTGAGGTTGGTGATAATCACATTATTAAAGTGGCTGGAAAGTCAAGCTAATAAAAGAATCAACAGTTAGGTCAAATAACGACCCAGAAACTACGACAGAAAGGAGCAGTGGGAAGTTTCCACTTCTGTCTTTGTAGTAATTAGTGTGGCAAGTAGACAAATATCTCCATCAAAGGAGTATTTAAAGGGATATAAACAGTTTAAAGACAGATGCAAAAGATACATGGCAATTATAAATATGAGATGCTTACAAAAGAACAAATGCTTGGCTGAAATAAAATAAGCTGACAATTGAATCAAAGCCCCTTCAGATAAATTGGTAATTATCTCCTTTTTAAAAAACTTAAAATACTATTTGACAGCTAAATGCAAGAAACTTTTCTGTATTTCTCTTTTCCACTGAAATATACCTTTTTAAACAAGCATCCTCGCATCCTTCTTTTTCCCTTTTGTCTTTTTCCAGGACTGATCCTTTACTTGAAGTAACGAAAGCATGAAATTCATAGGGCAGCAATGCTAAACTTACAGTCTTCTACCCTTCTCCCTACACTTCCCTCCTCCCATCAACAAGGATGAGGAAAAACTAAGCACGGACTTGAATTATGCCTTTTTCTTTATCAGTCCCTGTTCTGAGATAGCAAACCAAAGCAGAACTGATAACTGGGAGGTGACATCACAACCTGATCCCCATGAACTGACATAAACACTTGGTATTCAGTTAACCTCAGAGATAAGGCGCAACTCACTTCACAGAAAGTTGCACTAAGAGAAGATCATTCTTTCTAAAAGAGTGCTATACATGTCAAGCTGTATTTTAGGAATATTGAAGTGCAACTCTCACAGCACAACATAATCTGCTGTGTTTTGTACACACAATAGCAAAACAGCATAAAGCATACTTGCCACTTTCTTACATTTTAAAGAAAAAATGTGTAAAAAACATTAAATGATTCTTGGCTCTTCAACTGAATTCTTCCAAGAGATCCTGAGAAGTGCTTTATTTGATTTTTGATTTTTAAATTCTACTGTTCTGTAAGGAAGCAAGCCTAGCATCACTCCTGTTCTGTCTCTGAAAGAGTTAAGCAGGTTCTCACTGAAATTCCTGATAAAACAAGTGAGTAGTGCTGGCTTATCATATCTCACTTCTGTAAGAAAAAAATTGCCTAGTCCTGCATTGGAAATGCTACATAATGTAGCAGTAATTTCATTTAAATTCAACTTACATAATGTTAGAAGACTGGAAAAAAATAACCAGAATGAACTAGTTTGGAATCTGAAAGTGGAAATAAGGTGGTGTACATGAACACAGTGTAATCCTGATGCTCTCTCTCCTGTTGTCACATCACAAGAACAGAGGCCAGCTGAGATGTTGAGCCTAACAACAACATGCCTTAAAAGGATCCAAGTGTAGACTGAGAGTACAATTGCAAATCCTGTGAGGCACATTGACACATGCCCACCTGCAGGACCCTCTTCCACAGGCACAGAGCTGCCATCATGATTCCTATTTTCTCACTGCTGGAGCAGTAAAAGGGGTTTGGCTGGAGCATCATTACAGTTGAGGTGGGTTTTTTTTGGACATATTTTTTCTTTCATTTTTTCATACCAAGATGTGTCCCAAACTGGCAAAAAAAATAAAACAAATCAATTCCATGTTTCCTTTTGCTGCATTGTCTGAACTTGTACCAAGTCAGGTTCTCTGAATAGGCTTTCCCTTGAAATTCTTGAAGCCCGCTAGGTATTATTAATTACCACAATGCCCAAGTCTTCCCACAGCCAGTTCCACAGGAAATAATAGAAAAAAATATGGAAATTTCATAAGATAGAGTAAAATCTTTGGTGCCTAAAAGATATATCACAGTACGATAATTTAAAGACTGAATATATTCATTCACTACTTATTTTACAGGTTTTACAGTTGTTCATTTGGCTTCCGATTATATGACCTCAGGTTTCTTTCATTCCCTAATTAATACAGGCATAATTATTTCCACGTTCTGCAAATCATCATTAATGTATATATTAAAATACATACTACAGTATATGCTATATATATTAGTTTACAGATTATGTATTCTGTATATAGCACATGTATTATATATTTATATATACACACAATTTTAAGAATCAATTAAGTGAATATAATGTATATAATAGATATAAATTTCTTTATTCATGTATGTGTTATTCAATTGCTAATATCTAGAATTCCAAAAACTGTCAACCTTTTATGATGGTTCTTAATCCTCTGTCGAGTTTACTTTGAACTCAAAAGAAGTTAAAGGCTTTTAATCCACTATTTATAGTCTAAAATTTCTCACTCCTTATACACACACACAGGAAATCAGCATCTGCATGTCTTAGAAAATACAAATTTTTAATACTATACCCAAACTTGTGCCTATGTGTTGAAAATAATTGTTCAATTATTGGGTAGTAGAATTAGTAGCGTTTAGAAATATAACTTTGGTTTCCCACCATAGAAGCAACATAAAACAAAGTGTTTTATGGATACTTTTGAAAAATAAGGTATTTTTAGGGACTGATCTAAATAAGTCAAATAATTTGTATAGCAAATAAAACCAAAGACAAAAGTAGCTTATAAAGCGATAGTCTCATAGTAACACAAAATTAATATTTGGTATATATTCAAAATATGGGGGATTTTAAAGCCTCATAAGATTCTGAAAATATTAGAACAAAATTAACACCTGAATATTTATATATAGTTTCAAAATGAAATGCAACATTCTTTTATTAAGCAGTCTACGCAGGTAAAAGGAAAGAAAAAAGAAAAACGTCTTAATGTGGCAGTAGTCTAAAACCTTTATTAATAATAAAATGCTATTTTGAGTTGTATGCTATTATAAGTCTGAAGAGCTGCTCCAAATCAGAGCTATTACAGTTTGCACTCCCGAGCCACTCTAAGAAAGATGAATCTACCTATTACCAGGTTAGGATAGCAGCTATTATTATGGCCCCTTGATTTCTTTCAAGTAGTTCCAATGGAATAAGCCACAAGTGAATAATAAAGATCTTATAATAGCCCTTAAGAATTCTTTTTAGGCTAGAAGGCACAGAAATGAGCTCAGGAGAGTTAAAGAACTCTCATCTACTGATAAGGAAAATAATTAACCTGACTTAATGTATCTGAGTAGGTCTTATATAAATCAGACTTTTGTACTTCAAGAGCCAGACTAAAACCATATATCAGAAAAGCATGTAGATATTGTCTTATGAGTACACATGGAACATATCTAAAACCACAAAGGTCTGTAGGTCACTTTGTGAAACGTTCAATATATTCTACTGAAAAGGAGATGTGTGAAGTACTTACAGTGCTTAGTTTGCTCGAGGTAATAATGATTCTTCTCTCATGCAACATACTGGCATAAAGTTGCAGCATGTTGTTCACATCCACAGCAACAAAATACTCAGTGAGGTTTCTCTGTTTAAATAAATAAGATGTTAACAATATAGCGACAATGGTAGCTAAGAAAAACATTAATACTCTGTATACCAGAAAATATGACCAATTAATTGGTGGAAAAAAATATTAACGAAATCTACATTAAAAATGTGTATGCTCTAAAAATAATCAATAGAATTTTAAAGCTAGTGATGATCCAGCTTTGGAGCAAGTTATTATTTTGCTTATTTGGTAATGCTTCTGAAATTAGAGTTGCCCACTTTCCGAATCTGAACAACTAAGAAATGTGGCACATCAATACCAGTGTATGCGAGTGACTGTAACTTCCAACCCAGGCACAGATCCCCAGCATCACAACTGTTCTGCCACAGTTATGACAATAAAACCACAAAGTTTTGCCAGTCTCTTCCAAGGTGAGCACATGTTATTCTACTTCAAGGAAAGCAACCCAGCTTGTTGGGAAGAAAAACCTGCAAAAACAGCCAGCTGTGGTGGAAGGTTGTGAGTGTACCTCTATGGGATTTAATGAAAAACAAAGCCACCCATACATTTTATTCATAGGTCAGATAGGAAACTGGGAAAAAAAGGGGGTGTGTCAGGTGGGTGGGTCTTTGTGTTCCAGATTAACTTCATTCAGATGCAGCACAGTACTGCAGAAATACAGGTTCTGAATTAGCCTGAAGACCACCAGCAAAAATGCATAGAAAAACAGCAAACGTACATAACTGCTGGGGAATAGGTACAAAGATATACCAATTCACCTCACTACAGACAGAGCGTACATCTGATTTCCTAACTTCACGTCCATTACCACACCTTCAACCAGAACCTCCACTGACCTCTCAGAAACAGCACACCCCTGAATGCTAACACAGGAGCCCACCATTGGCACGTACCAGCCCAAGGACAGGAGCCGGAGCAGTGAAACTCAGCTTACACTAGATGTGGGGTCAGCACAGACAGCGAGGGCTTTTATCCCAGAAAGACAGTGAGGGCATGACAAAGGAATGAAGGCCTGAGGGCAGCAGGTGCTCCTGAGGCTCAGAACTGTGACGTGGCCTCCACCAACAATGCAGGGAATGCTGTGTGATCCAGAGCCACTGCTGAGCAGCTGCTGCTCCAGCTCCTTACAGGCCATAACTAGGGGAACCTAACCTGAGGGAAAGTCTGGATGGTGACCAGAAGGTTCACCTCCTTCTTGGATACATTTCAATATTAAATGAGAGTTTCTTAAAAGAAATGACAGAAGATTCAATGAATTAAGCAGTTTTACGTAAACTCACAAATGAATTATGAATTCAAAGACACAGAGCATTGAGTTACTCTTGGTCCATGCTGCATAGATATTTGGAAGCTAAACTGAGAGTGTTAAGGGCCACAAATGCAGCATTTAGAAAGATTCTGGTCCTTCAAGGATCCCTTTAATGGGTTGTCAGAGGCTGATGTGCAGTGGTAATTTGAGTCCCCCTTATCTAGGACAGCCTTTACATTTTAGTTGATAATGACATGCTGATTCTGTTCTGCATAAGCTGTGGTAAAAAGAAGCTGGCCATCTTGTACAGAACAACATTTCTGCAGGAACCAGTCACAGTTACGTCTGCATTAGAACTGAAAAGATACTGCTCCAGAACTTTGTGAAACTTATAGCAAAGGACAAGGAAAAGTCACTATAATATTGATTTACTAGATCTATCTCACCTCTTAACTCCTACATGTTCTACCCTCTGCCATTTTGAGCATACTGGAAGAGCAAGTATTTCAAACAGAGTTAAAAAACACTAATAGTATAGAAAGGCACTTTAACAATTACTTTACAATTTTCCCCCAGAATAAGCAGAGCACATTCACAGCAATACAATCACAAGAACCTCACTAACCCAGAAACTCAAAATGAAACCTGTTTTCTTCAAGATGAACATACTAAATACCTCCTAACCTCCAAAGCTATGCTTTAGTAGGAGACCAAATACATTAGAACAGAAGATTTCTTACAAACAGTGGAATTCAATCTATAGGGTGAAACAGATGAAAATAAACATTTAAAAACTAATCCTTGTCCTGACCAAAGAGCAACTCCCCACCATGGGCCCTCTCATCTCAATGCAGCAACTTTCAACAGACTTCGGAGTTACCCCAAGACCCCAGCATCTCCCCTGGGTCCCCTGCCACCAGCTCAGGACTGGGCTGAAGCCCTGCAAAGAATAACCTCCCACTACCTGCAGGTTTGGGCTTCTCAGCCTATGCTTGCATGGCCCCATTGCCTTTCCCCAACCCTTCCTGCATCCCAGGGACGATGTGACTGTACTGCAGTTTACCCACCACAGCCACCAAAACATCCAACTTTCAGAAGAAAGTCATCATGTGAAAGTGTAAAAATGCAAACCTATAAAGCCTTGTTGAATTCCCAATTTACTGCAGAACTAGAAAGCAGAAAGTTAGATAACCAATTAAATACTTTCTATCTAAACATATCATAGGGGACATGATCTGACATTCTGCATTTGTCTGCAGCGCTACCAAGAATTTAGCTTCTACAGAATGAAAGCCTTCATTAAAAAACAATAATTATTATTTCTGGTATATGGTTACCATCCGTATATGAGCAGGTACAGTATGTTTTCCAAAAGCCTGAAACAATGCCTTCTTACACAAAAATTAACTGCCTATCTTGATAGCTAAATTTGCAGCTTAGCAAACAGCGTTTAAAGGGTAGATATTCAAACAATACTAGCTGTGTAAGTAGAATGTTTTGCATATATAACCCTTATTAATGCAAAAAAAGTAATTATGAAGAAAAGGCAGACAGCAGTACTCAGAAATGCCCTATATAATGCTTTAACAATGCATGCAAGACTAACTTTACTAGCTAAAGGTTATAATAATAGACATCAATCATATTCTAAAACCAGTCACAGAAAAATCCATCTATCGATAAAAGCAGAATACTGCCCTACTCAAAGAATGAGGCTTATACTCCCAAATTTCTTAAAAAGAAACTGCATACTTACACTTTCAGGGATTGTTGGCAATCCAGTTATATCAGGAGTAATGAAATACAAGTGCTAATCAATGGGAAAAAAGATGAATAATTTATATACACGACAACTAAAATTATTTTTAAAATCTTACATTTAGGATTTCCAACCCCCTCTTTGTTTAAGCAAATAGCCATGTTTCCAATAGGATTCTTACTATTACCAGACAAAGAAGCAAGCAGATCACATCATGAAATCATAATTTCTGGCTTAATGCAGCACACAAACCAAGTGAATAAAACACTGTACTGCTGTGAAAAAGAAATCAAGCCAGTTTTAAATGTTGTCTCATGTCAGAGTATCATTCATTGGCTTCAGCATTGGTTTTAAAAATTTCAAGCACAAAAATAAATGTTAAAGAACAAAATGTAAATTTAGAACGAGTAAGGAAAAATCGTTTACATGACAATTAATGAGAACAGTAACATTGCTTAATATGCAGCCTCGTCTCTTTCCAAACATCTTCAAATCCAAAATGTGCTAACAGAAATCCAAGATCTGACAGCTCAACATTCCACAATCATTTATGAAAAACATTTGCAATTTTATAATCTTATGTTTGAGGCTATTTAGAATGTAAACATAAAATGCACTAAACTGAAAACAGATGTAGTTTAAGTTGTTCTCCTTAGTCCAGTGCTTTTAGTAGTTAAATATGGATTTAACTCCATAATTTTAAGATATTTTTCATAATTAGGCTAAACCTTGAAGGACAGAAAACCTTGAAGTAGATACTAAGTAAATGTGATAATAATTGAATTTTTAGCTTTTGTTATTTTAAGGTTTTTTTTTTTTTTAATTTTTCTTAAGATGTCTGCTTTTATACTGTATATTTTTAATCATTATTAGCAACACAAAAACAGTTTAAGTCAAACTCGAAAAAGATACAACAAAACAAAAAAGAAGTATAATATATTGTGTCTTGTGTTCAAGCAAAAAATATATTAATACAATATACTCTGGGCAGAAAGCTCTTATTAAACTAGCTTGATACATTTAATAGAAAATTTTCTCCACATATTAGGTCATTTGACAGTAGCTCAAAAAAAGAGAAAACCAAAAACCATCACTAACTTGAAAAAAGACATCATTGTATTTGTACAAGACATTCCAGGATTTTTTTTTTTTTTTTGCAACAACAGGAAAAATAAGCCAAGTCTTTTCTGTAGTCAGGAATAGGAAAATACTTAGATAATGCAGTACATTCTTAAAGAGTACGATGAGAAAATTGTTTTCTATATGTAATAAGACTGCAGCAAATTTAACAGATTTTCTGATTAATGGATTTAATAACTTGGACTAGTAATTATGAATAATTAAGAAGTTAGTAATATTTCACTCACTGAACAGAAAAGGACGTTAGAGCTATGAGAAACAAAGACACATTACTGCAGCCATTAAGAACCGTAAAGCAGCAAAAATAACACGGTATGGAGTCCTTGCACATCTTTGAGAACTCCCTGTGTATGACTGTAAAAGACATACTTAATAAATTAACAGTTGCTGTCCTGTATAAAGTCTTCTGTAAAAAAGGAAAAACTTAAAATTTGCATTTTCTAGTTAAGTGTTTGATTTTGGTTATGCTCTGAAATTAGATTGGTTTAAACAGAATAGGTAGGTTAATATTGCTCTTTTAGGCTATAGACAATAGCAGAATTTCCAAAAGCTTAAGTATAAATAAGCCTGAAATCAGAAAACATATCCTATGGCAAATAATTATTACTTAAATTATAATAGGTTTTAGATAGTGCCTTTTAAACTCACCGACACAAGGCAAGGCTGTTTGTTCAAAACTTGCTTACTTGCAAAAATCATCTCTTGGTTCTTATGCAATATGAGAGAAAGATTGAATTGATTTTTTAGCTTTTCAATAGAGCGAAGATGATTCCAATGCTTCCCATGTCTAAAATGCGTTCTGAAAATATGCTTTGTTTTGTATGTTTAATCCCCATCTAAATTCAGTCTTGACTTAGCTAACTTTTCCAACAAAAGAAAAAGCACTTTTGTTGGCCCTCCATGGGTAAAATGGAAGAGACAGAAAGCTCAGGTATCACAGAATCAAAGATTGCTCATAACAAGACAGAGGCGCAAGAAGAGAACATGGTCCTTAAATAGATCAAGGCATTTTGGTATCCTACTTACCAAAGTTTACTGTGAAAAAACCATGTATCTGGATACTGGCATATTTTATGCATGATTATGTACACAATTGTAAGTACCATCATGGCCTGCCATTTAAGCACCAGTTCAATGTCTACGAGCCTTACTTCGCGTATCTGAGTATATGGGGAGATGAATCTTTTTAATTCTGCATCATGAAATTTAATCTAGACTCATCCTGGCACAATGAAAGACAACCTCATGCTGTTATTCCTACAATTATTTTTCAGACTGTAGCTTCTTTTAAGTCTATGACCACTGACTGTTCCACTCTCGCCTATTTACAATACACAAGAAGCCAGAGACACCAACATAAAGTTTGACATACAAAGTTAGAGTTCAAAGTGGCCACAAACATTTCCCTACTCCCTGCAGCACTGAGCTTATGAAAATAGATGCCTGAAGATCCAAAACACATTTTGATTCAAGGGAACCTGCTCCATCCTGCTTTTCCCTGCCTGAACCCACAGTACTTGCTCATCTGTGCCTGCAGCCAAGCATTTGGCAACCAGCCCACATTTGGATTATCACTGTTCCGCTAAAAAGATAACAAAACTCTTTCATGGAAGAAACTACTGGGAACAAGAGACAGCTGAGAAAAAATAAATTCAAACGTCAACTAATATTGAAATAAAACCAGCAAGCATCAACTTAATTGCAAGCAATTTGTCATCCCAATGTTGCTGGTTGTATCCTCCACTCCAAAGTTCACCACAACATTCATTTTGAGATAGGAAAGCTCTGTACAAGATGAAACACAGCACTGACAGCAATAGACAGCAAAGCTTTCCAGGAAACAAAAGGAAAAAAAATTTAAGAATTTATGTCCTACTGAAACACAGGAGGATTTTTAAAGGATGTTACTAAGCGTTTTACGATTTCTAAATTAGAATTGGTTATAACACTGCAGTTAGCAATGACAAAATATTATTATATTATACAAGAGGGTACTACTGTAGGTTCATATAATGTTATGTCATTCTGAACAAATGATTTTAATTTGTTACTTCTGAAAAATAACATTTGTTATAACGACAAAACAAACAAATATATGTATGCACATACATACACAAATATACTGAGCAAAGCAACAAAAAAAAAAAATCAAACTGTAGCCTCAAAAAACAGCAGTACGTTCTGGTGAGAAACACCATGCAAGACTGGAAGGTCTTCAAGACACAGTGATTATTATTGTTTGAAGAATAAAAATACTATGGCCCTATATACAATTGAAGAAAACTGTAACAATGCAAGTGAAATCTGAAAAGAAATGAAAATGAAGGCAGTGTTATTTTAAGGACCAAAAGTAACTATGGGCAGTGGTTTCCTCTCTATTTTTGTGTGCCCTCCTAGGAGGGCCAGATGTTTCTTTAGAATCTGCTCTTACTTCACTTGAAGTACAGGGCCCAACTACAAAATAAACGGGTTAAAAGTAATAGGGAATGTCACAAGCAAGGTCAAGACAAAATTCATCGAACCTTCAAGTAATCAAAGTAATCGAAGACTTAGTTTGTTCTTTCTGTGCCTTGCAAACTGATGATCCAACTAACCCCATTATTTGCACACATTTACTTTCATAGAAGATGTGGACATAAAGAATGTCTTTATATTTGATATGATCTGTACAGATGTAAAGCATACTTTCATATGCTTCCTCTGTTATGCTTCTGCCTGGGAAGATCACGGAACAGATCATCCGGGATGACATGCTTGATCATATGAGGAAAGGACGTGTGATCCATGACAACCAGCACAGCTTCACCAGAGGAAGGTCATATGCTTGACCAATCTGGTGGCCTCTTATGATGGAGTGACAGCATCGGTGGACAAGGGAAAGGCAACCGATGTCATTTACCTGGACTTGAGCAAGGCCTTTGACATGGTCCCCCCACTACATCCTTCTCTACAAATTGGAGGGATGTGGATTTGATGGGTGGACCACTCGATGGATAAGAAACTGGTTGAAAGGCTGCAGACAGAGGGTGGTCATCAATGGGATGTCTTGGGACCAGTCCTCTTTAACATCTTTATCAATGACATCGATGACGGAATCGAGCGCACCCTCAGCAAGTTTGCTGACAACACCAAGCTGAGTGGTGCGGTCGACACGGGTGAAGGAAGGGATGCCATTCAGAGGGACCTCGAGAGGCTAGAAAGGTGGGCCCGGGTGAACCTGATGAGGTTCAACACGGCAAAGTGCAGAGTTTTGCACTTGGGCCGGAGGAATCCCAGGCATCCCTACAGACTGGAAGGAGAGGTCCTTGAGAGCAGCCCTGTGGAGAAGGACCTGGGGGTCTTGATAGACGAAAAACTTAACATGAGCCAGCAGTGTGCCCTTGCAGCTCGGAAGGCAAATGGGATCCTGGGCTCCATCAAAAGAGGGGTGGCCAGCAGGGACAGGGAGGTGATTGTTCCCCTCTACTCTGCTCTTGCGAGGCCCCATCTGGAGTACTGCGTCCAAGTGTGGAGCCCCCAGTACAAAAAAGACAGGGAGCTGTTGGAGAGCGTCCAGAGGAGGGCCACAAAGATGATCAGGGGGCTGGAGCACCTCCCCTATGAGGACAGGCTGAGGGAGCTGGGCTTGTTCAGCCTGGAGAAAAGAAGGCTGCGGGGTGACCTCATTGCAGCATTTCAATACCTAAAGGGAGCCTACAAACAGAGGGGAATCAACTCTTTGAAAGGGTAGATAACAGCAGGATGAGGGGAAATGGTTTTAAGTTCAGGGAGGGGAAATTTAGGTTGGACGTCAGGGGGAAGTTCTTTACAGAGAGAGTGGTGAGGTACTGGAACAGGCTGCCCAGAGAGGTTGTGGATGCCCTGTCCCTGGAAGTGTTCAAGGCCAGATTGGATGGGGCCCTGGGCAGTCTGGTCTAGCATTAAATGAGGAGGTCGGTGGTCCTGCACGTGGCAGGGGAGTTGGAGATTCATGATCCTTGAGATCCCTTCCAACCCTGGCCATTCTGTGATTCTGTTATCATCATCAGGAATTATAACAGCAACAGGCTCACTTGGATGTTTCTATGGCAAAACCAATTTGCTGTACTGAGAGCATCCAGTGTCACATCCCAAAGCATCAGTGCACCAAGCACTGTGGCACAGACACATTCTCTACCTGTGCTACAAGCTTCATGTAATGCAGTATACTCTTATTCCTAGAGTATTATCACATGATCAAGCAAACCTGGAAAGACAGAGTAGGAAGATAGAAAGCTTACACAAACTTGTTTCCAGTTCTCTAAGTCTACCTACTTTGGTATAAGCAGCAACAAAACAGAGTATACTAATTCAACGTTGGAGAAACCAAAATTGTCTGCAAGAAGTAGTTCTAGCAGTGCTAGATAACATGATCCACTTTAGTTTCCTTTTTCAATCATAGAGCAAAAATCTAATTTGTTTCTTTTTGACTGACTTTAAAGAGAACAACTCCAGATAAACTATTCTGCGCAGAAAAAAAATGCAGGTTTAAAGAGATTATCCAAGCCAGTAAATGATGGAAAACTATCTAAGATTAAAGTTTACAAAAGGTTTGTTTTAACCATACTTAGGCATTTTGAATTAGGCAACAGAATTAGGAATAATGCAGAGAATACTTACCACACTTAAACTGACTAAAGCATTTGCCTTTGGCACAGGCTGGCTATACAACGATTTTAACAAATCCTTTGAGTCATTTTCCTATAGGGAATATTTTTTAAAAGTAATTAATCATTACATAAAAGAATTATTACAGTTTACAACATGTCAAACCATTTACATACATACAAATACATATTTAGTGAGAAAGACAATTGCAATTTCCGATAAAGTATTTAAATATGAAGTAATAAAGTCAAGCCAACTACATTTACGTAAGAAAAATTCTTATATTTTTCCCATATAATCCATAAATTTATTACATTATTTGCAGCTGAAAATAGCATTACAATAGCTATTTAGGCTTGCATCTTGGTTGTCATCTTCCTAAAACAGTTAGCCATGAAACCTAATGAAAACTTTGTTAAATATGCAGCTACACTTGAATTGTATGCTCTTGGTCACACAGTGCCTGGGAAAGCATGATAGCAGTGTTCTAACAGCCTCCTCAGCAACATATATGGCACGAGGCAGTACAGTCAAGTACATACTTCCATACACTGCTAAAACTTTCTGATCATCAAAAGAGATTCCTCAGTATACAGCACAAGCAGCCCAATCTGGCATCTTAAAGTGATTGGACAACACCAAAACCACTGAATAGTGAGCAGAGGAGAAAATGATTACTACCTTCCTATTCCTATTGAGGTCAAATACCTCCTCAATAACCATTTTACTGCTATAGTGAAATAAGAGCCAAATACAAAGCTCAGTGTAAAGATTCAGACTACTAGTGATGAAACTACGTACATTTAACATACATTTAACTGATCCAACATCTAAAATTCCTAGTGCTTTTATTTATCACATGACGTCCATTTACTATAGTGCATAATAAATGCTTAATAAGTAGTTCATTTATTTTTGAAACATCAGCTTTTCCAGTCAGTATATGGCCATCCATTGATGCCTTTTCTTTTTTAAAATTTCCATCTAGTAGTCTAATGCAGTTAAATCAGAAAGATATGCCTACAGTGTTCTCCATGAAGACAGATGCCACTATTTCCTTCTCTGCATAATCCTGGAATATGTTTAATTGCTCATGAATATGCAAACTAAACTATCATGATTCTTCACCAAATGTTGCAAGCAATTTTGTCTTGCTAGTTGAGATGACAGAATTACGAGAGGTAGTTTTTAGTTAATGTGAAGGGTGAAACAGTACATCATATTTTATGCAGTTCAGAAAAAAAGTGTTTGTAACTGATAATCAGATAGTTCCAGACATCTACAGTTTACAATCAATGCATCATAGAGTTCTCCAGTGATGTAACACTTTGCTCACACTTCACCCAGGACTTGTTTATACCAAGACTGACACTTCAGAAAGGTAAATTCTCAGCAGCTTTCTACAATTCATGTGATATTCAAGTGATAGCTGTGGCCCAACATTTACATTGATTGAACTCCAGTGTAACAAGTTGAATGCCTTTCTTCTAAATTTCACTTTAAAAAATTAAACAGTGAAGAATCACTTTGTGGCACTTGAAGAACTGACCATTATTTGGTCACTGTTACTGCTGCAAAGTCTTTTACACAAAGAAACAGACTACGTAAAAATGTAAAATTACCTGCTCCTTAGCCAAATAATCTGCCAGAGTATTTAAAAGCTTATAGTATACTTCAAACCAGGGTAGGTAACTAAAAAAAAGGAGAGAAAAAAAAGAAAATTAAGATATCAGTGTATTTTTCCACTGTTTACAAAATCTACCATAAAATGACTAATATGTTTTTATATTTTTACGTGTAAATAAAATGCTTATAAACCTGTTCCTCAGAAATTTCAGTTCAATAGTAAATCACTGATAGGTTGTAGCAAAGCTCTATTTCTTTACACTCTATCTACTAACCAGACCTATTTGGTAAGACTTGGGTTTTGCTTTATAATAAAGCTGACATCTCATTACCTCTGATCCATTATGTATACCAATTCACTTTACACAGTAAGGTGGAAATCTACTTTAAGTCCCATGTACATGTAGATTAGCTTATAATATTTTTGCTTCTCATTACTCTAAACGCATCCAAAAAATCACTTTAAGCATTGTCAAACAGCTTTAAATCACAGTCCCATTGCCTATTAAAGCTTTAAGTATTTGTGTTGGTAATTTTACTTGCCATTTTGATATTCTACACTCTGCTGTGCCTGGGCAGACTGCCGCAAACCATCTACCTGGGCAGAGCCAGTACCCCATATCAGACAAGTCGTGCACTGCTACAGAATAGCACAGATGCCACATATATAGAAGAATATTGGTCCCTCTATGAAGTCATTTCTATACATAGAAGCAATTTCTAGAAACAGCTGAGCATTTACTGATACTGCAAGCACAATAATACCACTATTTCAAAAGGCTCCTACCATAAGTCTGCAACCCATATTTGTGCAATATTCTCAATTAGTTAAATAGAATCCAAGATAAAGGTGACATAACTGAAGGGTGCGAGAAGAGAAGCTCACTGTTATTGCCTTTTTTTTTGTCATATATTTACAAATGATTTACCTTTAGCTTTGACATCAGAGCTTTCCATACTCACTATTTAAGCTTATGATACAGACGTAATATGTAATTTACCAGACAAGTATAAATTATTCCTTACTTACAAATTAGATACCTTCTAGTTTCTTTTTTTAGAGTTCTTTCCACAAATAAAAAACACATTACTAAAATGAAAAGCATGATTAATACAACTTGTTCATATTTTCATGTGGACAGGAGAGGAAGTAAAGACTGAAAGATTATTTCATTTTATACCTAAGCTTTCCCTAACAGGGAAGCAGAAACCACCAGGGAAATCTTGAATGTTTCAGAAGCCAAGGCTACTTTTGTCCAGTGAGCAGAGAAAGGGTTACACTTCCTTCGCAGTAGCTCCATTCTCAGTAAGCAGTTGGTAAGGCTTTAGAAATAGACTCCAGTTCTTAGAGTGAAGAACAAGTGCACACAATCGCACCTCTGTATTACTACTCACTGCTCCTGGGCCTGAGCACTGCGCATCCTTGTAAAACACTTATTGTAGTAGCTCCTGAACCTACTGGTCTTGGAGTTTTATTCCATTTGGAACTCCTGACCTATGACTTTCTGAAAATCACATTTCCCTCATCCTGGACATGAAAACAAAACTGCTGTGCACAAGCGCCATGGTCCCTGCAGATATCGCAGCCACCAAACTGCTCTGCCAGCCTCCAGCTGCAGCGGAGATCAGACCATGGCTCAACCATTTCATCCAAGCCAAGCTACAAGGTGCAAACTGCAAAAACCTTTATAAGCTAGACACAGGAATAGTTTACATCATTTAAAGCCCTTCCAGTGTTTAAAGCCATCACCTCAGCAGTAGCAGGCTACATCATCCAAGCATATCATTTTTTTGTTGTAGAATATTCTAAAATCTTATCTGATCATTTGTTTTTCATAATGAACATTTATGAACAGCGTGATAAGTGTTCCTACTTCAATAAAATATTAACAATATTTCTGTCATATCTATGATCTCGGATCCCCTCTTACTGCAAAAACTAAAATTTAATTTTTGAATAGATACATGAGGCCAAATTCATTACTTGAAATTAATGAACCCAAGCACAAAGCCGGGGAAGATTTTTCTTTCACAGGGTAAGACATGCTGACCAGAGTACTCTTACATGAGCTTGCTCCCTTAGCAAGATGAGGTTGATGATGCACATTCAGGTCTACACATAACAAAAATCACAAATACATATGTTGTAAAAAAACCAGACTGTTTGCACATAGTTTAAAAATATCAGCTTCCTTCTGAGCTGAAAAACTGGATAAAGAATTGCTTTAAAACTTTAAGCACCATAGACACAAGGTTAATATAATCTCAGCATGCTACTTAAACCTGAAAATTTAAGACAAATCAAAACATCTATGGCATGAAAGCAAAGACCATCCAGATCTGTCTTCATCAAATAAAAAGTAGGTAGATTCTTAAATGAGATCATCATTGCTTTCTCATTGCTCTTTAATTGTACAAGTTGCCTTCACAGACAGCACATTACAACTAATACTCCTTTGAGAAACAAACATACAAGACAAACGTACGAAAACCTCCAATTCCTCTAGTGTTGCCACAAAAGATTCTTCACACAAAGAAGAATATCAAAATACACACGACTATTTTAAAAGATACCTATTTCCTGTTTTAGAATACAGTGGTCTTTAAGACCTCTCATGAAAACACAAGCATGAGATATTTCATGGCTAATTAGAAACATACTTAGCATTTTCTTTTAATCCAAATGAGCCACAAGACAGGAGCTCAGACTTTACTCAAAGTCGTGCATAGCCCTTGTTGCAGTAAGTAGACTTCCACCTCACTTGTGCTTCTGCTATAGCTCTGATAAAACTTTTACATTCATGAGTCAAAGGTTAAATAAAGGAAAGGAAATGTTTTCTGTCAAATAGTCAGGTAACCACTAACAGTCTTGAACTATCAGCAGGAATCTAACTTCTAGTAATCAAATAAAACTAAGGAAACTGCCTTTCCGTAGCTAAATGTCTAATGTCTAGGGGCTACTTTTCTGTCTGGAAAATTGACACAAAATGTGTAAAATTGAAACATTCTGCTTCTAAGGGATTTGCCTAAAGGAAGAGAGAGAAAGCTTCAAGAATGGCCTGAACTGAAGAACTACAAAGACTTACCACATAAACCTGTCTTCCTTATTATAGCATTTCATTTGGAAACATAGGTGACAATTTTACAGTCGTAAAAATTAATGAAATCTAAGACTGAAAATTTTAATGATGCATTTTGCATTTCTCTAGGTACATAAGGTCAACTTCACATTCAGCAGTTTCAAGATTTTTAACGAAACAAAGATCAGTCAAGTTATATACACTACATATTAAAACCATTCAAGTAATTCAAAACCAGTTCAGTGTAAACTCAAAGCATTATTCTTACTACAAAGAGCAGAGATGCATAGAAACAATACACAAAATAATTTAATTATTTATAAGTGAACATTAAAATTTCTACTGCATCACTTCAATTCTGAGCTGCCAAAATTAACATATAGAAAACTGAACTAGAAGAAAAGATCCAGTACAGTGTGAGGACAAAAATAAAGTACAATACTCCTGTTGTCATACCCAAGTTCTTAGGGGCTACATGAGCTCAATGGTTTGTGGAGAAGGAAGTGACCCAGCAGGACTCACACCCAGAGCTTCACACAAAGTAGCCTCGTCATTTAAAAATAGAGAAAGCCAAACAAGGCAAAAGAATTGCAAAGGAATCGTTCTACGTTTCTGAAGAACGATCCAAGATCTGTTCTCTCACCTTACTATGACTTTGCACTCATTTGCACATTGAACTTGGCTAATAGAGTCAAATTCTGTGTGATCATTTTAGACCATACTGTAGCACTAGCAATTTCTTCAGATGAAAATGCCTGAGATAACCACATTAGGTGTGGTTATTTCACTGTATTAGCACTTACACAGAAATCAGACAAAACATTCTGACCTCAGAGAGAATTCTGTTCACATTGTGTGTATTGAAAGTGTACAAAACCATGAAACATCTACAGAATTCCTGCATCTACAACCCAAGTATATGTTCTGCTTAAAATTCTCCAGTTTAATGTAGCACTACATGGCTGAAAATTCAAAGATGATTTGCTTTAATTAGCATTTCAGATAAGAATGAAAGAAAATCATGAATTATAGAGAGAGAAGCTACAAGACCTAATCTCATAAGCAGCTTTACATTGGTTGCGTACAGTTTCAGGACAAATCGTCTTTTCTTTACTTTTCAGTTGAAAACCCAATACTTAACACATGAACTGATACCATCCACAAAAGATATTCACAAGAGACAAGTATTCTGTTCTCTACTCACCAGCCTACCCAAATTTTTATAGAATTTCTCTCTCATCACTGTGATTAGCTTTTTCCTGCCCTTCCTTTAAGATACTTTTACTTAGATTTTAGTTTTCTACTACTATCAGTTAAGTTTTTTTGTGTTTTTTTTTTTTTATACTTGACTGTCTCTAGCCTGTGTTAAAGCCTCAGTCAGCAGTTTAAATGCAGTCCTCTTCTTAGTGAAGATACACAATATGTGCATATGCAGATGGGCGGTAGTTAGATATGGCATTTTTGTACACCCACATTTGTGTGTTAATATAAACTCCAATATTATTAGCTATGTGACAGACACATGTAGTTTGAACTGTTCTTACAGAAATGTCTTTGTGTATATACATACTGAATGTACATTACTGGTATTTTGAAATATGGAAGAAAAAGCAACTGTGCACACATGTACAAAATCTTTACACATTAAGACAGCAACCCTTCATTAAAACGTCTTTCATATTGATTAACTGAAGATAAACAAGTATGAACAAGGCAGAGACAGAATAAAAGCCATTAGAAGTCCGCTAGTGGGTCTTTCTTCTCTTGGTCATTCCTAAAAACCTTGGAGAAAACAGACCAGATATGAAGACACCTTAATGAAAACATTGATGCATTCTTTCTATCCAAGAAACACTATTTCAAACTAACATATAAACTGGAGAGAAAAGGGCTACCAATCTAGAAGTACAATTCCACGAAGCTAATGCTGTTACGCACTCAGTGTTGCATTGTAAATTTGAAATTGTCACAATAAAAGCAATAAAGGCAATGTTTTGATTACGGTTCAGTTAAAAATTATAGCTCGCCACTTTTCATTTTCCTACTTATTCCTGTCAAGTAACAGACCACTGGCTAATCTCTAACTGATGTATGTCTCTGTGAAAATATTAAAAGAAATACCTTAGTTTACACTAGTTGAGAACATGCATCTTTTTCTTTGCAGTACTATAGGCAGTATTTAAATATGCACACTTGAGCCCCATCCCTAGATGCATTCAAGATGGCTCTGGGCAGCCCACTGTAGAGGTTGGTGATCATGCCTGTGGCAGGGGGGTGAAGCTACATGATCGTTGTGGTACTTTTCAACCCAGGCCATTCTATGACTGGTACTGCAGCATTAGAAGCTAGACAGGCAAGGTTAGGAATAAGAATCATAAATTTTGTTTCTAGCTTGATGAAGGAAGAAAAATTTAACTAAAACATGCTGAAAGTATATGCATACATTTTCTACGGTGCATAACAAGACACATCAACAAAAAATGCCACAACAAAAAGGATTAAGTATTTTATCCTCCAAAATCCTGAACTAAATCTTTATGCAGCATTATTACAGAACTACTGGAAACTAATTGGCTCCATGTGATCCCTCCCAGACTTTTTTTTTCCTTTGCCCCAAAAGACCACTGCACAAGCACTCCAAACAATAGTTTGGAATCAGTGTAAAACTCTGGATGTCAGGAGGGTTCCAAAAAAGATGCTCCCATTTCCTCCATAGGTACTGCATGCTGACAGGTTATTACTTGAATACTTGAAGGCAATTTTGCCTTATAATAAAGCACAATACCAAAAAGGCTTTAGCTTACCTTCCCCCCACCTCCTTCATCACTAAACCTATTACTTTACAGAAAAATAAAGAATAACCAGAAAGAAAAACAAATTATTTAAATGAGGCCAATTTCCTAATCCTCAGTGTCAATTCTGTACCACAGTGCCATGCTGTACATTGATGATTTATCTCATTCTGGAGTTTGTTATATGCAAAAGATAAAAGACACCTGAAAACTGCTCCCAAGTACAGGAATATAGAATTGTGTATTTCATCATGAACATTGACTGGATACTTGCCAAGGACTCCATTAACAATTAAAAATATCTACATAATGCTCAAAGCCTGTAAAAGGTACAGTGTAAAATTCCTGTGTTATCCAAACTGAAACCATATGGAACTTGAGACCACTTTTCATCTGAAATCAGTGGTAACATCATCGTACAGAAACGGTGTACTGATAACAGTAAATATTTATTATTAATATTGTTGATAAAAAATATTAACAGATTTCAGAAGATGTTATTTTTTTTTCTATATTCACTTCTCTACTGAATTTTTCATGCGCAGCTTACCTCAGAATACAGAGACAGACTTTCCCTCCTGACGTCAAACGGCAAAATCCAAACCGTTGCTTACTTTCAATGTCGGTGAGCACAAAAGTAAAATGCTGTCCTACTTGGTTTTGGGACACCCTGAAAAATTAGATACGAACCATAAGAACACCAAATGATAGAAAACACTAGCATAAAAGTCACTGCTCTTCAGCATTTTCATGCTCAAACCTCGCTGCTTTTCCTCTCAGATTATCCTTTTCTTCCGTCCTTCACCCCCACCTCTTCTGCAGACACTGAAAAGCCCCACTCCCTCCTTCAGCCATGACTCCTGCTGCCATTTTTGCACCACCCAGACCTGGCCACCTCCACCCTAGTGAGACCATGCTTCAAGGGCTGTGCGTAGCTCAGACCCTCACAACACAAAACAGAAGGTAGAGGAGTTATGGAAAGCACAGAGTAGGGAAAATAAGGATGAGAGAAAGCAGCTGCTGAATTATAAGGAAAGACTTAAAGTGGTTGGGACTTCAGTTTGGGGACAAAAAGACCAAGAAAAAAAATATAACTAACATTACAAGATCATAGAGAGAGGGGGAAGTGAACTGCTCATAAAACAACGCAAATTGCAAGCTCAAAACTGGCTTTTCAGTATGGTCAAACTCGGATGATTTTCATAGAAATCATGAAATGAATTCAATGTAAGCATTTAAGAAGATAAACTACATCTTAACCTTACTGACGGAAAAACATACTGCACTTCTTAACAACTTCCAGAACAAAAAAGCTTTAGATAGACTCAGCATTTTCAGCTGGGAGAGGTAATGTATGGCATAGTCAAAAGTAAAATACAGCAAAGTTTTAATGTGCAGCGTAGAAGTTCTGAAAAGGTAACATGCAGCGATTCTGACTAATTTTACTGTCGTCTTATTTTCTCATTCTTAAATCATCTTCAGCAGAATACCTATACACCTGCTCATGAGTGATATGGTTAACATGTCATCTGTGGCTGAAAAAGAATTCCTACAGAATCTAAGAACCATCTCCCACTAAGTGCACTTTTTTCCCCATTTATCCCCTGCAATATGCATACTTTTTAAAAGCTTCCAACAAAATAAAACAAAATTATCCACGGGAAGGAAAAAAGTAGATCAAAGGCATAAAGTTACAATGGGACACATGCAAATGCTTAATTCGTGATGAGAAGAGCTTATAGTCAAGTGATGACACTGCCCAGACTCTCCAAACTCCCATTCGTTACCATTTAGTCTCATCCCTTCTAATCAGTGACTAGCCTGAAATAAAAGTCTGCCCTGAGCACAAATAACAGAACAATATGTCTTTAGTCCAATGTGATCTTTAGAAATCCACCATCTCTAATAGACTTATTCTTTAAAGTTTAGTAATTAAGCTCAACTCATTACGAGTATTTTCTTTCTCCAGTCAACTGAAGCAACCCAATATGCTCTTTACTTTTCGTAAATGCTTGATGGCTCTCACTCACTCTTAATTTTTTCAGGCTCTTTAGGATAACTAGGATGCTGCCTGAGTATTACATATGACACAATAGCATCAGTGACATTGTGTCATTGCTCCTCTGGCCAATGTCCAATAAAGCCATTTTCTATCCAAATCTCTGTGTTACTCTCAGGAACAAAGAGGCAAATCTCCACTGAAACTCTCAAGTAGGTGCACAGCCAGGTGTTGCGAAGTCCCTCAGCAGCAGCACTGCCAGCACCCTGTGCTCCACCCAGGGTACAGTCCCTCAGCCAAACAGGCGATAAGTTATTCTCAAAAGCTGTCTTAATAGATGCCCAGCTATGCATGCTTTGCTTTTTGTGTACTGCGTACACACATGCCACACACCTCTGCTCCACTATTGCTTAAAAACAATTCCTTGGCCCAAAGAATCTCACACCAGTAAGGAGCCCTTCCTTTCATCTATCTCCTCCCTTCCCAACATTGGAAGATGACAAAGGAGAATATACTATACTGCAATTAAAGCACATGTAAAAGCTTCAATGCATGAGATCAAATATGATTTAATTCTGAGACTCTATTAAAAATAACACAGGCAAGTTATGGCAGTCCAGCAGGAGGCAATCCCAATGCCATCTCACCACCTCCAACTCAACATTTTCCCTTCACTTCCTCAAGAGAGACTAAGCAGGATTTTCACAGTTGGTGTGAGAACAGCCCAGCTTGAAAGCTGCATCCCACAGACTTTAGGAGGAGCTGCAAGCAGCACATTCTGGATGTTCAAGATGAGAAAAACTCCAACGCTGAACCTCCACCAACAACCCAGAAGTTTGCATTTGGTCTCACTTGCTTCAGAAGAACAGCTAACAAAAGCCAGAGACCAACCATCATGCAGCATGCTTTCTAATCAGTTTCAAATACTGACTTCATTCTAGGTTGCTAATTCAAAAGCTCCATGCAGGACCTGAGGGCAGCAAGGAGGCGTGCTTTTTCGCCCCTCTCCAGCAGAAGAGAAACTGACTTTATACCAGCCATAGAAGAGCAAGCTAATGATGGCTGGATATTTCCGTACACAGATTGATAACACCAATGTCTGAACTCAACTCAAAACATTCAAGAAGCACTGGCACAATAGTTTTAATACGCCTGTTGCATATATTTATGTGGACAGGTTTTGGCTATGGCATTTGGGTCCCGTGCGTCTGAAGCCAAGTCATAATTTTGGCCACACTACCAAAACATAGCAAAGACACCTCTACCAATATTCCTTACCATGAAAATCAACATAGGTAAAATGCAATTACTACCTACCAGAATTTCCCAACCAAAGTGTTATCTGTACTTTCTAATGGAGCGCAGGTTCTACTGAATAAGCTTCGCAACACTTTTGAAAGACCTCAGGCCTGTGGGTTACTTCAAAACAAGCGACCTGCTCACGTGCAAGGAGACAGCACAGGCAAGGTACTGCAAACTGTCGCTGACCTCCTCCTCCCTCATTCCTCTGTCTTGCTTTTTTTTCCCCCCCTTCCTTTCAGCTCCTGCATGGCCTGCTTACATTTAATCTTAGTTTAACAACAATAAATCACCAGTAGCAAAGAATGTGTGTAAACACTTATTAACTCTGCAGACTACAATGGGCTCTTTCAAGGCTATTACAGTTCACTATATGAATAAAAGTAGTTTTCAAAATTTTCTAATATCAGCAGAATACAGAAAAGGCTCTTTGGTACACACAGAGCAGGTAAAGAGCTGTTTTAAAAGATTTCTGTTTACACTATAGCCATTGTGCAGGCTGCATTTCAAGGCTGCCTTGAGAGAGCTGATTAAGGCAGGAATTAAATCTCTTCTAATGAAAAACAAGATGTCTAACCACCACATTTATCCTTAATTCTTAATTAGAATTTCTCTTCTTCCAAATTTATCTGCTTAGGAGACACAGTATGCTTGAAATGAATTGCCCTTCACATTTAGGGGTTTCTAAAGGGCTTTGAACTTCAGAGAGATTTTGTTGTTTCCAAACAATGAAAAACCATGTGTGGCAAAAAAGATTTCAATCAATATTTTTTAAACAAAGTTACAGGTATCATTAATTATAACGTGTCTCACGCATATGCTTGACCAACGAGGCACAATTCTTACTCAACTCACTAACTCAGCTTACTCAGCTCTCAATTACAGGCAGCTGCTACTGAAAAATTTCAGTGTATTTTTTCCCCAAATCTGATACTGAAAAGTAAAGCACACACCAGCCATTGACCCTAATTCTCCCCAAATCAGAGAAAAAATTAAAGACAGATTTAAGCTGGAATTGATGTCAAGGTGGAAGCACCAGCTGACAGGGAGGAGTGGGGACTCAGCAACCTCAGGTTGCGCTGTCTTCTTCCACTGATTACTATCCCCAATGGCAATTATTGTTTCCACTTCTAAGCTCACCCTGTGATCATGACTCCACCACTTGGGTTCCTCCTGTCGTTACTCAGATTTTTCTCATATGCCTACATTTCATATTATATATATGTGTGTGTGTATAATATGATGAGATGAAGAGTGGAAAAAACTCAGTTGTACAAGATTACTACTTTATTTCAGAGTTTCTAACTCATCCTGCAGATTGACTGGGATGACTGAAGTGTTCAGGAAATGTTATAATTTATCCATACAGCTTGAAACATATTAAATATATTCTTAGCTAAGTACTTTCTATTCTCATCTGTTGACTTTTTAACTAAATATTTCTGTAAGCCACAAATCATCTCCACAGCCAGAGACTGCTACTCAAGACACCAACAGAAATGATTTAGCCATTGACTCAAATAGTTTCTGAGCTAAATAATAAGCACAGTAGTTCACATACTTGAGCAATATTCTGCACCTAACGAGAAATCTTCCTACAGCATGTGCAGCAGAGCCACTTATGCTCTGCAACATAGTGCTTACCATGTGACTGGGTGGGCACAGTAGGTGAAATCAATAAGGCACTTATCTCCATACAGTCCTACAGACACCTTCCAAAGTCTTGGCTACAGAGGCACTACACAAACAACAGAAGAAATACAACCTGAAGGGGAAAAAACAGAGGAGCAGAAAGGGAGAACAAAAGTATTTATTGGAGAAGGGGACAAAGGAGAAGAGAATCAAAGTGCAGGAAAACTGAGGAGTCAAACTGTGACAGTGAAATTTAAGACTGATTTTGAGTTATGGCTGAGAAGAACATCTGCATGCTCACTCAATCATCCAGCAAAATTACCAACACAGCTAACGACATGAGGTGGGGGCACTGCAAGTTACACAGTTTGAGGTTGAGAGTGAAAATACAGATCACTGAGGGGAAAGAAGAGAAAAAAAAAAAATCATGTAGCATTTGCATGAAGGTTACAAAGAACAAAAAAAGATGAGGTGTTTTTCTCTTACACTTAAAAATTAGCTTAGCAAATATGAGAAGGAAATGAAGAAATCTCTACATTCTTTAATAGTACAATCCTCCTGTTTCTTATGAATAGAAACAGAGAAAGGAATTCCACAGCAGACAGAAAGTGAACTTATTCATGACTATCAACAAATGAACAGTTTAAAAGTTTTACAATTGTGCAAAAAAAAAGAAGTCTAAAAATAATTTAGTTGCAAAAAAGACATGGGCTCTTGGGGTAAATGCCCAATAGCTTCTATGACAGAATTCAGTACTTAATCCTCTTCAACATAACATGTAAGCTATACTGGGTAGTAACAAAATTATGTGTTTGCTTTCTATTTATATACATGTATGAATGTATCTCAAAGTTTAAGTAATGGTTAACACATCACACTATTCATTGTGCCTTTTTGGCTTGACTTTCAGCTTAAGTTTAATGGGAGTTATCTACAGATTTTAAATCACCATTCACAGTATGTAATTGTGATAATTAAAACAAATAGTGTACAGCTACTTAATATATCCAAATGTCAGTATTTCTAGTGAGATAATGTAAGCAGTATCACATAGAGTCAAATCTAGATCTTAATCCACGATCACTGCAGCATAGTGAATACAACAAAATCAAACATGTTCTCACTTCATCCACTTTTCAATTCATTCACTAATTAAGTACAGGTGAGGCAGAGGAAAATATGCAACAGTGGACTTACCACTGGGATTTGACAGGGTTTTAACTACATTATTTTCATAATTTGAAGTCATTGATTTACTATTTAAATGAGTTTTGTTTATCTATTTAATAAAAAGGACACTGTTGCCTGAAACTCCGCTGCATGCAGGAATGCCCAGAAGCAAATTATGGAACAATGTCTTTTTTTATTCCAGATACCTCGATCACTAGCATCAGTGGAAATTCCACTTCTGCTCTAGTCATTCCTAGCTCTTACAAGGATCAGAAAGTGCTCTCAGTGGTTTATATACTGATAGATCTCACAATACAGTTTGAGAAACTATATTCCCTAAAGTACAATGAGCTCAACCTGTGAAATAGAAACTTGGCTTTTCAATGAAAGCTTTCTGTACAGAACTTGCCACTGAAGCTGCCTGTAAAATACTTGGGGGCACTCATTGTATGGTCTGTGGTGGTTCTCCCTACAAGAAAATAAATGTCCAGCAGACAAGTGAAAAAGCATGTTTATAGCTAGAAAAAACTAGGTGCTTGTCACACCTACAGCATTCTTTTAAAATAAAACAAACCTGAAAAGGTGTTACAGCAACATATTTATCAATACTTGTCTGTATTGGTCCCATACTTTTCAAAACAAAAGTATCAAATTCTGGGAAAGTAGAAGACAACTATACAGTTTTTGTATTGTTTGTTTATTTTCAAGTTGTAACATTCTTTACTGTAGAAAAAGTTTAAACTGAGTAGCATAAACACCACACAGCCATAAGTTATTCCCCCAGACAGTTAAGTAAAGAGCAGCACACACACTTGCATTGGGCATCCAGTACTTCTATCTCTTTGCCCAAGACAGCTCAGCCCACCTCCCCTGCCCATTTACCTTCAGTCCCCCACATCCCCAAATTGCCTGTGCTCCCTCACAAGCCCCAACAGCCCAGCTCCCAGCCCCAGCCAAGCAGGAGCCGCCTGCACAGCAACTGGTTTTAGAGGCAGCTGCGTGCAGGCTGAGCAGTCAGCAGTCAATGGAACGAGCACCTCAGCTTCCACGAATCATCCCAGCTTCTGTCCAAATGCCAAGCTCTATGGATGTTATAGAAGTTTCCTGTCCATGAGAGCACTGCTCTTTGGTCAAATGCGGAGGTGAAAAAGTACTTGGAAGCAGGGGGACAAAGGGCACACAAACAACAAACATCACGTAACTTCTATCATTTTTTCCCCCCATCATTTGGAAACTCCTTTAAAGTGATATATTCCTACAGAATTCTGATTAAGTTTATCATCCTCATATAAACAACTAAGTGTCTTCTGAATGAATGAACAGAAATAGTTAACACACAAGTAGTTATCTGAAAATAATTATTTGCTGCCACTGATAACATTCTTGCCACTGGATGGCAGCAGCAGAACCTCACCTTTTTCTGTTATCCTCAATTCTTATTTTCATTATTCATCTTCACTATCAGTTTTATACGGAATTTTGCATGCACCTCTAGCACATTAAAGCTTTATAGCCAACACGAACAGCACTAGCTAGGTCATCAAAACAGTTTGAAGGGCAGCAAGCATAGCCAGTTCAAAATGCAAACAACTCATCTATAAACAGCTAAATGACCGTAGTTTTCTTCAGAGAAGTTGTGCTTATGACGGTCTGTACGTGCCTTGTTTCCCTGCAAAGCCTCCCTCCCTGCCTCGCACCGCACTGCTGTCACTACGCTGCCGGTCGCTGCTGCAGGGCTCTCGCACACAGCGCTGCCAACGCTGCCCTGCAGCCGGCTCAGCCTGCGCGACTGCCTGCAGCTTTCTTCATTATGCAAATCACGCTTTTAACTCAATCTTTGCCGATTTGGACAATGCGAGTTTTAGAAAAGTGTGATAGATTAAATTAATTACCATTAATCAGTTTGACAAGTTCAAATAAGTGTTTTAATTAATAAAAATGTTTTATACAAACCATTTAAATTATTGCATCATTACACGGATGCCACACCGTAATGGATACCAGAAAGGTAAGAGCTAATTAATAATACATAATAATCTTAAGTCTACTCTGAGAAAACTCTGAGAAAAATCAACTGCATATTCAGTTACTTCCATGCAATTGAAGTCTTAATTTCTCTGAACTCCATCTACACATTTTCAGTACTGGTATTAATATCCTAGAGACCTGTGACATTTCTTATGATGCTTGCTGCTTGAAAAAACTGTGTTATATGCTGATATGAACACAGATGTTGTTTACAATTATACAGGACAAAAATCAAGAGGCAGAATATTGCTCTATCCTGAAAGACATACCCTTACAACTCTGGAAAAGTTGTGTTTTGCTGTGATGTTCATCCATGGGTGCAGGTTTCTGTACTATATTTTTACTTGTTCTTTAAAAAACTTCCCTGTTATCACACTAAATATCCTTCCATATAAAATGTTTAAATAAATAACTGCAACATACCTTTCGACGTCAAAAGGAAAGCAGAACTTTGGAACACTGTTCAGCACTTCCTGTAAAAGCAAGGCAAACAGGGTTAGGATTTTGAAAAGGCTTTTATCTCTGTTTGCTAGCAGTTCCTCTAAAGATTGGTTTTAAAAAAAATATCCAGAAATATTCATAGAAAATAATAATAAACTGAGGAACATAAGATCACAAAAAATACAGTACACGTTCCTGGACTGAAATAATTGATTATTAAAAAGGAATTAAGTTTGTGCGTCGGCAGATTGCAAAGACAATGCCGTAGAAGCCCCAGGAGGGAAAGGCCTGGCCTGAAGGGTATTAACACCCTTCACATCCCCGCTGGGATTCCCCTCAACAAGGCCATATGGATTTTACAAGAAGCACCACACCATATGGGTAAGCCACGTCTGCTGCTACTTGTACCACAGACTAGCCACAGGGACTTCTGACAGATCCTGGCTCAAAAATACAAATGTTGTTTCAATTAAAATGCAGGCAGAGAAAAGGGAATGAAGTTGGCAGCAGAATGAATTACAGAGAGGTATAACGACTCTATACATGTCTCATGGTCAAACGCTGAAAATCATGGAAATCTTCTGCTGGTCCAAGGTAGATATTTATATGATTAACCCTTTGGCTTTCACAACCAAGCCACTCTGTTCATAAAGGCAAAGGGAGGGAATCTGATAGAGCTACATTTGTACCATAATATAATAGAATAGTGTTGCTATCTCACAGCATTTTATTTAATAAGTTGTTTAGCGACAAATAAAGGTATGAATTATGACAAAAATGCTCCCAAGCTAGTAAAAACTTTTCATTAAATAAAGCAATTTGCCAGATTTGTTAGAAGAAAATATTAAAGGGATCTTACAGGATCCCAGAAATAGCAGTTATTTCCAACAGTCACACTCAACTTGGAAAACAAACCTTCTGTGGCACACATGAGCTAAGAAGGGACAAGAGATGGCATTTGTATTGGTCAGCACAGCTAGTGGGTTCTCTCTTTGTATGAGACCAACAATAGGACTATATGGCTACACTCAGGCTTATGAGGTATCCTGTGAGGTGTGCACACTCAGGAAAAGGCAAATAGACTGCAGAGGTGCAGATGGGGTTAAGAACTGGATCAAGGATGTTAGTACCCTCCTGCTTGAACACTGTTCAACTGCGTACTGAGCAGCCAGCTCCCATTAGGGGAAGCTATGTATTGAAATTCCCACACATCACAATGACTATTTGCTCCAAACATCTGCCTGGATCAGTTCTAAGTGTAAAACACAAAGAACCCAAGGAAGTTAATCAGCAAGAGCTGAAAAGTCCAGGGAAAGAAAAAGACAGATTCAAATACAACACACATTGTTAGTTGCAACATCTTAAAGATACACGATGCTCCACTATGTCAACTAATAATACAGAAAGAAAAAGTCAATTTTCAAGAGCTTCTGCGTCACATAAGAGAGCTCAAGAATCTAGCTTTCCCAGCATAGAAGGAGAGGTGTCTGAGCACACCGTGCTGTGCTTTAGGAAGGGGCCTTAGTATCTCACACTCACATTCTCCTTCCAAATTTACACCTATAATCACACTATAGTAAGTTCTTTTCTCCATCCTACTGGGAGTTGGGCTTGCTGCCTGTTGATCTCAGAAACGATTTAGAACAGGGTATAGAAACACATTCACCCCGGCCCCCCAGCGCATCCTCTCAGAATAAACGATCCCACAGGAAGAGCCAGCCCCGAGCCCAGGGGCAGCTCAGCAGCCCAGCCGGTGACCCGAGGACGACGCGTGCCTCCGGCCGCAGGACAGCGAGGCCTCACGCCGCCCCCGGCACACGCTCAGCTCCTGCGGGGCGGCCCCGCTCGCTTCCCAACTGGCGGCAGCATCCCTCAGGGAGCGGTCTTTAAACCTCTCCGCTCTTTAAAATTCAAGCAGCCAGCAGGTCTATAGACTGGTGTATAAACAGCATAGACAAAAAAAAAAATCCTCTCCCAGCTTATGTCAGTGACAAAGCAGCTCAGCAGTTGACTGCTTTTCCCCTGACAGCGTAAGCCGGGTTTACACAGATCAATGGCTGCAAGTCCTACCTCGCTTCCAGGGCTCTGTTTTCCCCCTTAATTACAGGTGTTAGTCAGATTTTTAAAATGGAGGGAAAATAAGATGCCCCCAAGATGCTTCTAGACAGATTTAAAATGCAAATGGCTGTTATTCACATATCCACATAAGCAGTCACTATCGGTGTACAGTTCAAGTCAGTAACCTTTCTATTGAGCAAAATTGAGCTCTGCTTCATAACAAGTCATTGTCTTCACCGATCCACAACTCAGACAGGACTTGCACTCGAGTCAAAATGCACATCCTCTGAAAAAGCATCATGCATTTATCATCTTTTATTTTAAAAGCTTCATACAAGCATGCGTTTATCTCTAAAAACAAAAGGTTGTCAAATCTTCAGAAAGCAAGCTATCCTCCATTCACACTGCCTCGCTATTAGCACCACTCTGGGCTCTCACAGTTTTAGTTTCAGAAAAAAAGCAGTCACTATTTTAGAAAGGAAAGTGTGTGCACAGGGGAAACTAAAAAGATGCTGTAAAAAAATCAAGTTTAAGAGCACATATTTGCTTTGAAACACTGAATAAATGCACATACACAATTGATTTTAATTACTAAGTCAAAGGATTGCTATCTCACTCCTTACACAAACTCTAATGGAAAGAATAAAACCACAAAATCAATATCATACCAACTATAGCACACTGTTTCCCTTATGGAAAGCTTAAAAAAATGGAAATAGCATTTAAGAAAATACTTATATCTATAGCATATCAGCAGCAAGTTGCCCTCTCACACATTCACGGTCCAGTGGGTTTATTAATTACTGCACCAATTGCTCTACATAGTCCAAGCCCGTTCCCACTCACTGATTATACACAGAGATAACACAGGCACTTACAAAGTAAGAATTATTCAGCGTTCCTCGGTTTGTTTTATACCCAGACAGCAAGGTCTGTGTATCATCATTTTAGAAGCAATGGAAAAGGTAGTAGATGATGTTTCTGAAATCACACACCATTTTCCTAGAAAAAAAAAGTCCTAGCGACTCAATCTTATCCTTACGCAAAATTAATGGGTAGATGTGCTGCTTACATCACAGATATGCACCTTACTCCTCACTGAGAAAGATATCTCATTTTTATTTTTAATATCATATTCAATTGAAAGGAAATCTTCAGAAGTTCATGATCAGAACTGCAAACAATTATTTGATTCATGCTCTACAGTCATCAGCTAAGAACAAATTCACCTTTCCCTGGCTGCAATTTCAAAGCACTGGAATTTCAAAACTTGGTACCCTTAACACTGCCAGGCAACAGCAGGAATCCTACTCCCCCCCCCACCAACAGGCCTTGCTTAACTCAGTGAAGCTACAATCTCCATGTATTTCCCTTTTTATGTTTTCATCCCACAAAGCAGCGATGACATCACACACACAGAGGTTGTGTCAAGTTAGGGAAGCAAGCACATACATGGCTCTGACTGTTAACTTGCTTTGTGGAAATGGAAACAGATACCTCAGACCATTTGCAAACATGTAGCTGTGTGCATTGTAAAGTACAGTGAGTTTTGGAGGGTATCTCATAGCAACTGAAAGTGGAAGAGCTGTCTCTATAGGAAGATTTCACCGGCTTTGATGTATATTACAGAACCAGCATATTTAGTGCAGCCCTACAAAAGTATGAACGAGTTCGTGAGTTTTTTCCCCTCCACTTCAAATTACACCCTTCAACAGATTCCTTTAGTCTTTAAATGCAGGCAAAACTTGATGAATCACCAGAAATTAAGCTGACCACATGATACTATACTACTGAAATATTTAATTATTGACATTTAATATAATTTCTAAAATTAGAAGGACATGGGAACTACTCTCCCCAGCAATTTTTTGTTGTAATATTCTGCAGTTTACATTTAAGAGGAAAGAGAAGTTGAATTTTTTCATACAAATCTCTGTTAAGGGATTGAAAATATTCTCCAGTAGGAACATTAAGATAATCAGAATACTGAGTCACTTCAAAAACGGCAATTTAGACACAGTTTTTTAGAAAAAGTCCTGCCTCCTTTCAACTATTTCTGCATTTATCTGCAGTATAACACCCACCACCAAGCAGTTAGATCCCCATTTAGAACTACTTATAGAATCAGCATCTCTCAAGAAGGGGACAGTCTCTTTCTAAGATCATGTCACACCATGTTCACTCCATAGGTATATCAGCATATCCAGGAAAAAAAAGGCCTAAATAAGATAGGTAGTATGCAGTAGAATTTGAATTATGGAATGACACAATCCAAATAAGATTGCCAAAAACATTTGCATTAATCAGTGCTCAAAAAACTACGTACTTACCCTTATCTCTATTATCTTGAATTCTAACATGTCAAATAGTCATCAAGCTAGATAAAACATTTTTGTGCCTTTTTCCCACTATCCTTTTTCTTCAAATATTTTCTTCCTCAATAGCTTCCTAGTTCTTGTCTCCTTATTTATCTACCTTCCTTCTGTAAAGACCCTCTTCCACCCCCACCAAAAGGAAAATTTCTCCTTTTTGTCTCATCTTTGTTGCATACACTTTATTAAACACTGTTTCTCTTTTTTTCCTTACTGACAAAAAACTACTTCCTATTCTGCTTTAGTATTTCATCTAATTGTCCTTCAAAACTCTTCCAAGAACCTCATATCCCTATTCACCTCTCTGAATGTCTTCCATCCAAGGAAGAAAGTCTCTCTTACCAGTTTCCATACTGAAATCTCCATGTTCATCTCCCATCATCCTCATCTTCAGTTTTAACCCAACTTACTCTCTGGGACTTTGGGACTTTCTCACCACCATTTGGTACCACAGTTTTTAGTCATCTTAGTTCAAACATACAAACAAGTGATCTACTTGAGATTTAAGACTGTCATGACATATTTCTGACTCAAAGCAACGACTTCAATGGGAATATTTAAATGCTTCAAGTTGAGCACAGATTTAGATTCATTCTTAAATCAAAGCCAGACTGCTTAGCATCTTGCAGCGTTGAGCCCTTCATCGTTATGGCTCTACTAAGGTAAAATTCTAATGCTTCTACATAAAACAGTCCATGAAAAGGCAAGCTGCTCTGTCCTCACTGCTGACTTTTCCTTTTTGTGAAGCTGCACACACCCACAGCAGGGACCCATGTGAAGCTAGCAGCAGTAGTTATATTTCAAAGACTTAGCTGTTACCTCTGCTAAAAATCTCATCAAAAAGTAGTAGCTACAATAAAGTAAGGCCCAAACGGTTTGAATAACAAAAAAAATTTCACCTTAAATCACGTTCACGGAAATCCTCAAGTTTAAAGTATGGAAATCATTAGCAGGCCTCCATAACTATTTTTAACCTTTTGTGCAATATGCATCATTCTGTTGATCATCTACTAATTTCATAGGGTAAAAAAGAAAAAATTCAGCTGCTTTCAGAACATTCCTCTTACACACAAAGAATAAAAACACAAATGCAAATGGTTTAGGGTGGAGATGCAAAACCTTTTTGAGAAATAATTGAGAAAACGTACCTTGAGGTACAGCACTTCGTTGTTGCATTAAACAAGGATGCATTTTTTATTTCTTTTCTGAAAACACTCAACTATGAAACTCAGTAATCTCCAGTTTCAAGTAATTCAGCTACCACTTCTACATTTGTTAAATGAAGTGTAAATATGACTCAGAATTTACAGGACTTCAAAGTTTCTTGTAAAAAAGAGAATGGAAAGCACTGTATGATTCGCACAAGGTCTCTGAAGCACAAGCCATATCGTTCTCCAACTTTTACACATCCTTTGAAACAAAGTTTTCCAGGCTAAGAAACAAGTCCCACTCTGTACATTGGAAAGATCAAAGTAGTTAACCTTATTGGTTTTCGCCTTTGGAGTTTTCAAATTTTCCTCTAGGTCTAAAGAGAAATTATGAAGAACTCTCTGAAATAGCGTAAGAGATATTAATAATTAATAGCTACTACTAATTGGCTTGCTAGTTGTAATTGTAGGGCAGGTCCATGGAAGTCACATGCATATAATACCGTTTCATTCACAGCATAACACCAAGGATGAATAAAACTGTTTTAAAACAGTGGGGTAACTCAACTGCATGACACAAGGGTTTCTGTGCTACATTAAAAAAAAAAACCACAACAGAATGGGCAATCCCAGCTCCCTCAGAACAAACCTGCTTTTTAAGTTATGATTTTTAGATTAAGTTGCAGATAGTGTACATTTCTGGTCACCTAATTCAATCCTGACACAGTTGATCTGTATGAGATTCTAGTGGGTTTAGAGCATCCCTCAAAGGCACTTTATAGAAGGAGAAAAGAACAAATACATGAAATAACTCTGGTACTTCAAAAGACATTGTTACCACACTGAAAGACTGAAGAATAAGGCTTCCTAAGGTTTCACTGAATTTCAAAACCTTGGATTCTCCACTTATCTACATGACAAGGTTCAAGAACAATTAACCAGTTATAACTAAGTCATACCTTACTGTCCACTGCAGCATACGGATATCAAGAGTACAGTCACAGATAACAGAATAGCCAAGACAATAAGAACTTCAGTGCAGATTAATTTATCCATGAAAAGAACCCTCGATTTTTCTGGAACTCTGATTAGAAACCTAAAAATCAGCAGTGTTGTTCTTCTCAAAGGTAGTTCTTGTTTGTGTAAGTATAGATTAAAATATTACCATCTATCCAACAACTGGTGATGAAAGTGAGCAAGAGAAATAGTATTTCTGCATACAGACCTAGCATCACAACATAACAGTTGTATGGCATGCACCAATCAAACGCATGGACAGGGAGACCATCTCAGAGAGCTGGGAAAATTGGAAAGAAATGCACTCTTCCATCTCCACTCTTGAGATGAAATACTATGGAGGATGTATTTAACTTTTAAGATAGTATTCATTACCTTGAAGTTCATTGCATTTTGTACAATAATGACAAAAGTATGACAAAATTTTCTATAAGGAATAAAATAAGTGACGTTTTATTAATATACAATTTCAGTGACAGCATTGTTACCTGGTTGCCCAATGGACAAGCTGTCCTAGACACACAGCCAAAAGTTGATGCTCTTCCAGGACCAGAATTTCCCATCTTTTTTTTTTTTCAAAAAAATTACTGCGCAGCACAAGTTATGGTGAAACTATATTTTTCTTTGTAATTCAGAATCTTAGAAGCAATTAATACAAAGTACTACATAAATGAATGAATGATCTTGGCATAGCATCCAAATAGAATATCTGTAGTAGTGACTTATGCTGATAAACGATGTAAGATGTTCCAAGAACTAAACACTTGAGCAGGCTCTAAATTTACAGTGCAATGGAGTGCACACTGCTGTGCATCAGTAGTAGGGGAAGTAGGTGAACCGTGTGGTAAACGGTAGTGAAACCCATTTGGCACATGGGCTGAACTTCTTAAGCTAGAAGGATCTTTGGCCAAAAGAAAAGGAACTGGGAAAGGAAGTCACTTGCTAAGGAACTGCTGGGAGAATTGTTTCATAATTACTATTTGAGATATTTTTATGAAGGAAACATACTTCTCATTTTCCAGGTCAAATTCTAAGCTTTACTATAGAACAGATCAACAAAAATCACTAGTAGCAATAAGAGACAATTGCAAGAAAAAGTGTTACTCAGTACAAATCCAAATGCTATTGACAGCATCAAAAAGCAAAAGAGAAGAAGCAACAAAACCACAAGAAGGAACAGAGAAAAAGCAACCAAACTACAGCATCTCTCTTATAGCACCAGATACAGATAGATGGCCATCACATAGAAATAAAAGCAACTGACACACAAGTACATGTGATTTCCCTCAAGGAAACAAGTAGTGTACATTCATTTCATTCCACCTGTGGCTGCAAGTGCCTGGATCATTTGACTCTGGGCCATTGCAGCTTTTCTAGAGTTCATTCTGCAGCACCATCAGCTCACCACTTCAAGTGCGCACAAAGATGGTCAGCCCTGCCAAGGCCAGCAGCACAGCAGAACACCACCAGCAGCTCTGAGAAGGCAGCCAGGAAACACAGGCTGTCCCATGCAGGAAGGTCACTGCCTGCTTCCCTTACATGCAGGACAGAACCACCAGTGCACAGGCCTAACCTAAACATTCACCACACCACACTTGTTCCTACTGCAGGACCTCATCATGAGCTGAAGGAGGTCTCCCCAGTTCCTGACCTTAACTGGCCTAACACTCTAGAGCTGCATTGCACTTCCCAGTGTTTCCTCTAACAGTGATCATACCGCTGAAGGATGCAGGACAGACATCAGGATGCACTATGACTTCAGAGATGATTATTTCTCAGATGTGATCTTCTGTTACCAACTGTATTTCTGTTAACAACTGTACACAGATTGACTCAGATGAAACAAATTCAGCTAAGAAAAAGCAAATAAGTTCACTAGTTCAAGTGCACTATTTCATAAAGCCTTGCAAATACATAGAGAAGACAACAAGAAATAATAATTATATAAAATTTAAAAAAAATATTGACTTCCATCCTGTTCACTGATCTGGAGCCGCTTCACCTTCCTTCATTCCTTGCCCATGGCCCCAGAGTTGCTGCCTGGACCCCTTCAGTAGCTGCCCACCAACAACCCTCCCCTTGGTCCCAAAGAAGGAGGAGGCAAGACCAGAGAGCCCTGGTTCCTGGATTTCATCACACTTAGGTCATGATATTTGACTCAGACACCTTCGTAATATAAACACAAAGTAAACTGAAGTTATTTCATTTTACAAAATGTAAACTGATTAGTTTAAGCAACACTTCGAGACTTAAACGCTAAACACTGGATTCAAGAACATAACATCCAGTACCTACTATAAAAAGAGACTGAGATAATTAGAATAGTCCTCAAAGAACAGCAGTAAGCTTGAGACAAAAACAATGCTGAAAGTATAACAGAAGCACCATAAGGAAAATAAAATGCATCAAGTGAACTAAGCAAGTAGATGAGAGAGTATAAGCAAGCATGTAATACAAAATAAGGTGACACAAGACTGGAATATTCTGAGGGCAACCGAGGTTAGTCAACAATGACATCACACATGACAGTTTGGCAGGCTTTTTGGAGGCTATTCCAAATGATTGTCATCACTGTTTCAGCCATCAATTAATCTTTTCTTCTTTGGTTTGGCACATCACTGAAGTAGGCAAGAATAAGCCAAATCACTAACAGTTATTTTCAGTGGGCTGATAAGCTGTATCTGAATGACAGCCAAATATTAATATTATACTTATTTAAGCAAACAGAAAGGAACATTTTTAATAAAATGTAGTCCCCCAAGATCACAGCTGTATGATCAAAAATGGCTAACGTATGCATACAGTCTATTAAAATGCACATAATTTGTCTCAAAATGAAAACATATCTAACAAGTAATTCCATTCATCTGGCCCTTTTTCACCCAGCCTTAAGATATACAAATGCATGCCTTTTCACCAGAACACAGCAGCTGGGAATGAAAAGGAAAGCATTCAAATGATCATTTTCACATCATATTCCATCGTCTTTTCACCAGCTTCTCCCCAGTCTTTCTTTGAGTCCCATTCTGTTACAAGAGAGCTGCTTTTTAGATCAATTCATATTTCCATAATCCACACTGCTGTTTCTCCCTCTCCTCCCCAGGGTGGACTAACCCCTGCATCCAGAACTATGGCTTACAACTGTCATTAAGACCTGTAACAATAACAAGATAACAAAAGAGCTGGTAGAGATGCAGCTAGCCAGTACCATATGCTGATCAGCATCTTTAACTTAAAAGCTCTATGAAACAAAACTGCTACAATCCTGACAACAAGTATACTTGACGTTGCCACCTGTTCTCAGAATTTCAAGAAAGTTCCAATTTTCTCTGCTGGGCTGCTATGTTTTTAAAAATAGAAGTCTCACAGTAAAGATGTATGCTGTCTGTTGGGAGGACTTTTTTAAAAAGTCACCGAAGTTATCTTGGAATATTTACAGTTCAAGAGATGCTGAAGTATCAGCAATTCTGGGTGTTTCCAGCACGCCTAGATGAGTGGTCATTCCAAAGAATATTTATCAGAACAAGATAGATATCTTTCATTCAAACATTTTAGCTGTTCCCTTGTATTTTTAAATACACCTCAGGATGTTTTTCTGCTGGTAGTCAGTCTGCTAATTCACATATATAAGATCATTGCTGCCGTACAGACACAATACTCTGGAGAAGAACATATTTTTCAAACAGGAGAAATGAACATAAGGAAATCACAGGAAGTTCTTTTAACTTGACAGAGCTCGCTTGTAACATGCAAAGTTGCCATCAGTTGGGTTAATCATTTTCCTGATATTTACAGGATTCAAGTTCATAGATATCCTAAAATAAGCAAGAACTTGCAATGTTTAGACAAAAAGTACTTGTGAAAATAATCTATGTAATGATTCCTCCTTTCTCATACCAGTGTACCCAAATACTAACTGCTTATTGATACACATTATTAACTGCTTATTAATACACAAGTAACAAAATCCCCAAGCTATTTCCATGATTACTAATAAAAAAACAAGCACCGAACTAATTAACATAAACATTTGAAACGTCTTTAGTGCCTCAGCAGAATAACACAAAGCCATCGAATGCAAGGAGACTGCGATACACGTCCCCTAACAGCATGCCTGCAGCCTTGAAAAGAATGTCAACAGCCTCGTACCTCCTGGGCTGGCACTGCTCTCTCAGGACAGCATACAGGAACACAGAATCATTACAGCTGACTTTCATGAGTTATTTTGGCCCAGACAACAAGACTTGCTGAGATTTAGTTTTTTAGTAAAACTTATGCTATACTTTAAATCCTTAAAAGAATAATATAATGTTTCTATATAATTACAATATGACCTCACTCATAGAATTTCTACCACGCTCCATGCAATGGAATTTTCAGTCCTGCAATAATCTGAACACTTGGGCACTGACCAGACATTCATTTAAACTTGCCTTAACTTTCAGTAGTCCACACACACAAAGTAAAGCATGAGATTTCTCTGGTTGAAGGAAGACTAAAATATAACTTTACAAGAGTTAGTCCTTAAACAACTGGCATTTAGAGATACACATTTATAAGTAAAGATATTTATACACTAATTTGCATGGATGATCTGATGATTTACACTGGATAGATTTACATGTATGTAAATCCAAATAAAAAGGTCCAGTAGCTGGTTCACCATAGGGATAAGGAATAAGGCTATTACTCACATTTCAGCAATGACTTGCACATAATCAGCTACAACAAAAATAGAAACTAGACATTATGATATAAGATAGGAGAGAACAATGTGAGGAGAATTACAGCAACTTTATAGAAAACAGTACAGACGCCTCAGATGAGATGCAATATTCCTAACCCACAGGGATTACTCATCTGCAGGGTAGGGAAATATCTGACAAAAAAAGCAGTTTCAGTTTCCTTACCTGAGAAGAGTGGGAGCAGATAGGATAAAGTCACACAACAATCTAATGCAGAGCCTCAATTCTTTATTAATCAACCATCCCTAGACTTCTACTGTTATGGAAGTGGGCTCTGGTTTCCTGCTATATTGGCTATTAGCATTGTCGTCTTAGGTGTGATTTTTTTCCACCAGCAGAGAAGTCGCAGACCAAAAGAAGTTACTGTGTTATTATGAAGATTGAATGAGGAAAAGAAAACTACTCAGTGAGACAGTTTTTCTATAAACCATTTACAGATTCTGGCACTTACTGCAGATGGACATCATTTGGGGAGAGTAACCAGCAAGGTTAAAAAAAAAAAGCTACTGAATTCTTACACAGCTAAAACAGTTGTAAGCACTACTGCTATTAAGAAACAATAAACCTCAAATGCCTCAAAGGTTAAGACAAGATTAAAAAAGGATGAAGCCTAATGTAAGAGGCAGAAAACCCTGGCGTACAGATTTTCCTTAATCTTTGTTCATCTTTCAAACAAACTAAACCTTTTTTTTTTTTTTTATTACACACAGAAGCTTGAAATATCTCCCACATGACAATAGTGAACTGAATTCCTCATAACAGCCCGTCAGCATGCTGTTCCTGGTACTACTGAATGCACCCTGCATGTGTTTAAACTGCCCTCGGCTGCCTTATGGTTAAGATTGGTCTCCCACACTGGTGTCTACAGTCACAGCTGCACACACCATTTACCTATCAGAAACATATACTGCAACTGAAAGAGCTCCTAGCACCTCCCAGCACTTCTGGCACTCTCCTTTTGACCTTTTCTGGTGCTAGTGCTATGCTTTCCCCAGAAACATTTTAACCCAAAGAAGTTTCCAGGAGCTTGAGTATTTTTTATTTTCAGAGGAGCTACAAACAGAGGCATACTGGCAGCGTCTAGGCACAGCAGACATCAATAAGGCATTGGATAACACCTCTACTGCCAGGTGAATGCAGCAGCTTTTGTAGATCTCAGTTGTGCAGAAAATGTCACCCAACACAATAACACACTTGATTTTTAAATAGTTATGAAGTATCTCATTCAGGAAGCAAGGTATTTTTTCCAGTTTTGCTTTTCTTTTGATTTGGTCCACTTCTCTAACACACATTAAAAAGTACCTCATTTCTAAGAATTCATTTTTTTCTTCCAGAAATCGTAGAGTTCTAATTTTCCTCTGTATAGGCCTTCTTATGAAAGTGAGCTTGCAAGGTTGAAATCAAACACTGGTCTAACCTGTCTGAATAAACACAAAAAGCACAAGACTAAAACAAATTCATCTTATCATGAAAATGTCACTCCAAGAGGAGTTTTGGACACGCAGGATGACTGTAGGCATACACGTGGGAAGTATATTTTAAGTATAAAATATTCCATTAAACAGCTAAATCCAACCTCTCAAGCTCACATTGGGGTGAGGACTAAGTGTTCAAACTGAAGACCTGTATACACTCAAATCAAGAATTCTCCATTTTTCCTACAACAATAAGATTATTCAGTATTTCTTCAGTGTTGTCCAACTTGTGTCTGATGCCAGTGCATTATAATGCCTGCAACTCCATCATTCATTCAGCTTTTGGTGTATGATAGAACAAGATCTACTTGTTATATCCACAAGAATAAGGCAGATATAGGAACAAGTAAGCACTGGGAAGTTCTGAGAGGCATACTGAGAGGAAGAATGTGGGAAAGAAGAGGAACAAATCAAAGTGGCATAGACAAGTTTTCTTTGCATTATGAAAGCAACAAAAAGGTGACATGATAAACTGTAGAAAAATGCAGGAAGAGAAGAAAATATTTTGCCCACTGTTATCACATCACTGTACAAACAGACAGCCCTTGGATTTAGGAAAGACGATTCTTTGGGATACATCCAAAAACTAACTCATGCATCTTACATTTAAAATAGAAATGACAGAAAAATAGAGTTGAGAACGTTCTCTTTTTTTTTTTTTTTCCTTTTAAATATTCTGCCATCAAACTTCCATTCATATTATTCTTGATAGTTTTACTGACAGCTCATTTATAGAAAACTATGAATCTGTGGATGCACAGATCTCCAGTCCAAACCTACAAAGTTCAATATGCACACATGCGCACAGAAGAGCCTGCTGACTGCAGTCCATCTTTCAGCTCAGGGGTTTGCTACATAAGCTGCAATGTATTCTGCTCAAATCCAGTGATTCCAGCAGGAAAACTTCCTTTATAAGGAAGAGGACAAAAACATACTGTTTTCCAGGAAGAGAAGCAATCTACCTAAAATACTGGTTTCCTGATGCCACTCAGCATGCAAGCACAGGCTTTTCTGAGCTCAAAGGCAGATCACTGCCTGAGGACTCTTTTTTTTTTTTCAGATTAGGTATGTCTATTGCATCTCCATATGATTCCCTTCCAGTTTTTTGTGGGCTTCATCTTCTAATCATATTTCTGCACCAGCTGTTCTTTGAATAACCTTCAACTCACTGAATAAGCTCCATTTTTCTTCATACATTATTTCTTTTTTTTTTTTTTTTTAAATCAAATCTATCTTAAGCAACACAAAAAGAACAAAACAAACCAGAAAAGAAGAATTTAAATCAGAATGAAGACAATCCTCCTGCAGCCAGGAAAATTATCAAAACTCACTGAATGACAAGCTAAGAACATACAAGAGCACACTTTGCTCATATACCATTTATCACTATCTTACAAGCTACACATTTGACTGATGCTATTCCCTAACCAGACATTCTACCTTCTACACTTGTATATTTATTCCTTTCATCATGAATCAACTTACGGCTGGCTATATAGAATCTTGTATTATTGATTCAAAAAAAGAAACAAACAAAAAAAAAAAATCAACAATTAATCAAGATCTAGTGTAAAAAATTACTTCCAGATCATCTGCTGTAGGGACACTAGCAATGAAGAATATGTTGGATTTGGTATCAGTCTAAAAGAAGAGCAAATAGAGACACATTCATTCTAATTCTTTTCATATGCTTTTCTTTAGAAAAAGATAAATATTTCCATTGAAGAAACTCATCTCCAAGTTTTTGAAATAATAAAAAACTTAGAATCATAATCATAACATAGAAATTTAGACCATAGAACACAAACTTAAGAGTTTCATTTCTTTTTAATACAAATGTTTTGATAAGTCTAGGCAAAATAATCCTAGTTAACAGCATTGCTGTTATTAGAACATTGAAATAATGCATCAGCCCTGCATATATACACTTTCCTATAAGGATTAATTCATAGCCAGAAGCTGGGGCACTCATGCTATCCAATTCAGTCAGTGTACAGCATTGACTTTTATAAGGGGCTGACAATTTCTTTTTAGTAAGTAAGTATGGCATCTCTACAATAATATTAAATATACACCATTCTGCATTGCAAAGGATTAAAGGGAGAAAAGGTTCCGACATTAAAATGACAAGATAAATCTTATGGAGGACTTCAGCTTTTTTGCTTGCCTGTTTCGATAGGGTTCTTCTGACACAAGTTCATAACAATATTTGGCTTCTTGATATTAAGAAATTTTGGCTGATACATTTTCCCCATTTTTAATATTAGAACAGGTTAAACAAGACCACACTCTCAACAGAAACAGCTTATAAAATGATCTAAAAACCAGGGTGATAGAAGTAGTACAATATACAGAGCTGGGAAACTGCTATTGAGTATTCCTGTCACAAAGGCATTCTAATCACCGAGCCACCAGTTGGGTGAAGACTTCCTTACTGCTATCATTAGCATCTGCCTGTCTGTAGCTGAATAGGAGAGCATTTTTATCATTATTCTAACATTAAAAAAAAAGTTCAATCTCATGTTTCCAACCTGGTCTCCAAAGTCCTCCGGGAACTTCCACAGTACCACTGGATCTGTAAATAATTGACAGACAGCATTAATCAGAGGCAAAGGAACAGAGTATTACAGTCAGAGTACATTAATATTAAAGAGAGGGTCAGCTTAGCTTCAAGCTCTGAGGCAAGTACAAAAACGTAGGTGAAAACTATGGAAGATGCTGGATTATTAAGGGGACATTTCATATTTATGAAGCTGTTTATTGTTTCACACAGGTGAGCAGGTTGTATAATGTACCAAACTTCTGTATTTAACTCTTTTTAATCTGACCGCTTCAGTTTTTAAGCCTATACTTTATTTTCACAATTTAATTAAGAAATGAAATTATACAAAATATCTCATCCAAGCATTAAAAAAAGATGTGACGTACTATGAAGAAGAAAACAAGCATCTCTACGAGGTACAGAAAAGGGATCTTTGCAATTCTAAAGACAGTGCCAGCACACCCCAAGACTCAAGGAAGATGTTGGAGAGAAAACACATTTGAATATTTTTCCACTCTGAGCCATTTGAAAAACAGCATTTAGATTATACCTTGAAGCTTCTGTTAATCTATTATGATTGTTACATATTTACTATTAATTGTCAAAACTACCACTTACTGTTTAGGCCATGCATTAACCTGTAATTAATATTATTGTCAATGTGCCTAACACAACAATCTGAACCACAACTTCTCAACCACTGAATTATATACTTGATCCTCCAGATGCTGCTTATCTGCTGCAATACCATATCTTCCTCATGCCCTCCCACTAAAGCGCATCACAAACGCACACGAAGCATCCATTAACACAACTAGCTGTTCCCATGCAAGTGAAATTACCTGCTTCCCAACAGTGTGGCACAAGCCACAGCAACACCTGGAAACTGGGTGATCTCTGCAGCTCCCACAAGCCAGGTGAGCACTCCAGACCCTCTCTGTGCTGTGGGCAGCAGCCCCAGGTTCCCAGGGGCAAGAAACCAGGGCAAGCCCTGAGCGAGAGCCAGGGGAAACTGCCTGGTAGCCCTTGGGCTACAGGGGGGAGGGCTGGGATTCCCGTCTCTGGAAGAGCTGAGGTCTGTGAGACACCCAGATTTCCATTTCTTACATCAGTCTCTACAGCTAGCACTGCCTGATCAATCAGAAGCCTTCCAAGTGCTGCACTTCACATCAGATCTGGAGACTTCTCCACTTTCGAAAGTACAGAGGTTTCTACTCATCTTCATCTACACAGAGAGTTGCTGCTGCAAACTGAGGCTTTAAAAGGACAATTATCCTTCACGATATTTTCACACACAGCTGCAGTGCCCACACTTGCCACCTGCAGAGAGCAGGCCACAAGCTTCCACCCCTTGCTCCAGGTCAGGTGCAAAATGAACAGCATAAAATGCACCTGAAGATGACACAAAGCTCACCTCAATCAACTCAACCTTACTTAGACTGAATTTAGATTTAACTTAGATTTTGGACAAAAACCTGTTTCTGCAATAAGCAGTCAAATAGCCACATTTTTAATCCTAAGAACAACAGGAAGGTTCTACAGCCATTCTATATGAAAATCTATGTATTTTGGACTCTTAGCTTTCTTACACCTACAAGAGGGAACAAAGACTTTTGGAGGAAGATTAGAAACAAGAGAAAAATGAAGAGCTCTCTGTCTAGAAGTATACTAAAGAACCAATACAGTTCTCACTTAGAACAGAAAAGCTTTTCCCCTTACTTTTTTTGTATGTAAATAAGTCACAGACACAACTGGATAATAACCAGACTGAGGGCCTCAGTGTTAGTAAGCTCATTTTTGTTCTGATTTAACATCATGAAAAAGAAAGCTATTAGATGTAAATCATCTCCTTGCTCCAGACCCCATGCTATCACCTTTCTTCCACAGCAAAGCAGGCTAGGAAGCCCCCAAGCTCACACCAACCATTGAAAGTTTTTCAAGTCTGCACCAAATAAACCAGTATCCCCAAAACCTTCGTTTGGGACCAGAACCAAGAAGGAAAAGTGAGAGATAGAGCGTTACGGGGGACAGAAAGCTACAGCCACAGAAATCCAGATTGGTCTGTGGTTAGTCCTATTGCTTTTTACCCATTCCTTCTGCCCAGATCTTCTCTACCACTCTAGCAGTTTCTATAGAGAAGCGCTGAGCTACTCTCAGCCAATAGGTGTGCTGAGCATCTCACAGGGAGAAAGGCTGCCGAAACGTTGCCAGCGGAAAGCTGTGTTTCTTAGGCATGGAGCAGATTGTTTTGGCAGGTGTTAACAACATTTCCATAATAAACAGTTATTGAATATTTTAGCAACATTGTAATGAAACCAAAGGTGAGCTGTGGGGGATTTTTGATGCTTTCCATTTGCAAAACAGTATAAACTTCAAGAGAAGGTTGGTGATTTCTTTCATTGCTCAATAGAAGTGTAACGTCAATCTTCAGAAAAGGAAGTAATCACAACACTAAAACCTCTCTTCATTTTAGAACGTCACAATCAGGAACAAAGAATAACCTCAGAAATCTGCAAAGCTTGGATCTAAATAATTAATTTTAGTCAGAAAATGACTCATGTCTCCACATCACAACAACATGCCTGGGGAGTGAGTAGCATCTCACCGGAGCACGCTGTGCTCACTGGCAGCAATGCCAGCACCTCCACTTAAACCTCTTCAGGAGCTTTGATTGCTAACAGACACGAATCCCACGGCCACAGCTCACGGTCCTCTCCTTCTGCAATCTTCATTTCACATGAGGGCTCCCCAACACTACTTGAAGTAGCAAAAACAAGAACCTGAAAGTATATTCCACTTCACTGAAGTACAATGTTTATTTTCATTGTGTTTTTCATTTACTTTAAGGCAAAAAGGCATTATGCATCATGGCAAGACAATTAAAATTGGGTAAGCCAAAAAAAAAAAAAAAGAAAACATTCTGCATACTTCCTGAAAGCACAAAACAGGACTATTTTCTTGAATGTTGCCTGCCTAAATTCAAAAAACTCATTCAGTGCTGCATACCCAGCAAAAGCTATACTCCACAATTTGCCACCTGCCCCAAGCAGGGTTTTGCAGCTGTTATTACTGGTTTTCAGCTGGTGATTTTAACTAGTACACAATACTTCTTTTTAGAACATCTGGTGAGGCTTGTGCCTCAAAATTCAAGTGACTGCATTCTATCTGTTCCTTGACCCTCAGTAGCACCTCTATTATAAAATCCTGAGGCTTTTTAATTTCCCAAGTTCAGAGACTGGGCTTGTTTTGGAAGCTGATGTTAGTTTCTGCTTCTGGAACCAGACTCGTACAGCATCTGACATCAGTGTCAACTTTGCACAAGCGCCACAGATGAATAAACAGAAGGGTACTGATTTAGAAATAAAAAGAGAAAGCATAACCCAATTCTGCAACTTTATGCAGGTTTACAAAGACTGAATTCTCGTTTCCCTGAGGATTACTGTTCAGATACCCTATCTGATCTGGCAATGTTACGTCACAATTTTATGCTCATTTTATCAGTGAGAGAAAGAGAATCACTCAGAAATAGCTGTTGCTGCAGCCAGATGAGGAACAACCGAATTTCTCCTTGTTCCCCACTTCTGACAGACTTCTTTGGAGAAGCACTTGGCACCATTTTTGCACAAGTGTGCTGGTAAGAAGAAATGGTTGGCTGCACACATGAAGTGTATGTGTGCTGCATGTATAAGCATAAAGGAGTAAGTACACAAGTGTTCTTCTTAGGCCTGCAGCACCCAGACTGACTATTCTTACACCAGACCACACTCAGCATAAACTAGAAAAACCTGAGCATCCTTTGTATCACCCACTCCCTGGTGTGGCCTTGTAAGAGCATCACTTGGTGTATTGAGTGGCCATGCAGTGCATGGTATGGTAATAGGGCCCATACAGCTGCACACCACATTCACTCATTCCATGCTACTTCATAAATTGTGAGTATCTAATGGAACATTTATGTATCTGCTGAGAGGAGAGCTCCAGCCCTCAGCCCTCCTCCAAGGTGGAACACCACTGCAGCAAGGCCGCAGGAAGTGACATAACACAGCCTCTAATTTCTGAAGTTTTAATTACAAGGTCATGAGTTGTAATTAAAATTTTGCTATCATAACATTTCTAGTTCAGCAGTGCTAGAGTAGCGTCGCATTTAATCTTATCTAAGTTTGAGAGGAGAAGAAGAAATGCTGGCAAGTTGTTTTGGCTCCCAAAAAAGCATTTAATTTGAAAAACCTTGACTTGCATGCGTGCCTTACCTCCAAGTTTAGTTTAAAAATGTGAGAAAAGGGATCCATTGAGAATAGGTAACTTAGTCTTTAAGAAGATTATCAAAAAACCCACTGAGCTACAATGTCTACAGCAAGCTTCAGGAAAAACCTTGTCCTCATACAGTAAGGAGACTACTACAGTAGGTTACAGTGAATTCACTTCAAGCATCAAATGAGGCTTCAGTCAGTTCAAGTACATACACTGAATAATAACCACAGAACGACCTCCCCCCACAAACACCTACACAAATAAATAGTTTTTAGTGAGTAAATTTGGGTTAAGCATATATAAATAAATCAGGTTAATTCCTATCTTAGAAGCTTAATAGAAAGCATTTTAACTAAGAAATATAACAACAGAATAGATAATGAATATCATGCCTCTGTGAGTCCAGTACATATGAGTTTGGTGAGTGGATCACACCTTGTATCTCCTTATCATCCACAGCTCTCACCAGACAAGTCTCCCCTCTCCACTCTCCAAGGTGGAGCTGGTAAGTACAGCTGGTGCTTAGGTGTCTCCAGCTCTTGGGCTCCAAATGCCAGAGTTCAAAGAGCATTTGGACACCACTCTCAGATGCATGGACTACCACACACTGCTTGGAGTGAGGACTCAATGAAACCTGTGAGTCTGCTCCGCTTGGATATCTGGCCAGTAGATGTCTAAAGTCATGCAGTCCCACATTTAAAATTTCAGCATTGGAAAAGATGATCTATGATTATTTTAAACCTCTCTGCTTTCCCAGGCAATCTGTTCCAAAGCTTCCTCTTGAGTGTTCAAACATTCTCAGTAAAATCTAACTGAAATCTTTGCAGGTACAATTAAGGCCATTATTCCTCATGAAGAACACTATGCTCTTTCTCCTTCCAGAGATCTTTCACACTCTCTTCCACAGTCTTTTCCCATTGCTAAGCAACCAGAGATTCCTTTATGCTTTCTTTGTAAAACACTTGTTCCCCCCATAAGCTACCACTCTCGCCCTTCCATGTACTGCTTCGAAATGCCCCCACATCTCATAACTTTCCAGAACCTTTTCAACCAAGGTTTGGATCAGAAATGAACAGAACAGCAGATTTACTTCACAGCTATTCTAGGATACATTGCCTTTTTTTTTTTTCCTGTTTTATCTAAGTAAACTGCAGCAATACATTTTGTTTTTTTGAAGCATGATATTACTCATTTGTGGTCAGCCGTAATTTGTTACATTTCCTTACTGAGAGCTGTTGCACCATGAGTTGTTCTGCTCCTCATACTCATTATTTCTGTTGAAGTGCAGTATGTTATACTTGTCCCAATAGAATAGCATTACATCCTAAATGCAGCCCTCCAATTTCTCTGTCATTTTGAATTATCAGTACACTCTCCAACATCCCTGTAATCTCCAGTAAGCCTTGATGTTACAAGAGAAACTGCAATATGGGTTAAATCACCAGTCTGTTTCTCTGCAATAGTTCTTGTGAAGTGCAGAAAGACTTTCCTGAATCCTGGAAAGCAGAGGAACAGAACGTGCTTAACAGTAATGAAGGGAAAAGCAAGCTCACCAAGCACTCAGCACAGTACTAGTTACAGTACCTCATGCTCAGCCCCGAAAACAAATGTTTTAGATATGGGCAGGTATGACAGAGGTCCCAACTTTCAAAAAGGAATTCAGCCTAAGTTACCAAAACAGTTTGGTACACTGCACCTTCACTGTCTCCTTACAAAGCCAATAAGTTACAGAAATGGATAAGTTACAAACAATGCAGTGCAGGTGTAGCGAGGTCCTCCATATTACAGCACTGTTAGACCAGAGCAGAGGCCTGCAGCTGAGCCTGAGGGATCCTGCATGATTACACAGAAATCCATGAGAAGACACACGTAGCCATCTAAACTATCTATAAGTAAGTATGCAAAGGCCATCACCAACAGTAGGAAAAATCATTTTGTTCCCCAGCCTCATAGTACATAGCGGTGCAGAAGACTTTCTGTTTTGGTCACATTAAGTCCTATATCTTTCCCAAGAAATCTAAGTTTAAGTCAAATACAAATGTAGAGTGTTCTCAAATTTCGCAGTCATGAATCGGTGCGTGTTGTGCCCATGATAGACACAAGCCTCTAACAGCAGCTCACCACAGCCCTGCTCCTCTCCAAAGCCTGTAAGGGTGGCACGAGAGGAGATTGGGCTGGGCAGTGTGCTTCTCAGCCTGGAACAGCAACCAAAAGATAAGCAATGGTTCTGCAAACACTGAGGCATTTTTTTCCCAATCCAAATCTTCCACTGCATTCACATGAACACTGCTGTAAATTCTCAATCATGAAAATTAAATGTAATCCAATTTTGATGATCACATACCTGTGCCAGCTTCAAGAGAGATCTCTGAGTAAGCAGATGTGCAGCATGAGCAAAGCAAGAAATAGCTAATCCTCCCCCCACTTTTTAGAAGGAAAAACAATTATAGATTATCCTTGTAATTAGGAAAGCCATTTTTAATACATTTTAATTTCTGCAACAAATCTTAGAAAATATCTAAGTAATGGTTCTATGGCTGAGTAAATCAGAAACGTAGTGTATTCAGAACCACAATAAATAAAAAGAGGCAAAGCTTACTGAGTGGTAATTTTCCCAAGATTTCAGCAGTTAACATAATCTAAAGAACGCTCTTCAACATCATTAAGATCATAGATTATAAGCACCATCCAAAAATACAACAGAGTAAGCTAATTAGCACACATTCTTTTTGGTAATGGAACATAAACTACAAACACATGCTGAGAAACATCATCTCAGGTAATTCTCTTGATAACAACCCAGAATAATTTGAGACAGAAGAACAGAGTTGAAGTAAAAATGAAACAGATTAATTAAGTAGTTCAAGATTCTGCCTGGAGAGGCACAACCTTCATCCCTGTGGGTTTTCCAGGGTAGGATAGGCAAAAATAGTCACGTCTTGGGACAGAAGGATGGGCTAGATGACTGCTCAGCATCCCTCCAGCTGTATTTTCTCTGATTTTGTAATGATAATCACTGGGGAAAAAAAGCCATCAGTTGAGAGGGAAAAGAAGAGATGGGGTCAAGAGATATGGGGCTGGGAAAATACTCAGGGAAGAAAAGGGAGCAGCAAAATAAAGCTTATAGCAGGCAGTTCTTTTCAGTCTAGAAGTTCTAGATTGATCCTCTCACATGAACACAGATGCAATTAACAAAGCTGAATATGATTTATCATTATCTCAGGGAACTGCTTTATAAACATACCTGAGCTATGAACAGAACTGATTTTGACAGAAAAGGTAGTTGTCAGTAATAAGAAGTTATCTGAATTTGTAATGCCATGATTTTTCCAAGTCAAAAGGCTGCCACATCTCAGAACAGCTTGACAGCAAGTGGCAACACTAATTTCAATGATGCTTTTGTATCAATACATTATCTCACCACTGCAAGTTACTCAGAAGCAAAATAACAGATGAACACGAGGGGCAATGCAAGCCTTCCCACAGATTAAATCTGATGGAAAAAAAGAGCATTCACATGGAGAGATCTCCAGAAAAACTCTAATACAAAAGCTTCCAATCCATTCACCAAGAGCTCTGAAGCACAGGACTAGAGGGCAGCAGAAACATGGGGTGCAGCTCAAGGATGGTATGGGGCAGCAGTGCTCAGCCCCCACTACCAGGGGCCAGCTGGAGCCTGCAGTTACAGCCAGAGAGCAAGGAGACACTGCATACGTGGTGAGGGAGCTGCAGCATTTTCTGAGCCTCAGCCATCAAAAGAAAGAACAAGGACAACACGCATTGAGGAAACTTCATAGAACTAAAGAACATTCACTAGCTTCCCCAGCACTTGAAACCTGACAGATTAAAGACAGCATGCAAATGAAGGTGCCACTGGAAAATACTTGAAAGTATGCTTCTATTCAGACCTCATAGTCTGGATATTTTTTGCTTATCAAAGAAATATTGCAGGGAGGGGAACTGGCATCGGAATGCTGCTTCTTCTCACTCTCTGTTTCACAGAAGACTTCTTACAGAAGCAACCATACCTGTAGCATCTTCTCAAAAAAGCGAAAGAAAACCCACTTATGAAGTTGAATCAAATTTTACCCCTTCCCCCCTTCAGCCACTGATCTTTATCCCCCAGACTGCCATTGCGTTGCCCCCACAGCAACACCCATCACTGCAGCAGGCAGCTATGAGCCAGGTGTCTACTTGGCACATGAGGTCACACTTCCACACATCAACCTGCTGCCTTTTGCACCTTCATGTTAATATATGGAGATTTTTCCAGGTGTTTAAGCACCCAGGCCATGTTCTCAGTAGCACATCCCACAAGGTGCTGAGTTCTGCCCTGCCACATAAGGCCCAACCCCAGTGCAGCACCTCAGCTCTGCCCAGCCAGCAACTCCTGCCTCACCTCCCACTGATCCCACAGAGCCACCCAGGCCACACAGGTACCCCACTCCCATTGGAGACAGAGAAGACTTGTTCAAAGCTGACTTCCAGCAGTTTCTTTAAACTTCTCTCATGAAAAATGAAGCATTCTCTAAATGAAAATAACATCAACTAACAAACACTGAGCACTGTCCTAGGGGAACACGGAAGAAGCCAGCAGCCTCCTGCAGCTGCTTCCCAACAGTTGTGCCTGTAAGCCTTTGCCAGCATGGTTTGGTACCAGTGACTCTCAGACACGTAATTACCGAGTGGATAAGATGGAAATCCCTTCCTCCCAGTGGGGAGCTTTTCCTAAAGAAGCTGCTTTTTAACTGTAGCCAAGCATGGGTTAGGTAGGCTTGCAAGTAAGCTGAAAACTTTATCACGATTTAGAATAGTTTCTCTAGGACTTACACTTGCAACATACCCCATACTACAAGTACACCAAATTATTCAGTGATTTCACAAATGGCTCAGGATTTAGCAGGGTCTTTTATCAGACAAGTATCTTACTAGATAGCTTCAGGACACCGGTGGTCACATTTACGAGAATTCAGAATCTTGTTGCGAATGGTATGGGAAAACAAAGAAACAATGCACACCCACTCTGCAAAGCACCTGCCCTGTCAACTCCTTGGCATTTCCTCAGCACTCCCCATCAGTACTCAAAGCACGAAATAAGAATGGGGTTTTTTTTCCCCATTTATGAGCATATAGATGGCCAACCCTCACACCTCCTTCAGAGCTGCAGGTCAATCCCTTTTTGCCCGAGAATTTGTTACCCCTGAAGGACGGAGCAGAAAGTCATTTTAGCTACTGGGAACAGAAAGAAAGGGTTCTTCAAGCTGCAATGCTATTAGCCATGCTTCAGGATAAGACCTTAATCAGGGTGAGAGTTCACTGCACAGACAGTGCACGGATCAAGTGAATATGTCCAGCCTCCATTTGGCCTTTTTGCAAAATAAGCAGGGCTTTCTTTTACCTGCTAAGTCCTTAGAATTGTGGGAACAACTGGATGCCATTTGGATCTACAGCATTATTTCTCATTTTCCCATTTTTCCCTTTGTAATCTGAGTGAATTGCAGCTCGTGTCATTGAGAATCTAAGAACTTATTGACGTGGTAGCAGAAGAACAAGAAACCACGAAGCATGTTTGCCTTAAGTCACTGCTAACACTCAAGGCACGTTTACAAAAGGTGTTTCTGTTCTTCTGCCATAGAGTCTGTAGTTCAAAGTTGGACAGCAAGAGAGGTGGTGCAGTGAGCTCAGGAGATGAGCAATAACTGGAAACAGTAAGGTTCAGGGCATTCACGTTTGCAAACAAATCCAAGTCTTACATCCAGCTCAGATTTGAGATTAACTCTGCATGGCCTTGAAAACAGGCACTTCATGCAGCATCTTGCCTATTTTAAAAAGAAGGCAAAGAACTTGAAAATACTGTGGACCACGTGGTATTTTCCAATATTACTGCTCCAAGCTTTATTTTGAGAAAGATCTAGCAAAGACCCCATGCCTTGTCACCAAACAACGGGCCTACTCAGTGAGCTAGGCAGCAGCCAGACCCAGCACAGCAGCCACGCTGCTCAGCTGTGTCACTGCTGGCTGCCCAGACACACACAGTTTGCCTCACATTAGACTTGCTGTGTGCAACCTCCACAAACTGCGTGCAGGGGAAAACAAGATGACTCCCAGTACATAAGTGAACCATACCTCCAGTAGCTTATAGATGCCTGGGTTATTGCTTCCTAACTCCCTTCAAGCACAGATTAGCAAAGAATTAAACCAAAATCTCAATGCTTCTTCTCCCTTCCCCCCCTCACGCCCCCCGATGAAACAAGGAGGCAACCTCTGCTTAAAGAAAAAAAAAATAAGCGTGGCTGGAAATTCCCTCACAACAGGAGAAGGTGTCATCAGCACCTCTGTTTGTTACTATTTGTGCTACTTCCTGCTTGAGCAGCACAGCAAGGTTCCTCCCATGTGCTCCTGGTGAGGAGCAGGCAGGGCAGAGCAGGGCAGCACCCACAGCTTAGGGCTGCCAGTGCCCTACTCCTCACACATCTGGGTTTGTGACCCCGAACACGTCCGAGGATGACAGCTTCCATTACTTCAGCTATCTCAGTTTTACAAGGCAGTCATGCTAGAAGTTTAATTCAGACAATCAAACATTCTCATCTACACAAAAGTCTAAAAATCCTAAGAATCATGTCTTTTAACTACAGCCTATGTCTTGTATACAAGCAGCTCACAAAGTAGTCAAATAGATGTTTGTTAGACCCTTCCGATTCAGTATTCATTATCTTTATTGCCATTGATACATTAGACCAGAAAAAAAAAAAGCGCACTGGTGAGTATCCATCTTCCTACTTTTTCCCTTCACCCAATCTTATACCAAGCCCATTTTAATACCATTGTGAGAAAAAAAAAAACCAAACTCATCAGTCACCTGATGGAGTAATTCAAAACTTAACCAAACAGAGCTAATGGGTGAGAATTGAATTGAAAACACCTTGCCTAAGAAAGCAATTTCTTCTCTTCGCACTCCTCAGAAGCTGTGGGTGAGTGCTGTAATCGAACTATCAACAGCAAGGGGCCGTCTGTCCCACGGGCCCCGTGCAAGCAAGAAGCAACAACAACAAAAACGCAAGGGCTGGCCCGAGTGCACTCAGCCCTGCTCCATGACAGGCAGCATGCTGCTGAAAAATCAATGTTTTGACGTTTTCCACACACCGATCTTTAAAAGTCAACACTGAACTTTGGAGAAGAACACAACGCAAAAAGCAGGTTAAGGGGTTGTTACATGGAGATCAGCATTACTCCTGCAGCTAACAGGCCTGCAATCAGCTGAGATCTCACTCTGTCGTGAAGCACTCATGGCTCAGCAGCCAGGGCCAGGAAAAACAAACTAAAAATGAAAACCCCTTCCCACCCGCACTGAAGATCTCCTCCAGAATCAGTGTGCACAGCTACTGAAGATACTCCAGCCATTTCCAAGCCACTTACAGATAATCACCAACCCTTTTTTTTTTTTTCTATAGGTAACAAAAAAACGTTAAGAAATGTTCTCCATGGAAGTTCATCCAGCCAGCAGCTGTGCACGTCTGGCTTCATATGAGAACTCTAATACACATTTGTCCCATGTGGGGTCAGAGCCCAGCACCTCCTCTGTACATTGGGCTTTTCAAAAAGGCAGCACCAGAATTCTCTGCTTTGAGCAGTTTGCATTATAACTGCTAGCTGCCCTAGAAGTACAAGTACATGCATCAGGAGAAACTTCTCCAACCCAGGCAGCCTGCCAAGCAAACAGCTGGCCCTCACTGAGCAGCAATTCAGGGCTGGCCAGCTGGGCACAAAGCAAAGCACAGTGCCCAAAGCCCCTCAGAACTGAGAGCAAAGACAGAGCCAATCTGTGCACATGGAGAAGCACTGACTACAGGAAGATGGGCATCAACCTGTTGGGGCTATTTCTGCATCTTAACTAAGTAAGAGGCCTTTATTTTAATTTCCAAAGAGTCTGTCAATAAGAAAAAGTGATATAAGGAAGGGGAAAACATACATAATGCATAAATATGCACCAGATATCTACAAGTCGAAACTCCAGCACAGAAAAAGAATAATGATATTGGTATTATTATTGATGTGAAAGAATAAGGAATGATTTCTTCATAAATCAATAACAGCATATATTAAGGTTGCATCTCGAACAAAACCATCAATTTACCCAATAAATCTGACGCTAATCTTTCAGAACGTACCTATATATCTGCATAGCAATAACAGCCATCAATGCACAGAATGCACAAGGAGCTGAAACGCATTACCCTGCATAGGGCATCACACCATTCACCTCTTATGAAGTACGGAAGAGGATTAAATTGTTTTTAATTATTCCAGGAAAAAATAATTACAGGAAAACAGTCTGCACCTCACTTTCCAAATTCAAACAAGACACTGGAATGCTACCTGCCCTCAAATGCACGGATCTTTTAACTTCTGCTGCTTTCGTAAAGGCAAAAACGTCAGTCATTTCAGTAGAGAACATCATTTTAGTCCATCAGATATGAAAAGCCCAGGTCACAGCAAATCATATCATAGGGTTGTTTTTGAAAAAGCCACAGAACTAACCATAGCAAGACAAAGCGCAGAGTACAATGGGTTGTTTTACTTCCGCTTACCAGCTACAGAAACAGTAAAGGTATGCCCAGCAACAGCTACAGCCCAGAGTACTTCCTTTAAAGTTGAGTTATTAAACTGTTCTGCATATTTGACAAGCACTGCAGTTTGGTGTTGGTGAACTCAAATGATTTCTAAAGAATGAAAACAGAATTAAATCTCTCTCATCCAAAGACAAGTCAAGTCACAGAACGAAATAACTTTCAGAGGCATTTACCCTAATATAATTAAAAAGACGAAAGATGCCTGTGACATTGCAAAACAGAGGGCTGAGCCTTACTAAGGGTCAGAGGAAGCTGTGCCCAGGCACAAGTGACACCCAGCACGCACCACTATGCGGCTCAGGATGCTGGGAAGGCAGCTGCTGGCCAGGAATGCCAGGCCTTGCTGGCCTCTTCCTTTAGGGCAGGAGCCCAGAGCTCTCCAGGTCATAAGCAAATGTTTGAAGATGTGACACACGAAGAGGGTCAACAACAAAGCTGAGCTTAATCCCTTTGTGTGAAACAGGAATTGGAATTTAACTCTTATATAAAACACATCTCTGACCAGTGAAGTATAAAACTTCCATCAGCAAGGCATTATGCCCGCCATGCTTTTTGGTGTGCTGGGAGAGACAGGAGGGAGGGAAGCCGTGCTTCCCACAGGCTGGATGTAGTGAAGCACAAGGAATGGCTGTGCAGCAGGAAGGGAGCATTAAGGCACCAATCACTGCTGGTATCTCCCCCAGCCCATCTAAAGAGCAGCGGAACCAATTGGTCCCAACTGGCAGAGCTGGAAATACACGGGGCTTAACTATTAGTTAACATGACTCCCATCATTTCTAATTGGATTGCAACTAAAGTCCCAGCGCTGATAATACCAACGTGAGAACAGAGGAGAAAGCCTGCACTCTCCCTTTGCGTGGAGATGGGAAGCAGCTCCCCTGCTGCCCATCAGGCCCTGCGGTCACGACCCAACCTGCAGGCATTGCACCTCGAGCATGAAAGGCCAGAAGCACTGTGCTGTTTCATCACCTCCAGAACAGTCCATAGGCATAGAAAATGGTCACAAGGCCAAATGCTGGAGAGCAGAGGAGTAGTGCTTTTATGGCTTGCTGGTGGATGAGATTTTCACATGGAGATGTCGTCTCGATCAGGCATCTGAGAACAGATGCTAGCAACAAACTGCAGCAAGGCACAGCTAAGCTGGTGCACATCTCCACAATCACTTGTGTCCCATTAGAACTCATGTAACCATTCCTGACACTCATTTGCTTGACCCATTTTTGATAAACAAAGAATAGAGTACTTGAAGTACTTTTCCCCCTTGTTCATCCCATTCTTCCCCAGTCTCTTATTCTATGGTCAGAGGTTAAACTGCTGACCTCTCACCTCCAAGGCAAGTTCCCCCCCTTCTATAAAAGGTTTTTCACAGTGTGCAGCACCCGGATTAGCCCCTATCCCCAGAACAAAGGCCGTGCCTTTGTATGGCTGGTTTGGGCACTGAGTCCGTACATCAGAGGAAGCTGCTCCTGCTTCCCATTCACAATAACTATATTGTGAGGCCTCCAACGCCCCGGCTCACAGCGTCTAGACTTTCACCCAACCAGCCGGCAAAAAGAAAATCCTGTAAAGCACTCAACTGAAAATTAACTATGGTATCCTGCAGGGAACCTGATGAAGACGTTATTTGAACATACGGTAAAACTTTCCATTGTTTAACAGAAAGATAAGAGAAAAACTTTGAGCCTTAAGCTTTAAACAGTTGTAGGGATCAATTCACTCATGGGTCAGTAACTGCATTTTATTAGCAAGCAGCTATTGCTTATGCATGTCTTTAAAATAATACACAGATTATTAAATTATACCCAGCACCTAGCATATGGATATCTACAGAGCCTAGCTTAATATTCAATAGCAGCACTCTAATGCAAAGCTTAAGATATAGGAAAACAAGTGTGTTTTCTAGACTGGACCAAAAGCATTGCATCAGTATTGCCCAGTCTCAGTTCTCTTCAGCAATTAAAAGAACAGAACTATTTGCACTTTGCTATATAGAACTGCACTCAGCACCACTTGCCATCATAAAAAAAGGGAACTCTGAGCAAGAAAGAAAATCTCTGCAGTACAAATAAACCATGGCATTTTCTGGGAAATAACTCCCGTGTTTTTTCACATTTTGTTTCTTTGTAACACTTCAATTTCTATTGAAGTAACACAGACACAAGAAAGTCTTCTAAAGTGGAAGAAAATAAATAGAAACACACTCTTAAAAAAATCATACAAGCAGGTCAGGAAAAAAAAATCAACTATTTCTGAATAGCATTTCAGTGTTTGAATCCATGTATGATTCTATGAATACTGGAAAGAATTTATTATTGCAGATAAATTGGGTTTTTTGCATCTTTGTGGATCTCTTTTAGTCTCTCTTGAGTGTGTATTCCAGAAAGAATTAGCTGCACTTTGCTAGGAAAACAGGCAACAGGATACACATCTGTATGACCAGTTTTAGTAACCTATTTTGGAAAGAGCCAGAGTGCCTCAAAGTAAGAGGCATATGGATTCTGTCTGGTACAGGTCGCTTGATGGGGGAACATGAAGGTGTTTGCTTGTTTTACATACATTTGCTTTTTGAATGTGTTTTTGATGCAACAAGAAACTGGGCAATCATAACAAAATTGTCACTTCTGCCCCTTACCACCTGCCCCATGGGGCCCAGCCACAGTATCAGTGTGTGGAAAACAGCAGGACTGGAGAACCTGGGAACAAAACCACAGCGCTGCCACGGGAAGGGAATGGCAAGAGCATCAACTACCTCTGAAGGCAGAAGAGTTGGGAAGAAGGCAGAAAAGGGGAGATAACATTCTCCATTTCCATGGAGCACCACATACACACAAAGGATAGCTGCTGTCAGACATACAGGCTGCTAGGTAGGACAGCTTCCAACACCTCTAGCAAAAAACACTCAGCCTTTGGTGTGCTCTGTGGTCCAGAACCTCAGCCCAGCCCTATCCCCACACAGCTCCCACAGCCACACCACACAGCAGCAGTGCCCCTATGCCAACACAGTGAAACAAACATCCTTGGGCTCATACTGAACTGCTTCCACCTGCAGTGATCATATATAAACCCCATTACTTTATCACTCATCTCCAGAGCTGATAAACACAAATAACAACAAAGGGGCATTTACTGTGATTAAAATTGCAAAGGCAAACACTTGCCTTCCACACAACAGATGGGAAACGTCTTCTGCCCCACATCTGCACAGAAAGGAACTTCTCAGGGCACAACAGCATTGAGTGTTCAACTCAACATATCAACACTGATTTTTAAATAGGTTGGCCAAATCAGTTTCTAGAAGGGAGATTAGAAAGTAAAAATGAAAACACTTAGATTTAGGTGCAGAGAGGATTTCCAACGATCAGGAGTTACTCACCATATCTCACCTCACATTTAGCACCATAGCCTGACTCCAAACAGGCAAAAAGTGTTCTGGAAATATGCACCACAGCCAATGAGATGAACGACTCCCTTGAAGCTTTAGAAACAGACACAAACTAAAAAGCTGTGGTTTGTGGTTGGTGGTGCCTGTTTCACAGCTCTGTGCCTTGATCATCTTGTTATGAGAAAGAGGGGTACCACTCAACAGCAGCTCCCATTTCTCCCTTGGGTAACAGCGATGGAACACTCACTTTCAAGCACAATGCAAAACATTGTACAGCATCACATAGGAACTGCCATAGGAACTGAGAGCACAAAGGTGCTCAGGTACCACAAACATGGCAGGGGAGGAGCAGGGCAGGAGTGGGCTGGTACCCTCAGCTGTGGACACAGGCACCTTGTTGCGGGCAGGTAGTCCTGCTTTTAAAAAGGGCTCACAGGTTGGAGCAGTCATGTCCAACCTGGTGTAGCTGTCACTTCTGAAAGGCAGAGATCACCATTCCCTGGGAGAAGTTTTCCAGACATTTCTGTCAAACTGGGGCCACACTCCACACCACTGAACTGCAACTGCTTGGCTTCAGCTGCTTTTATTGACTGGCACTGTAACAATAGCAAGAAAGTGGACACAGACATAGAGACTGTGTACACATTAAGGAAAAAAAGGCCCACAGATGTCATATGCAATGAAAGGCACAACTTTTACTTGTTCAGGTGATGTAGAGCAACACCTTTCAATATCTAAGCAGTGGCTTGAAGAAAGAAGGGGGCAGACTCTTGAGAAAGATCTGTTGTGATAGGACAAGGGGAAATGCTTTCTAAGTAAAACAAGGGAGATTGAGGTTGGATATAAGGAAAATTCACTATTAAAATTCATTTTCAAGCAAAGCCAAAACAAAAGCTGAGTTTAAGAATAGATTTGTTTTCCTTCAAATTACACAGCATCTTTAACAAAAAGCCCCAGTCACTTCCTCCCACACACTCTTGCACCCAAAATTAAAACCAAAAATGTGAAGACAGCAAAACGAGGAACCAGCTGCACTAAGATACAGGGGCACTCCACCAAGCTGCTGAGCAAAATGCTGAAACCTCGTTTCTGATGTGGTAAGGAACATTTCTTCAACAGAAAGTTACAAGTCAAACATACTCTTACTGAAGAGCCACTCTGCACATATGATTTGGTTGGCCTACTTTGTCTCCTTCTTTGTCCATATGTTGTTAAGCATCAGCTTTGCTTATCTTCAGAGATAGAATTACTTCAGTTGCTTTTTCACACTTCATGTTCAAGCATGTAATCTACTTAGATGCAATTAATTACACGCATACCATGCTAGAAACATCACAGGTGTTTAGGTGTATTTAATTGTCTTACCTCTAAGATCATTGTCAAGATTGACAGATGCTCAAAGTATTATTTAACTACCATCTCCTTTGGGGCTCTTTAATCATTTTTATCTCAACTAGTCAGTTATACTCTTTAAAACTGCTTATAAAAGCAGAAGTTAGAATTCTAAATTTACAAAGACATAATACTTTAAGCTCTGGTACAACACGAGTCATTCCAAGCATTGCAAGGTCCCATAGCTAAATGTAGGAAAAAGTTACTGAATACAGTTCTGCAGTAAGCTCTGAACAACTGGAGTTTTCCTGTCACACACTTGCATCTCAGTTTCCAGCAAGGAGAACCAGCCCAAGCCACTACTCCAGACCACTTTCAGGAGCTGTTGCCGCAGTGTAACTCCGTTGACCCAGCACAGCGTGTGGGCAGCAACCACACCAGCAGCTGCTTTCTGCTAGCTCAGAGAGCAGAGCACAGGAACACATGCTGCAGGCCTCAAAGAGCTATTATCAAGAAACACACTGCTATTAGACACTCAGTGCAAACACAAAGGACCTATTTTCTGGAAAATGCTATTCAAAGATGTGGCACCGCTTTTCCCCCTTTTCTTCTGAAATTGCCCCCTGGATGCATGTTATCAGGGAAGCTCATTGGGTTTTGACTCTCAACAATGGGATGGTGGCTTTCTGTCACAGTAACATTTGAGTTGGAAGGGATCTTTAAAAGGCCATATAGTCCATCTGCACTGCACAGGGACACCTACAGCTCCATCAGGTGCTCAGAGCCCATCCAACCTGACCTTGGGTGTCTGCAAGGCCAGGACATCCACCACATCCCTGGGCAACTTGTTCCAGTGCCTCACCACCCTTACTGTAAAGAAGTTTTCTTCTACCTAATCTTTGCTCCTCTCCTGGGGTCACTGACACTTGCACCACCACCACTCTGTAACACATACATTTTACTTTTCTACATTTTTTTTTTTTCACCCCCCGTTTGGCTGAAGACCAACATCAGCAAAGTTTGACAGACACCTAAGACTATGCCTGGCCTTCACAATGAGTGTTTTCTTCCTTTTCCATGGGTGTTGCTAAGCCAAACAAAGACACCAATCTTCCACATGCAAGGAGGAAGCACAGACAATAACAGGACACTCAAAAGAAAAAAAAAAAAAAATGAAGAGACAATCAGAGCCAGCTCCATAAACATATTCGAGAGCTGGAAGATTTTGTATCCTATTAATACTTACTCAGTCACCTAACCCTACAAGTTCAGAAGGTACTTCATCTATTGCTTATAAAATAGTTCTCCATTTACTTAATAGCCACTGTTGCTTTTGGAGGGTAATGCCCTGGATTACATGGTGTTCTGTACCACCGTGCCTTGGGGATACATCATCAGCTTCCTGGGCACAGGAATCACTCGCTATTGCCCACAGCAAGGACTGCAGTTTGTAATACATAAAGTAGATGTTACCCAAACACCTGTGTGTTAAATCAACACCTGTAACTTCTAACAGGGTTATACATGCAAACAAATCATTGTTTCACTACCCATTCATTGCATTTGAATATAATAATTATGACATTTGAGAATTTCAGACCCTTCTGGTGAACAAACCACTTTCCCATCGGTGTTATATAGTAAACATTCCCTTTAGGAGAGTCGAATGAAACTGAAAATATTTATTTCAAATTCATCTCCTGGCTATTGGTGTTGAGAGGAAATCTGAGAACAGAGTCTGCCTCAGCCTGAGCACGCACATTTGCAATGCTTACATTATCCCACTATGTCTAGTTGATACACTGTAGAGTTAAAAACCCTCCAGAAATCTTGTTGAATAAAAGTGAGCATTATGGGGTAATTAAACTTTAGAACTATTGATTTATATTTCAAACGTGCTTTCTTCGCCTTCTATGATGTATTATGTTGTCGTAATGGATCACTAGCATTCTGCCACAGGATTATTAGTTGAGGATAACGCAGAGCAAACACTATAATTTCTATTTGATTTTCATACATGACATGACTTCTAATATCCCCGTGAAACAGATTAATCAAATACATACTGCTGGGACTACAAAAAAATATATATACTGGGGTTCTGGAACATCCATCAAGAAAGGTACTTCCTCACTTTCCCCTAACACTTAGCTGCTTCCTCATCTATCTCAGGCCAGGCTGTCTGTATCTGCCCCATGACTCACGTTGTGTTCTCACCCGCCAGCACAGAGCGCCTGCAGTAACTGCTGTGCTAAGGAACATACACTCCTCCTCCACATCTCCAAAGCAACATTTACCAAACATAGATACGTATGTATGTATATATATCTAATTTAAAAAAGAAAACAAGAAAGAAAATACCCAGAACATGCTGGTCTTACTGCATGCAGAGTGTTTCAAAATATCACTCCATTTGCAGCCATTGTTTGTGCTCTTCTGGCACATTTTGTCCTAGCAGGACTTTGTGTCTCACTTGCTGAGCAACGAATGCTTCAAGGCGTGCTGACAACTAAAGCAACTGCTTGTGCTCAGCTGGGTAACTCCTAGGGCTGATGGGCCCAGGAGCAGAAGTAACTTCCATCAGCACCACATTGCCCTGTTATACTAAGATACAAGAAGAATGTACAGGATGCACTTCTGTTGGCTTTTAAGGCACAACATGAGCCACTCCAATCTGACTCCTACACTGCCCCATTAAGTTCCTGCAGGAAACCGGAACACCCATACTAGGGCCGTGCAGCTCCTGTACACAGACACGTTTACTAAGCACAGACCCCACACCCAGATAACTATACAGCCACAAGAACTCTCCAGGCCACAGACACGGACAAACTGTGATCCTGAACATTGACTCCCTGAACACTGATTCCAGCTGAACAACTGGAGGCCTTATACATGAGACAGTACATGAAGCGCATCCACTGTTAAACCAGAAAGCCAACGGGGCTGCTGGGTAGCACTGCTGAGGAGAGCACTCATCACAAAACGTCTCCATCGGGTTGCAGGATAGCACACAGAGCATTTTGCAGCACACAGGAAAGCAGTGCCAGCCCAAGCTGGGTACAGCAGCCTGCAGGCAGCCCTGTGTGAGCACAGCTGTCACCAGAGGGGAGCTGCAGAGAGCAGCGTCCCATAGCTGGCACCAGCTCACCTCCTGCAGCCGGTTCCAGGGGCTCTGAAACTCCCAGTAGCTCAACCAGATAAAACAATAGCAAAGGTAAGCTCTTCATTCTCTCCAATAATAGGAGCTGAAAGCATTTCTGTTTTGTTCATCGTTGAATAAATAATGCAAATTTTCTCCAAGGACTGCAAGGCCTGACAAATATCATACGACAAAGCATTTTTTTTTTTTTCGCTGGATCTGCCAGCATCTAGCAATGTCACACAGAATTGTTTATTGCAGAGGAAGATAGTCACCATCGCTGGTTGCCAGAGAACTCAAGGCATGCTGAATTCTTTTTTGTTTGTTTTGTTTGTTTGTTTTAATTTGACAATAGGAAATGCTTTCAGCCAGCAATGTATGTTTTTCAACCAGGCACTTAGAGGCAGTTAACCCAAGCTCCTTTTTGGTGTTCTTTTTTTTTTTTTTAATTTGCATTGTGTTTCCACAGCACTGATTTCTATCACAATAAGCCAAATGCAAGCAAATATATTATAAATAACTTCCTATAAAATACAGCATATTGTATCATGATGTGCCATTCTTTTCCCGTAGCTTCTTTACTAGCTACACGTTTTACTTGAGCTGACTTGTCTCCCCAGCTGACACATCAGCATCATTAAGGCAGCCCTTGCAAGGCATTGCAGGGCTCTGACCCCACACACAAACAGATGCGAGCATGTACCTCCAATGCATGAGGCAGGCCCACTACCAGACTAAAATGGATTTACTCATCAGCAACTGAATACTCAGCAACTTACCAATTTAATTTTATCTGTCCTGGCACACAAGCACTTTCTCATCACAGCTACCTGGGACACAACAGTACAGTTGAACTAGCAAACAACTCACCAGCTCTGAGGAACCTTTTTGTCAGGCAGTGTCCACAGCAGGAAGAAGCTACGTAGAAGATGAACTCTTCCCCAGACAAAGTTTTTTTCAGAATGTCCCATATTATATCATGATATCATTAACTGTTTTCAGATCTGTAAGTTACTGCACGACATCAATCTAGTATCATTACACAGGATCTTGTACGTGCAATATGAAAATACAATTTATGTCCAAATGCACCATGCCTTATAATCAGCACAAATGACAGGTGTCTAACTTTCTGTTCTATTTTACCCCAAGGAGATAAGCTTTACTGCATGAACAGAAAACTGGAAGGCTCCAGCTATGCTGTTGAATCCATCTCCTCAAATAATAGAAGTTAACAAAGCACAGAGAAAGCTCCAGCACTCTGAAGCAAGCACAGGTGCAAAAGCCATCACAGAAACATGCTATGGGAAGCTGGAGACAACAGCAGCAAATCAAGCATTTTATTTTGTTTGTAGATCCGGTAACATGTTTATTTTTAATAAACAAACTCAACCACTTCAGATGAATGCTGGGAGATGAAATAACAGCCAGTGGATAGTCTGGAAAGCCCAGCAGCTCCTGCTTCCCCAACACATGTGAGCAGCTTCCTGCTTGTACTGTACCAGCTGCTGGGCGCATGTCGCATACAGATTCCATTAGCACAATAAATAAGTCCTCGATGTGACAAGCATCTGAAGTCAGATAAATAAGAATTTCTTGCTCCCTATTAGAATGCAAGCAAGATTAATCACTCTGCCGCTCTTTCCCCTTCTGAGCTTAAGGAAAAACACAACAGTGAATGGTTACATCTACAGCAAAATACTTCAGCTGTGATGATCCCTCCATAATGATTAGAACTTGAAATTATCCTTGCAAGTTAGTGAAACACATCTGAAGTAAACACAGAAACCCACGTGATCTTTTCAGATGAAATTTTGCACTTTGAGCCAAATTATAATCTGCATCAGAATACCCACCCAAACTTGAAAAGAAATTAGACTCGTGTCCAAAACTGCAACAGATGTCATTCAAGGGTGTTCTTCAAGTCCCCTTTCTAATTAAGAGTTTCATACTCGGACAGTACCATTCATATGAGGATTGCAAGCTCTGCAGATGAAGACAGTGTGACTGAGGCGCTGCTTTGGCTTCCCTAGCTCAGGAAGTCCAACACAACACCCCAAATCTCGTTCAGACCTTTTCCCTCCCTTACCGCTTCTGCTTTTTCTCTTCCTTCCATATGAAGTTCACCATCAAGTTTTTATCTCTTCTCCTAAACTAGAACCATATGATATAAGAAGCCTTCACCTACACAGTTTATTTACTTCCAAATGTGGAACCACAGCTCCAAAAAAACCACAGAAAACATCAAAAACAGGTAGAAGTTACTGCTTAGAGCATTTTAATATTTCCTGTCACTTAGACTCTCCCACTTCTAGTACGTGCCAGTAAATATCATGATTTATCTGGATCCTGGAGTTACCACAAGGCCGACTACTATAAAAAAAAAAAAAAGAGTTTATTTACACACTGATTGCAAAGAAGTGCTATGCACAGATTACCTTACCACACAGAGTTATTTTAAATAATAAAACTAGCACTTCCCTGGGAGAGCTTACTTCAGCTTCAGGGAGTTTCCTTTGTTTCTGGGTTGCTTGTTTTCAAGCTTTCTATTAGCAGTCCATGTAGCAGTTATCTTCATTGTCCTGATCGTGTTCTGCTGTATTTACAAACAGAACGATCTTTTCCAAGCTGTAAGATGAGCATGTGTGTACTGCATCCCCCACTAGAGTTACAAGCGGGAAAGAAAAAAGAACTAAAAAACGTAGCTGTGAATCAGAACACAAACCCCATGCTTCAGCTTTGTCAAGTCACTGCTAGAGAGAGGTGGCGTATGGCCTTGCAAAAAGCATTACAAAGCTTGAAAGCTCAACCAGTTCACAAAGGTTTTTAGAGAGATTTCAAATCCCCCATAGACAGAAGAAAAGCCATTTAATTCCGTACAAGGACAGCTATCACAAGAGCATATCTTCTCAAAAAACGACAAACTCTGGTGCAAGTGGGACTGCGCAGCGCGTGGGAGGGCAGAAGCACGCTGACATGAGCCCAGAAAAATTTGTGAACTCTTAACACTTGTGAACGCAGGCAGTTTGAAAGCCTGCAAACTGCCCCCCAGGCAGCCATCTCAAGCAGTCAAGTACCAAAATGAAACGAAAATCAAAATTGAAAAATGCAGAGGAGTTTCAGCTTTTATACTGATGGACTACATCACATAATATGATTTGTCATTTGGGGATCATGTTTACTTTCAATACTATATGTCAAATCTACTGCATTTTATACAAAGTTCTTATAGCACATAAGTATTTGTGCCACCACAGCTGGGGGCTGCCAACTCCCCCATGCTGCATGCAGCCCCAGCCCACCTGCCCCAAGGGCTCCTCTCCTCAGCAAGGCACCCAGGCAGGAGGAGCACATCCTTGACCTGCTGCTGTGCTCACCATTCCCTCATCCACATGTCCATATCTGCACCCACCTCCATATTACACACACATCCAAGAACGCCTTTAAGTTGGCAAAAAAAAATCTATAGGAAATAAAGCACAGAAAAGCATTGAGTTGTGCTTATCCTCACAGTAGCAAAAAGGTTAGAGTAACTAACCCTCCTTTTCTCAGCATCTGAGGAATGAAAGAAAAGGAGAAGAGACATGAAGACACCCATCTTTATCCTAGATGCAATACCAAAGTTGATTTAATTGCTTTTGCTCACAATTCCACAACACCCACTCTTTGCTAGTGACAGTCCAAGCATACATGAAAGCATTGTTCATAATCTGAAGAACCTTCAGAGTAAAAGGAAGAAGTTTGAGTCTAACAAATAAACTTATTTAGAGACAAGCAGAGAGCGTTAAATTATACAAAAGATTGCCAGTTACTAAACTTTGTTACAGACACATTCCATGCACGTACGTGAGGAAGCTTGAGCCACACGCAGACTCTCACACTCTGGTTTTGTTAACACTGACAAAAAAAAGCCCAAACTCCATCACTGCACCTGCATTTGCTCTCTAAACACCCGCATCACGCTGAACAATGGACTGAGCAACATGCTGGTCAGTCAACAATCCTGTGGAGAAAGCAGACTAGATGAAATGCCCTCTTCCAAGCCTCTTGGGCACCACCATTGGAAAATTTCAACAGCCAAAATAAGAAAGCATTATGTGGAAGTGGCACTAACCTGAAAATCCAACGAGGTTACCAGGGTCACTGGGGTGGTTACATTTAATGAAATGGCTAAGGAGGACAGAAAGGAAGCCTCCAGTTTTCACATACAAAAGCTGCATTTAGACCTATCATCAGATAGGCCATGTTGGAAAATGGTGCTGTACAAATTAAGCATCTTTAACTGTCTATCAATGTCAAGTGAACTCTAATGTGTTATGAAATTTCTGAAAGTCCAAGACTACAAATAAATACGAGACTTGTAAGAAAGTTTATCCAATTCATAGCAATGCATATTTGCCCTCCATAATCTTCATACTTGAACAATATTAGAGACACCTAACTTTGGGTAGACCAAAGTAGTGAAGAGGGTTGGCAATGCAGAAAGATTATATTAAAAGTTCTGGTCGCTCTTAAAAAAAAAAGAAAAAGAAAGAAATATTGCAGACTTCTTGATGCATTAAACTGATAGAATTATCTTTCTCATCAGGTTCAAGTGATGCTCTGAAAAAAAAAAAAATACTGCAGAGGAAAAGAGTTATCTGATCAGAAAGTTACACCCACAGGCTTACAGTGTTTGTGGTTAATAAACACCTCTCTACAGTGAAGAAAACAGTTACTAGAAAAAAAAAAATTAAAACAGTGCTTGCTCTACCACAGTCCTGCAATCAGTTGTGGAAGGCACTTAATGAAAACCCTACCAAAGACAGACAGGTTACCTATGAACAGCATTGCCAACTGCACTGAACTTGTTCTCCAGAGTCAGGACCTTCCTGGAAATACCTGTCATATTAGTGCCTTGTAGATAACAACCAAAGCCCACACAAAGAAATCTGCATCTCTGTCGTAGTTACTGGATTTCATTCAGATAGTTCTCAACTCTGGCAGTATAGAATTAAACCCATTTCCATGGCTTTTCCTTGAAAACTCAGCAGTAAGAACAACTTTTAAAGAAAAGCGAACGTATAGATCTTGCATCACTAACACTTATTGTCATTCTGGTACAGGCAAGGAGTTATTCATGCAATTCACCGCTAAGTTTCAAGGCACCTTCTCCAGAATTCATGCATCTAGCCTTAGAGGTATAGGAGGCACCACAGCATTTAAAGAGGAAGTAGAAGTAAAGCAATCAAGTTTCAAACCGTGTTCAAACAAGGTTTAGCAGAAAACAAACCGCTATTTCTAAAGGGTTTTCAAGTAATACTTGAACAGCTTCAGTCAGGTCTAACGAGTCTGGACTCAGATTGAAACTGTCAGTGCTTTAATTCCCTGAATCTTAACAGCACATTCCCAGCAGAGCCTTTTCAAGCCTTGAATTCTCTGTTGCTTTGCGTACGTGCTATAATTGAAGAAAATGGTGCAGCAAATTGTGCTCTTAACCACACAAACCAAAACCAGTTTGAGTCACTCCTTCTTGGGAAGCTGTGGACAAAATTGCAGAAGATTTTCTGTTCAGAGCAGCCATTGCATAGAGCCACCTTTCTACTTCTAGGTGCTACTTGCATCGCCTCTGCATTGGGCTTCCGCAAGCCAGTTTCAACTAAATCAGTAGAGAGTAGAGTTGATAATACAACTAAAAATAACTTTTTCTTTATTTAACCAAAATAAAAGTTCAGCTGTAGACATGCATATACATGCATATGGTTATATATGCATAAATATACAATATTCAAAACATAACACTGGAATTATTACTCTGGGCAGATCCCATATTAAGAACTCCGAAACATCAGTTTCCCAGAAGTGATTTACTTCCCACTATGAAAAATGTAACAATAAAAGAAAAAAAGGAGCTGCAGGCTGCTTTGGTTAGCCAGTGCCTAGGCTCAGGTGCAGTAAAACACTTTGAAGAGACAGGGCAGTGACAACAATGATCCTGCTTTACATGCAGCTGCCATACCATCATGGACCAATAGCCTCACACATGGCTACGCACTCCAGAGAACTATAAGAGTGCATTACTTCTGATTTTCAGGAAGGATCATTCAGTCCAAAAAGCAAAGATCATGTAAATTCTTTCCCCAGCCTGATCTTAAAACACTCCAGTTTCTATATCTGCTTCCAAGCAATCCTTAGGCCCTGCCAGAGACAGTTTAACATAGAAGGCCAACTGCTTATGTTAGAATATGCAGATATTGTACCTGTTACTTGCTTGTTGTTCCCCCAAAGAAAAGCATAAGAAAGCATTAATGAAAACTTGCAGATGCCTGGGGGACCACGTCCAACCTTCTGCTGTACTGCACTATCAATACTGCAGGCCAGAGCTGCAGCTGAAGCAGTGGGCTGGTAGAGCAGCTCACAGAATCACAGAACCACTAAGGTTGGAAAAGACCTATAAGATCATCCAGTCCAACCATCCACCTATCACCAATGGTTCTCGCTAAGCCATATCCCTCAACACAGCATCCAAACGTTCCTTGAACACCTCCAGGGAAGGGGATTCCACCACCTCCCTGGGCAGCCCATTCCAGCGCCTGACCACCCTTTCAGAGAAGTGGTATTTCCTAATATCCAGCCTGCCACACAGCAAACCATGGTGAGCAGAGCTCAGCTCATTCCTAACTTCTTCCCGAGCCGCCTTACACATTCCCCAAAGAAGCCAGGCTGCTCAGTTACAATGTTTCAACACGTCATGAATTGAGGATTACAGTTTTGGCCAGGCTGCGGAGGACTGGCAGCTTTGACATCAGCTACAATGTGACTTTCTCGAAGTCTTATTTCCTCCCTTTGGAATACATGCTACACCGTTAAGCTGAAATGCAACTTTCAAGATACTTAGAAGCAGAGTAATATCAAAAGTGAAAATAGAGTAAGCACCACCTCCTGAGCTGGCAAGGGAACCACGTTCTGCTTCGTGCTAGCAGAAAGCATTAAGCTCTCCTAATAAACTTATCTTTTTGCAAAGAACAAAGGTTATCAACAGCAGCAAAACCCACACTACTAGTTTAGTGGAGCCTTCAGTCACAGGAACACACATTTAAGAAACCCTCTCTTATCCACAGCTCCAGAAATAAGAAAAACTTAGAAGTAGTAAAATCGTCCAAGTCTAGCAATACTGTTGTGTTCTCCAACAGCTTAAAGAGGCAGAGCAAGAGAGAGCAGCCCCAAGCATCTTCTGCTCAGTCAACAACACAGTACTGAGAAATATATACTCAACTAAGTAACTCCTACGTGGCAGAAAACAGACAACTGACACCGAAATACTAACAATAGGTCCAGCTGTAACTAATGCCACAATGGCACCACTAAGCCTATAACCAACAAGGAGCTACCTGCCATATGTGGAGTGATACATTTATATTAACCTACATGCAAGCTCTGAACAGTCTACACCAAGTAGAAAGTGCTGTAAATCATTAGTGGAGTGATTTAAGATCACATTTCATAGTAAAAATAAATGCTGCTGCATTTCATGTATGCAAGATCCTTTAGAGCAGGAAGAGCCCTGGGACATTGTCAGATCTGGAAAAATTAGCATTCTTTGAGAGCTCTGCTTTAATTAAGAAGTTACCTAAAATTACTCTTCCAAGGAGCATACTAATTTTAACTGCAAAATTTTTCCTCTTGTCAATTAACACTGGCATACAGCATGCTAATAAAAACATCATCTTATTAGCAGCTCCACAGTCTGGAGAGCTACCACCATTTTTATTTGTTAGAAGGGATATAGGCTGGCAAAGGGAAATTAAAATTCAGGAGAATGCATATTACAGCAAAGCTTGAACAGAAAAGGCTCAAAGATACATAGGTCATGTTAAGGTCTTCCCCTCCGCTAAGTCGGCTTCTCCTGCTGCTCGCTCATGTGGAGAGATCATCATTTTATGGCTGTGATATTTCCACGGCAACACTGATGACAGTGATGTCGCAAATTCAGCCCTGACATAGCTCCAGGATCAAGTACAAGAGCAGATGGGATGCGAGGGAGAAAGCCCCTATTTAAACACAAATCTCTTTCATACGAAATAAAGGCTCGAGCAAAGAAACAGGTGACTGGATCACGTCTTCAAGTATGATATATTCAAAAGATTATCCTAGCATGAAAATCTATTTAAAGGCGAGACCTACAATGCAGGGTAACTGTCAAATTTGTAAGGCCGTCTAATAAACCAGCGCTGAAAGCTCCCTGTTTAGCATGACCAAGCCTCGTGCTTTGCTTCCGAAGGGGCAGCGCAGATAAAACATTTGTATCCCTTATGCTAACCCCTTCAGTAGTTAGAATATTAGGGTATATTGATTTCATACATTACTGTGCTTGCACTATCTCGTGTAAATATAATGTCAGGCCTTCACTGGGAAGTTCATTATCTGAATTAGATATAAAATGAAAGAAATAAAGAAGAATCCCACGTGGCTCACTAAGTACAGGAGAATGGTAACTAGAACATTCCATCAGTATGGTCTGGTTGGCAAAAAGAAACCACACATAGGTCCTCAGAGGACTCATACAACAACCCATACAACACCCAGGCTGCTGAAACTCCTATGAACTTCTTTCTGGTCACACAGCACAGACTCAGATGTTGTTGGCATCCCTCCTCGTGGTCCCCCCTCCACAGGTGAACAGCAGGACTGAGAGCATGGTGATCAGAGGTGGAGCAGGAGATGAAGCACCCACAGCACAACTACAAAGGCAGCCCCGAACCACATCAGCTCACGGCCACAGCTGCATGCAGGCCCAAGCTGTTCCATGAAGAGCATGTGGGCTGCCCCACAACCAACACACCATGTCTGCCCAGGCAGACAGAAGAAACAATCCAGCCCAGAGCTCACAAGTAACAGAAGGCAGTTCCACACAGCAGTTGAGGCAGAGGGTTATTGGTTCTCGGGAGGGAAAGGACAAAAGACAAGTCGAAAAAACCTTCAGGAAGCAGCTGGGCCTGAGTGAGACTCCAAGAAAGGAAGTCAGCTAAAGGCACTCTGCAAGAAGCAGTGTTACTAGGAGTGCTCGATGGGGACTGAGAGCAACCTATGAACTTAGCAAGGTAAAAATTACAAAAGGAAGCAAGCAGAAAAATGACATGCACCACGACACAAAACACAACACAGGAATGACCCAAGCTAAGGAAGTCAGCTTAACTCCCCCAAACCATGAACGTGCTAACAGCAAATCAGTAAGGCAGGCAATAAGCAGAAGGATGTCGCTGGTCATAAAAATGTGGAAATAACCAAGGGTAGCAGCAGGACCGAGATGTTATTCCACAACTGAATGACAACAGTGTTATGAGGAAGAGAAAATGAAAGAAAGAGCAGAGAAACTTGAGACATCAATAATAGATAGCATACAATCCAGCAGGTACAGAAAAGCCTGCTGGGACTGCCAGGAAAAGAACTGAATAGCCCCAGCTGTTTTGCTTCAACAGAAACATTCTTCATAGACATATTAGGCAGGTATTCTTTACACCACTAATGGAAATGCTGGCTTAAGGGATGAAATAAAAAAAAAGGGAGTAGCTTGGGGTTACGTAAGTGTAGTGTGCAAGGGCTTCTGTTGGCTTCTAACTCAGGGTAGTAAACTCAGGAAAAAGCATCCATTAGCACAGCAGGATAAGAAATACACAGAATTTGAAAGTGTAATTGATCATACTTACAACCACGATTAAGACACAACTGTCACGGGCTAACAGGACTACAGCATGACCCCAACAAGACTTCTCTCCCTGTGCTTCCAAAAGGCCAACAACCTTGGATGATAACATGAACGGAGTTCCCCCAAAGCAAGTTACAGAGGTCACTTCCATTTCAGCACAAGCAAGCTCTTTACAGGAGATGCAAAAAGCCTCTCTCAGATAAATCCCACAGTACAAGAACTCTTCACCGCACACCTGCGGAGATGCAAAACCAGTGGCTAATATGAGCACATGACAGAGCTCACTGCTGGCTGCATCACGTATCGTGCCAAAGCATCTACCAAATACAAGCTACAAAGAAGGTTTATTTCTGTTATCCAGGAGAGAACTTACTTCCTAGTGCAGCACTGACTAAATGAAGAGTCCTCCGACAGGCAGGGGTCAATTGCTCTGATAAAGTGAAGTCATACATAAAATCCACATTTCCTTAATAACTGTACTATCTCCACATTGAGCCCAAGTTTTGCAAATTAATCCCTTAGAACAAAAATACTTTACTACCAGGCAACCAAAAGCGATTGTACAACAGTAAAAAGATGACAACAATAAATTAACGCATTAGTAGATTGAAAAAATAATAAAGCAACCACAGTCATTTTCTAACACAATCCAAATGCAAAAGCATTTCATAACATTAAATATAACTAGGGAAAAAAACAAATGAGCCTTTTATCATCTCTCATTCCTATGATATTGGCAAACACAGTACATTATTACCTTCATTTTCAGATGCTTGGCATTTCACCTTCAGTACCAAATCAAAGGTACGTTCTGGATTTTCCCTAGAAGAAGCAAACAATTAATCATACTGGTGTCTCATGCAACATAAATCATTTTCAACATCATAGCAATCAGAAAGATCAACAAGGTGGAAAGGTGATACAAGAGGCGTAATGCCAAAGGGACCAACACACTAAGAAGCTGATACAAGGAAAGGAAAAAGGACTGCTCACCCATCTTTAAAGACTGAGCATCACATAGGAAAACTCCACAAGGGAAGGACCTCCAACCAAAGATCCTTCCCCCATGGCAGTCAGCCCTTAAATGATGTCTAACAAAAGTGCAGTCAGGCTCCACCCCTCCAGTCACATAGGTGAATTGCCTTCACCTGTGCTCCCAGGGCTGACTGGGTCCTTTCCCCAGGTGCTCAATCAGTGGTTCAGGTAACTCAACAGTTACCATACATACAGCGTTACATCATTTCTATTCTATTTGTCCAGAAAACATTAAAATAAACTAAAAGTCAATAAAATTAGAAACCGCATTGGTTCCTCCTTAGAAATAACAAGCCATGCTGCCACGTACAGCCTTAAAAAAAAAAAAAAAAAAAAAAAAACAACATAAGGAAGATAAATACACTGGTTAGCTTGTCTAATGATAATGCCACTGCCTTATACATCAAGACGGTTTTTCAGAGTCTCCATCATAGCACACTTAACCCCCCCAGCCAGCCCTACAGCAGCACACACCTGACAGTAACCACTGCAGTGCTAATTGCAAGGAACACCCAACCTAATCCCAAACCAAGCAGTTATTGAAATAGCTCAAACTGTCATTACCATGCTATTGAGCTCTCTCTCTACCGAGCGCACTGTTATTTATATTAAAAACAAGTGGTATAACCGCACCCGTATCAATTAGCTATTTAACCACATTAAAGGTTCACACTTGGGTTCCCTCCATGAGTAATGCCCCACTGAAGTCAGCTAGGGTTGTAGGTAGGTGAAAAATACAGGATTTGGGCCCAGGTTTCTGTAACTCAAACTGAAGGGTGCAGTGAATTAATACCCTGTTGTTTCTTTAAAGGGAGTTCTGACTGAAATCCAGGAACAGAGTAGAGGGAAAACCTCAGCTGTCACAAATTAATGGATTCAGGCCATGCTTTTACTGACCTCAGTACCGTCATCAACTAGGACACGCAGTCAGAGTCTAACTGAGGTTAGAGAAACACAACCCGCCCATAGACTCGTGTCATTTTTTAAAGCATTTAGTTGGGAAAATCCTGCAGGCAGGAGAACAGATTCTGCACTGAGTTACAGAAACCCAAGCCCAGGATCTGAGCGCTGTACGCCAGCACTACAGCCAGCTCTTGTCCCTTCAGGTTTGCGGTGGAACTGATGAGGCCTGGCCATCTGGAAAAGCAGCCACAAGACCCTTCCTTTAGGAGAAGTGACGTTTCCCCACAGTGTTACCCAAGCTGAGGTCATTTACCCCAGCCCTGTTTCCAGGCGGCCCCACCACGGTGCACCAGGTGCAGGAGGCAGGGCAGCACTGCCACGCAAAGAGCAGCCCGAGGGATGCAGCAGCAGCAGTCACGCTCCCCATCTCACACCGCACCAGCCTCCCCAGAAAGCCGCTAAGTTTGCTCTTCACATCCCACTATGCTCAGAAGTGTCAAAAACGTGTTAGAGTAATCTGAGAATTGTCAGACTGCCGTTTCCTTTCCCGCTACTACTCCGTGCCCACTCATTCATCATCCCCCCGCATCCAGATTGTTGTCAGTTCACAAATACGCGAGTAACATCTCTCAGCTCCCGCTTTGCGAGGGGACGGCTCCGGCGCAGGGAGCGGAGCAGCAGCACGGCGGCTCGCCCGCCGCACGCACCTGCGGCAGCGCAGCGCCGGCACAAAGGCCGGAGCCGCAGAGCGCATCGATCTCGGGCAGCGCGCGGGGCCTTTGTGCCCGTACATCGGCACGCCGCCCCGCCACCATTTCGCGGCCGCTCGCGGCGGGCGGCTCCCGAGGGCACGACTCCCGAGGGCACGACCCGCCCCCCGGCGGCCGCCCGCCCGTCCCGGAGCCGCTTCTCTTCGGCGGCCGCGGCGGGGCGAGCCGGGGGCAGGAGCGGGGCCGCCGCCGCCGCCTCCCCCCCGCGCCGCTGCCGGGCCGGGGGCTCCGCGCTGCCGCGCCGCCCCGCTCCCCTCGCCCCCCGCTCCCCTCGCCCCCCGCTCCCGGCCCCGCCGCCTCCCGCCCGCCCGGCTGTCACTCAGCGGCCGCGCCGCGCCCGGCCCCTCGCGCGCTGCCGGGTGGGCTGCCCCGCGCCTCCTCCCCCCCGCCCGGCGGCCCGCGAGGCCTACCCGCCGCGCGGAGCCCCCCGCCGCCGCCCCCACTCACTTGAACCTGCTGTCCATGGTCACATCGCGGGCCCGGGCGGCCGCTCCGGCGCCCCCGAGGGAGAAGCCCCGCGCCCGGCGGGGAGGAGACGGCCCTCTCCCTGCGGCCCGGGCCGGCTCAGCGCTGCCGCGGCGGCGGGCGGCGGCGCTGCTGCGGCGGGCGGCGGCCCATGGCTGCTCCGCTCCCCCGGCTCGGGCCGCGACTGCACGGAGCGGCGGCACCGCCTCCTCCCCCCGTCTCTCAGTTCCTGTTGCCGCGGCTCCGGCACCCTCTGGGAACCAGGAAGCTCCGCGGCCGCCCGGGGAACCGCCGAGGCCGCCGTCGGCCGGACGTGCGGACGCCTCGGCGCGCGCCCGAGCCCCGTGCCGCCCGGCCCCGTGTGCGGGGCGAGCGTGCGGGACGGGCTCCGCGCGGAGCCGCCGCGCTGCGGAACGCGGCCCCGTGTTCCTTCGCTGCCGGGGCCTTTGCGCCCCGTGGGCAACAGCCGCCCGTCGCCCGGCGGCGCCCCGAGGGGAGCCCGGGGTCGCGCTCCGCTCCCGCCCGGCTGCCTTCCCTTCCTTTCCCGTCCCTTTGAATTCGCTCCGCGCACAGGAAAAATTAATTTCGTCGTGCTAAAGGTCATAAATTTTAATTTAACCCGCGGTAATTTGCTTGGCCTTGCTTTTTACCGAGTTCTAAACGCTCTCCAAAACTGCTGAAAAAGTAATGCAGTGGAAAGAAGTATTGGAGAGAACGCACAGTCCTGTAAACACACATGAAAAGCTTTATACCCCCGAGCGCTCTCAGTGAGTTTGGAGAGGGAGAAAAAAATAACATTCTCCTTGAGTGCGTTCCAAGCCGCGTTTGCCTGCCATGCTCTGAGAGCCAAACTCCCACCGCCGCCGCTCCCCCAGCAGCACAGCAGCCAGCAGCACACCGCCCGCAGCCCGGCCACAGGCACAGTGCTGCTCGCTGCTCTACTCCCCGAAAAGCAATCCCTGCATCAGCAGTTGAAAAAATAAGGAAAATTCAGGCCAATTCGATATTAAACATATAAAACAGCATTAATGCATTACTGCGGCTGAAAAAAAAAAAAAAAAAAAAAAAATCAAATAACCAACAGCCAGGAAATTACATGTACTGGATTTTCCAAAGCAATATTGTCTTGGCTTTGTTACACTTCCTACACACCTCACAGGATATAGATTAAATAATAAGAAAACATAGAGAACGTGCAGTGAAACCAACTGGAAGTTCCAGCAGAAATCTCAACGTGGGGATTCCCTCGATTTTCAAGCACTTACTTTCCCAGCCTCCATTTTACATTAATTCTTGGCTACCTTTAACAGACAAAATTTGCAACAACAGCTGAAGTATGAGAAAGGATCCGGGGCTTTGCATCCTTAACAAATGACCATGCATTTCATATAGCATCTTGTTTTCAGAAAAATCCTCACCCCAGCACTGTACAGGAGAGGCCCTTGCAGCAAGCAGCTTTAGCACACGACTGTAAAATTCAACTTCTTGCTAGGATCAATCTGGACTCTCAGGAGATGGGAGGCTGGGAGCCGCAGGCTGGGACTCACGTGCAGAAGCACAGGATGGCCACATCCTGCCCAGAGGGAAGTGGGGATGGAGAGGACTCGAATCTTGCCACACATGTCTCTTGCCTCCCTTCCACCCTCCATCTCGGTCCCCACACATCCTTCAAAGCTTGCAGAATTCAGAACTTACTGCTGCCCAAAATAGCCAACAATTTAGCTCAATTGAATTTGGGTCTGGTGATTACCGAAACAGTGAGACATTTTATTCACAGAGTATCTCAGTTTTGAAGTGTTCTGACTGCAGACTGTTTTCCAGGATTTCAGTATTTTGGATAACATTAAATATTTTATATGGCTGTTGTGAGTTTCCTTCTCTCTCCTCCTAAGCTGCTGCTGCTTCCAACAGGAGAGGCTGGAAGCCTGTTGGGCATCTGTGGTAGGGCTCTGCCAGCTATAGGATGGGTGTCTGTCTGGGCAGATATGATTGTCAGACCTCTCAGAATGTATTTTACTTTAATTGGGAAGAAAACAGGTAGGGATTCTTTCCCAGAGTAAATAGGCTCCTTGACACTGAGAGGAAAATGACTGCACCTTCAGAAGGCACCACGCTGCCTCACGCCCTGCCTGCCAGAACAGTGAGAGTAGGCAAAGTTCACCTGCCAAAGAGAGGGCACACAAGACAGACCACTGTGGAGACGAATCTCACGTCTCTCTGAGCCATTATTTCAGACTCCCTGAAAGCTGAAGGACACATCTATGCCCAGGTTACACTTGGGTCATGTTTTCAAGACCATCTTACAGCAGCTAGAGAGTTACTTTATTACAATTATTTAATGAAAGACCATGTTTTAGGAGAAGTGCTGCTGTTCAAAACCACCTCTTCCTGCCTTGTTTGAACCCTGGGAAGGGTTGAGGCAGAAGAAGAAACCGAAAGAGAATTCTAATAGCTATGCAGAAAATGTACAACTGCAGTGTGCTCTGAAGTTCTGAACATCCCATTTACCTTTCTTTACATTTTTTTTCCTTTCCAAATTAGAACACAAAAGCAGTGATATTTGGGCTTTACAGAGTCAGCATTCTATCAGGTAACCCAGAAGATGCAAAGCATTTTTCTTTATACTTTGTATAACTCTAAAATGGCTGAGCTCTGCCTAAGTTCTCCTTAAAAGGTCAGCGTAGGGACTGCTGTAGGAGGATTTGCAGAGAGTGGGGGAGGATGAATATTGATTTTATAAGTATGAGCAACTAAGCGCTATGTGATTTAAAGATACAGATTCCTACTCAACCTCAGCTGTAGTTACCTAGTAGTGAATACTAATTATTCATCTTCATAGTGCTGTAATGAAGAGGAGTAGCCATAAAGGTCATAGATACATAACCACATATAGCCACAATTCAGTTCTTCTATGCCCGCAGTAAAAGAGTTGTTGGTGTAAATCAATTTGGACCAACAAGACTCAATTTTCTCTCAAACTAATTAATACATCTCAGTAAGAAAGAGCTTGCCTGAGAGACAGACAAAAAACCTGATTCATCTGCATCAGATAAGGAGAGGATGGAAATGAGTCAGGGCAGCTCCCGCTCAAGGATCAACATACCCAAACTTAAAGTATTTTAGTTTATGACCAAATTCAATATGGAAACAACAGGAGATATAGTTGAAAAGCACCCAACAAAATTCAAAAACAAGCATCCACATCCTCTCTAATATGGAGCACTCTGCCATTCTCTGCCAAATCAAAACCACATGCCTTTGGGTCTATAAAAGTTGTGCAGAGTGCAGTTTGGATCTCAAAAAGGGATATGAGAAACAGACAAGGAACGGCCACACATTGTGCCACTTGGGAATGGAGCAAGTGGGAAGAGCTATGTGAGAACCCCACCACTTTTTTAAAGCTGAAACCATTACATGCACACAGTTGGTGATTTTATCTTGGCAGGGTAAAGAGGACAGAGAGAAGGAAAGAGATCACAGCCTGAGGAAACAACAAGCTCTCTGTTAGACATTTAGCATGGGGTGAATTTGAATCCTCCCAACATGAACTGTAAGCAAGTGTGCTTCATGGGAGGAGCTTGTAGGGAATGCAGGGAATAGGATTTTCCCTACAAACTATGGCAGACCTGTGAAATGGCAGGGAGGGGGGTAAGGATCACTGCCTGAATCCAGCTCTGTCAGGTCAGATTCCTCACCCCTAATGGCTTCATGATTTTTTTTTCCCCCTCTATCCTGTTCTGAATTAAAGAGAGCTCTCATCATCTCTTATCACCCCCCTAAACCAGAACACGTGTTTCATGACTCAAGGGATCTGAAGTATTACAGAAGTCTTCCTTGGTCAGGTACACTTCATTCGACAGTAAAACATACTACTACTGAGAAAAAAAAATACCCTTCCTCTTAAATGCTACTGAAACCAATAAAGGGATTTCCTGCACAAGACTGTTAGCAAAGCTTGTGAAACAAGAAAGATGTTCCCCCTGAGAACATCAACAAGTTTGTCAAAAGTGGCAAAACAGAAAAGATAACATTTCCCATTGTATGGTCATACCAAAACATTTTCTAGAACATATTTGTATGATGAACAACATACATCTTGCACCAAGAATTGCTTCTTCATTTGCCACAGAGCCTGCCTATGCAGGGATCTCTTAGCCTTCACGCCGTCACAAGGATTAACCTATTTTAATGCTATCTCATCTGCTACCAGTACATTTCCTAATGATGTCATCACCTGATCAGACCTCACATACTTGGAAAGCATCTCTTAGAGCAGAGTACTAAAATCACAGAGAGAATGCTTTTCATTTAACGGGATCAGATGTTATTTTCTCATCCCTTTCTCTGAATCTTGTTGCATGCCCATCCCAAACTGTACAAGCAGAGACAATGTGATCTCCTTATGCAAAATCCTCTAAACCTGCAAATTCACAAACTGATTAAAATTCTTAGCCATAATACTAGCAGGAGACAATAGTTAAGAGAAAATATTTTACTTATGACAAATTAAAAAAAAAAAATCTACATCAAGTCATTTCATAATACAGTTTCTTTACAGGCAGAGATACCGAAACCCAGTATCTGACAGCAACCCCCAGCAATGCTATGTGCAAAGCCTGTCTGCTCAAACATGCTGCCCAGGTAAACAGAGTCATTAATTAATCAGCGAGCACCCAGGGAGAGATCACTACTTAGATAGGAATAACGACTCCCTGCTTTGTAATCAATATGCCCTAACACAGAGCCCAAGAAAGCAAGTCTTCTTAATCAGGCCAACTGATCTCGCTGTCAAACTCGCCATATTACATTAGCAAGCCAGTTCAAAATGAATGCTTTTACCATGACTAGTTACAGACAAAATCACTGCTTAGAAGCAGTCTGACCTCTCTGCATTTTCTGTATGTCGATATCATTTCTTATGATTCTGAAATCAGAAGCTCATACTTATACTGTAATTAACAAAACTTTATATCGTAAGTTTAACAAAGAGGCTGAGGAAATGTGTATCAATGTACGCTCAGACCTGAGTTTGAAGAGCTAGGATGCTCAAAAGGTTAAATGTTTACAGTACAGCTATATTAACTCAATGTTTGTTTGCAAATAGTACTTTTAAATCCTCAGTCTGATCTTTATTACCTTTTGGTATTAGCCCCATTGTCTACAGATGATGTCATGTGCATGTCTAGTAAAGCATGAATGTTTTAGTGGAGCAGTGGGGTCAGACAGTACTTTTCAACAAGCATATCTGCTGTAGAAGGAAATCACTTATTCTGGTCATTTGCAAGTAGAAGTTTCTTACCAGCATGAATATATTCTTGCTGAATTAATTCAATTCTTCTCTTTAGACAAGAATTTTCTCCTCACATTTCTTGCATGTATATTTTGAATGCTGTGGGTTGTTCACTACCTGATTAATCTGGCACTCATTAAAACTACCATGGAAAAAGGTATTTTTTGCCAAATTTGAAAATTATTTTTTGAAAATTGTTTTTATAAAGTTATATTCAAGAAAGGCACTCTGCTCCTTGGTTGAGGAAAATCTGGCTAGCAATCATCTAGGCAAACTCAATACACACAAATCCATAGGCCCTGATGGGATACACTCACAACTGATGAGGGAGTTGGCAGTAGCAATTGCTGAACCACTTTCTATCTACTTTGAAAGGTCACAGAGACTAGGAAAGGTACCTGAGGAAAGATAGTGTTACTCCAGTCTTCAGGAAGGGCAAGAAGGAGGAGCCAGGAAACTACAGGCTAGTCAGCCTCGACTCCTTCCCTGGGAATGCAATGAAACAGCTTTTTCTGGCAGTCATTTCTATGCAAGTGGAAGAGAAGGTGGTTATCAGGAGTAGCCAACATGAATTTACCAAGAAGCCATGCTTGATCAATGTGGTAGCCTTCTACAAATTCACAACTAGGATAGATAGGTAGATGAGGTGGGAGTGACAACTATTGTGTACCTTGACTTTGGCAAGGCTTTTAACAGCATCTCCCACACCTTCCTTGTAAGTAAGCTTATGAAGTATGGAATAGATGAGTAAAAGGTGAAGTGGATTGAGAACTGTCTGACCAGCACAGCTCAGTGAGTTGTGATCAGTGAGGCAGAGTCTAGTTGGAGGACTAGCCACTAGTAACTAGTGGCACTCCCCAGGGGCCAGTGCTGGACCTGGTCTTGCTCAACATCTTCATTACTGATCTGGGTGAAAGGATAGAACACACCTCAGCAATTTCTACAATGATATGAACCTGAAAAGAGCAGCTGACACACTAGGAGGGTGTACTGCCATTCAACAAAACCTAGAAAGGCTGGAGAGGTGGGCACAGAGGAATCTGATGAAGTTTCAGGAGAGCAAGAGTAGAAGGAGAGCAAGAGTAGAGTCCTACACCAAGGGAGGAATAACCACACACATAATTACAGGCCAGGGGCAATCAGCATAAACTGGAACATGGGAAGTTACTCATGAACACGGGAAAAACATGGGAAAAGCTTCTTTACAGTTAGGGTGATGGGGCACTGGAACAAGCTGCCCAGAGAGGCAATGGAGTTTCCTTCTAAGGAGATATTGAAAACCCATTGGGTCTTCTCCTGTGCAACGTGCTGTAGGGTACCTGCTTTAGAAAGGGATTGGACTCAATCTCCTCAGGTCTCTTCCAACACCTACAACTCTGTGACTTGGTGAAACTTATTTCTCTTAGCAGCCATAAAAAAAAATTCCTTCTCCTTTAATTTGAGTGTGGCTTCTTGCAGTAAGGCCAAATGTACATAAGATTAGGAACTGAGCTTCATTAAAACAAGCACATCTAAGAAGTAAGATATTTTAGATACTGTTTTATCTACAAAAAAAAAACCACAGCAAATCAGATAATTTCAAATACTAACAGAACAGTTTCCAGCTGCTTGTTTATCATGGATGAAGGCCTTCTGTATGCAGTAGCATCATTATAGAAACCAGTATATTGATGTCTGCATGGAAATTTGTTACACACAAAAAAAAATTCCAGATCTACAGGCAGCATCTGACTTAAAAATAGCCAACAGATGTGGTAAACTGTTACGTTTATTTGCATACAAAAAAAATTATAAGCACTCTAAGGCTTTCCCAATAGAATGTCCTGCAGTTTCTCCAGCTTACATGCTAGTGTTGTAGTAGACAGAACTTAGAGCCCATGGTGCCTGTGACTTAGGTGAGATGTTTGTGTTTTGCTTTGGGTGTTTTACTCTTAATTAATTGCATCACATAATTTAGCAACAAGGTTTCTTCTTAGGAAAAGCAACCTTTCCTCCAGTGATCGTTTCCATGAAGACAAAATCATGACATTGTGTAATCTGTGTATTATAATGTAAATGTATAGTGAACTTTCTGAGGAAGACTTCCTGTATTTCTGTTATCAGTGTGCTAAATAACTACAGACAGTTCAGACAGATGGTTTTAGATCCCTATATACTTATCCCTATATGTTTATTTGCCATCATTGATATGGCAATGGATCAGATACCAAATCCTAAGCACAGCAGATATGAGCGTAATCTCCCGTAGTTAATTAATACAGAAAACTGCCACGATTATCTGGATACTTACTGATGATTGAGGTTAATAGCTGGCTATAATAAGATGGTCAGAAGGGCATGACAGCTCAAGAAAAGCAGAGCCAATGGACTTCCTTGGGAAGCAGATGATAGTACTGGAACAAGTCCAGCTGCTTATTCAAACCTCTGGACCTGTGGGTCCAAGTTTAAGAGCAGAAGAGCAGTAAGATTCTACACTACTTGGCATTAGAGAGGATGTGCTTGAGGGAATTCAGGAAGATGGCAGCAGATACCTCAGTGCAGCCAGCCTGCTCAACATCTTGTAGGGCTTCAAGCCCTCACTGTTGGGAATATAGGCTGCTCAGCAGTTCTCAAATGTCATTGTAAGGCTCACACAAAAATCAGCCCATTTTGTTCTTAGGGGCCCAGACAAGCATAGAAATTAAATCATACTGTTCTTACTTACTCTGCACAAAATTCTCCATCTGTTGCTTTTCTCGATCATTCAATTATAATGTCATTTTCTTCATATTCTACTATATTATTAACAGATGCTGGAGCAGAATGCTTACGTGTTCCCGGGACAGTTAGAAGCATCACTGAGTGAAAACCTCTAGTAATACTTAAGCTCTCATACCACATCAACACATTTCCCTGCCATGTTAGATGCCACAGGTGCAAAGGGACCTCCAGAGGTCCGCCTGGACGCCTACTGTGCGACCTGGTGTAGGGATCCTGCTTTGGCAGGGGGGTTGGACTCGATGATCTCTGGAGGTCCCTTCCAACCCCTACGATTCTGTGATTCTGTGATTCTGTGAGGTCACCTCATCTGAGAGCAGGTTTTGGTGGAACAGCTGTTCATGGCCTCATCCTGTTGGAAGTATCCCAAGGGGCAAAGATACTGCACCTCTGCCAGGCTACACACTGAATGCCTTATCACTTTCACATGAAAATAGTTCCTGTGTCACATTGGAATTTCCCATCTTTCAACTTATGTTCATGACTTCTGTGCTCTGCTCGGAAAGGTCTGGCTCCATAAGACCTGCACCCTCCCTTGGTAGCTGCAGATGGCAGTGAGGTTCCCCCCACAGCTTCCTCTCCTGTAGAAAGAACAAGAGCAGCTCCTGGAACACCGCACATGTGTTGCACTCAGCCTCACCCTGCCCTGCTGACCAGTTCAGAAGTCAATGCTGGTCACTGCTTCCATGCCTGATCCAGACCCCAACACACACCTGAGGTGGCAGCGAGCAGCAGGGCGTCATCTCCCCACTTGGCCTTCCTCAGCACAGCCCACTTATCCATTCCCAAAGTCACACAAGTGCAGGGCTTTGTTTTTGCATCCTGAGTGAAGCTGGGATACAGGATGCGTGTTCAGACCTCACATAGCCCCACAAACACTTCAGGAGAAAGAGAAGACAGAACTCATTGCGCACTCTACAGCATCACCCAGCAGTACATAGCAGGAAATGCAGCTCAAACTGTTGTGCAGCTGCAGTTGACGTGCCAGTGGGGACTGACACAGTAAGACCAAGCCTTCAAGGCAAGATGTTGAGATGTCAGGCAAGAAAGTAGCACCCTTCTACATCCTGCATGAGTTTCAAGCTCTGAAGAATTAGGGTCACAATGTCCTTCTCATCACTACCATCCTTGAAGTAGTTATCTCTAAATGAACTATCCAAAACCAGCTTTAGCAGTGCATGACAACTCATGGGCTACATTAAAGGATCATCTTAAAAATGCTTATTTACAAGAATCAATTTTTTATTCAATTGCAGTATCCTAAAAAGCCCAAGAAACACCCAAGAATCTTGTCCATATTAACACTGCACTGTATCAAGTGGTCCAACAGCATGTTCATACTGCTCTACAAATTCCTGAGCTTCTTTGATGCTAGCTGTTAAACACAGTTTTGTGTCCAGGCTTTACCTTACTTCCAAGGCAAAGAATTATATATGAGATTTCAAAAACTATTGTGAAAGCTGTCATCATTCAGAGCTTCACAGTTTGCTCATCTCATCTGGCATTGATTATTAACATTCAGCTTATATAAGTTCATCAGGGCTGGGCCTGCTCCACTGAGTATGGATCAGTTGATCTGAGTTTGCCAAGTGAAAATATTTTTGATAGCTTAATAAATATTCCCTGTACCATCATTTACACTTAACGTAAGCATGTCCATTAATGACTCACGACACCACAATTTCAATCATTCATTCCAATTTTCCTATTAGACTACAAATATTTGCACTCCATTTTCTCCTTAAGTAACATATAGTGTGCTTGGCAAGTGGGAAGACACAGGGAATAGTTTTACGAAACAATGTGTCATTTTTCTTTCTCAGAGAACACATCAGCCAGACTCACGAGATCTAATCCATATGAGAGTTCCTCAAATGTGTTACAAAAAGCAGGCAGAATTTTGGAAAAGAATTTTTTTTCTTCAAATTATAAACTTGGGATAGCAATTAGGTCTCATCATTCAATATGGTTAACAAAAAAATTTAAAAATCTGAAGAAAAAATTCCTTTACCTTTCGTTCCATAGTAAAACTGAAGGATACTCCCAGGCACTACTTCAGTGAATAAAACACATCTGAAACTGCAAGATCTCCTTCAAGAGCCTCTAGCTTTGCCTGAAACATGGTATATACTGCAATTCTGATGCAACACCGCTTGTTTTTGGTATATTCAAACTACATGCAGTGCAAAATGCCCTGTTCTCAATCTTCTCATGTCACATAAGCTATTTCATAGTGGACACGGCAAGAGGTGCTTGAAATACTCAGTAGTGTCCATCAACTGATTCAAGTGCCTACACACGTCTTCTGTGTGGAAGCTTTTGAAAGACTGCCTCCATTACATGTTATCAGTGAGTAATTTACATGTCTTATCATGTGGTTACAGATTTATATCAGCAGTAACCCAGGCCTGCTACAGAAGCCAGTGGGTATCTGTGACGTATTTGGATGTTTTCAGGAGAACCAATGCAAGTTACCTTTATCCTACAAACAGATCCATGTCCCCAGACTCTGGGCTGCCCCAGAAACATAGCTAAAGGGGCACAGCACTGCAGACGCTGCTACCACAGCTGCATTTCTGCTGAACTTCCCCAGAAGTTACCCAGTGACCCATGCTGACACCAGCCAACTGACTGGGGATGAGCAAGGGGCTTCAAATAATTCCCTCCCCCATTTCCTGGCAATTGTTTCCACAGTCAAGCATCCAAGAGTAAGTATTTTCAGAACCGGGCAATGGAAGCATCTGCCAACAGAGAGTCTTCTCCTTGATGCTGTAAAACCAAATCTGCAATCTCCTCCCAGCTCTAGAAGAAGCTGTATTGAAAACATATGTACTACAGCAGTATTGCAAGGCAAATAGAATACTGAGCAACTGGGACAGCACAACTGACCTGTAACCTCCTTGTGAGTTCTCTCTCTGCTGCCTTGCTTCCTATGCTGCCCATTTGCTGTCTCCTTCCTCTAACAGAGGGAACTTGCAGGAACATCATTGAGAAAAAATAGTAACTAATGGGGAATTTGTCAAAGCTCTCTGACAAAAAAAAATAGTCAGTATGCTTTTATATGGCAAGAAACAACAACAATATATGCAGAAGTAGAAAAAGTCAACACATTATGATAATTTTTTTTTAAATGAACGCTTCCTTAGCATGCCTTCAGATTTCACTATTCATTTCTATCTAAGGAATACTCACTGTCTGTAAGTGTTTTCTCTGCTTGTAACATTAGTAAAATAACCAGAGAAAGCCAATCAGCATTTCATGTTTCATGGAATATCTTCTTGTTGTTCATAAACTGTGCCATCATTTTGGGTTAAGAGGTTTATACCACTACATTTCTTATGTGATCTTAACATTCAGAGAAAGAATCTTGATCTGACTATACTCCATCCAGCCTTACCCAAGGTATCTCATTTTGGGACATTTTTCCCCAGATACTGACAGAATTATTTTCCTCAGTGCTTTTATTTCTTCCATATTCTTCTGTTGGCATATTACTCCTGCAGGTAGTTCCCTGTCCTCAATCTGCCATCAGTGCTCCTGCCATCCGCTCTTTCTGGGCACAGGAGAGGAGAACACAAAGGTCTCTTTGTCAAGTTTCCAAGAGACAGTTGCCTTTACCCCTTCTTGATGCTCAGAATGCTACCCCTGGCCTCCTAACTAAGGCTGCCAAATCTCCACCCCCTTTATATTCCATGCATCATTTCATTGCACAGACCTTTCTGTCCTCAGAGTTTGTCTTGAATCAGTTTTTGCTTGCTGTTATCCTTGCAGACTAGTCCTGGGAGTGAATTACTTCACCCATGAGACTGCTGTTACATAGCAGGGCTGCCTTCCCCAGTGAATCTGATGAATTTTAAGATGAGGCTGTGGGCTGTAAGCATTAATCTCTTATCTTTTTGTGGGCGAAGCTTTCTGATCAGATTATGTCAGCAGGGAATCACAACCCAAGTTCCTGTCAAAGATCATTGCTGGTTTGTTTCCTAAGCACTAGCACAAAAAAAAAAAAAAAAAAACAACCCAAAACTAAGAGGTCAACTATTACATTTGGCAACCCCCAAAATTAGCTGTTTGCGAGAGAGAGCATTCCAAACCAGGAAGTTGTACATGTAATGCTCTTACCGTCCGCTGCACCTTCAGACACTGAAATGTGTTTGTGCAGTAACAGGAAACAGTTTGTGCTCAGATGCGCTTTGTTACCAAATGAGTCACTATGGCCTTCCCCTCCCTCCTGACACAAGTTTGTCTGTTGTTTTCATAGTTTCCACTTTGCACACACGAGCATGTTTTAACATTCACTTGTAATACCGATAACATTACAACCACTGTAATGTTGACACTGTTTGTCTATTTCTCAGAAGAGCCTCGTTTTTATTTATATTACCTTAACTTCAAGGTAACAGGCTGCACTTAGAGGCAGGCCAGAGAAATGCTGATGGAGACCTGTTTTGCCCCAGATCTACTAACCCCAGATCACTACCATCAGTCTATCTTCCCAGGAGTCAGGTGTTTCATGCCAGCTGATGTTTTGGCTCTGCATTTTAAGCTTCCAATAAGAAACTATAAAAACAATACTGACAGTGATCTAGAGTTATAAAAAGTACATTTTGAATTATTTTAAGATTTCATATGTGCATTTTTGTATAAAACCCAAATGCTTACTTACCGGGTCAAGGCATGCGCCTATTCAGGAGCCGCCACAGTATTGTTGAAGAACTTGGCAAAACTCTCAGCTCTACTTCTAGTTTATAGCTCTTTTCGCCAGACTGCTCTGTCATTTTCCAAGAAGAGTATATTTCTTGGACTCTTTGTCCCAACTGGCTGATTGGATTCTATGGCTCACCCTTCCAAATCGCTGTTCCAGCTCATTGATGATTCTATCCAGTACTGGTTACACACGATGTTGCTGAAAAAAAAATTATCTTTCCTTTGAAAAAGCCATGTGTTGACCAATATTTTTAGTTGACAGATATAGTTAGCCAAGCTGACAATTTCCACATTTTCTTCTTGTGTTTTCTCCACAGAAGGCAACGAGCTGTTGTCTGCAATAAACTCTTCTGTTTTGCCCATACTTATGGCCACAATCCACACTCTAAATCACTATCTACATTGTCTTAACATAAATCCCCTTTCAAATACCCCTCTAATTCAATAGTATGCTGTAAATCAAATGCACACTATTATAACTGCCTTGAGACTCAACTAGAGCTCTTCAAATATGCTCTTTAAAAGCATTGAGTTTATGGCAGTCTTCAGGGTAAATTTACAGGATGATACACAAAGACTAAGTCACAGGATGAAGTTCTGCATGCAGAAAAGCTTAATAGCTTGCTCTTCCCAAAAACACAGGTGGTGGTTCACTTCAGAAATACATACAGTCCCACTGCAGTTAATAGAATTACATGCAAGCTTATGGTCAAGTACAAGCATAAGTTTTTTCAGGAATACCTCCAGTATCCTAGTTATCTAACATAGCCACACATTTAGAATCTTAACTTTAGCATTTATCTTGGCTCAAGAGATCGGCTCCTGTTAGCCACAGCAATTAAAACTTTTTCTAAGTGGACCAGGGCAATACAATCATACACAAATCATCCTCAGGGGCAAGTTTAGGTGCATTTCAGCTTGCTCTCACTCTTTATGGTGAGGAGGTACACTACAGGTCTGCAGAGATGGGCAATCCTGGCAATCTGGACATGATTTCCACTCACCAGCCCTGCCTTTGTTCCCATTCCCCAGTGACCAAACAGAGAAGCCCATCATTGCCAGGCAGCCCCCAAGTCTGGATTTCTCTGCTTCATCTGCATGCCCGAGGCTATGAGACCTTTCCACCCAGCTGATTTGAATGGATATCAAGTTGACAGCCATGATGAAGACCACAAGCAGCACAAATAGTTTATATCAAACAATGAGGACAGCTAATATATTAGATATATTCCAAGAGATTTCTACCAGTGCACAGGAGCTCCACTGTAAACCTGCCGCTGCATCTCCACATATGCAGTCACAGCAGCAGATCAGTACTAACCCTGAGCAACAGCAATAGGGAACAAGTATTCTATGCTTCAGAGCCCAACTTTCTGATCATCTTGTCAGCTGTAAGTCTCTGTAAGAGACAGGGCGTATTAAAAATGCTAAAAAAGTTAGACTGGCTAATATTTATACAGAAGTTTTGCTGTACCATAAGCCAAGAGAAAACATCCCAATGTACATGCCTTCCAAAGAAGTCCCAAAGGAGGAGTCCAGATTGCAATTCATGTCTACATTGCCTGATTTATTAAGCTCCTCATCTGCTGAATTCAGTCTGCTGCAGAAACTAATCCCAACATGCTACTTTTATGAGATAGCAAATATTACATTTTATTCACCAAAAAGAGAACGTAAAACAGGGAGGTTAAACTAGTCATTGTACAGAACAGGGCAAGATGCTGGCAACTGCAGACCAGACTGATGCCATTTCCGCCCCAGTGTCTCAGGTCAGCATCAAACTCCACCACAAAAAATTACTCTTTTTTTTTTTGTCTGCAAAACAGCTTATTTTAATTCAACAGAACTTAAGTAAATACTTAAGTAGCTCCTCTTGCAAGCTTTTCAGTGTTTAGTAGATCTTTCCACTAGGTCAATGGTCTAAAATAGTTCATTAACACCAATAGATTTTAAGTCATTCTAAGGCCACCTCAGATCACATGCAGAGATGACTGGTGATGGCTGGAGGCCTGATTTCACTTCCATAGATAACTTCTGGCAGTACATATCCACTTCGCAGTCAGCAAGGCTGCACGTCTGACAGATCCTCTTGATTGCCGTGCATAGAAGCACAGCAATCAAAATTAACTTCTTAACAGACACTGAACACCCAGGTTGTAAATCAAGTTTCCAGTGGCTTAAATCAATTCCTGCCTTTACTGTCATTTGTATGATGTAAGAAACGTAAAGAAAAACTTGCTAAAATGTGACTAAACACATAAAATCATAGAAAATCCCAAGTTGGAAGGAACCTACAAGGATTTTTGAATCCAGTCCCTGGCTCCACACAGGGCCACCCAAAAACCAAACCCTATGTCTGAGAGCACTGTCCAAATGCTCCTTGAACTCCAGCAGTTTCAGGCCCTGGGCAGCCTACTCCATGCTCACTGCCCTCTGGGGCAGAATCTTTTCCTACCCCCCACCTGATTCTCCCCTTCACAGTTCCACGTCATTCCCTCAGGTCCCATCTCTGCCACCAGAGAGCAGAGATCAGTGCTGTCCCTCCTGATTATGTATGCGATATACAGTTATTGACAGCCTAGGGAACATGTCACCCTAACTCAGCCATGTACCTACAGATGGTGTTTGTGAAAGAATACTGTTAAGAATTATCTACCAATGTTGAAATTAACTATGAAAACACAAGGATAACAATTCAAATTTAAAGTTTTGTTTAAACACGGAAGTACAAGTTCTAGAGAGATAACCACAATAACCTGCTATTGAAATCCACTCTCTCGTTATGAGGAAGCTGATAGCAACAGAACCCTATAATGCACCATCTTCACTTATAAGAACCAGTATTTTCTTCTAGTGACCTGTCAAAGTTATTCCTAAATATGGCAGCTGACCAATTTCTCCGTGAAATCATAATAGAACTGACAAACAAGGCTGTATTTACCTTCACATTAGAAAAGATTTTATAGAAAATTTGCACATGCAAAACCATTTTGATTTAAGTAATTGGAAGTCAAATGGAAATAGATTAAAAATGGTTAAGTGGAAATAGAAACAAATGTAGACCTATGACTTGTATTTCAAAGGAGCAAACTGTAAGGAAGAGAAGTTAAGTAAGCTGTCTTGAAGAACACTAAGGAGTTTTAGAGTTTGCTTAAATGAAATGTGCTAAATCTGAGTGGAATTTATAAGTGGGGAAAGTTTAGAAAGGGGCTTTGTAAGTAGTCAAAATAAAACAAAACAACAACCAACACCACTTACATGTGGTCTCATACTAGGTGAGGCCCTTCCAGTAGAAACAGATCAGTGGTTCAACTAGTTCAATAAAACAAAGGTTGTGAGGACAGTCGATCAAAGTCTCCCAACTATCCTGGAAGCCAGTAGTAACGACAGCTATTACCTTAATTTCTATAACCAGCAACAAAGCAGGTGGGTTAAAAACAAACACGCTTCACGTAGGTTTAGACAGAAAGTAAGATTTCTTGAACAGCTTTGACTGCCCTCGCAGTAGGAGCTGAGGGAGAAAACCCATAACTAGTTCTGTAATCAACTATGAAAGGGTAACAATAGTCATTCCTTGAGACAAAGCACAAAACAGCAACAGAAAGGGTCATTCCAGACCTCCATCTCAGGCTCCTATCTTTAGCCTATTGCTCTGCCCTACTTTAAATACCCTAATAAGTAAATGCACTTTCCTGCAGTTTACCAAGTTGTACAATACATCTTCAGGGAAAAAAAATAACTGAGTTCTTGAGCTTTTTTTTTTTTTTTTTTTTCAGATCCAGGGATTGAAGCCATGGCATTTGGATGAAAATATCTTTATGCTTGCCCAGTTTTCTTCTGTGGAGCCAAAGTGTCTGATCCTGCTGGCATCCAGCTTCAGTTCTGATTTCAGTCCAGTAACCTGGTAAATCTGGACCATCATCTTTTATACTGCAGAATTATTTTTTTTTTTATGGTTACCATAGCCAAGTTCATCATTGCCACCTCTCACAGCACACGAGTGCTGCTGACTGGGTTAGGCTGTTCATAACACTGCTTTTTGGCCTTTTCATCCCTCAGTTCACATAACTGACACATAACTCCTTTATTTCCCCGACTGTACAAAATTACTCTGAATAATCACGTCATCTGTTTCAGTCATCTTTGCTTTTTGGCAAGTATGTTTCAATATCCATTTCCTGATCCTATTCCTAAATAATCATAAATAGAAAAATGTGAATATAAACATGCCAGTATGAAGTCAATGCCAAATGACTCTGATGTCTCCAGTGTCCTATATAATAACAGTGCAATCAACATTTCAAATCTTGCACAAGGTTTTCACATTTGCATTGTCATGGGGGACTCTGTGAAGCTGACCGCTATGCCTGCAGTTGTGCAGCATGCCAGCCTGCCCAGCTCAAAGATCAAGCTTGGGATTTCAGGCTCAGCAACTAGAAACAAGGCCACATTTTCTAGATTGCAACATAGGCAAATAAATATAAAACTGACATGGGTAAGCACTTTTTACCCCAGGGTCTGAGAGGAGAACCAGAGAGATTCCTCCAACTTGGAAAGGAAGCAGTCTGCACAAGCACTGGGCTTGTTATCACTCCAAGAGATGGAAATCTCCACATTGCTTGAGAACTGCATGCTTTTAATCTTTCCCTAAGTCATCATTTACTTTTTAACATTTCACTGGCTGAGTGACCACCTCCTTTCATCACTAGATACAGAATTCAGATCCCCAAAATCTCTCATTGCTAAAAAGGAAAAAAAGGCATCTACATAGCATACGTGGCTTTGTATTTCTCATGGCCACTAGGAAACAGGAAAACAACTGCACCAGCAAATTGCTGTTAATTCTTATGAACCCCAGGTGTCAAAAGCCTGACAGTTTAATGCATGACTCTGATTTTACAGTGAAAGGTCTGCATTGCATTCAGCAGTTTCTTCCATAGATTTAGAGGCCCAGATTTCATCATCCATATTACCAAGGATTTTTAGCACACCTACACATACCTTACAAGCCAGCATCCTTTCACATCCAGTTGGTAAGGATTACCATATTGCTTTGGATTATAAATGATTTTTATGAGTCCCGGCATATTCTCCAATTAATAAGGTTTCCAGAAGCCTTAATGTTTACAAGTCAAGATCCTTAGTAAGAAGAAAGCTCGAAGTATCATGACTTTGTTTAATCCCACCATGGGGAGGGAAGAAGAGCCTAGCAGCCTTGTACTAGCACTGGTGTTCTGGTGAAAAGGAAGATAAACTGCACCTTTCCTGGTACTGAATGAGCATACACACACGGAAGAAGCTTATGAAAACAAGAGAGTTTTAGTTAGCTTGTTTAACAGAGCCAGCACCCACCCAGCGAGGCAGTTTCCAGCTCTGGCAGAGGAGCAGCAGAATCACTTCTCACAGAGTGAGGAGAGTTTTCCACAGGAGTTGGAAGGGACTAAACATCGCTGCTAGAACTGTGGGCTTGAAAGGAAAGGATTAGTTCCAATGGTAGTTTCTTCGCAGTTAAATTACAGTGCCCAAGCAGTAGCTGAGCTGCCGTTTTAAGAGCACCTTACTTTGCATTTGACCAGAACAGTCCTCAGAGAGAGAAGACCACCCAGGAACTTGCTGCAAGGAAAAGGCTCAGCAGTATCACCCAAAGCATCACCAGAGCTCCACTGTGGCATCACCTTCCAAACCAGTCTCCTGAGCTCCAGAGAAAGGCAGAGACACCCATGCTACCAGGCTGGGCCCAGCACAGACATGTACATGCCAGGCTCAGCTCAGCCCCTGCTTCAGAAGGAGCCCACACTGGCCAAAAGAAGGTTAAGTTTCCCATATAACACAGCAAAGCTGAAAAACCGCTGTATTTCACAGGCCGCTTTGAAGTTTCACTGCTTAATTCTGTTCCAGTGCAGAAATGTCACAGTCAGTTTCCTACATGCTGGCTGACAGAGCAAGGAGCTGGGAGATGTGTAACTGCCCTCAGGGCAGTGCCTGGATGTCACAGGGCACCAAAATCCCATCACGGCAGGCTGGGCACGGCTGCAGAACTAACCTGCTGCTGCCATGTCACCAAGGGAGCTGTAAAAGGTGCTCAGTACCACTAGCACTGTAAACATAACCAGTCTATAACATGCTGGTTGTTTTAATAGCAATATCAGCAGCAATTTTTCCCCAGAATGGAAAATTGAGATTTACCCCCAGATGTCCCTAATTAAACATTAATTTGGACATCTGATAAATTCTAATTCAATTTTCTTATCAGAGTCCTGAATGCACTACCAGGCTGGGCAGCTCCCCTCATGCCAATAGGCAGCTGCCACAGTGCAGTGTGATTGTTTTCCTCAGAACACTGCATGTAACCCACTGTTTCTTGTCTCATTCAGCTGGGAGATGGACCCAGGGAAAAACATTTTCTGCTAAAAAATCTGTCAGGAGATCATCTAACCACAAAAAGTTGGGGTTCCAAGATTTGGAATACTTTGTCAAGTTACATTTATATGTGAAGGGTCCCTGCAACTACTATTTTTAATAGTGCAATACTTAATGAAAAAGCTCCAAGGCTGTTGCTATAGAGCTCCTAGATCACCTGCAGCTATAAGAGTGAGCACCCTGTAATGTGTAACGGATGCTGAGGCTGTAATCAGTTTTGCCCAGGGCTGGGTGTGCCTTAAAGTGTTGGGTTCTGTTTTTGGCTTCCTTGTTTTGGTAACATTTGTTTTAGTTTCCGAAGGCTTAGCAGTGGTTCAGGAAGGATTCTAGCACTGGTGTTACACTTTATTTTGCAACTAAAGATTTTTGTCTAGCAGATCTTCAACTCCACTATGAAGCAGAATAATTCCAATTACTCCTAACTCCATAGCTGGGTCACTGGCAGGCTGTGATTCATCTGCCCTTCCCATGGACACAGGGGAGAAAAGGTTATCTGCCCACTCTGCATTCAGCTGATATGCTAACCAGAAGCCAGGGCCCTCTACAGCTCACCTTCTATTTTTATTAATAGAGCAGAGATCCAGTGATGCTGCATAAGTATACATTTTATCTATCATTCTGTAGCATTCATTAATTCCATATGGGATGGGAACATCACCTTTCAGATGAATTCCAGCATTCAAACCTTAGTCTAATCTAAAAAACCACAGCCCAATATCAGCCATTCTCTATCTTCCAACATTAAGTTACCTTAAATGCTTCAAAAAACTTCAAAGCTTGTCAGTTCTAGGGCTGAGCAGATTTTGCCAGATCATTTTACAGATGAGGATAAAAGCACAGACATGCAACATCCAGTTTCTCAAGGCACTCAGCTGCCTCAGCACACAGGTAACAGCTCACCATTTCCAGGGGGTGCATCCAAACAGGTTCTCTTGAAAACACTCATTTCCTTGATCATCACTGCTGTGGAAGATCACTCAAAACAGTTGTTTTTGATTTTCTAAAGAGCAGAAGTTCACTTATATTTTAATCACTCCTGAGGCAAGCTTCTGATTTGACTCCAGCCTTGACTAAACAATCAAAATCTGGAGGCATTCCATTTCTTAAATAGTTACTCTATAGCTCTCAAGCTCAGTGCAGACTCTCTCCTGCATTTCTTGAAGAAAGTAAACATTCATAAAGGCCCACAGAAAGAAAAAACTAAGTAAAGAGAAAAGGAGGTCAGCTTCTTGATTCAGTTTTTCCACCGGTGGCAAAGACAGCCTATGAGCACATTGAAGGGGACTCGGGAAACTTGAGTATTATTACCTCAACCGGTGAAGCAAGCCAGAGCTAGCTAATTCAGAATGACTAACTGCTCCACAGAACCCCAGAGATCAATGACAGAACGGCTGGTGAGAGTCAATGGGATGATGACTGGAACAGGCTGTCAAGAAGCATCAACTCCCAAAATACTTGCTCCTATCCACTAGTGTTTCCTGTAAGCATACAGAAACTACCAGAAACAGCACCTTCAATAGACATTTCAGATTCAGTAGACCAAAGAGAAGTGTTCATCCCACAGATGATCCCACGGGCATTTTCTCTACACAATATTGATGACAAAGGTAACACTGGAATTTTTAGAGTCATTACTCAGTTATAAAACTAGATTTTGTGAGCTGCTTTCCGAATGCTAGGCATCTTTACAATGTGCTATGCTGAAGAACCTGAAAGCTCTTCACAAAAACTGACCAGCCATCATAAAGCTTCAACTCCTGGCACATGTATGATTTTACAAATGTTTCATAAGAGATCACCTACTGAAGTCCATGAGCAAAGTTCATCACTCACCACTGTTAGAACAGCAGCATGGCTGACAAACCTGCTCAAGCCCCAGGACTAGAGGGCTGAAACAAAGCCATCTGAAATCTCCATTCCCTCCTCTAATTGGGAGAAACTATTAAGATTGATGGATCAGAAAAAACAAGGATTCTTACAGAGAACACAAAAGTCTTACATTACTATCCAGCAATGTATTCTGGTAAGTACATTTTTACACTACGTACATGTCTTAGACAAATTATTCCTTTATGAAAAGTGTACTTTTGACATGTCTTTAGCCATTTAAAATGTTTCTACTCTTATGGAATTCAAACAACAGTCCCTTAAAGCATGCCAGTGGCACATAAACAATAACACAGACAGAGGGAAGGCCTGAAAATGGTCATATCCAGAATTTCCTCAGAATTTTCATTAACTTTTAAAAGCAGGAGTCTGTAACTGATAATGTGTATCTAACCTTCTGGTATTACACCATCTGATAATGAAGAAAAAGCATCAAAATTATTTCTCACCTCAGAAAAACTATTTGAAGTGTCACTGCAAAAAACAGAAAGATCAGTGCAATGGAATGATAATACAGAAAGAGTAATGACAAAGGGACTAGAACAATAGGAAAGTATTATAAGGGAAGGACAAAAGTACAACTTGCCCATCTCCAAAGACTAGACTCACAGACAAAAACCCTACAAATAAGAGATCTCCAGAAAGAGATCCTTCCCTGCTACCAGTCAGCCCTTAAATGAGGTCTAAGAGAGGTGCAGCCAGGCTCCACCCTTTGCAGTCACACAGCTGAATTGCCTTCACCTGTGCTCCCAGGGCTGACCAGGTCCTTTCCCCAGGTGCTCAAATCAGTGGTTCAGGCCGTGACTCAACAGTTACATACAGTCACTCATAAGTCACATTTCCCTTACTGAGTGACAGGAGTCATAGATAGGATCGAGTTGAACTTGCAGGCCCTATTCCAAGTCTCATCTTGCTTTCTGTGGAGAGCCCTTCTAGATCTGCAGACCAAGTTCAGTCTTGTGTTACCATTTTCCCTAAGATTTTCACCCACAAGTGACCAAGAAAAATCAAAACAGAGCAAAAGGGTCCCTAACATAGTGTTATAGGCAGAGTAATTGGCCAATGGAAAAGATATCTGTAAACAGTACTTTGCAGCTGCCTAAGCCCTACAGCTCCCACAAAATGGTTGTATGTATTTTTGCTTTTCAAAGAAGCATTGATAAGCTATTTCTTTTGCTCGGAATGAGTTTTAAACATTCTACAACTCATATCCTCTTTCCAGCTTCTTTTTTGCTCACTGTTTGCTACAAGAGATTCACCCTTTCTCTGAGTTGCAGGAAGAGGCCGGAACTGCTGCGCAAGAGCAGATACGTTTCAGTTTGGAATATTTCTTTGATGGTAAAAGACAAGCTGAGAGCACAGACAATCCCCAGTATTCCAATGAATTAACATCAGATGACTTTGCACAGTGGCTGTGACAAGCAATAATTTGAATCCAACCCATGTAGAAGGCCTAATTCTGTTCAGGCATAAATTGGAGCAACTCCACTGAAGCACATCCAATTTGCTGTAGAGATCAGCAGTGTAGCTACACACTGCGCCCCAGCAAGAGACCCCAGGTATGGCAATGCATACAGACACACAGACTCTGCTTTCTGTAGGAAGCCTAAAGTGATGTGAGAAGATTCACCATCTCTATCACAGGGACGGCACCACCCATGGGTGACAAATACCAGCCCAGCTTCCTCATGCAGCAGCAAGTCTCTCTGCAGAGGCTGTAATCAGAACTTGTCCTGACACCACTCAGAGCTCCCGAGCTGAGACTGCTTCTCCCATGCAGCTCAAATCTGCAGCACTTCTCCCAGACACTGGGTGCTGCAGGTGTGCAGCCCTCAGTCAGGATGCCCCTCTGCCAGCCTGGGCCACCACAGCCCTGCTGCTCCGTGCCACCTCCTGCCCAGCAGTGATGCACCCAAGGCTGAGAGCAGCCTGGCATGCTTTAAGGGACATCGGCTAGAACCCCATCAGAATAGGAACGTTCTAAATGGCAGAAGACATGTCAAAAAATGCACTTTCATTTTTTGGTCTGCTCCTGTGGCTGAGGTGCAGCCTGGGTGTATCTGCAGCTCCAGGAATGCTGGAGGGAGAGAAAAAGGACACAGAAACCAACAGTTCAACTTTGTTGTATACAGAGCTGAATTTCTCTGCCATCCTTGCTCATTCCCTCTGGACACACATTAACTTACCAAACGCAACAGGATACATTTACATTTTGGCAAAAACTCGAAGACAGTTGTGTTGTCACCTACGTCTGCTGTGACTACAAAATATTAAAAAATTACATGTGCAATTTTCATATGTAAATCATTCCCCACATTTCATTAATCTGTTCCTAAAAATGCTGACAAGGAAGTGGGAGGTCTGCTTACAGATAGATTCAGGGGGATAAAGTAATTATTATTTGATAGAGAAATTCTCCCTTGTTTATCTAACAGTCCTCTCCTAGCCACTGTGCACCATTAGCAGATTTAATAACTTTTAATCAGGCTATCACGTTATTGTATTTTTGCATGAACTGAAAAATGCTTAATGGGCTTTTATTTTAGAAGCAAAAAAATTCCCATTACAGCAGATTAATGCTATAAAAAAAAAATCTATACTAATATCTCTGCAATAAAGGGTACGAATTAATGGATAGATGACCCAGTTACAGAAATGTGGAGGTTTTAGAAAATTCAATACGGTGTATTTTTAAACTTCACACTGTAAAGTCTTTGACTACACTTCAACAAAGAAACCTTCTGTTATGCAAAAACGTTTTACATCCTGGCACAGAAACACAAATTTAATTTTAATTGAAAGAAATCCTGCCACCCTCTCACCTAGGAAACAGGCTTGTACTTCGTAATGCAGGCAGCATGCGTCTGGATGGGCCGGATCCTCTGCTGCCTGCCTGACTTTAGCCCAACAGCAAGCAGAGGCTCTGCAGCTGTAGCAAATGGCTCGTGGTCATCACAGCCAGCATTCTTTCAGGGCAGCTGAGCCACTGGCACTGCCACCAGAAGGAAAAGCAGAAGGGGAATCACGGTCAGTGCTCAGCACTTCCCACCACTCCCACAGCAAAAGGAAAATCGTGTGAAAAAGAGCATCGCCTTCCTCCCTCAGCCTTCACCCACACTACAGCTTTGAGCACAGCAGTTGTAGTTTCTGCACTGCATACCTATAAAAACTAAAATGAGCACAAGTTAATCCTCAATAAGAACTAAAAAAATAACCAAGAAAGACTAAGAAAAATACCTACATCACAAGAAAGTATTACTGATTAAAAAACTTTTCCTACTGTACAAGTTCTGCTTGCTTATCCAATTATTCCTCCCTCCTCCTACCACCCACCCTCAGCACAGCCAGGCAGCAGTTACCATTTTCTTCATCCCATTGCTACTCCAAGTACACTCATTGCTACGCCCAGGGAAGCTCTGAAATAACCATCTTCAGAGCAAGACGTTCTAGATGAGAGGCGCCCAGCTCACAGCTGGGCCTTGCCATGTCTTAGAAAGAACACCTCCTTACATGAAGCAGAGGCTCCATCCAGTGTGTAGGTTTCTCCAGAATGAAGGATTTCTGGGGAAGACTGGAAATAGACAGGAAAAAGAAAGCCAAGTTTTTTGAATCATTCCCTGTCATTTTTGTCTTATCGTGCCATCACAGTGAGTCAGTTGTGCTGAGTTTTGTAGATAATTATGTCCCATCGCATCTCTTTGGTCATTACTCAGCTGAGCTTTGCTAAAATATTTAAGTAATCATTCTCTATCTCTATTAAAACAACAGATGGAATCACCAACCTTCAATTTTATGCTGGAATTCGGGAGCAATTTATTAACAGCTTGAACTCTGTTCTCTTGAGGGTTTAACGTGATGGTTGAACCCAATTACATTACAGTCCTTTGTTCATCAAGGGACGTATGTAACATGGTATTAAATGTGAAAACTCGTGCCTGGATAATACAGTCTTTGTGATACAAATTGACAGAGTATAGAAGCCCAGATTTCAGTCACAAACTCTTCTTAATTCTGATCCTACATCATAAAAATTTAGGACCAATCCCACTACTGTCAGCAGATTCATGTAAAACTACAGCATATTAGTGTTGATTCATTGTTTTTCTTCATCCTATCTGATAGTCAAACCATTCTGAAATCCCAGCCAGACAGTCCAGAGGCTGGACTTTGATTTCCAGAGATGAGTAAGCTTTTAAGTCTGTACGCTCCTCCATCTTGCATCAGTTCCACCACTACAACCTTTAGGAGCCCCTACACACACGTATAGTACTCAGGCTATCATCTCAAGCAGTTCCAACGTAGCATGAAAGACTCCCTTACATAGCAAGAAATCCTATACTTGGCTGCAGCAGCTGTGTTTGTCATGGAATTTTAAAATCACTCCTAATAAGTTCACTTCAACTGGGTAACACTGCTTCTTCCATTATGAATCCTCCCTTTCCTCCTTGCTGAATGCTACTAGCCTATCACACATGTTGCTGTGCCCCTTTCCCACCCCTCCAGTGACAGGGCACCAGTCCTGTGGCAGCCCATCCATCTCCCCTTCATTGTACCTTTGCTCCAAGTGCATTGTCACTGCCATGCTACAAACAAACAAACCACAGAAGAAAGCAATTATACAGGTCAGTGAACATCAGAAAACCAAGCAACTTTATGTGCACAAAATGTCATCTGCTAAGGAAATGCTGCTTATTTTGAGATAATTATATTTCCATTCTACGGCTGAAGTGTCTGGCTGAAACACAGCTGCAGAACAGCTCCCTAGAAGAGCGGGGAGCAAAGTGCATTCTTTTTAATGTTAAACTATAATTACAGAGGCAAAGTGGTATATTGTGAAACATCCCATGCACATAAATGAGCAAGCTGTCAGTGTACTTTGTGCACAACAGGAGGGACAAGGAAGGTAGAACTGCACTCCCTGAACTGCAGATCCCAGAGCCACAGCTAAGTGGGCCAGAAGCGGCCACAGTCCACGCATAAAATAATCATTTTAAAAGCATAAATAACTTCTTTGCAAGACAGATGTTTCACAGAGATTAATTGCACTTGAAGACTACAAGAACTTGACTCTAAGCCAAGCTAGCAGCTCAGATGTGGGAACCTACAGTGCAGGTAGCCCAACGTGGAGCAAGTGATCCTGCACATCGTACTCAAGAGCAACAAGCTGGAACATAGCCGGTTGCCACAGCGCTTTGAAATGTCATTTGTCCTGACTACAAAGTCCCGCTTGGATTCATATTAGTTAGGACATTTTTTACCTATCACATCCAGGGAGTAAAAAGAGAGCGCACAGCTCAGTTTCTGGAAAAAAATCTAGAAGTATCAACATCTTTCATACTGAGAAGAGAGGGTTTTGGCTATTTTCCCCACTTATTTTTAACCTCTTAGGATAAGTTTGCTGCTTGTATCCTTCAGATTCCTGAAGACTGTCATATTTTTCAAGCACCTGTTCAGAAAGCCAAGCAACTGACCCCATACAAACCCTTGGCACAAATGGGATTTGATTGCATTGTTCCAAGTGCCTCCATGCCCCAGAGGTTCCCTTTGCTTGGAAAATGCTTGCTTAGGAAGGTTATTCCTTTCCAGTTGTATCACTGGTATGTGCAAAGCCCAGACAAAACAAGAAGAAGGATATACCATTTCTGCTATTCACCCACATGATACCATCAGCCTTTTTCCCCCCCTAAAACTCAAGCACAACAGTGTGTTTTCCTAATAAAGGCATTTCATCTCTGAAAATATCACTCAGATTCCTACAATTCCTTGTGCAATTTAACTGAACTGAGACTAAGACTTCAGCTTTACTTATTCTTCTGTGCTTTTGGTGTTTAAGTGATTTTGCACTGCCATAACCAGTGCTGCAGTTCTAAGGCTCATGTGAAGACATTTCTGTAGGACACTTAATCTGCAACATATTAAGATAATGTTCATTCATTCCTATTTAACTGATTTTGTTCAGTTTTTCTAATGACAGAGAAAAAAAAGCAGGAAGGTCACGGATAGTTACAAATGAAATATTGCTCCTTGCTATCCATTTAAATCAAGTCTTACACCTTTCCCGAGGGTGTAAGGTCCTCAAACAGTTACAGGCAGGCACGTGCAGATAGAAAGGCAGGAAAAAGGTAAGAGATGCGTTTTGTGCTCCTTAGGAAAATAACAACATTCACCTTGCTATTGCAGACTCTTCTTTCCTATGTTACACAATACTATTGCTATACAAAAATATTGTTGGCTGTTGGTTTTTTTTCCATATACACAGCCAGCAAGAGAGCTCATGATGCATACTACCCTGGAGCACTACCCCAAGGAAAAAAATATTTCTGTATCAAGCTGGCAGTTTTCACATGAAATCCATACACCACTAGCACATATTGATCCCTCTGAGTGAGAACTAAGTGAATTTCACTGATCCAGGCAGGCAGGTGGCTTATCATCCCGTCGGCAATAAGGAAGGGGAGAAAAGCTCTCTGGAGACCAGGTCCGGAGCAGGGGCTGCAGAGGTTAGGAAGACAAGGCACTGGATTAGTCAAGCTAACGGGGATTTTTGTTACTAAATGGCTCCATAGTGCTCTAGCCAGGCACAGACAGAATTCAGGGAAGAGGCAAATTTTAGAACCCAGATCTCCCAAGTCACACATGAGTACAAACGGGAAAATGTTACCAGAACTGCCGCAGAAATAGGAAAAGGAACCTGTGGACCTCAAAAAAACTCTTTCCATCAACAGTGACTCAAGATCCCTGAAGAGTGCAGTAAAAACAAACCTCCTTTTTTTTTTTTTTTTCCTTCATTTTGAATAAGTGTAGGGGAAAAAATCAATGAGAGCTCTACTTTCCTTAGTATACCATTGCCAAGTGTAAGCAACAAATATCTTAGTCTGTTAATGTTTACCCTAACCATTTAAATCCTATGAAGAGGATTGCTTCGAGCTCTTGCCAAGCCATAACAAATGAGGACTGAAAGGAAGCTGCTCCATAGCAGACTATGAAAGCTCTGAGCTGCTGCTCGGCACAGGCTGAACAAAGAGAAGTATAGGAAAGTCTCCACAGTTATATTTCATAATTCCTTAGGCTGAAGAGTGGCATCCCCTTCAGAAGAATGCTATGTAAAAAACAATTCAATCACCATATTGTCGGTGAATGCTTGAAAAAACTTAAATCCAACCATTCTCAACTCCTCAAGATAAGAAAGCACAGATACTATTGGAAGGGTTATGTAGGAGGCACTCTGGCAGGTCCAGGAGCAGCTGCCCCACACTGGGAAGGAGCAGCAAGGGGTGCTGCTTGGTTGGGTACAGCACAGGCTTGTGCCATCTGCAGGCAGCAGTAGCAGCTCAGATGGACTTGTTTCATGCTTCCTCCAACC